>NC_138500.1:33963469-34601886 GCF_964252035.2 Podarcis erhardii | reverse complement strand
TGGAACACTATAAAAACAAAGCATCTTTAACAGGAAAATCCATGGAACAACCAGAAAGCCTGTATTTCCATTGGTATAAAAAACACCTGGCTTGGCTATTGAGTCTTACTGTAATCTTATCTTATAATATGGCTATTATTATTAGTTATTACATTTATCAGAACATTTACTCAGTAAAAAGTCACAAAGCAGCTTGACATGGTAAAATACAACATGTAAAAGCCATTTAAGACCCGGAAAAAATAAAACAGTGAACAATACTTAATAGTATGCTTATTCAGCAACATAATAATAAGGGCAAGGTCCTACCTTCCACCCTAAAAGATGAGCACTGCTGTAGGAGGCAACATGAGCTAATTAACCAAAGCCCTACTGTCAGAACTGACAGAGCTCTGAAACATATCCATATCATTTTCTTTGTCCTTTTGTGGGGGCTTTTAATTTTCTTCTGTTCTTCTCAACACAGGTCGGGAGCAGAATGGTCATTGTGGCTGGGGGCTGCGTTATGCTTTTGACTGGCATGTTTGGCAAGGTTGGAGCTATATTTGCCAGCATTCCAACTCCCATTATTGGAGGAATGTTTTTTGTGATGTTTGGCATCATCACGGCTGTGGGAGTTTCCAATTTACAGGTGAGAGTTTTGCTTCAAAAATCAATTTAATTCTGCATAGGTGAGGAGGAGCCATTTGTGCACAGTTTCAGTTTCTCTGGATATCCTCAGAACTCAAATGCCAACCTGACATCCACAGCAAACATTTTAAAGCACATGGATCACCCCCCCACCCCACCTACAAATCCTGGGAACTGTAGTTTGTTAAGGCTGCTTAGGACTGTAGCTCTGTGAGGGGGAAACTACAGTTCCCACAATTCTTTGTGGGGTACGTGCTTTAAATGTATGGTGTGGGTGAGTTATTGTATCCTGCCTCTTAGCCTAAATATACTCCATCAAGGCATCTTACATTAAAGAAAAGCATAATCTGTGACAGCTAAGAAATAATTGAATAGCACAAATTTCATATTAAATGTGTTTCAGGTAAGAAAGTTATCAAGGACCATTGCAGATGGGTAACAAGATGTAATAAGTAGTTCTTCCTATTTTGCATGGTTGGTGTGTCTACAGCTGAGATGATAGGCAAGGATTACAAATTGTTAAGACTGCTAGTTGCACTGATGAGATAGTTACAATTTATGAAAGACAATGAATTGGGTTGTTATTGAGGGGATGGGAATTCACAAAATTTCAATTTTCGGTGAGATATATGCCAAGGATGGTTTTTCACTGTAAGTAGAGAAACATTTCAGAAAGTTGAAGGAACCTGGTAACATGACCTTAAGATGAAGATGATTTGAGATCATTAACAAATCCAAAAGTGTCAATGAACTATGAGTTAACTTCTTTTTAAAAGTACAGGTGTGTTCAAACTACAATATTTAATAGAAATAAAACAAAACTATTAAGTTTAAACATTAACGCTGCTTTTAAAAAATGGGATAAATCAGCAGGTTGAAATGTGTCCTAAAACCAAGGTGACATCTTTCTAACAGAATAGATTGCCTTTATCGACATCATTATCTGATAGAAAAGATTACAAGAGATTTTCCGAGCTGATAAAAGGTGAAGATTTTGTTGTTAGATAAAATTGCTATCATAAAAAAGCGTTATCAAAGGCTTTATCTTTGTTCGAAAATTATTCATTTTCTTTTTCATCAAGGATACTTACATATCTTATATGGAAAAGTAAACACCCTAGTGTGGCGTTAATTGCTTTATAGAAACCCAAAGAGAGCAGCTTGACTGCTTGCCCAAACTTGTCTATTATCAGATTAAAATAAGTCTAGAACAAATTAAAGCATTCTTCTTAGAACAGCACTGAAGCAATATCCAACTACTTCACTTATCATTGTCTTGGGTACCATAAAAGCATAAGTGTACCATATTTCAGTTCTTTCATACCATCAACTTTCGAGTTGTGGAATATATTCAAGACTATATTGCCCTGAAATATTTATTATTACTATGTTATACAAATAGGCATGCACGGGGTGTGCTGGACACATCCTAATGTTTTTTTATAAAAAAACCTGAGGGTTCTGGTGAGGAGAGAGTACAGAGTAGCAACCCAGCTCCCATGTCCTGCCACTTCCAGAGACAGATGTAAGCAGAAACAGAAGCTGCAGATCTATTCCAGCCATTTTCTTCTGCCTGCGTCTGTCACTGTCTCATGGCTCTTCCTCTGTCTGAGCTCAGAGTCTGCGACACCTGCTCAGGGACACTGATGAAAACCTTCAAGGGCACCATGGTGCCTGTGGGCACCCGGTTGGCAATTCCTGCCCTACTGTAACTCAGCGTGTAGCTAAGCCTAAGCATGTGCAACTGAAACCACCACATATTGCTTACCCCTTTTCCCTGGGCTCTCCTTATTCTGTTTCCCTTGTGTTGAATTTTAGAGTATAAGCCCTTTGGTGCATGGACTTGCCCTCTTATACTCAGTAAAGCACTATGCACACAGATGGAATAATAAAGAATCAACAATGCTGCATTGTCTACATGCCAAAAATAGCTGGTGAAATTAATGGATATTGTGGTATCCATTTGTTTTCCCTCTAAAGACCATCTCCTCTTTATTCAGTATACAGATATGAACTCTTCAAGAAACCTTTTCATTTTTGGATTTTCTATATTTGCGGGTCTGACGGTTCCATTCTGGGTGCAGAAAAATTCAGAATTGGTGGAAACAGGTGAATGTTGTTTTATTATATATATTTTTTTTGCCTGATGTCAACAGAAAATGAATTAGAAATGTAACCCACAAAAATTGGGATGTGGTTCCCATAATTAACTTCTGCCCACACTGTGGTTTCAGTTACATTGCTTCTGCCAACCCAGGAGTTCGAAAGCACACCAGTGCAAGTAGATAAATAGATACTGCTGTGGCGGGAAGGTAAACGGCATTTCCATATGCTCTGGTTTCTGTCACGGTGTTCTGATGCACCAGAAGCTGTTTAGCCATCCTGGCCACATGACCTGGAAAGCTGTCTGTGGTCAAACACCAGCTCCCTCAGCCTGAAGCAAGATGAGTGACGCACCCCATATTTGCCTTAACTGTCCAGGGGTTCCTTACCTTACCTTAGATTTCATGTATTTGAATGACTGGAGTTTGACAGATACAGCGCTCATGCTAAGAAGCTGCCGTAGGTGGTTTCTCATCTGCTGCAAGTGGTTTCAGCCTTAAGATGCCAGATGATAACTGTTCCAGTCACATGTTTGTAGCCTTCATACTCCAAAATCACTTAACAGCATTATCAAAGCTGACTATGCCAACCCCCTTTTTTGGGTGGAGACATGCAGGCAAATCCATGTTTGTGCAGCCAGTTAACGTGTATGGAATCTGTAGATTGGGTCAAATGGGTTAAAATATGAAGACTGTTGTTTTAGCTTATTTTAATTTAATTTATACATTCCTTTCCCACAGTGTACCATGCCCAAAGCAACTTACAATAGATATCAGGTATCTAATAGATATCAGGTATCTAAAAGAAGAGGGACGTGGGTGGCGCCGTGGGTTAAAACACTGTGCCGCTTGGGATTGCCGATTGAAAGGTCGCGGTTCAAATCCCTGTGATGGGGTGAGCTCCCATTGTTTGGTCCCAGCTCCTGCCAACCTAACAGTTCAAAAGCATGTCAAAGTGGTACCGCTCTGGCGGGAAGGTAAACGGCATTTCTGTGTGCTGCTCTGGTTTCACCAGAAGCAGCTTAGTCATGCTGGCCACATGACCCAGAAAAACTGTCTGTGGACAAACGCCAGCTCCCTTGAAACCCCAGAGTCGTTTGCGACTGGACTTAATTGTTGGGGTCCCTTTACCTTTATCTAAAAGAAGAATGTTACAAAACATAACTAACTCTTGTAAGGCAAAGCCAACAAGTCTGAAATTATTTATTGCAATCAAATAATATAATAAAATACAAAAGGAAAGCCAATATTAATAATATTAAGAGGAAAAAATAAGACTAAATTTAGAGTAGCTGTTATCTTCAGGCATTCAACCTTTCATCTGATATGGGAGAAGGGGGATAAGTGTGCTAGCTCCCCCTCCTCACCTCATTCCTGCACCTATTCGCATCTCTGTCACTCTTGACAAGTTGGAGGGATATCCTCTGAAGCAGGGAGCCTGTCTGGACTGGCTCAAGGCATTTTGCTGCCTGAGGCAAAAGTCAAGATGGCACCCTCCCCCAGGGCACATACAGGAGCCAATTGGACTGGTTATTGAATCTTATTCCAATACTGGTGAAAGGACAATGCCTTCCACTCCACTTGAGGGCAGTAGGCTAGCATAGGGGGTGCAGGGCAGGCCACACGCCACTCACAGCTCTGGCCACTCCCCCTACTTCAGCAGCTGCCACCTGAAGAAGCTGTGTCACTATGCCTCATCGTAGGTGTGAACCTGGAACCTGTTCTAATTGTGTAGGTTCCTCACATGATGTGAAACCCTGAAAATTCACAAATCTTAAAAGCAAGAGGAGCCTGCACAAGTAGAAAAGGGCTCCCTGTTGCACAGTTTATCCTTCCAACCCGTGGACAGGAATGCCAACAGGAGGACAGGGTAACATGCTCATCCCTCACCCCATGACGGGTTTAGAGCACCTGAACTAGGTTTATGACAGCATTCTATCTTGTGTTTATAGTTAGTATCACTATTAGAGTTTCTGAAGAGAAAGCTGGACAAGTATCTTCTTAGATATGGTTAGTTGTGTTGATTCTATACAGTGAAGATACTTGGATCAATGACTGCTGTTTGGGTAATTTGCATTGTACAACGAAAGGCCGTAGTTCAAAGCACAGTCTTTATATTATCAGATATGGGAGATTTAGCAACATGAGATGGATATCTCTATTTTGAGGGCTGATATGCTAGCAGTTTGAAAGCATGTCAAAGTGCAAGTAGATAAATAGGTACCGCTCTGGTGGGAAGGTAAACGGCGTTTCCGTGCACTGCTCTGGTTCACCAGAAGTGGCTTAGTCATGCTGGCCACATGACCCAGAAGCTGTACGCTGGCTCCCTTGGCCAATAAAGCAAGATGAGCGCCGCAACCCCAGAGTTGGCCATGACTGGACCTAATGGTCAGGGGTCCCTTTACCTTTATGCTTGAGTTGCAGAGTTGAGAATGTGGATTGAGTGCAGGGTGATGTTTGCAATTATGTGATAGCTTCCCTGTTGTGCCCAGTTCCAGGGCATCTGTCTGTTAAACAGAGTATTGTTTGTTGGACAGAATATTGAGGTAAATATACACTTTTGAACTCAGAACGAAAACAACACTTTTTAAAAAAGACTTCCATCATGAGCTGTAGGGACTTGTTGGGGTTTCTCATTTGTTTGGCTTGTTTGTTTGACAAGTGGATTTTGTTTCTAGGAATTCAACAACTGGACCAAGTAATCAATGTGCTGCTCACCACAGGCATGTTTGTTGGGGGATTCCTGGGCTTTATCCTCGATAACACTATTCCAGGTAGGAATTACAATAATATCCCAGCTTCCCTGACTATATTCCAGTGTTCGTTTCACAGGTATGGCTGCCTTTGGTTGCCAGAGTTTTGGGGCCCCAGGTCATTTTCAGAATAAATCTGAGATCCAGTCCTGATGGCCTTAAAAACACAGAGATCTTTAGCTTTCTAGCCACAGCCTCTGAATCAGCAACGCTGGAGCTCTCAAAACATTAGCTTAACAGAGGAGAACCTGTTTTTCCATGAGAGGCTCTGGCGTGGCTAGGTCATGTTTAAACCACATGCAGGCATAGGCCCTGACCACTGAGTCAACAACACATTGGGAGCAGAGTGCTAATTCCTTGGGGGAAACTAATCATGCAGTTGGCTTCCCAATGCTTGGTTGGGTCATTTAAAAGTTACCCTACAAGAGAGCAGCTCTCAACACAGCTGGAGTAAAATTTAAAGGAGTCAACTCCAGGTTTGAGGGGTGGGGACTTTTGTGTGGTCATGGGGTGTCCATCGTTAGGGCAGTCAATCCCTGTCCTCTGGCCCCTGGATGAACAATATTCCGCAGATTTCAAGCTTTCATATATATTTTTAAGAGTAAGTTTCTGACATTTGTAGAACATGGGAGAGGAGGCAAAATGGGAAGGTATTTTTGTGACCAACTAACCTGCTTTCAGGACGCGGGTGGCGCTGTGGGTAAAACCTCAGTGCCTAGGACTTGCTGATCGTATGGTCGGCGGTTCGAATCCCTGCGGCAGGGTGAGTTCCCGTCTTTCGGTCCCAGCTCCTGCCCACCTAGCAGTTCGAAAGCACCCCTAAGTGCAAGTGCAAGTAGATAAATAGGTACCGCTTTATAGCGGGAATGGCATTTCCGTGTGCTGTGCTGGTGCTGGCTCGCCAGAGCAGCTTCGTCACGCTGGCCACGTGACCCGGAAGTGTCTTCGGACAGCGCTGGCTCCTGGCCTCTTAAGTGAGATGAGCGCACAACCCTAGAGTCGGACACGACTGGCCCGTACGGGCAGGGGTACCTTTACCTTTACCTTTTAACCTGCTTTCAGCGTCTTATTTGGCCACTGCCACCCCACCCAGATAACTTTCTGTAGTGGATCATGAATGTCAACAGTAGCCGTGAGGGTGGGGAGTATCCTAGAGCAATGCTATGACAGGGGCATTGTGGGAAATTAAAATGGCAGCTATACTCAGCCACCTGGTGCCTCTCAGATCACTAGTCTGGGGAGAAAATGGCGGGAAACATTGGCAGGCCTTGCCAGGCTTTTGCAGCTGTGTAGCTGCACCTGTGTCAGGTGCTGTGATGTCCCTGAAAGCACTCTGCTGATGCAGTACAATTGTCCTCAGCGTTTTGATTTGAGGAGGCCGAGGGTGTGGCCGCTACACAGATTGGGATCAGGGAGGTTTCTTTTTAGAGCAAGCCTTGTGGGCTCTGAGGGCAAAACTGCACCCAAGTTTTGCTTTTTGTAGCAGAAAGTCACAGTCAAAACCACTTTACAGGTTTATAGTGGCAATTAGCATGACAGAGCTGTGTTCATAACATATTCAGTGTACTTCAGTCATTACACCATGCATTGCATTTTGCCCATATACAAAAAGGGTCTGAGAGTTACATTCCTGACGCTTTTCATATTTTTGTTATAACTGGGAAGTTGTCTTGCAAGAACTGATGCTTATTGTGAATGGCTTCTATTTTTTTCTTATACTCTAAAATGACTGTCATGTTTGTGTTTATGTGAGATTCATACTTTTTGTGGCACAAGAGGCTTATGCTTACCGATGACACGAAATCACTTTGTTATTCTATAGGATGCCTTTTTCTACTAGTCTCTGCTAACTATTCTGTTTTCCTTTGGTAGGGAGCTTGGAAGAGCGGGGACTCCTGGCATGGAAAGAGGGTTATAAGGAGGAATCTGACGATAGTGTGAACACCTCGGACGTCTATGATCTACCCTTCGGAATAGGTTCTAAGTTCTGTGCTGCTGACTGGTTTCAGTACCTCCCAATGTGCCCAAAGCGGCCAGCCAGAAACAATGCAAAGGAGCGCAATAATTATGCACAGGAGAATAAAAGCAAATTTAATTCAGAAAAAGACACAGAAATAAACATCGACACGAGAATATAAGACTGCATCAGTAAACAAACTTGACTTGCTAAGCCACTGAAGCAACATCTTCCTTTTTCTGGTTTCTTATCAACGAGATTGTGGCTGTAGCAAGAGACTAAGTTCTGGCAAACGACTCCATAATTTGCTAACAATGCAAACTGGCTATGTGTGCCAATTTCTCTGCTGCGAGAATACAGTGCCAGTTTGAGGGACAGCCTGGCTAGGGAGCCCATCAGCACCCAATACAAGAATTTGTTCTCCTTTCTACCATGGGAAACTCTTTTCCTGAAAATTGAATCCGTGGTTCTTGAGTTTCTGAGTAACTAGACAAGCTAGTTCCAAGGAGAAAAGCTGCTGTCCTAGGCCTCCTTAAATCCAGCCTCAGCTTTTGTCTCTGATCATGTGCAGTTGGCCAGACTGCTTAATGTGTGTGTCACAATACTTTGTTGCTCCCACACCTTTTTGTCTTCGGCTTTGTTGAGTCCATAAGTATGGGGAACCTGTGGGCCGTCAAATGTTGTTGGACTCCATTAGCCTTTGCTCAACATGGCCAGTGGTCAGTAACATCGGGAGTTGTAGCTCAACAACACTTGTGTTGTTTGCTATAACAGGCTCCTGAGTTAAACTGGGGCTTCCAAAGTCTATAAAATAGTTCTAAGCTGCTTTTAGGCTTTCATGGAAGTCAGTGACTTCCATGTGAGAAGCCACACAGAACAAGATATGCTTGATTTTGATTATATTCATAAAATGTTGTACTTTGTATTTTAAATCTATCCTAAAGGAAGGATTCAATAAACTTTCCTCAGGGATGGACTCTTGATCATCTTCCTGTGTGTATATAACAAGAGACCTCTTAGGTTTACTGTTGGCATTATCCCAAAGGGCCTTCTGTCTAAGATAAACAAAGCTTTAATTGTGGTAAACTATGACTAGGGCATTCACATTCACCTTTTTTGAAAAAAAACTTTTGGAAAGCCAAGTTTCATTCTGGTGACTGCTGGGATGACTCTCCTATACAGTGTTGATGCACAAATAAAACTGTGTGCCTCTGCCAAATTCTTAGGGCCGTTCTCTATTTCTGTTTTTGTAGAAATTCTCCTTGCTCAAAATATGCCCCAAATACATATCGGGTATTTTTAGGCCAGACAGGATGAATTTCCTTTACACTTGTGTGTTGTTTCTTTCCATTTCTGCCTATCTGTTCATACTACAGAGCTCTTTTGCCGTTGCCTCCTATCTGTGCACAGCTCTCCGTTTCCACTTTGCTGATCCTTCCTCAATTTCTCCCCATGTCCCGGCTTTCACAATCCCACCTACACTCACTTGGTATTTACCTGAAAACACTTGTGCATTTTACTGAGCAAGAGCTGTACACAAATTATCCTACTACACCTGAGCCGCAGACAAAAGTATTTTAATTGCTCTTTTGACAAGAGTTTGTTTGTGTTAGTCACAAGGCTGCACTGTGCGTGCCCCATTCTTCTCCCACTGTGTGGTGGTGTCTGATAAGCAATAACATCAGCATGGGCTGTGACTGAGTATGTTTCCTGCCTACCTTTCTATCCTTTGCTCTTACATGGGTGTTTTTATGTGGTTTCTCAGTATCAGCCACTTAAGATGCCCTACACAAGGTCTTGCATAAGATTGTATTTGTAATGATATACGCTTGCTCCATGTGTTCAGTTGTCCTGACTCTGCCATGGGATTTTGCTTACATATGCTTAGTTCAGGGGTGGCTGAATTTGTGGCCCTCCAATTGTTATTGAACCACGATGTCTATCAACCATTGGCTAATGGGAAACTGCAGGTGTGGATTCTCTGGTCTGCTCCAGGAACAGCAGATGCAATCTGTCAGCTCAGCTGGAGGATGGAAGAAAGGATTCCGTTCTACCACATGCAGAACAGATACATGAAGTCCCTACTGCTTACAAGGCTAGCTGTTGCATGTGTGCACTTTTGAATGAGGGCCACGAGTCACATATGGATCAGAAGCTCCCATTCTACACAGTAAGCCAGTTGGTTACATGCAGGTATTTTTAATTTACTGTACCTCTTAAAAGTTCAAAATGTGCTACTGGGTTGATTTTATTTTTTAATAGAAGTATTTGCAAAACACCTTGGGTGGCACATAAAAGCATCTTGGGTACAGCACTCATCCTCTCTCGCACACAAGACAAATCCTTGGCTCCCAAGTTGCTCCTCCTTTCTTTTAAGGGGGTGGGAGAGGGTGGTTTCTGTCAAAGCTGCCTCCGTCGACAGCCCTCTGACCAAAGTCCAGGCCATTTTCAAGGGTCTATCAATCCTAAGGAGCAGATCTGGGGGGGGGGGTGCCGATGCAGGAAATATGGGGGGGTGCAGGATGGCAGCTGCCCCCATAATTAAAATCAATATAAATCAGAGGTTCTGCCCCTTCAACAAAAGCCTGCCTCCCCCACAAAAATTCTGGCTATGCCCATGCAGGAAAGCCTTGTTCTGTGCACATGAACTCTGTTCTATTCTTGGGAAGCAAGGACTCAAGCCATCATCTCTCCTAAGATGGCATCTGCTGTGCACATTATCTAAATTTTGAAGACAAGCATTTTTCTTCAAAGCGATTATTTTATCCTCATGCTAGTGTGCAGATTTAACCAACCGTGTAATTAAGAGATTAAAACTTAGTTGGGTGACACTTTTTACCACTTCAAATCACTTTTTGTATACAGCACTGTGGGTGAAGTGTTAACCCTGTATTAACAAGCTCTACCCCACCCAATTTGTGTGCTTTTAATTTCACCTTCTCAATGTGCCATTAAAACGGATTATCCTATATTGTGGATTTGACAATCTTGTATGAAAAAAATGCTCTGTACACAAGCAAACTCTGTACTGAAAAATAAATCAATCATGATTTTTTTCTTTGTTAAGTGTTTTTACTTGGCAGAAAACCATCCCATATTTTGCTATCTTCCTAATGAAGATGGATCCAGTATTCCCCAGACTAGTGCCCTTTGGATGTCACTCAACTACCACCATCCCTGACATTTGCAGATATTGATAGCAGCTGGTTTTCAAATATTGCGTCTTTGCTGAAATCAGGCAGCATATTCACTGCAGCTTGCATACATGTGTAGGAAATTTGCTGCCTCCCTGAGGCTGTGTTCACACACCTGCTTACTGCATATGTATCCTATACTTGGCTGTAAGATGCTGCAGTTTAATGTGTTGCCTGATTTGTCTATACTCAACATGTGGACACCTTTGGGTAGACATCCCCAGCCGTCAACACCCCTGGTGTGTGCACTAGCAAAAACAAACTGAAGTCGCATTGATGTGAGAGCTAAGAGCACTCTCCCCTCCTGTGGTTTCCAGAAACTGGTATTACTGCCTCTGTGGGGGCACAGCACAGCCATCATGGCTAGTAGCCATCCATAGCAGATCCTCCACGAATTAAAGTCATCTGAGTTGGTGGCCATCCCTGCTTGCTGTGGGAATGAGTTCCATGGTTTTGCTATGCACTGTGTGAAGAAGTGCTTTGTTTTATCTGTTCTGAATCTTCCAATATTGGATGTCCCCAAGTTCCAGTGTTTTAAGGAGAAAAACTTTTCTCTAACCACTTTCTCCATGCCTCCCACAATCTTACCAGGTTCTGTCATGCTCCCTGTTTTCTCTAAACTAAAAAGTTCCAAATGCTGCAACCTTTCTCCAGAGGGGAGTTGTTCCATCGCACTATATGCTATGAGTAGAAATGGTGGCTATTTCTTCCCAACATGTCTTGTTTTGCACTTCTCAGCACCAAATTTCAGACGTACTTCTTTTTTAAAAAATTCAACTTTATAAATATCAAACTGCAATACATGTAAAAAGTACAAATAATTTAACCGATGAAGAATTATGTAGTAGAAACAAACAGAACTCGTTTAAACATGATGAACACCAAGGAATTGAAGCAGCATCTCTTCTCATGGTGGCATAGGCTGAGGGGTGTCATTAAGTAACAATTAGGACCCCGCCCCGCACATGCTTAATAGAACCATCTTAATTTACAAATCTTCGTCATCAAATGTCTCTGTGCATCTCAGCATCACAGTCTCATAATCCAGCTGGAGAACCTCTTCCTGTCAAACATATGCAGGGGGAGAGAGATAAAGCTCTTATTAGCAGTGAATGGCATTGGCAAAACAGGTAAATGAATATTCTTTCTCTAGAACAGGGGTAGCTGGCTTGGGCCCTCCAGATGGGGTCAGGATCCAATCCTCATCCGGCCCGGACCAGCTGATGGAAGCTGGGTGTCCAATAACATTGGAAGGTCTGCAGATCTCCCATCCCTATCCTAGCAAAATAGAAGGGTCTGGTGACTTCTGTTTCAGTGTATCTGAAGAAGTGTGCATGCACACGAAAGCTCATACCAAGAACTTAGTTGGTCTTTAAGGTGCTACTGGAAGGAATTTTTTTATTTTGTTTTGACTAGCAAAATCTAGTCACTCAATTCCGACGGGGTGCCCCCTTCCCACATACCAATGGAGTTTAAATGTTCCCGTTATTTGATTTTAAAAGAGTGAGCTCTGGGACAAACTGATTCATTGGATGGAGCAGCTCAAAGTCTGGCACTCAGCAAAATGTCTATAATTGTTGATTTTGATGGGCACACCTGTCATTAATTCACTTCTACCCAACCCACACATGGCAGCTTTGTGGAGGTGAAGTAAATGTTAAGCTAGCTGGGCTTTCAAGGAGAAAGAACAAGAGCTCTGCTAGCCATTTCTTGCTTTAAACGGAACAATACCTTTTCCTTCAAAAGTAGAAAGGGTGCCACAAAAGCAGAAAGAAAAAGGATGCAGTTCAAACTGCCTGGAAGGATAAGAGCAAATGTCCATTTAACCCAGCAAAGTACAACAGAAATAGCCAAACCTTGTTAATCTGAACCATACTAACTCTAGACATGGAATGCCTAGGCAATGGGTGCTAAAGCAATTTTGGTGAATGGCCCCAAGTTCTAGTATTTTGAGAACGAGTATTTTTTACTCTGTTTGCTCTCCCTCGACGATTCATAGTTCTGTAAAGTTTCATCACGGTGTGCCACATCATGACAGCCACCTTTCAACATTCTAGAGTTTCAGCCTCTTTCTTAAAAACAAAAAGCAGTTCTAAGTTTTTTTATCATTGCAGTTCGGCCTTCTCTACCTGCTCCACACTGATGGAAAACTGTGTGATTTGTTGCTGTCGTAAGTATAGGATACACACAGTATTATTACAAGCAGCCCTTCTTATATTGTTCAGAGATAATAGTGTCACAGACTTTAATGCATGTGCCCAGCCCTGAAGAACTTTGTGTTGACACCGCATCCTGGTCTCTAGGGATAATGTGAAGCATTTAATGGATGTCATTAAGCAAGGACAAAAGCTGTGGCTGAAACCAGTTATCCTAGCTGCACATTTCTCTTCATTGATGCGTATTCTCCTGCAGTTATGTAAAAAAGAAACTGGGCGCCACTGCTTCTTTAAAAAAAAAGGAAACAAGTCCTCCTACTTCTTCCTGTTCAGCTCAACATCTCTCAACTAGAAACCTGCTATTCCTGCCCAATTAAACTTTGCAGTTATCTCTCTCTTGCTGTTATGATTGAGTTGGACTGGGATGGACAGTCTTAGTCATCACCAGCCTGCAGGTGAGTCACATAATTTTAGTCTGTTGAGGGTGCTGAGATTTACTCAGGATACCCAGGCCCCCTTTACAGAACTACAGCTCCCAGGATCTCCTGTCCAGAGGAGATGGCTT
The DNA here is from genome assembly GCF_964252035.2 of Podarcis erhardii. Classification (NCBI taxonomy): domain Eukaryota; kingdom Metazoa; phylum Chordata; class Lepidosauria; order Squamata; family Lacertidae; genus Podarcis; species Podarcis erhardii. The sequence continues at coordinate 34,588,529 of NC_138500.1, read as the reverse complement.
TTATCATCCATCTGTACTGCTTCTATGCTCTAATCCAGGGCTTTTCAAACTTGGGACTCCAGCTGTATTTGGACTATAAATCCCATCATCCCCAACCGCTGGTCCTGCTAGCTACTAGTGATGGGAGTTGTAGTCCAAAAACATCTAGAGACCCATAATCATTAATCTCACTGCACAGGGCATTTGCTCCTCACAGCTTCTTTTCTCTTCCCTTCTCAGCCTTATGAATATTTTGTCCCACTACTTCCTGCACCCCCAAGCTGCTGCTTCTCCCTGGGGTACTTGGAAGTATCTTGCCAAGCTGGTGCTGGCTTCTGCCTCCTCTTTGGTTCCTGCTGCATTAAGCCAGATAGAAAAGAAGGATTCACAGCAAGGACACAAAATGTTATAGTGTATACAGTGCAGCTGCTCAGAGTACCAGCCAGCGGTGCTCCTCTCCAGGATTCTCGGCTCTATTCCCCCTTCCTCATTTTCTGTTTTCCTTCCTCAGCAGGCTCAGTCTTAAATGAACTGTCTTGTGCATAGATGCTGCTGTTTGGGCTATACTGTATAGAAGATCTACATCCAGATTATATGAGTCTGCTATTGATGTATCAAACACAGACAGTTTGGACTTCCACAACAACAAGCACACTACAGGCAAATGCTGCACCCTGGGGAAAGTAGTTCTGTAATAGGGCACCTGCCCCTGTGAAAGCCCAGTTCACCCATGACCTGAATCGCCAAGAGCAGTTAGGTATACCCTCATGTTACAATTGAAAAACTGCCTGAGAGACAAACAGGCAAATGTGAAGTGAAAATTGTTGTTGCACCCAATTAGCTTTGAAATATATGCAAGACATTCTGAAAAAGGCCTTCAAATGGTGCATTAATTTAACCTACTTGCAGTGAACACAACAGGCGGTCCTAACATTACCTGCAAGTTTATATTTGGGGTGTGGAGGTGGGGTGGGCAGCCTTATAACAAGCACTTTGCAAAGTCCTACCTGGGATGGTTGTGTGTTAGCAAAAAACAGGCTCTTCAAGAAGCTGATGATCTGCAGGTAGAGGTGATGGTAATCCTCTTGGCTTTCTGAAGTACAGCCTGTGAATGCTGAGCTACAAACAGAAGAAGAGATTATAGTGAGACCTCTATCTACCCTGGAGAAGGAAAGGGAAAATTAAGAAAAATCAATGGTTCCCTTTCAATATGGACACTGAATTTGATGATCACCAACTGTTAGGTGTCATAAGTAAAGGTAAAGGGACCCATGACCATTAGGTCCAGTTGTGGCTGACTCTGGGATTGTGGTGCTCATCTCGCTTTACTGGCTTTACAGCTTCCGGGTCATTTGGCCAGCATGACTAAGCTGCTTCTGGAGCGGTACCTATTTATCTACTTGCACTTTGACGTGCTTTCAAACTGCTAGTTGGCAGGAACAGGGATCTGATCGGCAAGTCCTAGGGTCAGTGGTTTAACCCAGAGCGCCACCCGCATCCTGTTAGGAAGTATAACCTAAAGAAACCTACCTTGTGTTTCTGCTGTCATGCCAATTAAAGGGAGTCTACCTTACTAACACAATCCACATCCATACATAATCATTAGCAGCAGAGCTAACTATATATTTACACAATGGATGATCAGGAAATGTTTTAGTTTCTAACTAATGAATAAATTGGCCAGTCACACCAACTAATGCTTCAGGCGCTAACAAAATAGGGTTCTCTCTCTCACCCAACCATTCATTCATTCATTCATTCATTCATTTAAAACATTTGTATTGTGTGTTTCCCTACTAGAGGTTGGCAGCTAACAACAGAAATAAAGCCATGAGCTAGCATTTTTAAAACATCACTTAAAAATAACACTAAAACAGCAGCCAAAAAGAAAAGACATCCCAGAATACAGCAGCAATAGGATGATATACAGAGACAGCTACTAACCATTTCAATAAAACAACCATTTATAATCCAGAGCCGCCTTTAAAAAGGAAGATTTTCCACCAACCTACAAAGCATTGTTAAGGAGAGGTGGTGGTTGTGGAGTGAAATAGTGATTTATGCTATGATCTTGGCCAGGGGTCAGCAAACCTTGTGGGGGGCCAGACTATATTTTGGGAACCCCCTCCCTTCTCCACAGCACCGGACAAGCCCCAGTGGCTGCTTACCTGTGCCTTGCAAGCGGCAGGGGCTGGTGGAGGCGGATGAGCGGCGTGAAAGGGCTGGCTCCAGAGAGGGGCTGCTAAAAATGGCGCTCAGCCAACTGCGGTTCAACAAAGCCCAGCCCCCTTCCTCCTCTAGGCAGGACAGGGATAAGCCAGGAGGAGGGAGGGAGGAGGCGCTGCCGTGGTGTGGGGGGGGGGGGAATGGCGCAGCCCGAACAATCAGAATCCCCACACCAATCCACACAGCGATTCCCGGGCCGGATCCAGAAGGCAACTGGGCCAGATTTGGCCCCTGAGCCTTAGTTTGCCGACCCATGATCTTGGAAGTTCACAGAACTGAGCCTATTACCTTTGGCTGGACATTTCTTGGGTTTCATTTCTATCCAGGAAGCTAGTTGCCACATCGAATGCATCTTCAAAGAGGATCTAAAAAAAGAGAGAGATGGCATTTTGGATACTAACTCTCAGCTAGATATGGTGTTAGTGTCTTGTTTGAACACTATGCCACTCACAACAACACCACCACCATGGGAAGGTATTCTGCGAAGCACTATATCTAACAAAAACACACACCTCACAATTCTGCATGACAAAGGAATGCAGATGGACAAACATGGAAGGAAGGGACTTGGAACTCAGGAGCAATAAAGCTTTTAGTGTCAATCATCTCTTTAAAAATCTAGTTTTTATCTCTTAAAAAAACACAGGCTATTATTAGAATAGGTCGTGTTTTGTTTCCTGGTTTTATAAGAGTTGGCCATAATTAACAAAAAGTGTGGGACAGAAGCCAGCTAGTTTCACTGTGAGCGTCACTTTTTAATTCTCTGTAACCCTTGAATCTGGGTCAGTTATTCACAACAGCTTCAGTGAAAGGTAGGGATCGTGCTGGTGGCTCCATCCTTTTCTAGCATTGTACTAAACTGCATCATCTGGATTCCAGATCCAACTCTGCTGTGTGCACATAACTGGGTTTAAACCACCTTTCTATAACACAGTGAATGTATCTGCAGCATGTGAACTGTATCTGTGTTTTATGTTTCTGTTTTAGCCTAGTTGTAACCAAGATTCCTCAAGTGTGAAGGCGAGGAGAGATGGGGAACCTGTGGCCCTCCAGATGTTGACGGACTCCAACTCCCATCATTCCTGAATACTGACTAGGGGTGATGAGAAGTGGGAGTCCAGGAACATCTGAAGGGCTGCAGGTTCCTCATCCCTGGCCTTCTTCATGGCTCAAGGAATATTGAGTTAATCACAACAACTAATGTCTCAGACGCTAACATAACATAGGTTTCTCTCTCCTACTGATTTATTTATTTAAAACATTTATATTCCACCTTTCCTCAGTCACAATCCCAGGCTTGGATGGCACACTAAGCTAACCTATTACCTTAGCTAAGCCTAGCACAGCAAAACATTGGGGGAAGAGCAAAACATCTAATCTCTCTTCCTTGGGAGGCTGCACATTCCTGTTTCTACTAAGCCATGGTTTGGCTTAGCATAACAGATCAACCAAGCCACTGTCGCAACCTGAGATGTGCTTTTACACTTTCAGTAGCAACACTGCATAGAGAACTCCCACAGGGTATGGTTATTCTCTTTATATGAAGGGAGATTTTGCAAAGCAATGATATTGCCTCAGCAGAACTGATTAAGTGGCAGTGCATGAAGTTTTGCTGCTTGATTAGACTGACTAGTTGGTTAGCCGTGATGGTTGAAATCAAGCCAATAGATAAAATATGAGGAATATGATTGGTAGATTGGCTAGTAACATCACAAAGTCTCATGAACTGTACCTCTGCACGGAATTTGTACATTTACTCTATGGAAGCACAGAGATACACACACACACACGGTATTCATTTCATTCATATAAATCAGGGGTTGGCAAGGTTTACCGGCCATGGGCCGGATCACTCCCACAGAGATCGTCTGTGGGCTGGACTGGCACAGCGCGACGCCGGAAGTCGCACCTGCGCAGAAGCGATTTTTGGAGTCTAGACATGGGCAGACGCAATTATGGGCACCACTCGGCGAGTTCCCACACTGCGTCGGTTTAGCACAGTGCGCGGGGGACTCACTGAGTGGGCAGTTCGGTTCAGGGGCAGCTTGTGGGCTGGTAAAACGGTCTTCGTGGGCCGCATCTGGCTCATGGGCTGCACGTTGCCGACCCCTGATATAAATATTAACCTTAATTATTCATATTGACAGCTCAACCTTGTCGAGATTTAATTCTGCAATCTTTTGTATTTTTGCTAACACATGTGTCTCTTGTTGCTTATTTTATTCATTTATTTCATAAAATTTATATTTGTAAACCCACCCACCCATTCAAATTACATGGGGCTGGTGCTACTGCTTGCTTTGATTGCTGACCTCCATGAGTGAGTTTTGCTTGCCTGCCGAGTCACTGTTCTGTTTATGTCTGGAGGGGCTCAACATTTTTCTTCCTTCATTTCAAGATGGTCACTTTAGCTGAGAACCTCAAGTTTACAACTTTTGTTGGAAACAGGTGCTGCCTTACCTGTAATTTTTCCTCACCCGTCTAATGACTCCTGCCAATTATTCCCAGGACCTGAGTTCTGAGTTTATAATTCATCCTAGTGATTTTAAAATAGGTCATTACACCTCCCCTACACTTTTGGGGTGTGTGCCAGCATTCTTGAAGATTAGGAGCCAGGGCAAGTGTCAGAACCTAGAATCTTTTAACACCCCATCAGGGCCCACTGCTGATGCCTGTCCTCCCCGATTTCCGTTTCATGAGATTTATTTATTTATTAATCCAAGTTAAATGCTGCCCGTAGCATTGAGCAGCTCAGTCAAGCCGCTATTTTAATTTACCACAATGTATTCATTCATTTATTATTTGTAAAACTGCCTGTCATAGCAGGGTGATACATAGAATGAAAAAAGCAACAAAAGAGAACAATAAAACGGTGTCAGTAAAACACTGAAAGTGATTTGCTAGACTGATCCTTCTTTGGAGGCGCTGTGCTCCAGCATTTGGGAGTGGGCTGAGGATTTTAACAAGCCATTCGCCTGAAATTGTTTATTGCCTGCTTTGGTATTGTTTTGACACTGTTTATTTTATTGACTATTTACTTATGTAGTGTGTGATTCAGGGCCGTCTTAAGCATATCCGGCACCATGGTGCAAACATCCCTCTGGTGCCCCCGCCTTTCCCTTTTTTTAGGGCTGGAGAAAGCGGGCAGCGGCTGGAGGGCGGCTCCTCCGGCAGGGAAGAGGTGGAGGCTGGACACAGCACCTCCTGGCTCAGCTGGCCACTCGCTTCGTGCCACGGTGGCCACGGCAGGCAGCACACCAAGCGCGCAGACCTGCGCCAAGCGCGCTTTGCGCCACTCCCAAGCGTTGGCTTGGTTTCCCCCCTTTTAGCCTTCTGGCACCCTGCAGAATTCGGCACCTGCAGGTTAAAAGGGAAAAAACCGAGCTGACGCTTGGGGGGAGCGGCGCACGCACCCTCGCTCACTCATTCCGTGTTCCCCGGACTCTCGCCTGGCACCCTCCAGAAACTGGCGCCCCGAGCCTCTACGGGTAAGGCGTGCCTGGTGTGATTGCTGTTTCATTGATAAGCAATGCCCTGGGACATTATGGTGCAAGACTGGCTATAAATCCCATACAGCGAAATAAAACAGTCAGTTGGATCAGCTGCCTGCCCTTTTTAGAGCACACTGGTTAAGACACTACTACCTGCCTACTACCTGCTGTCAGAGGGAGGCCCTGCTTCTTGCAGACACTACAGGTGGAGAATAAAAAGGTAAAGGGACCCCTGACCATTAGGTCCAGTCGTGGCCGACTCTGGGGTTGCGGCGCTCATCTCGCTAAATTGGCCAAGGGAGCCGGTGTACAGCTTCCGGGTCATGTGGCCAGCATGACTAAGCCGCTTCTGGCAAACCAGAGCAGCGCACGGAAACGCCATTTACCTTCCCGCTGGAGCGGTACCTATTTATCTACTTGCACTCTGACATGCTTTCGAACTGCTAGGTTGGCAGGAGCAGGGACCGAGCAACGGGAGCTCACCCCGTCGCGGGGATTCAAACCGCCGACCTTCTGAACAGCAAGTCCTAGGCTCTGTGGTTTAACCCACAGTGCCAAAGGCGCTTTGCCTGGGGCCACTTCAACCTTAGAGCCAGTCCTGGTTAGAACTCTGAAGCTTGAATCCTACCTTAAGAGTGATTCGTTCTCACCTCCTCTGGTGTGGATACTAGCGAACCGCTGGCTTCCTGACTAGCTCCGCTGTCCCTCACACTGCCCTCAGTACAAGGAGGCTCTTGGGAAGCCATCTTGACCTCAGTGATGAAATTCTGCCTCTGATTACAGTACTGCAGGACACCGTCCCTCCTCTCTTCAGGGAGGCCCTGCCACAGGTGGGAAACGGCTGTGGACACCACAGGAAGAGTAACGTCTTCAGGGCTCACAACCCCATTATCTACCAGCAGGTCTACTGTCTGTTTGTAAAAATGTAAGTATCTAGATAAGAGAGGAAAGGAGACGGCTTTCAGAATGTGGTCTGGATAGCATCCAATAGTGCAGAGACCAACCAGGTGGTCCCTTTTGTGACTCATATATTCAGTAGTAGCCATGAGAAGGTTGCACAATTTAGGAAGCTGCCTTGTCCCAGGTCAGATTATGGTCTGTTCTAATGGTTAATAGATTTCCAGGAGGATCAAGCAGAGAGTGCTCTTTCCTGCTATCTGAACCCTTTTCTTCTTCTTTTAAATGGAGTTAACCAAGGTCTGAACCTGGGACAGACGTTCTGCATGCACAAGTGAGCCACCAACATAGCAATGGGCCCTTCTCTTTGTACACGAAGGTATCAAGCCAGGGAATCACCCTGCATTTCTCCTGGTGACTGAACATATATGGTCTTGTTTTCAGCTGTGTTAAACATGTCACCCTATTCAGTAGTCTATTACACCTGTTAACTCACTGGAAGTTCCCCTAAATTATGAATTAGGGTAGGTGGGTGGATGGGAGGGGCGAGAGAATGAGTTGATTTATTGTGTTGCCCAACTATCTACCATAGTACATAGACCCAAAGTTGGAAGGGACCCCAAGGGTCATCTAGTCCAACCCCCAGGAATGTAGGAATCTTTCGCACAACGTTCGAACTCATGACCCAGAGATTAAGTTTCTCATGCTCTACCAGCTGAGCTAACCAACCACTAAAAGGGAAGGTCACAACTGTGTCACATCTGATTACAGAACCAATTACTGGAGGAGAATCAGTAACATAAAGGGGACACGTGTGCTTGGCCTATTATTGCACAGCAACAGCCAGTTATTCACTGTTGTCGTGACAGACCTGGTCAGACTTGCTCTAAGGAGTATCACTGAAGGTGGGAAGGGAGGGAGCAGAAACCACAAAAGGAGTTGTATACGTTTTGTAAGGAGTAAAGTACTTATTTTGCTGGCTAAAACTTTTGCGCACAGGCCAAGAACTCAGTATCTGTTAGTTAGAAAAGGCCACAATAAAGTGTATGAGAGAAGCAGGCTTGCGCCACCTGCTGGCCAAGCTGGATTGACACCTCTATTTCAGCCTGACCCTCAAAAGAGAATTGCAGAATTATAGTGCAGAATTATAACATTATGGCATATAATACTTAAGAAAAGCAGCAATAGAAGATAAGTCATCACAAATGTGCATCAAGCTAGGTTTCAGCTTGTCATTTGTATGAACAAAACATTATCCCAAGCTTGTACGGGGGAGATATATATATATATATTGGGTGGGTGTGTTCTACAGTGCTCAGGCCATTTAAGCTATTCTGTTGACTATGTTAGATGTGAGCAAACATTTCCTCTATTTCACAGGGGAAAAGAATTTTCTAAAAGCTGCAAAGCTCTGTGACAAATGGAGCTGCTTTCCTGTGGCCTTCCTATGTTACGTATGCCAGTGCAAAAGTGTCAGGGACTATATTATTGCCATTATTAATTAAACTTGTATACCGCCCTATACCTATAGATCTCAGGGTGGCTAACAGCATAAAATATAACAATGACAATATAAAAAATGCAAAATACATAAGAACAAAGACAACCCAATAATTTCCCCTATACAAAGGTAACCAATCACTCCAGCAGGATTTCCACAGGGTACAGTTTCTCACGTTAGGGAGTCCTATGAGGGCAGAAGTCAGACCCACAGAAATCACCCTATCCTGCAGCTATTGGTGTCTTTCTTGTATCAGGCAAGGACTCCGTCCTCTGTAACGTTAGCCGGTGGGTTGTTCCAAAGGGAGAAACAACGGAAAAGCTTCACATACCGCTCAAACTCCATGAGGTCAGGAGAAGAGGCAGCTGGCGACTGCGTCAGCCTCAAAGTCACATCCTCCCCTACCGAGGTCTTTTCGTGTTCCTGAATCACGTACCAGACAGTAGCGCCACTCTGACTCGCAGAATTTGAAGGAGGGGATGAAGCAGTACTAGAAGCAAGAAAAGGAAAGCTAGAAAATATTTAGGGGATGAGAGATTGACTGACTGTGGATTTTATCCAGTCACAGTGGACCCACTGAAATGAATCACCCTAGCTAATTTTAGTTTGTTAACTTCAATAGGTCTGCTCTGAGTAAAACTTAATTGGACACAAGCTTTTATTGTGAGCAGCTACTTTTCCCCCCAAATAACTTACCAGGCTACCCAAATCATGTTAAGAAAAGGACTACATTGGCAGAGAAAAGCAAATGTAAGAGGAGTTTGGGTGTGGGACTGATACGATGCTACAAAATGAGCTGCTTTTAAGGGTTGGCTCAGCCTGCTCTGCAATAATTTTGCTTCTTGTTTGTTTCTATAGCCTGAAACTGTGTGTACATACACAACTCACAAGGCAGAAGCAGTTTATCCTCCTGAAGCTTGCAAAAAAAGTTTTCTGAGTTGCTTAAAGGGGACAAATTCAGTACATCTATATTTTTCGGTGACTTACCTGTGATTGTTGAAGTACATTTTGACATATTCTTCCTTTACTTCCTCCAAGCTCGATGGATGGCCATCCTCCAGATTTAAAGCCTCTGTTGCCAGAAGAATGGCACATTTTGAAGCTCTCTCACACCAGGCCCATTTCAAGGAAATGATGTGGGTAAATGGCTTCATAAGTTACCAACAAGATATATTTTTTAAATCCTCATCCTATTTTTTTAATGCTCAAAACACCTTACAATAAAAAACCACACTATATATCACAATGTAAAAACCAAGGGGAAAGCAGAGAAAAATGAAATAAGCACTAGAACTGTAAATTCCAGAAGGAAATACAATCAAGTTAGCAAGCCAGAGAAGACAGGGCCTATGAGGGATCACAGAAAAATCCCACAACTTTATTTTGGAAGGGGCCATGCAGAAGGCTCAGTCCCCAGCATGAAAGGAGCAGGTAGCACAGGGGATGAGAAAAGAACTCTGCCCAAGCCTCCGGAGAGCCACTACCAGTGGGTCAGATGGGGGGAAAGGAAGAGGCAAGACAGCCTGGGGAAAAAGTGACATCACCAAAGGATAATTTGTAATCTTCAAGCCTGAGCAAAGATTAAAATTGAGGTCTCTCCAGTCCAAATCTAGCACGCCTTCTGCATTTACTGAAACACACTGAGGGACAGAATACATATGACTTAATCACATAGTTCATCTTTGAGTGCAAGCTCAATAATAAATTGCAGGGGGCAGGAGGTGTGAGCTAGAATGAGACCCTGGCATGGAATAATGAATGATGTAATCCTTCCTAGGCCATTCATTTCAATGTAAAGGAAAAGTCAGAACAATGTTTAAAATTAGGTCATTAATTAGGTAGTTGCAGACTAAAAAGAAGTGAATACCAATTGTAATTGCTGGATTGATTTCTGCTTCTGTTTCCATTAGAATTCTCCAACATCCCTAGTTGAAGACGTAGGTTTACCACCTCACCTACTATTTGTAAGAAGAACCAGGCTCAGGATGGTATGTCAGAAGGAACAAGAACCTCAGCCATCTGCAGGGACAGTTTACCTCTTTAGTCATGTCTGCCTAGTACATTTTCCTACTGAAAAAGTCAGGGGAAAGGTTTTGCATATTTAAACGAGGTCTCATGGTGCTGGTACGATACCTTTCATCTTCAGCAAGTTTTCCAAGGTTTTCTCCAGCTCCTGGATATAATTCTTAGCCTTGCATAAAACCTGACACTAAACAAAAACAGAGAACAGGCCCAATCTATCTGTGTTCTGAACAGATTAACATTTTAATATGCCTTAGATTTTTCTGATCGTCTTCTTGTTGCTGGCTAAACATCCATCTGAAGACTTCAAAAACTGTACAATGGATTATGAAAAGCAAAGGAAGACAGCACAGTAAATAAATACCCACCACGTCAGGAAATGAATGGCCTTTCATGCAGATTGTTTCGACCCTTCGTTGTATTCCTCAAAACACATAAACAAAAGATGGATTCAGAAGCCAACATTCTCCTCCAAGAGCTATCATTCTCAGAGTGGCTTAACAGACAACCTCTCTTCCCAGAAACTGTAGTTCTATGAGGAGAACTGGAGTCTAACAATTCACAGCACTCCTGGAAACAAACTAGTTCCCAGGAGTCCTTGGGGAAAGCCATGACTGTTTAAAGAGGAACAACAGTGTTTTAAAAACAGTGCAGATGGGCCCATAGGTGCTGAATCTGAGTTATTTCTATACCTTTGATGTGGAGTTATCTTGCTGAGAATATACTGTTTCTCGCAGGTTGTTGAAAAGTCCTGCCAAGGTAGCTCTGTTGCGTGCCTGAGACAACCGTCTTTTCCCCCCTTGCGACTTTGGATCCTGCAGATGTGTACGATACTTAGAAGTCACTCTAGCATATGGCGTGCTACAATTTCCAGATGTCTCCATCAAAAGCTGTAAGGCAATGTCATTCCACTGCTTAAAAAACAGCTTAATATCAGCAGTGGCGAGTGCAACAAAGCAAACTGATTTTAAGCAACATGAGCCCCAGCACTCCTTACCTTGTTAATGCCTGCTAAATGCTAAAATGATCAGAAAGTCACTGTAGGTAATCTATATCCATGTAATAAAGAAAAGAAGCCCCAGCCAGAAAAATAAAATACAATAGGAAGTGCAAAGAGTATCCGAAGTAAAGCCCAAAATAGGAATGCATGTCAAGACAAAATGTGGGTTTTATTTTTAAAGCAGCCCATTTCAAAGCATTTTCAAACCAGCAAATTCAGGTTGTGTAATTAAATATGATTTCGAGCTCTTGTGCAACAAACCTGTTTTCCTCCCACAACTGGACTTTTGTGATAAGGAAATTGTAAACGCACTGGAAAGTGTGGGATGTTGTATAACCTCCCCACAACAAATCAGAACAAATGCTTGATAAATAGCCCCCTGCAAACCTGTAAAAACAAATCAAGATTAATGCTCAATCTGAAAGTGACCTAGGTCAGGCTTTCATTTTAACTTGGGCTGACCAAACCAATGGTCTCTTGCTAGCCTCTGTTAATCCTTAAAGACAGCTCTGAGTCCTAGTTATCCATTAGCGTTCCTAGGCCCTGTTCATGTCCTCTGAAGAAAAGAAACCCGACACAAATAAATTTAGCAGATGACACTTTTCCCAGCACAGAAGCCCAGTTATTAAAAACAGTAGATAAGGTGGCAAACTTATATGTCTGCATTTCACCATGTCAGCCTGCAGGTGGAGTTCACCTATGGGGAAAACAACAACACAATCTTTTACAGCGGTACCTTGGGTTAAGAACTTAATTCGTTCTGGAGGTCCGTTCTTAACCTGAAACTGTTCTTAATCTGAGGTACCACTTTAGCTAATGGGGCCTCCCGCTGCCAGAGCACGATTTCTGTTATCCTGAAGCAAAGTTCTTAACCTGAGGTACTATTTCTGGGTTAGTGGAGTCTGTAACCTGAAGTGTCTGTAACCCAAGGTACCACTGTACATATACTGAAAACCAGCAAGTCTGGGAGTAGAAGAGACAATACTGTACCTAATTTTTTATGTTCATGAATTTTTAATATTTTTGCAGAGCATTGAGTCACACAAAACTCTACCTGACAAAATTCATCCAGCACAGCTTTACCAACCTAGCTGCTGTTTCAGAGAAGTAAATTACACTTACAAGTTAGCAACATGCCTACACAGGGATTTGTACTTAGTCTGGCATTCTTAACCACTACATCAAATTGGTTCAGGAAACACCAGGGCCGGTCCAGAGGTAAACTGACAAGAAAACTGTTGTGTGGTTTGACACTGTACCGGTATGTCAAGCTGCTGTTGAAGAAACAGAATTGTGGTCAGGTAGAAAATGGTTACCCTATTACCCACAAGTAATAGGTCCGCTGTTTTAGTCAGACATCCTCTTGACAAATCTCTGCCAGATCCTTTAAGGCTGAAATTCTGCATGTTTATGTCTGACTGGACATCTGATTTGATTCTGTGGGACTTACTTAGTTCCAAATAAATATGTTTGGGATTGGGGTGCACATTTATTTTGCATTCAAGAACAGTGCAAGAGGCTTGCACAGACCCTTTTTGCAACACAGAGCATATATTACATCCCTCCAATCCTACTGAGATCCTAGGATAAAACCAGCTGTAACTGAGGTGTGGCTCATGGCTTATTCCTTCCTTTGCCGCCAAAAATATTTAGTTCTGTAAATATATATAGAAAGGAATAAGGACTGTGCTCCAAACAGCACTTAGAGATTTTATACAACAGAAGCAAATCATTCATTTTTGATATTTTGAATTAAACAAACAGTGCTGCAGACTCCTGCCAAGTTCTGCAAATCTTGAGTGGAAAGGCTCTTGATAGTTACATAGCAGTCTGGTATCACCTGTTAATTACGTGTCAGTGCATTTCTTATTCTCCTCCACAGCAATATATAGTTGACAATGAGTGACCACAGGATTGATCCCTCCCACTTGGCATTTTCAAGAGCACATTTAAACCCACTGTGACATTTTTCAAATACAGACTTACATCTGAGTAAACTGGTATTTAGAAGAAAAGTGTTTTTAAGATTTGGGGAAGGCCGTAGCTCAGTGGTAGCAGACCACCTGCCTTACTTCAAAAGCTCCCAGGATTTCTGGCATCAACCAGCGGGCACTGGGAATTTTTCTAAAACCCTGGAGAGCTGCAGTTCATATAGACAGAATACTGACAGCAAATTTCAACTAGTTCGTTGCTGTCTCAAACCAGCCTTTCCATTATTTTAAAAAAACCCACTTTCCCAACTGACTTCAAGGGGGGGGGGGAGGAATTTGCTGTCTCTCTAACCACGGCGCTGCTGCTGAAAAATATCTACAACCCCCCCTACCTGCCCCGCCCGTTTCTCCACTACATTTCACCGCCTTCCCCCCTAGACATTGCTCTGCTTTAGGGGAGCCAGCTCCTTTCCCTATTTTATGCCCCCAGCCTCCCTCTGCCCCTTTGCAGACTCGGCCCTGGGATACGAGAGGAAGACGCTGCACGCCTCTTTGCAGAAGATGCCTCACGCGAAGGATGCTTTTCAGGCGGCGCCTGCTCCTCCAGCTCACCTTGCGCCAAGCTAGCAGCCAGCAGCGCAGCTTTCGCAGCACGCGCCCCTCCGCGCGCCTTCCCGCTCTATCCCCTCGCCCTAGCGCTAGCCGAGAGGCGCATAGCCAATCAGAGCGCAGGAGGCATCTCCAGCAGCCAATAGTAAAGCTCCGGTGTCGAGCCGGCCGTTCTGGTAGCGGGGCTGGAAAAGGGCAACAAAAACGCGGGAAAGAAAAACGGGGGAGCGGCAGAAAAGGGGAAAGAGGCGAAGCGGGGACGGAGATTTGGGAAAGTGGGTGAAGCTGAGTGAGGGGGTATTAAAGTACCGGGCAGCAAACAGTATTTACTCGTGTGTCGCTTAATACTGTACATGGAACGGAAGTTGTTTACTCTTGATACACCCATAGTTAAGTACCGCCTGCATGTGTTTCTGGTGCAGCGCTGTGTTCACACGGGCATGAGGCAGGTGGCCGTCCCTTTCAGTATCTCCGTGTAAACGCAACCCAATTTAGACCGGATGTTGTGAATGCTGGAAGAAAGCGTTTGTACGCGCTGGGTGTCTCCTTTAAACCGGGTCACTTCCTCTGCACGTGCCTAGCGGATGAAACACCTGACACGTGTAGCTCGCGCCCAGTCCACCCAAGATAGGGCTTAAGTTGCATTTGGGAGGGAAAAGGCGAGTGGTGGATCCACATGTAAACAGATTACAGTACTATGCCGGAGAGTTTGTAAGGCGCCCTCTTGAGTGAAGACTTTCAAATACCAGCTTGCAGTGGGGCAACGTGGTCTGACCCCGAAGTAGTATTTTGGGGTATACAAGCTACCACCTTTTCCCCAAAGACCGAGCTGCTTTAGAACTGCTTTGGCCATCTTGAGCAGTTACTACACTACACGTAGCACGTCCCTGGCAGCAAAGAAATAAATGCTGAGGAAGAACAATTCTCCCTTGCTGCTTTACTATAGAAAACAAATAGAATTTAAAACGTAAAAATAATGAATATGATTTATGGGTGACCACGAAGCACGCCTCGCTAACGTTCAATAGGATGCACGCATACAAAAAAATGTGTAGCAATTTTACAAGGAAAGCAATGACAGCTGCTGTTGTGCTGTTTCACAGACGTCTTAAGATGTTGCTTTGCTGTCATTTCAGTTTAAAATTCCAGGAGTGGACAGACACACATGGATGCTGACTTAGAAACCCCTTGCACCTGTGCGACTGATGTTATTTTTCTGGCCTTGAGGGCGGGTGGGGAATGCTATACTCATATAACAATGGAATATATCGGTGGGCGTGAAGAGAAAGGATCGTACAACAAGGCAGGAAAGTACATTCTCCCAGAGAGCGAGCAAACTGGCTAATAATAATAATAATAATAATAATAATAAAGTAACAACGATTAGAGTCCATAGAGTGCCTGCTGACAGATCTGGATGAAGTAATAACACCATGTGTGCTAATGGCAGGTAGATCCTTGGCTGGGTGGTCGGCAAGTTTGTTGCGGCATCTGGGATCCTTACAATCTCGAAACGTGTGCTTAAAACGATGCATTTCCCCTTAACAGTAAGGAAGGTTCCAACTCGCGGTTGCAGAGAAGCGCCCGCCTTGATGCTCAGGCCCGAGCCTTCAACCCAACAAAACCACGCAGTCTCCTCTCTTTCAAAGCGAAACAAAAGCCCACGGGATCCCGCCGTCCGCCAAACGCCGATTCCAGCAGAAAGCGGTGCTGGGGGAAGCGAGGGCGGCGGCGGCGGCCGGGCGAGGGGCGGAGCGTGGCGGCGAGGGCGGCGCGCGGAGCTCGGAGCGTCCCTCCCTGTTCCCCGTGACCCGGCGGCGCGATGGCGGCTGCGGCGGAGCGCACCGATGAGCTGGTGCGGGAATATCTGCTCTTCCGCGGCTTCACGGCCACCTTGAAGCAGTTCGACGCGGAGATCAAGGCGGACAAAGAGAAGGGCTTCCGGGTGAGGGTGGCCCGGGAGGGAAGCCGGCAGGACCCGCGGGTGGCTGGAGGGAAGGAAGGGCTGGGGGAGGAGGAATTGGGGTTAGCAGCTCCCGCCCGCCCCTCCTCTTTCCTTTTCCAATTTAGCTCACGAACCTGCAAGGAGCAGCATTGCATTACGTGTGAAATGCTCCGCGCCTGGGATTTTGAGCGCCCTTGCCAGGGCTGCGTTGACACTTGCTGCCGCGGGCTAGATGGGCCTGGTGTTGCGGGCGGGTTGGTTTAGATGGCCTTTGGGTTCCTTAGCAGCTAGTCCAGCGTCCCCCTAATGGCTGGCTCATGCAGCCCCTTGTAGCGGCACCCGTGCCTAAATTTAAGCAGGCCTCCCCGACAGGAGCAAGTGCAGGCTAGCAAGGAAGAGGAGAGAGCCCGAGTAGGGTCAGAGTACTTCCCTTTTCCTCAGCTGAGTAACTGCAGTCCTGAGTAACTGTAGTCCTTACGCATCTGGAATTAGGAACAGGGCATCAACGAAAATATATTTGGCATTAGAAGTAATACACAGTGTGTTTCCCTTTACACAAAGCTCTTGAATGGGGTTTCAGTAAATTCAGATATGTATAAAGCAGTACCCAACACATTGCACTTGTTAAACAGAGCCTAGATAATTTGAATAATATTCTCTTGAATTCCACAGAGGAGAGTTCTAACTGGTCTTTCTCTTCCCTCTTCAGCTATACTGAATATAGACAGTGCAAGTCAGCAGCAAAATTTAAATTAGCCCAGGTTGGTCAGAAGACTCAGACTGTTAAATTTTGCTGCTGACTTGCACTGTCTATATTCAGTATAGCTGAAGGCTAAGGGATGTTGGCATGTGATAATGAGCACACTTGGAAGTTTTTCACACTGAAAAGGATGCATGTGATTCAGCTGATGGGCAATGCTTTCTGCAGGGCTTGGCTGTGTGCTGAGTTCACCAAAGGGAACTCAGATTCACTTCTGAGCCTGCTGTGTGTCTACCTCACATATGACTTCAGGTATAGGACATGTGAGTTTGGTGTTAAGGAAATGGCCTTGTGCTCAAAATTTGCCTAGGGGCTAGTGGTTGCTCATCCCGAAAATAGAAAACAGTCCTGTCTGAAATCAGTCCCAAACTGATTGGAGCAAGCCCCACACCCCACACTTTATTTTTTTCCAGCTGCAACTCTATATAATGGGATTAATAGTCCCCTGCCTTATAAGATTGGGAATGTAAATGATAAAAGGATTGCATGTGAAGGCCTAGTATCAACACAGATTGTTTTCCATTCCAATGCAGTGTTTGAAACCATAATTTCATATGTGATTAAAATTATGCATATACTGTATATGAATCATTACGTTGCATTATGACCCTTCTGTGAGGGTATATTAAGAACTGCCAGATTTTATTGCCAAGTCCTTCCTTCCATTTTTTTGGTGAGGGGGTCTTTTGCCAATTCCTCCAGAACATGAAATCCCATCACCTTACCTATTCATATAATGCTTTAGTTTTGATGTTAGAACTGCCTGTCACATTGGTATACTTCCAGTTAAGCTTGTTGGAAAGTGCCATCTCTACATTTGGTTTTTGGCAGTTTTCTTCATCTTTCTGTCTTCTTCATTCTGTTCCCCCTGATTCAAGCAACCTGAGTAACTAGCCAATCTCATTTAGAGTTTTGCCTTGTGGAAGCAATAAACTGGGAAGATAGAACATTGACCCAGATTAGCCTCTCCAACCTGGCGCCCTCTAGGCATTCTTGGACTTCAATTCCCATCACCCCCAGCCAGCATCACTGGGGGTTAGGGATTATGGGAGGTGTAGTCCAGTGACACCTGCAGAGCAGCAGGTTGAGGGAGGCTGTGTTAGATAGACAATGGGATGCAGCACAATAATTCTTACTGGGCCTGCTGAGAAATTACAGTGCCAAGGATGACTTTAGCCTGGTTTTGAAATAAGTTACCCATGTTTTGTTGAAACCAGCTTCCTTGTTTTCGGTGAGTCTCCCTAAACTGAGTGATAAAAGTTCCATTTGGATGTGGCAAAACTGGAAATATCAGTCAAACATAACATTTATAGCCTCTTTTCAAGCCTAGCTGCTGTAACAGAAGGGAACATCTGCCTGGAAAATCTTGGCAAAGAAAGCAAGACTTTGATTCTTTCTTCTTTCCTTGCACCCCCCCCCCCGCATGTCAGTACACAATATCATAGAAGCTATGCTTTGTTTATATCAGAGGTGGGGGACATGTGGCCCTCCAGATATTGTTGGATTCCAGCTGGCTAGGGCTGATGTTGTTGTCCAAAATAATTGGAGGGCATTGAGTTGGTGAGGGCTAAGAGGTTGTTCTACAAGCGGGTTGACAGACTTACTGCTTTGGAATGATGTTACTAGGTCCTTCAGCACTGCCAGTGACTCAGAGGCACTAAGGTGCCTCAGCCCCAAAAGGAAAACTGAAAGGTATTGCTAGTGGCTCTTGGAATTCCCCACTTGAGGCTCATAACTGATGCAGGTTGTGTAACCTGACCTTGTCTCCAGCGTTTATGTGTGGTTTTTGTTATGGCTTTTGGTGACAGAAGCTGACAGTTAACGTGGGCAAGAACTAACTGGGTTTTTTGGGGTTCTGTGCTGTCTCTTCAGGTAGATAAGATAGTGGACCAGTTTCTGCAGTTTGTTCATAGCTATGATCTGGCTGCCCTTCGGGATTATTGGAGCTACCTCGACAGACGCCTTTTCAGTCGATTGGAAGATATGTACCGACCTACCGTGAACAAGCTGAAAATTAGTTTATACCGCTACTACCTCGTTCATACTGTGCAGGTTTGTGTCAAGCAGATAGCTTTTCTTCAAAATACAATTGGTTTGTTTTAAGAGTGAATATGTTGCCTTATCTAACAAAATGTTGTACGCATCCTTCTTCTCTAGAAGGTGTGCAGTTAGGTGGGGAAAAGTACTCCTATCACCCTGCTGTGTCCAGAACAGAAACCAATATTTGCAGCTGCCGGAGCAGCATTAAAATTTGTAATCTGAACCCCTTTTCTGTTTTCTGTGTTTTAGACAAACAGGAATGACAAGACACAGGAATTCTTTCTCAAACAAGCCTCTGAACTTCAGAACCAAGCTGAGTGGAAGGACTGGTTTGTTCTACCTTTCATCACCAATCCAGATGCAAATCCTACTTTTGCAACATATTTTTCCCGCCAGTGGGCAGACACTTTCATCGTTTCTCTGCACAACTTCCTCAGTGTCTTATTTCAGTGTATGCATATCCTTTCTAGATGTGAAAAAATAGTTTTAATTATGAAACAGCTTCATCCTTTGTTCTCTCTCACTTTCTCTTGCTGTCTTTTTAAAGAGTGGGTAATCAGCTTTCTGCCATGTTTGTTACAGAGCAATGGTGTGGCTTGTTAGTCTGGTCCATCTATATCATCTACAACTTATGGATTTATATCTTTTGTTCTTTCGGCAGATCACTGTCCTCATCCCCACTTTATCAAAATTGCTTACTAAGGAAACCAAGGCCAAACGTAATGCTAGAATATTTTATTCTGGACTGTAGCCCACAAAACTGGCATGTCACAACTAGACCAACTGGGCAAGAGACCTGCAGTCATTTGTCAGCATTATGTTACTTCTTTGCAGCTCAAGCATTTTCTCGATAGTGTTTCAAGCCACAGACAGGTGATGGTAGCAGCCAGTTGTGGTTTTTTCCTGTTTTGTATAATATATATTCCTCCATCTTCTTCCACCCAAATATATAAGAAATATAAATCCCTGAGTAGTGGGGATGCCAAGTGAGGAGTGAGATAAATATGATCTCACAAACTACCATGTTTCTAGGGACACTCTTAAGACCTGTTTGGTGCTGCCTTTGGTGGGCAAGGTGTTAAGAAATGGATTGATTTAAATTGCCTTTTCTATTGTTGAAAATCAAAACAGCTGTAAAAGTGGCATCAATCTCCAGATGGCTAGCTCTGTTAGTCTGTTGCAGTGGAATTTATTTATTTATTTATGTTATTAAATTTATATACTGCTTGGAACAAAAAAATAATAATCAGTAAAAATAGCTACTTTAAACATTAAAAAATAGTTAAAATCAATGATATGCTACAAAGTAAAATATATGCCAACATTCTACATATCTAGGTAGGTTTATTATAATGTTATCCCATAAAAGGTGTTTTAGTCTTCAAGGTGCCACAAAGCAACCTGGTACCCTTCAAAACATCTAGAGAGCATTCGGTAGGCAAAGTCTGCTTTAGAGGAAGGACTTCCATTCTTGCTTTAAGTTTTTCACCCTTAGCCTTTCTTACCTGTACCAGTAATCTTGAACTTTGAGACAGAATGTCAGAGAAGTTGTTTCCTGCAAGAAGAAAATGAAATTCTGCGTCAAAAGGTGAGAATGTCCGTTCTCGAATTCTCTTATGTACAAAAACTGGAGAACACATGTTTAAACTTCAAATTGAGCTATTGACTCAGAGCCAATAAATAGTGTACGATATAAACTGTTGCATGATATAAAGCAGGGGTCGGCAAGGTTTACCTCACCTGGGCAGGTTCACTCCAGTGGAGATCCCTTCGTGGGCTGGATCGTGCGTGCATGCCCATGATTTCCGGCGCCTGCGCAGACACGATTTCTGGCACTGCGGAAGCAGCAAACGGGGACTTGCCGAGTGGGCAACTCAGTTTGGGGGCGGCTTGTGGGCTGGTTAAACGACCCCCGTGGGCTGCTTGTGGCCCATGGGCCTTAGGTTGCCGACCCCTTATATAATCTTTGCATGGAACCTGCAATTCATCTCTCTCTGTTCTCCCTCTCTGTAACCCCACTTTTTTTCAGCTGTTTGCCTTGCAAGCAGAGTACTTCCGAATAAAGAAAGAGGAGCAGCAGCAGCAGCAGGAAGAGGAGGAAGAGCTGATTCTCCATCACAAGCTTCCTTCCTATGTGACCAACATGGACCATCTGGGGGACTCAGAGCTGTGAGTCTG
Organism: Podarcis erhardii; assembly: GCF_964252035.2. Classification (NCBI taxonomy): domain Eukaryota; kingdom Metazoa; phylum Chordata; class Lepidosauria; order Squamata; family Lacertidae; genus Podarcis; species Podarcis erhardii. The sequence goes on along the minus strand of NC_138500.1, from coordinate 34,567,950 downwards.
TATGTGAGAGGCCAGGACAAACAGCTGCATGATTGGATGGTAGAGGCAGATCTTGGCCCTTTTGCCGTTGTTCACTTGCTGGCAAACTTGGACAAGCAGCTTTGGAGAAGTGCATGTTCATTCAGAAAGGTCCACAAAGATTTGAGAACGGTTGGGTGTTTTCTCTCTCCCCTGCTCCCTGGTCTTGCAGAACCAATTGGCTGGCCTCTCCCTTTTAAAAAACCCAACCACACTTAACGGAACAGTCTCTTTATAGGAGTTTTCTATCAGAGCTTCATAACTTTAAGTTACTTTTAAATGTCCTTTTGTTTAAAATGTGGGAAATCTCATCCTGCGGTTGAGCATCATGCATCTTCCTGAATCTATGGAGCTCCCTTAATGGCTTTATTTAGTTTATTTGCCTTAGTGGAACCTTCCACCCACGTCTGGGACTGTCCACTAAGGTTTGCTGCAGGCTCTGTTCCCTTGCAGCCATTCCTAACATAGCTGTATAGTCCAGGAGCTGCAATTAATTCAGAGGTGACTTCTTGTTTAACTCTAGCAAATGGAAGTTCCCTAATGGCCCCAGTCCTGAGCTGGGGAGGAAGACGTACAGAAATCCCTGCTGTTATCTCCGTGACACACAGCATGATGATGATGATGATGATAGTGGGACTTTTTTTGAACTTGCCTCTGTCTAATGGACCTGATGCTGAGTTTTTTGAGTTTTCTGCCTTTTTTTCTAGTGACATGACATGCAACCAAAGAAGCCCTGCTCACTCTCTGCAGACCCGAGGGGGATTCCTGTCTTCTCTGCTGTCTCAGAGCAAAAAGGGCTCCTCTAGAACAACAGGATCCAGCTCGGCACAGACTGGCGTGGCGTCGGTGGGCAAGAAAGAGCAATCAAACCACCAGGTGAGGTACCTTAAGAGCAGCCAGGCTAACACCTGTGTTTAGAGTCAGGCTGGATGTCTGCTGTGTTGATCTTAGGACTGATTTACAGGTTGCTCTTTTGCATTTACATGAAAGTAATGTGCTTATTTATTTTTTTTAACACCTTTCATCAAGGAAGATCCCAGGGTAGTTGATTAAATAGCTGATTGAAGCAATAACATTTACTATGTCATCAATACAACCATTAACAAATGCTAAAGGTTTAAATAAGTATGGCAGTGGGCATCGCAGTTACAGTGGGCCTTGAGAACATCAGTTTTCCCCAAAGACCTGGGCAAAAAGAATAATCTGTTAAGATACCTCTGAAAACCCAGCAGTGAAGGTGGTGGCTGCACCTCTAGGGGGAAGGAATGGCACAAGTGCCCATTTGCCAACTGTCCTCCATATTAAACCGCATGTTGATGGTAACCTGCTCCTGGCAGGTTCTTGTATTTTGCACCTTGTCCAAGGATGGTGACTGGGATATACTGAGGACCTACATCCAACAGCCACTTCTCAATAACCTTTACAGCAACCCTAAGAGGTGCACAGGCTCCTAGATCAACTGAAATAAGTCACAGCTGGTGCTTCTAGGTGGCATGGGGGTGTTCCCCTTCTCAAATCACTGAATTCTTCTGCTATTTCCAAGTTGGGTGGTGGGGTAATGTGCAAGGGACACAGAACCAATCGCATGAAAGGATTCTCACAAATGATGTTCCTAGATGTGTTACGTACCAGAAATTTCAGCTTAGGCACAGTATCTGGGAGAGCCAAAACTTGAGAAGTCTTCTCTTTGCCTTCCAGAGCACCAAAGGAAAGGAGGCAGCCACTGCCTGCAAGGAATTAAAAAGTCACTTCAGTAGCCCAGTGGCAGCAGAGTCCAACTTCCTACAGCAGCGTCAGAGGCGTCTGCAGGATCATGGGAAGGAAAGGAAAGAACTTTTAACTAAAACAGCTTCCCAGGTATGGACTGGTGTGTCTCTGATGGGTTAGAGAATGGGATAAAGTCTTCTCTGTATTTCTGTGTGCAGCAAATCACATGCAGGCAGTCTAGTAATAGTCAGGCTGATGATTTGTCTAAGCAATGCAGATCCATGTGTGCCTGAGCAGATAATTACTTACTGTTCTGATTTTTTAAAATGAGAGTCTCATGTTTGGATCAAGCAGGGAATGAAGAATCAGAATTGTTTGCTTTACTTAGTGACATCCTCACGTGTGAACTAAGTCGGGGACAAAGGGTTCTCCTTAACCCCCATCCCCTCCTCCTGAATAAACTTCAACACTGTCTTGAATGGAGTTCTTCCCTTCGGCATGTCAGCTGCTGTTCTCTGGTTTGTGGCTCTTGCACATGGGAGTGAATCTTTGGCACAACCTTTCTTGCTGTTGACGCTAGGAAGCATGAGGCTAGAAATAACTTTGTCCGTTCTCTCTACCTGTTTGCTAGGGAGAAATGACACAATGTGCACAGAGATGTATCCCTGGCTCTTGTCCAAATGAAAGCTCCTGTGAGCTGGAATGGGCCCCAGTCCTTCAGTTGTCTATAGAAGCAGGAGGGAGCTTGCTTGCAATCATACATCTTACCTCCGAACCTCTTGGCTGTCTGAATGGAGCGGGTACTGATTTGAAGGCATTTTCATTCAGAGCATTGACCTCTAATGGCAGTGGCTGTGCATAAGCAAGAGGCATGTAGGTGTCGTGTGTCTAGGAGAGAGGTCCCACTGTGCCAGCAGCACAGAAATGAAATACCCTTCAAACTGAAAATCTTTTAAGAATCCTTAGCTGCCATTTTCAGGAAGCTTTCCGCTGGGACCCTAAGATTTATTTCCTGGGTCGTTAAGAGTTACTTTAGACCCCACTTTTTTGTAACCGAATGCAGGGCATATACTTTTTGTTTCAGTGGACATGAATGACTGAATCTAATTGCCCATTCTCTTGCAAAGAAACCACATTTGAAGAGACTTGTTTGGAGGGTTTTGGAGTTCCTTGGTCTGCTCTCACGATCTTGAATTGCAAACTACCGTATTTTTCGCTCCATAGGACACACTTTTCCCCCTCCAAAAATGAAGGGGAAATGTGTGTGCATCCTAGGGTGCGAATGCAGGCTTTCGCTGAAGCCTGGAGAGCGAGAGGCATCGGTGCGCACCGACCCCTCTCGCTCTCCAGCTTCAGGAAGCTATCCACAAGCCTTGCAAGCCCGGCGGGAGGTCCCGCGAGCTCATGAGGCTTGCGGGCAGCAGCCTGCAGCCCCGGCGAGTGTCCACAAGCCTTGCGCGCCTGGCGGGACCTCCCGCCGAGCGCACGAGGCTTGGGGCGGCAGCCTGTTGCCCAAAGCACGCGGAGCCCTCCGGAGGGCTCCCCGTACTTCGGGCGAGTGTCTGCAAGCCTCGCGCGCCCGGCAGGAGCTCCCGCCGGGCGCGCGAGGCTTGGGGCGGCAGCCTGTTGCCCGAAGCACAGGGAGCCCTCCGGAGGGCTCCCCGTACTTTGGGCGAGTGTCTGCAAGCCTTGCGCGCCCGGCGGTAGGTTCCGCCAGGCGCGCGAGGCTTGGGGTAGCAGCTTGCCGCCCGAAGCACGCGGAGCCCCCCGGAGAGCTCCCCGTGCTTCGGGCGAGTGTCTGCAAGCCTTGCGCGCCCGGCAGGAGCTCCCGCCGGGCGCGCGAGGCTTGGGGCGGCAGCCTGTTGCCCAAAGCACAGGGAGCCCTCCGGAGGGCTCCCCGTGCTTCGGGCAAGTGTCTGCAAGCCTTGCGCGCCCGGCAGGAGGTCCCGCCAGGCGCGCGAGGCTTGGGGCGGCAGCCTGTTACCCGAAGCACGCGGAGCCCTCCGGAGGGCTCCCCGTACTTGGGCAAGTTTCTGCAAGCCTTGCGCGCCCGGCGGGAGGCTTGGGGCGGCAGAAGGGTCTCCTTCTGTTCCTTCTCCAGGTTCGCTGAAGGGCGATGCCCCTTCTCCCTCTCTGCGCAGCACCTCTCCTGTGAAGGAGGGACGCTGGGCAGAGAGAAGGCGCAGTGCTCCTTCAGCGACGCGTCTGTCCTGGCTTCTGCTTTAGCCCTGCGCAGCCTCTTTGGGCAGGGGGAGCCTTCATCCCGCTGCCCTGAAGAGGCTTGACGCGGTTACCCCAGAAGCCAGAACAGCCACACGGTATCCCAGAAGCCAGATCCCTCTTGCTGTTCTGGCTTCTGGAGTTCAGAATAATTTTTTCTTGTTTTCCGCCTCCCAAAACTAGGTGTGCCCTATCGTCCGGTGCGCCCTATGGTGCGAAAAATACGGTATCTCGACTGCAGATTATTTGATAAGGTTAAAGAACACTGGCCCCAGCACGGTTCTCACTGCATGCTTCCTCCCATATTGGAAATCTGATCAGTCCTGCCTTCTGTTTCCTTCATCGGTTGCTGCTCTGTAAACAGGCCCAGCCTGCTTCATTTCCTGTTTGGATTTCTTTGTGTGCTAACTTTGCTGAAAAGGGAAAATGTCTGCTTCTGCTTGGCATTTTCCACTTTCTGTGTGTTGCTTTGTATGTGTATTAATATTGCTGAGGAGCCTCTGGGCACCAACCAAAAGTTAAAAGATGCAGCCTTTGTGTTGCATTTTGTGTTTGCCTGCCTCTCTTAACGCCCCAGCTAATGGCAGGGATACATGGAGAGCTTTTTCAGGTATGGCAAATTATCCAGGTGTATTAGTGTGAACTCCATGGACTGATGTCCCTCTGCTTTCCACGATAGTGTGGAGAAGGATACTAGATTGAAAGCTCCAGGCTGTTGGTGATAGATGCTGCCCTCCCCTGCATTTCATAGGCAGGGCCTTTCCCCCAAGGCTGGTTTCTCTGCAAGCGGGTGGAACATGCAGAAAGTGAACAATGATGCCCGTCTATGGAAGGTGGTTACTGCTACTTGCAACATGCCTGGATGCATTTTAGCTGCTGGCATGATGCAAAGCTCTGCCTTGGTTACCTAAAACTCTGTACTCACTGAGATGGACAAGAGTAGCTTAACTGATTTTCCTGGCTTGCTGTACTATATGCAGGGTCCTTCTCTTGGTTTAGGGGCAGAATGTTGACAGGAAGATGGAGGCTATTGCCACTGAAACAGACCCTCCCCCTGAGCTGCATGCTGAGCAAGCAGAAACCCTGACCAAAGCTTTCGGGTCCAGCATAGATGCTGGAGGCATCAGGCAAGAGCAGCCATTCATTGTCCTGAGCCAGGAGGAATATGGAGAACACCACTCATCCATCATGCATTGCCGGTAAGGGGTACTCCCCCTTGGGGGAAGAAGAGGATGGCTGTCAGGGAGCCACTGCGGTTCAGTGGACTTGCAGTTGTGGGGTCTGAGCTTGGCTATGGCCTTGGCATTCCCCAGCCCCTCAACTTCTGTTCCTTATCTGCAATATGTAAACTGTGACTTTGACTTTTTGTAAGGATTGCAAAGGGCTCTGCATGTTTAAAGTACTATTTTAATGATAGTGCCGGCATAGTTTGTATGAAACGTGGCAGAAGAAAATCTTGAGGAAGCTGTAATCGTGGGGGTTGGAAAGGACCATTGCATAACTTCCTTCTGTGCTTAGGGTTGACTGCTCTGGTCGAAGAGTGGCCAGTTTGGACGTGGATGGAGTCATCAAGGTGTGGTCTTTCAACCCCATCATGCAAACGAAAGCATCTTCCATTTCCAAGTCTCCCCTGCTTTCCCTAGAATGGGCGACCAAACGGGACAGGCTGGTGAGTATCTGGGCTTGGTGCAACAGGGAACATCTGGAACTGCTGCTGAAGCATCTGTAACTACTGTATCCTAGATTCAACCTCTGACTAGTCTTAGATGTCCCAAGGCCTAAACTGTATTGCATGGTACTTCCTGAGGGCAATATATCCCTTCCCATGAATGCTCAGCACAGTTGATCATTCTTCTATGAACAAAGTAGGTTTCCCATGGCTCTTTCCAGATTCTGTTTGATGCAAAGACTTCATAGCCTGATTGACCACAGGATGAGAGATTGTACAAAGGAGAACAACAATCTTTACTAATTTCCTAATCGGGTCACCAGGGCCTCAGCCATTTCCACACACTGCATCCTTGTAATCTGTTCCTTCCAATTTGATGCTCTGTCTTTTTTCCTTTTTGGTCTTTTTGTTGGCTGCCCTTTCTTTCCCCCTGGAGAAAAATGGAGCAGACCAAGTCCTGGGTGGAGAGAGATGCGAGACTTTTAGACTTTGGTCATTGCCAAAGGTGCAATGGATGATGGAAGGGTAGCAGTGACAGGGTGGAGGTGGGGACAGCGAAAGACTAAACAGAAATGGCTGCAAAGGTTTTGGGTAAGGTGGCTAGAACAGGAAGTCGCCGCCACCCAGCCCTTGATTAACGTTCTCCTTGGTGCTGTGTTCCAGTTGTTGCTGGGTAGCGGAGTTGGGACTGTTCGTCTTTACGACACTGAAGCCAAGAAGAATCTTTGTGAAATCAGCATTGATGAAGACATGCCCAGGTAACCCCTCCATGTACAGCACCACCCTGATGGAAGAACAGGCCAGGCAGAGGGATTGCTAGTTCTTGATTAATCCTTCCCTTCTGCTCATGTTTGGCCATGACTATCAAAAGCTACTCTTCTTTGTTTGCACTCCTCACTTAGAAACACCTCTCTGCCTCTTAACATCCAGAGGCCAAAGGAATAGAGAATAAAAGAAAGGGAACCGCCCATAGCCCCAATTTAGTGAGAGGCTTGTTTGGATGCATGGTTTTTACGGTGTTGGAGTAGGGGCTGAAGAAAAGTTGGATCAAAGCCAGAAACGGCTGCTTTCCAGCCTGGCAGCTCATGGACTTCCTGTGCAGAGCGCCAGGGCTGACTGTGTCTGTCTCTGTTTCAGGATCCTCTCCCTTGCGTGCAGCCCAAGTGGTGCTTCTTTTGTGTGTTCAGCTGCTGCGTCTGGCCTTGGCAATCAGCTCGATCATGGAGCTCAAGATTCTGGAGGGAAAGGCATGAATCAAGTTCCAGGGAAACTGCTTCTATGGGACACTAAAACCATGAAGCAGCAGGTATGGTTGTGTTGTTTCCTTGAGCTCAAAGAGCAAAGGGGAGCGTTCACAGATGGGGAATTTGTGGCCCTCCAGCTTTTTGTTGGTCTACAACTCCCTGAGCCCTGGGAATGCTGGCCGGGTCTGATTAATGTTGCATCCCAGTTGCTTTAATATTGATCTGTGCCAGTTATGAACAGTCTACTGAATGTTTGTTGTTGCCACCTTATTATAATGTCATAAAACTCTGGCTGAATTTTTAGGCTTTTCTCTGAACTTGTCAGGAGTGTTCTGAATTGTGCCCCCACCCTACCCCACTCCCCATTTCTATAGTTCCACAGTCTGTCCTCCTTTCCATTCATGTGACTTTCCTAACTTGCCATCGGCTTGGTTGTGTTTTTGTCTTCTGGGCTCTGCTGCTTCCCCTACTCTGCCCCCCCCCCCCCGGTAGCATCTGCCCTTCCTTCCATCTCCTTGTGGTTTAGGCCAAGTTCCTTCTCCAGTTTGGTCTTATTCACCCATTCCCTATGTTTCAGGCAATTTTTTTTAATCCTGGAACACAACCAAAGAGGACCTCAGTTTCTCAAGAGCGTGGCTTCACTAGTGGAAGCAAAATAAACTAATGACACTCTCAGAATGGATCCAGTCTTCTTGCATTCCTGTGTGCTAAGTCGTGATGGGTTGTGGCAGCCACTGACAAGTGGGAGAGTCAGTGCCCACACAGGATTTTGCGGCAGAATTTTAAAGTTATTTTTCATGTAAAGGAGACATGCCTGAAGAAAGTTATGCATCTCTCTCCCAGGAGCATAAGAAAGGATATCCTTCCTTGTTTACCCAGAGTTATATTTAAGCTTCTCTCGAGAAACAGTTCTCAGACTTCTGTGGTGAGAGGCAACAGTACAAGAAAGCCTCTGAGGGCAAGATGGACCGGATTGGTCAAAATGTCTCCAATTCCCTCTGGTGCAGAACTGAGCAGGAGAGGGGAAACCCAGATGGAGTGAGTGTCCATTTAGTTGAGCAACCCAAGAGCTCTGAGTAATTGTTCCCCTGTGTGTCGGCTGTACAAGCAAATTTTCTAGGGCAAAGGACATCTAACTAAGTTCTCTTTAACATTTTGTTTTGTTGTCTTTCTCAGCTCCAGTTTTCTCTTGAACCTGAGCCCATTGCTATAAACTGCACAGCCTTCAACCACAATGGGAATCTGCTGGTCACTGGAGCAGCGGATGGCATAATCCGTCTCTTTGGTAAATTGCCAGCCAGGAATACAACTTAGATTCCTGTAACACAGAGAATAGGGCGCCTGAGGCTGGACTGTGGCTCACAGCACCCCTGCCCATTGGCCGTGCTGGCTGGCGCTCATGAGAGTGCAACATCTGGAGGGCCAGAGGTTCCCTATCCCTGCCTGTAATGTCATAGCTTGGTGTATTCATTCTAAACTCTTTTGGTCTGAGGATTTCAAATGGGGGGGCACCCACTGTGAACGAAGAATGTGAGGTGTCAAGACACCTGCTTCAGGCAGAAGTGATGATATTATGCTGAGAGCAATTGAAAGATGGGATTCTTTCCATGCTCAAAGCATTCTCCACACCTCCGGTTCTCCACACCACCTTCAGAGAGCCCTCATTCAGGGAGATGTGGGGCAGAGTGAGACAGAAGAGTGTCCTTGCTGCTGTATCTTTAGCACCCCTTTACCCTTCTTTGCAGATCACTGTGTGCAGCAAGAAATGCACAGACGCAGAATGTTCTGTGCAGCTTTCAATATGCTCCTTTGCCAACTAGATGGTCAGCCCTTCTTCTCTGTGGGAGACAGTGACTGGCCCAAGATCACCTAGTGAGATTCATGGGCCTAGTGGGGATTTGAGCCCCTGGTCTCCCAAGTCCTAGTCTACCACTGTAATCACCCAACTACACAGACATGGGGAAGAAACAGTTTGGGGAGCCTTTCCGCTGCTTCTTCTTTAGAATTCTGTGAAGATTTGTTGTTAATTTTAAAAAGGCACACTTAAAAATAACTCCCCACCCCACCCCTTTTATGTACCCTTTCAGACATGCAGCAGCATGAATGTGCTATGAGTTGGAAGGCCCATGATGGGGAAGTCTACTCTGTTGAATTCAGTTATGACGAGAATGCTGTTTACAGCATTGGAGAAGATGGGAAGGTAAGTTCTAGGGAGACGTGGGGTTGTATCAATCTATTTTTGCGTTTATCAGCGTACTGCTTCTTTGACCGCACACGGGGCTCTCAAAGCAGCTTACCATGAATGTGAAATAGCCAAATAAAGTCAATAACCACATATTCAGGTAAAAGCATTAAGAATCCATTAATGGCAGTGACATCTGATTTGCATAATTCCACCCAGAAAGGATCCGGCGGCATGCTGCACCTTCTCAAGCAAGGTGGTGCACCAACCCCATGGACGGGAAATGCTGGTGTCCTGAAGGCAGGAATCATAGAATCATAGAGTTGGAAGAGACCACAAGGGCCATCGAGTCCAACCCCCTGCCAAGCAGGAAACACCATCAGAGCACTCCTGACATATGGTTGTCAAGCCTCTGCTTAAAGACCTCCAAAGAAGGAGACTCCACCACACTCCTTGGCAGCAAATTCCACTGTCGAACAGCTCTTACTGTCAGGAAGTTCTTCCTAATGTTTAGGTGGAATCTTCTTTCTTGTAGTTTGGAGCCATTGCTCCATGTCCGCTTCTCTGGAGCAGCAGAAAACAACCTTTCTCCCTCCTCTATATGACATCCTTTTATATATTTGAACATGGCTATCATATCACCCCTTAACCTCCTCTTCTCCAGGCTAAACATGCCCAGCTCCCTTAGCCATTCCTCATAAGGCATCGTTTCCAGGCCTCTGACCATTTTGGTTGCCCTCCTCTGGACACATTCCAGTTTGTCAGTGTCCTTCTTGAACTGTGGTGCCCAGAACTGGACACAGTACTCCAGGTGAGGTCTGACCAGAGCAGAATACAGTGGCACCATTACTTCCCTTGATCTAGATGCAATACTCCTATTGATGCAGCCCAGAATTGCATTGGCTTTTTTAGCTGCTGCGTCACACTGTTGGCTCAGTGGTTGTGTTTTTCCTGGGTTTTTTGCCAGCTGTCATTTCTGTCTCCACTGCTGCAGATGCCACTGCACAGCAGAATGAAGAAGATCAAGTGTTTTCCTTCTGGCATCTAACGTAGAGTCTCTTGTTCCCCATCCTAGTTTATTCAGTGGAACATTCACAAAAGCGGCTCCAAAGTGTCCGAATATGCTCTTCCCAGAGATGCCACCGGCCCCTTTGTGTTGTCTGGCTACAGCGGATACAAGCAGGTCCAGTTCCCACGTGGAAGGCTCTTTGCATTTGACTCGGAAGGAAACTACATGCTGACCTGTTCTTCCAATGGGGGTGTCATCTACAAGGTACTGGCTGCTAGTCACGAAAGTTATCTGCTACATCCAGGATCAGAGGTAGCATTATACCTCCTGGGGAACAATAGCTGGAGAGTGCTACTGCGGTCACATCCTGCTTATAGTTTTCGCCAAGGCGTGTGACTGGACATTGCTGCTGACATTTCTGCCTTCATGTTTAGTGGGTGGGAGGTGGAGTTCTGCACCAATGGAGTGATGCTTATATTTATTTATTTATTTCATAACGTTATTTATTTATTTATTTATATTTATTTATTTCATAACGTTTCTATGCCGCTTGATTTTTTTTTTTTAAAAACACACCTTCAAAACAGTTTACAAAAAACCCCAAACCCAATAAAATTACCACTGAAAAAAATTAACAACAGTAATTTAAATCTTTCAAAAAGTTAGAACAACTTGCAACAACTTTCTAAACATCTGAGTAGGCTTGTCTAACCAAAATTGCTTTTAGCAGGCATTAGAAAGAGTGCAGTGAAGGTGTCTGCCTGATATCAATAGGCAGGGAGTTCCAAAGGGTAGGTGCAGCCACGCTAAAAGATTGAGTTCCTACAAATTCAGAACAGGTATTATGTGGCACCAATTCTGCCTCTTGCACATGGAGCAAGGTGATCTCAAATGTAAACTGATCCCAAGCTGCTAGGGACTTTTACGAATAGTATGGTACCGTGCTGCAGGCAGCAGGAGGCAGCAGGCCAGTGGAGGCTGGCAGGGCTGAGCAGAGGGGCATGTCTGCCTAATTCAACTCCCCAGTCCCAGCAAAGGGATTTGGATTGCCTTGCCAGTGTCTGACCTCTTGGTTTCCTCGCCTTAAATATAGCTGCGTTGTTATGGGCTTCCCTGTTCTACCTACTGCATGTCCCCTGCAAGCTTTGACAAGGCTAGTTCAAGATTTCTATACTGCCCTTCAGGGCTCCTTCCCATATTAGCCATTATGCCCTCAAGTTTAGCCACTGCCTTTTGAGAACCAGCACAGCCTCTTATTTGACTTGGGACAGAGACCTCAGAAACCTCAAATCCCACTTCTGCCTGGCCCTGCTTGGTAGCCTAGGCAAAAGTCCTTTATTTGGGCCCAGATCCTAATATGTGTATAATATAGATGCTTGTGGCCTGGATCATAAGCTGCTAATCAGGTAGGTGAAAAAGATGATGGGAAAATGCTAGTGGCATCCATCACAGCCCTCAAGGTGTCCAGCTCAAGTGATTTGGCTATGCTAAATCTCACTACCTCCTTCGTAGAACTACACTATTCTGGTAAAAATGAGTGTGGCTTGTGCAGCTAGACTTCTTAGCAATCCCTGGCCCCAGTTTGAAATCTATCACAGAAGCTTGCTAAGTGTTGATTGAGAGCCAGTGTGGTGTAGTGGTTAAGAGGGGTGGACTAGTAATCTGGAGAACCGGGTTCGCTTCCCCGCTCCTCCACATGCAGCTGCTGGGTGACCTTGGGCTGGTCACACTTCTCTGAAGTCTCTCAGCCTCACTCACCTCATGGAGTGTTGTGGGGGAGGAGGGGAAAGGAGATTGTTAGCCGCTTTAAGACTCCTTAGGGTAATGATAAAGTGGGATATCAGATCCAAACTCTTACTCCTCCTCCTCCTCCTCCTCCTCTTCCTCCTCCTCCTCCTCTTCTTCTTCTTCTTCTTCTTCTTCTTCTTCTTCTTCTTCATGTTTGCCTGCCTTTCTTCTCTTTCAGCTGAACAGTAACGACAAGGTCCTGGAGAGCTGCCTCTCTCTGGGAGGACACAGGGCCCCGGTGGTCACTGTGGACTGGTGCACAGCGATGGATTGTGGGACCTGCCTCACTGCCTCAATGGATGGAAAGATCAAACTAACCACTTTACTTGCACAGAAGTCATAGAGGAAACTGTGCTAATAGGAAAGCACAAACTGTTGACTTTTTGGAGGGAGAAATCAGTATTAGCCATCTAGATTCAGACTATTTTGGGCAGGAGAGGCTGTTTAAACCACTCGTCTTAATGTTGCTTTCTCCTCTAAGGTTGGAAACTTTTTTAAAGCTGATGCCAAACCACTGCCAGATAGGAGTTTCAGTTACAGCCGTTCCCCCTAAATTAAATTATGCTCTTAGCAGGCATGCACTGATCTACAAGCTCTTTACAGTGACAACCAGCCCCGTTTCCCCCTCCTGGGTCCTCAACAGCACATGGCCATAAACCTCCAGGATTGTGCCAAGGTATGAGATACAGACTTGTAAAGATCCCAACGGAAAACAGGGCCTGTGTGAAACCTTAACAGTATTCTGTGTCTGCTCCTGTGTTTCTTATTAAAAGCAAATGTTTTCATTGCATTTTTCCGGTGTGTGTTGCTTCTGCGGCTTTAAAAGAAACTTCAGGGACCACGAGAATCATTTAGCCTAACCCCTTTGCTGTGCATGGGAAGAGTAACACAGGTCTTCATCACAGGGTGATGCGGAGGGGAAACTCTTAAGTTTCTGGAAAGCATTTTACACTGAGGAAGCCTTTGGGTGAAGATCTTAGGGTGAAGGGGTGGAATACAGAATTAATAAATTTGAAGAACTGTACCTCTTCTCCTAGGGATGCGGGTGGTGCTGTGGGTTAAACCACAGAGCCTAGGGCTTGCCGATCAGAAGGTCAGTGGTTCGAATCCCCATGACAGGGTGAGCTCCCGTTGCTCAGTCCCTGCTCCTGCCAACCTAGCAGTTCGAAAGCATGTCAAAGTGCAAGTAGATAAATAGGTACCGCTCTGGCGGGGAGGTAAACGGCGTTTCCGTGCGCTGCTCTGGTTCGCCAGAAGCGGCTTAGTCATGCTGGCCACATGACCCGGAAGCTGTATGCCGGCTCCCTCAGCCAATAAAGCGAGGTGAGCACTGCAACCCCAGAGTCAGCCACGACTGGACCTAATGGTCAGGGGTCCCATTACCTTTACCTTTACCTTTACCTCTTCCTCTTCTCCTCTCAAAGAACTGTTTACTCTAGCAGTAAAGTATTTCACTTAAGTAGATGCTGCTGCCATAAGATAAACAGGAGTGGTTTGTTGTTGGCACTGCAGAGACTATATATATATATTTACCACGGTTGAAGTTAAGCTGCGGTAGCTCAGCGGATGCGCAACCCGCTTTTGCTGTCTTTTGGAAACGCAGCTTCGGGCTGGAGGCGGAGCCCGGGAGGGCGGCTGCAGGGTGGGAGTCGTCAGCCAATGGAAGGAGAGGGAGGTGGAGCCGGTGGGTCACGTGCAGCGGAAGAGGCGCTTGCTCCCGGGCGGCGCGCGCCTCTCCAGCCTCCGCTCCTGGAAAGCTGCAGTTCCCGGCGGGGAGTGGCGAAGTTTGCGCGCGCGCGGTGGGGGAAGGCGCTTGTGTAGCTCTTGAAGGCGGGAGTCCTTCCCGGCTGCAGTTCTTGGCGTCGGGTGCAAGGATGAGCGAGCAAGAGGAAGAAGCGTGATCTACGGAGGAGGTGAGCAACCCCCGGGGCCCGGCTTGAATGTTGAATGTTTGTTGTTTGCAAAAGTTAAAAAGAGCGGCTTACGCGCGCCCCTGGGAATTGTGGTGAAGCAGGTTGAGGGTGCAGCCCGCGCAGCGTTGCTTAGCTGGGAGTAAGCATTGTTAAACATGCAAGTCAACATCCTTAGTAAAAAGTTGCCGGCCACATACCTCTGGAAAGCTCTACGTTGTGGAGGCCACAGCGTGGTAGCACAGTATTTGCCATCCCCTTTTCCTCCAACCTAAGCAACCTGAGAACCGTCTCTGAGGCCTGAATATACGAATTGTGACTGTAGACTGATCTCTCTCTGATAGTAACTGAGCGCTTGGACATCTGAGCAAATAAGGGGTGAATGAAAAGACATTTTATTTGCCCTGAAATCATGTCTGCATTGGGTGTTTTACATTGGGGAGGGGCCACATTGCTTAATTCTTTTGCTTTTGTGTTTCTATCCTGTGGCAGCTGCCCTGAAGCACAATTAGAAACAGCAGGCCTGTATAGGTAGCAGTGTCTCCACCACTCTCTCTTCAGGCCTGCAACATGGTGCCATTGCATGTACTTCATATTTATAACTAAAATTTATCTGCTGCTAGAGTACCTTTCATGGGAATTGGCGCTCTGCGGCAAGAGTCCAGACCAGGGATGGAGCACCCCTTTCAGCCCGAGGGCCAGATTCCCTTTTGGACATCTTTCCAGGGGCCGCAGGCCAGCTGTGGGCAGGGATGGAGGCAAAAGTGGGCAGAGCAAGGGATGTCACATTTGCCGTAGGCTAGTTTCTACACTTATTCACACACCTCTTTGTCCCCAATTCATACAAGCAAGAGGCATTATCGGAGTTCAAGGACACCTTCCAGCTAGCCCTGAAAGGTATGTGTGAAGTGATGGGTTTGACTTAGGAGAACAGGTGTTGCCTAGGAAGAGATCCAAGCGCCAGACAGGCCTGGAGAGCCAGCTTCAGCCCCCAGGCTTGAGTTTCCTCACCCCCTGGTCCAGAGGTATCTCTTGCCAGGACAACGATCTATGCAGGAAGTTCAGAGGAGGTGAGAGATCAGCTCTTCTCCTTTCCCAGAGAACTTGCGGGAGTTGATTGAATGCCACTCCAGGCAAACTTTTCATGTGCTCCTTGAGCAAATGGACTAGGGGCACAACCCCAGACAGGATTTGATAGGCCTGATGCTTGCTAAGCATGTTCAGTGCTTTACTTCTCATTCTCCCTACCACTGCAACAGTCCTCTACCCACTTTCTTGGGAGTAAGCACCATTCAACCCTCTGGGATGGACTTCTGCATAGACATGTATGTGTTGTCAGTCCTGCTTTGCAGGCAAGTTTCCCTAGCTGGACATTCTTGGGCTGGAGATGGCTGTTGCAATTGATTGGGTTGTTTTTAATAGTTGCCTGCACTGTATTGTACAGTTGGTTTGATCAGGGATGTTAACAAAAAATGTAACAGTGAATTGTAAGCAGTGTTGAGAGCTTGTTACAGGGTTATAAATTTTAGCAAACCATGAATAGCTGTGACTTGCTTCTCTCTCTTTTTACATAAAACTAGTGCTCCTCTTTGTGCCCTGTCCTGAGCAACAGCTGCTGGACTTTCATAATCCAGGCTCTTCCGTGTCTCCTAGGTTTGCCTGTCTCTCATCCTGTTGATGTCATTAAATTAGTATGAGTAGACTACTGAAATGAGCCATGATATAACTTATTCTGTGAGAATCAGAAAGCTCACTCCCCTTTCTTGTAGACGGATCAATCACTATTCCCTAATAAATAATATTAACTCTGCTGCAAAGGGATTCTCAGTTCCCATGGTGTGAAAGCTGTTCCCTGTCTTCTGGAACAGAAGGAAATGGGGTCTCCTGAAGTAGCTAAGAGGATTCTCCCAGCGTGGATGACAAAGAGGGTGACTGAGCCAGCACAGCAAGCAGGGATGAAGCCAAAGAGAAGGAAGAAGGCAGCTTTGGCAAAGTAAGTTGCTTTTGTGTTTTCTTTTAACCGAAGGAAGGAAGGTTGGGTTTCGCTTTGGCCTCTACTTAGAAGTTTCTGTGGGGCTCAAACCCATGACCCTGAGGTTAAGAGCCTTGTGCTCTACCAACTGAGCTATCCCAGTCTCCCATCTATATGTTTGACTTTGTCTGCATGTCGATGCTAAAGGCTGTAGCTCCGTGGTATGGCAGAAGGTCCCAGGTTCGCTCCCTGGCATGTTGAGTTAGGGCTAGGAGAACCCCAAAACCATGGAGATTTTGCTGCTAGCTAATGTAGACGATACTACGCTAGATGGTCTGATGTAGTTTAAGGCAGTTTCCTCTATAAAACATGGACTATCTTTTATGTTGGTGGCTCCCAAGAAAGGCATAATAACTGGCACGTTGGCAGTCTTTGTTCCCTCCATCATTAATGGGTTTAGAAAGCATTGCCTTATACACTTTGAACACATTCAAGTTGTTGTGTGCCCAGTGATGGTAGCATTAAATAGAGGTGGCAGGGAGGGGAGGGAGTGCACCACAGAATAGAACCTATTGCAGATTTTGGTGCCAGTGTTGCTATGCCAATAGCACTGATCATGCAGATTCAGCTAGAAGCTTGTCTGCAGTCTTGTGTGAATTTGTGGACGTCAGCTGTGCTGCTTGTGTTCCAGTTGCTCATAAATGTTTCGGTGCAGAAGCAGTCTGGCCCAGTCCCATCTCACCTGCTCCATTCTAGGTTTTCATTCGTTAAGTTTGTAAGCTCCCCTCACCACCCAACGCACACACATTTCCTTTCTAAAATCTGTTACCAAACAATAGCGCTACTGTGCATCTATAGTTGATTTCAGCCTTATTATCTCTAAATGGCTGGTTGCAGAAAATAAAGTTTTGATGTGTATGAGCATGTACTTTCCAAACTATCTTCTGTCTGGTTGATTTTAGATTTCATGAATTTTATTTATTTTTTTGCTGTTGTTGCAGGTTTGAGACTATCTATTGTATGAATGAAGCTGAGCTAGTAGATGCAGCTCTTTGCATTATGGCCGAGGTGAGCACTTAGGGGCATGTTATCCCAGTTGTATTTGCACCTTCACGCCATCTGATGATTTTTGGTTGACCCTCTTCTGTTAATCCCTCTCTCAGTAGAACTGGCTGAGGACAGAGAATTACATTGTAGTTTATATTTGCTGTGTCCCCTTCTCTGAGAAACACAGCAGTGATTCCAGCGTGTTTCTTTGGCCATGGAGAATCACTTGCAATTTTGAAGAGAGGGACCAGGATTTTGAATGGACTCTCATCATTCACAATGAGCATGTATTCCTACGTCCCTGGGCTGGGCATAATATTACATTCTTGGCAACTATGTACCCTGAAGATGGGAGTGAGTAAACTTTTTTGACCTCCATTTTTAGCTCCCTGCCCTTTTGCAAGCCAACTATGACAGAAGAGTGTGGCCATCCACCTGTCACCATTATTTTAAAAAATATTTGTCATGACAACATATTGCCCACGTCAGTGGGGTGAGATATTGACCAACACAGATTGGCACTCCCCATGCATCAGTTGATGCTCAGGGAAGGTCAGTTTTGCTTTCTGTAGAGTTTAAGTATGCAATAGTTCCCTGCAGGTATCACTTTTGCACACCTGAACTAAACAAGATTGAACGCCCACATGTATCAATTGTTGTGCAGGAAGGTCAATCCTGGTTTCAGCTGCAAAAGCAGCTGATCTAGTTGCGACTCCAACTCCCCCACACTGGACATCAAATGTGGTTTAGGGGAAATGGTCTGATGGTCCAAATTTGGTCCACGTGAAGAGATTGCTACCTAACATGCGGAAATGTTTACTTAACAGTATTCTTTTATTTGCTAGAATTGCAAGGCCAAGGAAGCCGAGATGACTTCGTCAGAAGATGAGTCCCAAGGGCCTCAGCAAGTGCTGGAAAATCCTCTCTGCAGTTCAGTTAGTGGTAGCCACCAAGGCAGAAGAACCCCTAGTGTTGGATCCAAACCCCCAAAGGAGTTGGAGGCTTTAGGCTGCATTGAGAAGACCAAATCTGAGGAAGAGGAGGAGGAGGATGCCTTAAAATATGTCCGGGAGATCTTCTTTACTTAACTTTAAACCATGAGCAGATAATGCCTTATTTGAGACATCGGCAATTTGGACACATGAAGGTCAGACAATCTGTTGTCCATCCCTGTTGTGTAAAGGATTGCTAAGCTAATGTTGGTGAAGCACTTTAAAAAGGTGTTTTTTTCAAAGGGGCACAGAACTGGTAGATAAGATAAAATGTTTCCAATGGATATTTGTTCTGTTTTTAATCAGTCACACCGAGTAGTGTTTAACAAACCTTTAATTTCAGTATCTCTTGTATAAGTAACAAAGACTTGGGTTTGGCCACAAGACACTTGAAAAAATATTCTTTGGCTACAATTGTATAATGTTAAGCTTCCCAAAATGCTTTGTTTACACTTGCAACTGAAGGAAAAGAAAAACCTCCCAGCATCACATAGCAATATGGCTACGCATCAGCCTATATCATTAGAGAACGCTCCCACTTTTATCGGTCACTATCAGTATTCTCATGATAGCAGCAGCAGCAGCTAGGTGTCTGCAATGTGTGTTCAACCATACTTAAATGAATTTTTTTGCAAACAACTAAATACAAAGGAAACCAGGAATCTTGCACATGGCAGAGATGGGAGGCTGTGACCCTGCAGTAAGATTCCTGTAGTCCCTCCTATTAACCATGCTGTGCGCTGGCAGTCCCAACAGCACCAGGAGGGCTGCAGGGTCCCCACCCCAAGCATAAAAGCAGCAGCAGCCCCCTGCACCGTTGCGTTTGATTGATGGCATGAATAAATGGAATATTAGCAGCCATCTATACACAGGGAAGTGAAGTAATCCTGGCTCCTGTTCACTGAACCCGTCTTTGGTTGAAAGCTAGAAAATACACAACCACGTCCAACTTTAAACGCCTTTGATCAATACAAAAGTTGTAAAAGAACACTGTATATCACTTTTTCTTTTTCTTTTTTGAAAAAACTAAACCCCAAATTTGTGCAACTTAAGCATGGTAGTGGTAGAACAGCATGAGGATCACTCCATCCTCAAGTTTTTGCTTGCATTACAAGTTTGGAGAAAAGCGCAGCAGCAGGATAAGTCTCTTCAAAGCAGTGAGTGACTCATGCTGTACTTTACTTTCTCTAAAGCTCAGCACAGATGATCCTCTGGCACATCCTCTGCATGTGCCAGAGGATGGGGCAATTGATGACCACAAATGATAACTAGGCTTGTAAGTCAAACCATGACTTGTGAGATACCTGTATTACTAGCTTATCTTCTAGCGATAATTTGTTCTAAACAGTTTGGATGCCCTGCAAAATTCCAATACTGCCAAGCAGCAGTTAGCTACTGCTGACTTTTAAAGAGCCATGTACTGATCACACCTAAATGAGTGCTTGATTGAAGAGGGCAGCAATCATTGCAATCTCTCCCTCCCTCCCCCGGCACTTAAGATAGAGAAATATCTGTGCTAGGAGTGCCAACTCTTCCCCCCAACACGCTCATCATTCATGTGAGGGTTTGGAAAGGCACTGGGATCACTGGATCCACTTATCTTTTAAATCCACTACAGCATTTGGTATCACAGGCAGGAACTTCACATATTTACACAGGAAAGATTTGTCCTTTGGGTAGAGCATCCTTGCAATGTGCAAGGAACAGGACAAGAAAGATCAAGTGGAGGAGCATCAAAATGTGAGCCCCAGCCAGGGCTACGAAAACCTCTCCAAATTCAGAGACCCTTATCCATGGCTCAGTGTGGAAGATGAACAAAGCGAGACCAACGGGCAACATCAAGCTGCCAATGGCCAAAAGGATGCAGGCCAGTTTGAATCCATCTCTGTCTTTCAAGCACAGGGCTTGCAAAACTGTAGTGGCAACAAAGAGACACAAGACTGGCGTAGAATACACACAGATCCTTGACAACACCAGCGCAACACTGTTGATGCCCACCTTCTCCAAGTTCTTGAAGCATTCAAGTTTTTCTGCTTCCTGGTCCCACCAGCAGAAGTTGTAGAAGCCAATTTTTTTGGTGGAAGAGTCCACAATATTCCCAGCTTTCCAGATGAGGGCATAAAGCAGCAGAGCTACATAGCCAATTGCCAAGAGGAGATTATTTAGGTAGAAAAGGCATGGGCTGAACCTTTGCCTCTGCAGACCAGTGCTGGGCTTAGCATTGTCTTTCGAGCATTTCGGTTGTATTTTCATCTTGGCCACCTGGTAGGAGAAAAATCACATTTCAGTTTCAAGGGGTCAAATCCCTGCTTAGCCTAGCCCCAAAGCCCATTTGGTGATATTGGGCCAGTCATACTCTCAGCCCGAGAGGATAAACAGTAGGGAAAGTTTGAAAGAGACCATGTATGCCACCCAGAGGTTTTTAGAAGATAAAACGTGTGGCTGGTTAATAGATATGTATAGGCACAGTCTGGATTGACAGGTGTATGAAGGTTGGCTAAACTCTGTAAAAACCAAAGGAGTAGGAAAAACAGGGAGCAGCTTTATAGTCACATCCTCCCAGCCAGTCACCCCCCAACAAAAGAGGTGAGTCTCAAGGGGGTGGGTGTCCCGGAAAATTTTGGCAATCCCATCCACCACTGACCCAAATGTGTTTTTAAGTATACACAATTTTGGCTTTGCATGCTATCCCTACAATCATCTGTATTTGATAACTCAGGACGCAACATCAAGAGAGGTTCTGTGCACAGCTTATCTTTAAAGCGCTCAGCAGCAACTCGTGGTGGAGGTTTTGTATGACGGGAACATCAGCTGGTGATTTAGCTTTCAAACAGCTACAAAAAGGCTACTACTGCAAGGAGTTCTCTGTCATTAACACTGGGAGTGGTGGGGAGAGATGTGCAACATTCAAATGTTGTTCCTGATGCCACTAATGACATGGGCATCATTGAATAGGAATGCAAAAAAAATTGCAGCCATATTCCACTGCTTGTGGACTACAGTAATGGATGCGCCATCAAATGGCCTTTTCCCAGCACTAAGATTAATGTGGTTTAAATGGGAAGGGCGAGGTGAGCAGCGTGGGTGTGAAATCCTGCAAGAAGTACCACCACCTTGAACTATGTGTGGTTCCTACGCAACCAAAGGGTAAAGAACGTGGGAACAACTCTTAACTGCAAAGTTATTCATGGGGATTGATGCAAAATGATGCTTTTACTTTCAGTTGCAACACATATAAGTGACATTTGGTACGTAAGGTACCGGAGTAATTTAGGAGGGCTGTGACTAAGAAAAGGATTACGAAATTGAACTCATTGGCCTCGTTTGCATGCAAGGCTCTCTTGGAATTTTGAGGACGTGTCATGGGTATCAGTAATAGGGCAGCTGCTGTGGGGGCATGACACATCACAAAACGCCTGTTGTGGGAGCATGACTTACTACAGACTGGCCATTACATCTAAAAGAATGTAAAAAGACAGGACCATAAAATGGTGCAGGTATGTCCCATCTATCAATGGGAAACAGACATCTATATCAGCCACCACAGTGAAAAGCTTACAGTGGTACCTCGGGTTACAGACGCTGCTAACCCAGAAGTAGTACCTCGGGTTAAGAACTTTGCTTCAGGATGAGAACAGAAATCGTACTGCGGCAGCGGGAGGCTCCATTAGCTAAAGTAGTGCCTCAGAACAGTTTCAGGTTAAGAATGGACCCTTCCAGAACGAATTAAGTTCTTAACCAGAGGTACCACTGTATTTGTATCTCCTCTGTTCAGAACAGAAGGGGTGGTAGGTGTCCAGTCCTATCATCCAGTGAAAATGGGGCCACATTTAAAGAGGAGCTGCTGGAAATACTGGTGCCTGCGAATGCAATGCTGATGACCCATCTGTAAAGCAATGGTTTGTTTAACTGAGTTGCCCTGCAGATGACTGAACAAACCATGGCTTGTTTCTTCAAAGGTTGGCTTATTTTTAGCTGCCTTTGCCTTGTGCCTTTAAAGCTTGGTGCACACCTGGTATAGGGTAGCCAAACAACCCATGGTTAAAGCAAGGTGCTGGCTTCCCACACAATGCCGAGTCATAGCTAATGTTTAATACACCATAGTTTAACAAACCATGGCTTAGCATTATACAAATCAGGCTAATGTGTACTTGTCTCTTACTACCTATGCTTCTTTTGCAACATCCTTTCTAAGGTTTCACTCCAGGCTAACATGTGGATGAAATTTTGAAAACTGACACACATCTGGCTTCACTGTGGAAGAAAATCAGGAGTAACTATTGTCCTATTGCTCCAGTTATTTTTCCTCAGGTACTCATTTATGCTGGTTGAAGAAGTCATCATCTCTATTACTTAGAACTGTCACAGAGCACAATTTTTCTCTTTGGGCCAACTGAACAGGATAAAATTGACAAAGCTTTTGAATATCATGATTCAGTTTTTTAGTAAATTGTCTATCACTTGATAAGGCACCTTTGTCTGTGACTGTTGTACAAGCCAATTTGGTACCCCAAATACAAAAGCTAAAATGTGGATTTTAAATGATACCCTATCCTGTGGTATCGGTACCATTTTATGCTATGCTGTGGTAAAATATACATTATATATATGGAAATTTGATACCCTTCAGGTCTCTGTCTTCTGCTTGCTGATAGAGGCAGCACTGGTTGCAACATCTACACAATTGACAGGATACTAAGTTCTGGCAGCTATATTCTAGTAAAGTGTTGCTCATACTAGTTGTCAATGTGATGCTACCAGATGCTTGCCTCCCTCCCCCTACTAAAATGGAGAGTACTTTACACAGACCATCTAATCTATGCATTACAACATCAAACTGTGCAAGACCATGCAAGGCTGGAGGAATCACTAGATAAAGATTGAAGTGGAGGAGGAAACAAGAGGATGACCAATACTCACCTTTTATAAAAGACGCAACTAGTTCTAACCAGTACACAGCAACCAGCAGATCAAGGCCTCCTCAATGCCCGGAATGCATCATTGTGCCACCTATGGAAAACGAGATTTCACCATGTCATCATCTGCTCAAAGTGTGAGTTGGCCACAACATTTAATAATGCTACTACTGCTGCGCTGGCAGCCAGAATGATGCCACTATGGCAAGGTAAATTCCAAATAACACCCCTCCTGTAGGCATATAGTAGTGTGACAGGAAAGAAACACATTTTAATTGACACAGTAAAATAAGGGCAGGATCCAGGCAATACAAAGCAATTTGAGGTTTCACTGGTTTCCATGGGCGATATTTAATGTGCTTCACATTCCCATTTAAATAAATGGGACTTAAGCGAGTCCCAGTTGGCTGGATTGCATGATTGGAACTGAGCTAGAAGGATGGATGTGCCCTCCCAAGTTCCTCCTAATACCTAAGGGAAAACTCCATGTTCAGAGGCAGTAAATCTTTGATGTTCAGATTCTGGGAGGATAAGATGCCCTACGTGGGCTGGCCACTGTTGGAAACAGGATACTTAATTAAACCAAACATTTAATCTGATTTTAGCAAGGCTCTTCTTGTACATATACACCTTTTTTGGGGAAGGGAGCAAACTCATCAGTCTTAGCCAATATGAACACACACTTGTGCTATATACTAACTAGTAGCTTTTTAGATTTCTGTATGATTCCTGCCAAAGAATTATTTGATTTTTGGCTATCATCCAAATGCCCTTTAATGCCACCACCTTGTTGCAGAGAATATTAGGAAATTTTCACAAAGTGCGTCTTTACTACTTAGAAGTTACTCATTTCCATTTTCAACTCCTTTCCCACAAGTTAACTTGCCTTCTTCCTTATCAGCAAGAAAAATGAGTGAGCAATATTTCCTTCCCTTTCCTTTGCAGAAGCCAAACAGATGCCAGTTAAGCCTGGATGTATACAAAAATATGTTTTTATTTTGGTTGGTGCTTAAGATTGCGACATTATGCGGCTCACTTTTCCTTTGGATTCTGTGCTTAAAGCTGGAATGTGTTTTTTGTCCCCAACTCGCTAGTTTCTTTGTAATTGCTGAACTATAAGGTTTTAAAAAATTGACAGCAGAGCTGTAGAGCTTGAAGGGATCCCAAGGGTCCTCTAGTCCAATCCCCTGTAATGCAGGAATCTCAACTAAATTATACATGACTTTAAAAGCAAGATCTGCAGAAGTCTCTGTAGGCAAGAGAACCTTTGATTTACACTATAGTATTTAGAATTTTCAATTCCCTAGGATACCCTGACATCAGAAAGGACAGCAGATAGAGAAGATGGAGGGGAGCAGATGCAAAAGAGGACTTTTACCTACATTGGCACTAACAGAGTTAATTATTTTAAGGCGATTCATTAAGTTAAGGTGATTCATTAAGTTAAGGTGATTCATTAAGTTACAAAACAGAACATGATTTAAACACTAATATCAAACAAACATCTCATGTTAACAAACACAGAAACAATACCTAACAATAAAATACAAAACATCCAAATGCCAAGAACAATACCCCTCCAGGCAGGAGGCAGGTGAAAGCAAGTGTTGAAATTCTGAATATCTGAACTGTTTTCTACAGGGCAACAGCAATCATCCTTCAGGGAGCACAAATAGTCTTAAAATAAGACGGAAACAGTAATTTCCAACGCCTGTACTGTACTGTACTGTACTGTACTGTAGACTCCGTTTTTGTCCAATTGGCTAGATGCTTTCCCACCTAAATGTCAATCATTGCTACCACTTCTCTTATTGGCTAAAAACAGTAAAGATAGGTTCCAAACAAACCAGACTTCGCCCAATAGGTATCTCCAGCTCTACAAAGGCTATAATAAACCATTTTTGAGCATTGAAATCTCGGCGTTCTGCCATTAGGGATGGGAGGACTGACTCCCCCCCCCCCCTTGCGGACGCCAGTGGGCTGGACGAGACCTAGCCCCTAGGGAGACTGCGTGCATTTTTCCCAAAGACGGAGAGCGGGAGGAGAAATAAACAGGAATAACGAGGAGATCGCGCGGCCAAGGGGCTTTGAAGACGAAAGCCGCCTGCAGGAGCAACCATCACCCCAAATAGTTAATGTTTACTCACTTCGCAAGCTTTCAGATTCACCGACGCACTTCGAGAGAGGCTGAATGTTCAGCAAAAGCGAAAGCAAAATAAGAAGAAGCGGGCTGGGTTGCACCAAGGGGAGTTTGCTGGGGGGAGGAGGCAGGGAAATTAAATGGAGGGCAAGCAAGAGAGATAAGCAGGAAGGAGAACAATAGTGCGCCGGGGCGGGGAAGAAGGAAGTTTTGTCGAGAAGACAAAACAACAAGTGGACGGAAGGCGGGGCGGGGAGGCAAGCGGCTTAAGGGTCTGGGGGGGGGGGAATGGGAAGGGGCAGAAGCCGGATACCTGCAGCAACAGGGGTGGCCCTAAGACAGACACAGGCAGAGTACAGGCACACAAACGCCCTTTTAAAAATAACTTCCAAGGTCTGTTCGGGAAGAGAACAGGAAAAACGAGACTCGGGGAAAGGAGGTTCAAGTCAGCCTGAGAGGTCTTTTTCGGGAGGGGGGGTGAGCAAAGGCCAGGTGCAGAAAAAGGATTTCCAAACTGACCTCCGGGAGGCGCTGTTCCCTGACCCGCCTCTCTCCCCACCTCAAAAATGAGGCGCCCCATCGCGGAGCGGCCAAATGCCTCCCCCCAACTCGGCCTTCACCCCTCCTTTTCACCTCAGGGGGAGCAATTCGTGCCGGATATGGCCGGACACCCTTTGCCCCGACCCCCAAGTGCGCCATGCCCCTCCCAACCCTCGTCGCTCTTCAGGCCTTCCAGACGTGCCATGGGAGTAAGCCTAAAGCGGGTTGGGTTTAACACGCCAAGCGTGTTTCAGAAGTAGCGTTGTCACACGCTGCCAGAAAATAGCCCGACATGCTGCAAGCCAGCCCCCCCCCCAAACAAACAAACAAACAAACAAACAAACTGTATTTGCTGTCTTTTTATTATTTCCAATGCTTGGAAAAACCTGCCCACCCGCGTTGGAGAAAAGCGAGACCATCACTAAGCGAAAATCGACAGCAAATGCACTCGTTGCTTCCCTTCCTCCAGAGCTGCGGCGAAACCTGCGCAAAGTGATTTAGCACCGAGTTGCCCAAAGTCGGAACGACGAGCAAACTGGTTGCCGTAAAATATCGGAGTGAATCTCCGCGTCCCTAACCCCACATTATTCCCTTAAAAGTTATAGAAAGAAAAGCGCAAGCAAGCGGGGAGCAAATAGGAAGAATATTTACTTGCTTGCGGAGCTCGGCGGGGGCGAGATGCGCTGCCCTCCAGTGCAGAAGTCGATCTAAGCGCTTGTTTACTTGCTTGTTTGAGAAAGCAGAGCCATCCGTCACGTGCCGCACTCTCAGCAGATTTTTCTTTCGTTTTCGGTCTGATTGGCCTTTTCGCGGATGGCGAGTGTTTACTGTCGCCCTCCAAGCTGCATGATCTATTTTTTTGTGAAAGTTGACTTGACGTTTTACCTAGTGCTTGCTTCTCTACCTCCCAGCTCATCTAATCAGGTGTGACCAATGAGCTTCATTTTAAGTTGATCAGGGATGCAAAACAAAACTCCCCGCAGGGGGGTAAGGTTTCTTTTCTTTTTAACGCAGCTGCACAACAGGCGGCGATAAGGGGTGGTTTTTTCCCCCTGGAAATGGGTGTGTTTATCATGCGGTTTCTTAAATGCAACAAGCGCCTTTCCAGGAAACAAAACGGAAAACTCTCTGTAGAGATACACCATGACATGGGCGTAGCCAGGGTTTTTGTTGGGAGGGAAGGCTTTTGTTAGCGGGGGCAGAACCTCATATGCACTGTGATAGAAAAGGGATGCACGCTTCACTAGAGTACAGTAGTAGGGCGTCCAAGTGCATGCGCAGAAATAGTATGCAAGTGCAAACTCTGACGTCGTCCCAGGGCTTTTATCCCCGGGCTGCTGCTTGTAGGGCACTTGAAAGTGCCTCTGCAAGGCAGGCATAAAGTTACTTAGCAGCTGAGTATTGCTCAACCATAATATGGCCTGGTGATGTGGGTTGTTGCTAGAGTCATAATTTGGCCACTTTCACATGGAAACATTATGCTGGTGTTCTGAAATTTATCCCAGTAATTCCAGACTCTTTGGGTGGTAACTAATTTATAATCAATATGGATTTATATGTGCTTAAAACCCCCCCACAAATACTCATCACATTGCACCTTCTTGTCATTTCATGTTGCACACTCCTGGGTGTGGGATCTCATGATGGTATCATGAGTTGGCTCTTTTGAATTCATTGGTTTCATCAATGCAAATTTCAAAAAGTTTATTGTAGCAATCTAAAAAGAACAATCCACAGGTGTACCCAGGTTTATTTGCTGAGATCTGCAGTAAGAGGACTGCAGCAAGGTGCTAAAATGCAGGGAGTAGGAGCATATCCTGTAAGAAGACTGGACCAGCACAGCTAACCACAGCATTGCCGTGCCCTGTAGCACTATGATGCACAACTGAATATGAAGCCCCTGACAGTGCAGCACCAGCCTGTCCAATGTGCACAGGTAAATGGTTTTTCAAAGCTTCTTAGAATTGTGCAGCTTTAGCCTGTTAGTCTGGGGATTGTGATGAATTCTCTTAAGATGGCTGGATGGCACCTCTACACCTCCTTCTTGCAACTCCTGCAGCCAAGCTGGTGCCAAACAGCTTTCCTTTGGACCACATCAGCGATGCTGAGTGGACACTTATCATCTAGGTAGCCGAGGACCTCCATACACACCCTGGGGAGGTCACGTCATTGCTGAAAAGAGGTTTGACTTCATCCCCAGGGGCTCACTCCATTGTGTCTCAAGACAGATGGATTCCAATAAGTGGGAGATCTTCCTTCAGTTTTGTAAAGACTAAATGTGGCCTGTGGATTCAGATTGGAACCATGGCACTGGGGGAAGGTAGTTTTCATCCTTTACCCATGTCATTTCCCCAGTCTATACCACAGCTGGGGGTGGGATTCAATATAAGTCTTGCATTATCCACCCTCCCCCATTTTTAAGAACAGCAAAATACAACTATAAAACAAAAAATGAGAGGGAAATAATTAAAGTTTTATCTCCCCTTTCCCTCTGGAACAGAAAGTAAAGGTATACTCACATTACCGCTTACTTATTCAGTGCTCTCCCACTAATTTTTGAAACTGCATTCACAATTTAAGTCACAATGCAAATTGATCCTGTAGTTTCTTAACAAATACTGTCAAGAAACTGCTGTTTGATGTGTTTCCCCCCCCCCCCTCAAACCAGCTTCAAACTGATTAGAAAACGGAGTGCGGAGTAAACAGTAATGTGAACCTACCCTAGCTGCCTTAGTGCAGGTGCAGATGAACACACAGACACAGATGGCTTAATGAACAGGAGTTCCAGGGGTGGGGAAACCAAAAAAGGTCCTGCGTGTCAGGTGATGACATCTCCGCGCTCTGATGTGAACAATTTTGTGTGAATGCAGCTTGCTGCATTTCAAGCAACTAATGGGAACGTTACCCTACAGGAACCAATAAAATGGCTGAACCTACAAGAAGGAAACTTTTAATTAACATTTCTGGAACCTTTGCTAAAAGGGACTTGTGAGGAGACACTATAGGCAGATCTTGGCCATTAGGAAGAGCATTGTTGGAAAATACAGTGCTTGACTGGAACTTCCAATTTAATATCATTTTGACTAACTGTAGAAAAGCAATTCCTTCCTGTGGATCATTTGTTATTTCTCTTTTTAGATTTAAGACAAGATTGGATGATGATCCTCACTATGATTTTTTAACTTGTCTAATAGGTTTTAGTACTGAGAAACACTACCCCAATCCCTCCTTTTTCAGTTAATCATTTTTTAAAAAAACAGCATCAGTTTTAAAGCAAGTGAAATTCAAAAGTAAAATGACTAGACTTGCTTCCCTGTAAAATTTGTCAGCAATAAACATAAACGAGTTCATATTTTGGTTTCATTTTTATCTGTCACAGAAGCCTCATGGGTGATGTTCCAGCATATTTTTGTATCCTGTATTCCAAGCCTGCGCATGGCACAAGTGCTGTATGATGAAGACACTTTTTTTCTTTTTTGCATTTTCCCAGCACCACATCCAAGAAACGGAAGCAATAATTTCTGAAGATATCACTGCAGGTTGTCCATCCAGATGGAGCCTTTGCAGTGGTATGCATTGGCTTGTTAGCTGCCTGAAAAGAAATGGCACCTGTTTCTAAGCGTGAAAGGAAATTCTCTCAGTTGTTGCTGAAAGGTCTTGCATTGAAGGCCTGTGATTTAGGCACTCACTTTTGCGTCTCTTTGAAAAAAACTTGCTCTCACTTTGGCACAGTAACTTTTTTACTGCCATTTTTGGCCCAGTGTGCAGTAGAGATGTAGAAGTGGATGCTTCATCATCCTCACAGCGTTTCAGTAAAAGTGTCTTGTGGGTCCCTTTTGTATTCATTAGTGTAGCCAAGCGAGGTCTGCACAGATAAACAAAGGAAATTGGTCTCAGTCTCCCTCTCATAAGGACAAATCCACTAAATTGTCATCCCAACCAGGCAGCCTCTTTATTGTTTACATTTTACTTCATAAACCAGCTTCTTCTCAAAGAACTATTTAGAAGGCACCCGGTTTCCAAGCACCAGTAAATCAGAATGGAAATCCTCAGGATGTTGCTGCTAAGACCTGTGGTTACTTGTTGCCTGGACTACTGTAATCTCGAGAGAAAAGGTATGTGACATGCTTTGAACACTCTCAAGTCACATATAAAGACTAATATGAACCTTCATCTTCCTAGCATGGTCTCCTGTTATTCCTACTTTGCTTTAGTCAATCCAGAATGTGGGGTCCTACTGGGCTAATATAATCTTTATAAAAACCTAATCTAAATGTACCGTCACCAAAGTGTTTTTTGAACCACCACTGCCTTGCCTTTTCTGTGCCTTCTTGTAAGGTAACCCACCACTGCCTATATTTATATACTCATTTATAAAGCCCCAGTGCTGCCAAAAGGTGGGGTAAAGGGGGAACACCTGTACTAGGCCCAATTTCTGTAGTTTTGGAATACATTGTCAGCAATATGCTGAGGACACACAGCTCTGCTACTCCTTTACATCTGCAGGTGTGGAGTGGATGTCCTGGACCAATGTCTTGCCTTGGTTATGTATTGGATAGATGGGAAGTGACCTGCTCTCGATGGGGTTACATTACCCTAGAAGGAGCTGGCATGTAACCTGGGGAAACTTCTGGATTCATTGCCATCACTTGAAGCTCAGGTGTCCTCTGTAGTGCAGAGCACCTGCTATCAGCTGGTGGCCCGGCTATACCCATATCTGGATAGGAATAATCTGACTTCTGTTGTCTAACCACTGGTAACCTCTAGGAGTGAGATTACTGCAATGTATTATAAGTGGGAGTGCCTTTGAAGATGATTCAGAAACTTCAGCTAGTGCAGAATTCAGCAGCCAGGCTGCTCACTGGGGCAAGGTGGTCTGAGCACATAACACCAATCCTGGCCTGACTGCACTGGCTATCAATTGATTTATGGTCCCAATTTAAATTTCTGGTTTTGACCTTTAATGCCTTATGTAACACAGGACTCCCAATACCTCAAGGAATGTCTCTCCCTGTATGAGTCTCCCAGAGACTGTGGTCACCATCTGAGGTCTTTTTTTGTGTGCTCCTCTGTGGAAGATCAGGAGACGGGCAATACAAGAACAGCCCTTTTTGATGGTGGCTCCCCATTTGTGAAATGGGGGCTCGTCTGGCGCTGACATTACATACCTTCAGATGCCATGTAGAAACATTCCTTTTTAACCAGGCATTTGGTTCTTAACTATCTGTTGCTTTTTAGAGTGGGTGGGATATTTTAATGTATTCTTTCTTTTCGGTTTTAATGTATATATGTGGGTTGTTTTCTTTGGGTTTTTTTTGTCATTTTGTAAGTCACTGAGTTGCCATGGCAAAGAAATGTGACTAATATGTGTAACAACAACAACCACCACTCAGAGTTAGTTTGAAGAAAACTTGTGTGGTTTTTTAAAAAAGAAAAAAAAATTATGATCTAGGTTTGCACAATACTGCAACCCATACTATGGTTTGTTTGTGCCATGAACAGCACCCTCAGGGTGGGAAAAGCTACATTTGCAGGGAGGCATAGAAGGCATATTCATGATGGTTTAAAACCAACTCTGTCTAAGTGTGATGTATGAACCAGCCCACTGAACATCTGTATCAAGGGGCTTCTTATGCATTGGAACAGAAAATTTAAACTCTTATTTGCACAGACTTGATTTCATAGAATAGTCATGTATGCTATTGGGAGACTGAAATAACTCCACCCAGAGAGTATGGGGTCCCACTGAGTGGCAACATGAATTCTAGGGGCATATTGGCATGGAGGAGTTTATGCTCTCTTGGTACATTGGTTTCCCCCAGTGTGTAGAAGATGCCTGTGAATGACGAAGAGTAGCAATTGTGGAAGCAGCATGGGCAGTGCAGGTTACACTGTTTCAGGTGCAATATTGGCATCAGATTCTTCCTTCGCATAGCATTCTGTCTTCAAGGGAGCACAAGCTACAATACAGTTTAATGCTAAAGCATCTTGTCAGAGCAGACGCACTGAATGTTGCATAAAACAGGCAGTCTTGTTCACTTACCGGGGCCGACCTAAGGACAACTTAGGTTGCTGTTCATTCCTCTGGTATTTTTCAGTGACTTGCCTATACTTTCCTTCTGACACCAAAGGTAAGGAGAGTTGTAGAAAATCTTGTGTTTGAGAGGGCTCACTGAGTCTAAAACTTCCTTCATGGTTTCCTCCATTGTTTCTGTCCAGTTTAACATTGCTTGCTGGTGATTTCTCCTTTATTTTCCTTTCTTTGTCATCTAAATTGTGTTTCAGGTTGTCAAGAAGATCTGGGATCAAAAACAAACAAAAAACTCCTGTAAATTATTACTTGTTCCAGAGATCAATTTGAGTTACAACTCTCAGGGCTTAGCCCCAACATTCATTAATAGATTAGAGGAGATATAGAAATAAACAGCAGAGGAGTAGAACAGAGGACCATTATGGGAATTTTGATGACACGCTGCACCATCCATACTAGTGTACAGTGGTACCTCAGGTTACAGACGCTTCAGGTTACAGACTCCGCTAACCCAGAAATAGTATCTCGGGTTAAGAACTTTGCTTCAGGATGAGAACAGAAATTGTGCTCTGGCGGTGTGGCGGCAGCGGGAGGCCCCATTAGCTAAAGTGGTACCTCAGGTTAAGAACAGTTTCAGGTTAAGTATGGACCTCCAGAATGAACTAAGTTCTTAACCTGAGGTACCACTGTATTTGAGTCTTTTGCTAATAATTTCAATGATGAAGGGGGGAAAGAAACCTTTCGCTTGTAAAGATGTCTTCTCTCTGCAACTAGTGGCTCTTCCAGGTCGACACTTCTCTAATCGCCAAGTTGTAGCTTTGTTGTGTAAAGAATTAAAATGCGTTTCTGGAGCCAGGACCATGTTTTGTACTTCTTTTTCTCCTAACTCCAATGTGACACAACCCCTTTCAGTGTTATTTTCTCCAGTTGCCTGAGACAGAACCAGAGAGCTGAAACAGATTAAGGCCACAGAATAAAATAAAATAAATACATAAAATGAAGTAGCAATTGCAGTATAAAATCCAAGATGATCTATAAATGCTTGTTTAATAAAGAATTGCTATACAATTTAGCATTCACAAATAAAAATAAAATACAGTGTCTTAGTTTAAGCTTTAGTTTGTCATTTTAAGACATAGCGCACTGGTGACATGACTCAGGGCACAGTCCATCCCAAGTTAAGCATCTCAAAATGCCATTGCGTTCAACATAAGAGTTCAGTACTCTTCTAATTAAGGATAGACAGATTAACCTAAACCTGTTCTTTTGTCACTCAGTCATCTTAAATCCATTCCACCCTGTTTTGTGCATTTTTTTTTGAAATAATGCACAAAAAGTTAGCATTTAAATTGACAATTTTATTATTAGGCTGTCTGTCAGAATGCTTTTTATTATGCTTTTATTATGTTTTTATCATTAATGTTCTGTAAACTTTTTAAAATGTTGTACATCACCCTGGTATATTTTGATAAAGGGTGGTACAGTGGTACTTCGGCTTTTGAATGTAATCCATTCCAGAAGATGGTTCGAGTTCTGAAACGTTGGAAAACTCAACAGCCAACAGCTAGGCCTCAGGATCTTGCACTCAGCGGAAGTTGCGTGGCATGTTCGACTTCTGAGGCGTGTTTGAAAACTGAAGCATTTACTTCCAAGTTTATGGCATTTGAAAACCAAAATGTTCGTCAACAGAGATGTTGGAAAACCAAGGTACCACTGTATATAATTCTTTTTCTTCTTAATCATCATCATCATCATCAACCAATAAAAGCATTTAGCACATCAATAAGAGCTGGTTGGCCCGTCTGAATAATACAGTTTTTTAGAAATCTAAAAACAAGAAGGATGTTACACTCTTGCCAAACCCAAATCATAAAGATATAAAGAATGCGATTGAGAAATCCACATGGAAGATTGCTGATAACAAATAATAAGTTTTCCTACCTAGGATGACTCTCCACATGTATGAGAGAGGCTGTAAGTAGAAAAGAAAAATAATATGCTACTGAAAATGTTTCAGGAAATGCTTCCTTTATATGAAATAACCTTTCCCCCTCTGTAAAGTTTCCTTACGCCCAGCAAATCATTCAGATCAGATCCCAGTGGCACAGGGCCAACAGGGTGGTGTGAGGAGCCAAATGTGCAGCGCCTCCCCCCAAAATGTGCCATGGGCTTTCATAGAAAGAACTGTAGTGCTACTACATGCAGTAAAAAAGGTAAAGGACCCCTGGACGGTTAAGTCCAGTCAAAGGTGACTATGGGGTTGCGGCGCTCATCTCGCTTTCAGGCTGAGGGAGCCGACATTTGTCCACAGACAGCTTTCCGGGTCATATGGCCAGCATGACTAAACCTCTTCTGGCACAACGGAACACTGACAGAAGCCAGAGCACACGGAAATGCCGTTTACCTTCCTGCCACAGCAGCACCAATTTATCTACTAGCACTGGCATGCTTTTGAACTGCTAGGTTGGCAGGAGCAGTGACCCAGCAATGGGAGCTCACCCCGTTTAGGATTTGAACTGCCAACCTTCTGATCGGCAAGCCCAAAAGGCTCAGTGTTTTAGACCACAGTATATCCCCAAGTATTCAGTTGACTTACTTCTTCGTGGAATCTTTGCTTCTTTTCTCATATTTTCCACCCTAGGAAGTTTGCAACCCGAGAGTGCACCTTGGTGTCTTCTTGGTGTGTTGCACATCTGGTCAAGGATGGCAGGAGGCAGAAAAAGTCTCTGTGAGATGATCTGCTTCAAAGGTTGGGCTAGGTCCCAGCCAATATCTGTAGGAAACAAAGGCCAGAAGCAGACACAGAGTATTATTTTAAAGGGCAGGACAAAATATAAAATGTTTGAGTTTATTCTTGCTTGCATGAATTTATGCTTCTGGTGTACATCTCCATTAGCTCATTCTCTATGCTCTAAAACTGTCTTCCAATGCACTCTACCCTGAAAGCAAGCCTTATTGAACTTAGTGGAAACTGTGAGTGAACATGCATAGGATCAGGCTGTAAAATCTCTATTTTATGCAATACATGGCTTTCATTGTATTGCTTATAATTGCACATACAGTAGAACCTGTGTCTAGACACAAGATTATATGAATTAAAGATATGAGTAACTTACTTAATCCTTGTTCAGGAAAGTAATGACTGACGTACTGAACTGTATATTTATTTCGTTCATCTGGCATAGAATCTGAAAGATGGCCACAACTGTCATGAACTGATCATAAAATGAATCTCAGAAAGAATACACATTTAACTTTTATAGAAAAGGGAGGAAGAGTTTTGTGACAACTTAAAAGGCTAAACAAAATATTACCGAAAGAGCTTTTGTGGACTAGAGTCAACTTAATTGGATACATGTCTTTAGATGTCCTTAGATGCATGCATGCCTATTTACGGGCAAAGTACAAAAACAAGGCATTCCAAAGAATGTCTAGGAAATCTATTCTCTGGGGAATGGTGGGAGGCAAAGAACCAAACAGCCAAATGAAAATGTTACATATTCAGTACTGTATCAGCACTGTATACTAGGAATTGTATAGATTAGGATTAGGAAATATGGAAACACATGAAAAATATTAGTTGCTTTCCCAGAGCATTATATGTTGTTATAAAGAATTATACAGTTTGGTAAAATTCACTAAAATTTAACAACCAAGAAACATTTAAGAAAAACATTGTTTCATCAAATCATATGAGCATAAGTCTTTGTCCTGCTGCCATATTGAATGAAACTGTGAATGGTGTGGTACTGCGTGATCTGGAAATATCCTATGCTACAGACAACCTCCTCCAATGATTGTCTGAGAAAGACCGAGATCCTTCTGTTTTCTTGTTGGCTGACTTTTCATATCAGTCTACTATCAAATGCATCAAGTAGATTGAGAAGGTGATACGTACATATAAACATGCATCAGATAACAGGATAAACCAAGCTTTAAAGCTTAGGGCATGGCAACCTAGAGTTTCTGAGAACACTCATGTACTGATTCAGAGCATCCAGTATCTCCCATACACCTATGTGCAGTATGTGCTTATTTCCCAGCAGACCATTTGGAAGGCTGGAGGAAGTAAAGGGAAGGAAGGGAGGTGAAGGAACAGCACAATCCAAGGATGTGCAAATCTTCTGCAACATGGTACCTTCCCCTACCTCCAAATGCTTTCTGTGTTTCTAATTTCATGCTAACGCATAGAATTGGAAGCTTAGGAAGTATCCAGTTAAAGTATTCTAAATATTTAGGGAATATAAAGCATGCTCCACTTTCTAGAAAACTTTATCAAATGGGAGAAAATGCTTTTCATATAGTGTGAGAAGAGCTTCCCATAAAAAATATGAGAAATGCAATGTTAATTGCTATTAAATCCCAGTTCTTTTGCTATAATCGTCCTTTGTAATTGTTCTATACATTGGACTGGATAGGGAACAAAAAGCAGAGGCTGCTATCTGCATGCCACCATTCTATTGTCCAGTGTAGATGCAATGTTCTAGAAGCATGCCATGGCCTCACAGATACTCAGTGCATGAATTCCTCTTTCCCTTTCATGGATTGCTTTAACGGCATGACACTATCTGCACTGATGATGACTATGGCTAAAACAAGTTAATTCTTTTCTTACAACTTTGTAAATACCTATATTAATTTTTCAAATGAAAAGGTTCACATGTTCATAGAACTGTTTTGCCCATGTTATCTCTTACCTGTTTGGCAATCAAACGACATTTCATGAAGTTTACCTTCTACAATTGAGTTAGTTTCTCTGAGGAGTTTATGAAGCCCTGCTAAGGCTTTTGACTGCAAGAGTAAAAGGAGGCAAATGCATTGTTATTATTAAACTTCCCACCCAAAGTCTGAAATTAGTTTGTTGTAAAGAAGCACTGAACTGTAGAGTTATATCCAATGCGGCGCTAATTAACTTGTTCTGTCAGCATAAGCTTGTGCTGTGGCACTTCCGTCCCTCTCCTCCCCCTGTGCTGAGGTTTCCCCCAATCCTCTGGAGCAGAATTGAGGATGATGCAGGACACACAAGATAGGGTGGGGAAGTTTTGTTATGCAAGCATATCCTTGCACCAAATGAACAAATTAGCCTTTATACCCCAAAAGTTTAGGCTCTGCGTGCTTGCGAGATTTTGGTGTATGCAATGTCTAAAGTAGTTCTTCAGCCTTTAAGGCTTATTTTATCATCCCTTGGAGGTAATTATTTTTTTTTTTAAAAAAATGTACCCTGCCTTTTTGCTTATTAAGAAAGCTTTCCTCTTCTTTAGAAACTATCACTCCAGCTAAAAAAAACTGTATAATATTTGATTTATTTTTAGCCAGCCACCGTTAACAAGTTAAAATCGTAACATTATACCATACAATCTTACTGAATAATACCCTAGTCTGAGAGCAAAATTTACTCATGCATCTGTTTTGACTAAACCAGGGTTGCTAACCTTTGGCCTCCAGATGTTGCTGGACTACAACTCCCATCATCCCTCACTACTGGCCACACTGACTAGGATGAAGGAAGGTGGAGTCCAACAATATACTGAGAGCCACAAGTTAGCATCACTTTCCTAAAGTAGAGGTTTCCTAAATATAGCTCCAGCCCTTTCTAGATCACTGCTCTATAGATACGAGGAGTTGCCTTGCAGCATCAGGCTAATAATGATCCATCAAGGCTCCTAATATTAAGCACACAATTGGGAACAGCTCTTCAAAATGTAAACTGAGCAAAGCAAATATTGCTGTAATGCAAATATGGAAATAAGGTTGAGAGAGCAAGCAAGCATTAGAAGGACTCTGCATGACAACTTGCTAGTCGCAATTTGCAACTGCAGAGTCAGTAATGGGTCATTCCATGCAACACCATTTCTGCTTACCTCAAAATGTCTCCTCCGTCTTCCTTTCAGACTGGAGTGGAAGGAGGTGTTGGTGCCAACCCAACCTCTGTATGGCAGCTTCCCGTTTTCCTCCTTAGCGCATTCCCAAAAGTGCTCAGAGCATTCCTAGAAAAGCAGAAACATTTTGTCTGGGGACACTCCTGCAGTGATGCAGGCAAGCTTATAACAAAAACCTGTGTTATTTGTGCTAGTCACGTAATAGTCTCATCAGTCATCTGGATGCATGAGATATTAATGTTGGCTGATATTAATGTTGTGCTGTGTGTGGATTGCAGCAATCAGGTACTCTGCATAAGTTCTCTCACCCCCTGAAACAGGGGTCACAGGAAAGGACCTTCCAAGTCTCTCAGCAGTAAATTAACAGCTTTGTTCACTTGTTCTTAAACATTTGCTGTTTTATGGAGCTTTTGTCCTTGTAGCAAGTTCTAGATTTGGGTTATTGTGGAATATTTCTGTTCAATGAAAAGATGTTCAAACCATATTAAACTAATCCATAGAGGGCTTAATAGGTACGCATAGACAGAGCAAGTTCTCTTAGTTTCTTTTCCTTCACGATCCCTGATATTTTCTGGTTTTATCTGAATCACCCACCATTTTGCTTTGGGTTTCTTTCAGATGGTCCGTGTAACCAATTTGAAATGAATTACTAGTGGATTCCAATCTGGGATTTATGAGTATTGTCTTTATTTTTTCCTGTATGTAATGTCTACCATGGCTCTTAATTTTGAGCCACTAACCCCTCGAATGAGCAGATTCTTCCAGATTAGAATACTCTGTGGGCATAATCTCATAAGAATAGCTTGTTTAAAAGCAGATCATCCTTTCTCTTTCTGCATATGGGAAGCTAAGGGCCACAGAACATGTTATGATAATCACAAATGAAGAAAAGCATGATCAAACTGCCTGTTGCACTGAAACTAAAGGCTCTTCAGGGAACTGAGATATAATTATATCCCTTTCTTTTAAAATGGACCATACTTTAAAATACATTTCTGTAAAACAGAATACCTGCCTGCTAAAAGTTAAAGAAATAATTACTCAATGTATTTCATTGATTGTTCTGAATAAAGCTACAAAGCTTTTTTTAATCACTTTTACTGAAAGTCTTAAAACAAAGGTAAAGGACCTTTGGTGTTAACAACTTCTAGGAGATAGAAGAAACAGCAAGTGACCTTACAGTCTGCTGTCCAAGCGCTGTTGTACAAAGTTAAAGGAACTATGATTCTTTTAACTAGAGCGGGTTCCACAATGCTGTTCTATTTCAGGAATTAAATAAATAAATAAATTTCAAAGCACACATATTATTTTAAGCGGTAATGTTACATTGTCAGATATCCCTTTAACAACAGGACCCAGCATCCTTTTAGCTTTTCCTAATGTCAAAGTCAAACTCCGCTTTTGGTTGTCACTAACATAAAGCTATATGCATTTTCTGATTATCTGGAAAATTATTCTATTAATGGGCCAGCCAAACCTTTTTAGCATTGGGTGTTCTGGACAAAGGTTCTACAGTCTGCTTGGTAATTTCATATTTTTCCTTTCGTATGTTTTGCAGCTCCATTGGTTTCAGTTTCTGAAAAACCTGGGTCTGTGGAGAAAGAGAAACATGTACTACTTACCAGTCACTTCACTTACATGGGAAGAACTAAAATAATACCATGGCATGGGCATAGCCAATGGGGGTGGGGCACAAAATTATTGGAAAGCATTGAAAGTACTCAATTAACTGAGGTTCTGCCTTCCCCCGGCAGAAGCCTGCCCCCCCCCCCAAAGCTCAACAACTTTAGGGGACGATCTCTTCAAAAAAAGCTGTTCAATGGCCCAGCTCAGAAACATGAAAGAGATGTACAATTACATCCTTAATGATACTAATACACATTAGTATCTCCCTTACTGATTTGGTGAATAACTATATTTCACAGTTATTAGTAGTAACTGTAACAGTACTGCAAAAAGCCTTTAAAAAAAGAAAAAAAGAAGTTTATACTTATCCCAAAGTATAAACTTTCACTTGTCTGAATACTTGAGGAAAAGAGCAATTATAAACAGCTACTAAAAATATCAAACATTTCAAATATATTCCTATGGGTATACCTTAGAATTCATATAAGCAGGAGATTTGACCGACTAATGTTTGCTGTCAGTTAACTATTGTGCTGTATACTGTATAATCCTATTCTGATCACAAAAGGAAACAGATCTTTCACAATACATAGAAATCCTTACACTTTTTATAATTTGTTCATGGCTCTTGGAAATTCTGTGGGAAGATTCTTCTGATTTTTTGGTTTCACTCTAAACAGGAAGAAAGGGATTGCTGTATTTATAAGAGACACTATTATACTTAAAAGGATGCAAAAGTAAACAAAATACTCTCATAATATTTCAGGAATTTTCAAGATGCACTTTCCTTCTATTTCCACAAAAGAAAGTACTGAAGACACCTTTTCTGAACTGCACCAGTCTGCTCAAATAAGTGCTGGATCTTCCTAGTTCAGTCTATAACTTTATTGTGATGGATCTAAGAGGCGAAGAATAAGGTCTGTTCCTGGTCTTATGATGGATAGAATCCTGAAGGTCAGCCCTGCTAATTTCATTAATACCTAGTGATAATAATAATAATAATAATAATAATAATAATAATAATGTTTTACAATTGATTCATGGGGTTGCTTGGAAAATCTTCTTCCTGATGACACCAGAAAGGCACTCCTTTCTTTCTTGGTTTTCAGATACTTCTTTCTTGGTTTTGCCTAACAAGCAAAACAAACAAACAAATTAAAATGTATATCTGGGTTTAATAGGACTACAGTTATCTACATTATATATTTTTTCTTTATTTAACCTTTAAATTTTATTCTTATATCTTAGTAACTCAAAAAGATTTAAGGGAACAACTAGATGTTGTGTCAACTAGATGTTGAACAACTAAATGGCAGACATGCCCCCATTTCACATCCCAAATCCTCCTCAATAAAATCTAACACAATTCATCCTGATTTCCTGAAAATATAATGTGCATCTCCTCACCCTCCTCCACATCAGTGGCTGCAGCCCAATGCACC
This sequence comes from Podarcis erhardii, assembly GCF_964252035.2. Lineage (NCBI taxonomy): Eukaryota > Metazoa > Chordata > Lepidosauria > Squamata > Lacertidae > Podarcis > Podarcis erhardii. The sequence continues at coordinate 34,527,618 of NC_138500.1, read as the reverse complement.
CCAATGACTGGACTGGGGTGGAAACACTGTGTAACAATGTCAGCCAAGGGATGGGGTAAATTGTATCAGATGTTATTGATAGAGATGAAGACTATTATTTTGAGGTTTCTATTTTTGTCAGTAGCACCAAAGTAATATTTCTTGAAATGCTTAGTTTCCCCCTAAATGAAATGACTTTTTAGCATGACATCTTTCCCTCTTTGAGCATATGTTCTCCACGTTTGATTTCTGATTTATCACTCACAGTATGTGTCTATGTCTTGTCCAGCCTCACCTATTCTGCACCTTTCATATGTCCCCAACTAACAAGAAGTGCATGCTATAAGTCTTGGGAGAGGGAGGCAAGGCCTGTGCCCAGCCAGCTGCTTCTTGCCTCATCCCACCTCCCTCAGTGATGATGGGAGCTGGGCCTCTCAGAAGACAGAACTGATCTTGCTGTGCAGGGAAAAAAGTAGAGCAAAACTAGGTGCCACTACTTGCTACTCACAACAACAATATTGTGGTCTGCGGTGTCTGGTTCAAGAAGACTCTTTAAAGCAGAGGTTCTGGCAGGAAAGGATGGCAAGTGTGGTGGAAAGTTTCAAGGACAATCCAAGAAATAGTTAAACATTTCAGTGTAGTGTAGTACAGTATCAAAAAAATTTTTTTATTTGCAGAATATGGATAGCCATCTTTTCAAAATGAGCATAAGTGCATCAAGTGATACTGAAAACAATCCTAGTGATCCACGTTTGTCAGCAATATGTGGATATCTATCTGAGTCAGTTTCCCATGGGCTGGAGATGAAAACGTCCCTCAGCCTATGTGTTTGATCTGTGGCCAGAAGCTTTCCAATTCTAACATGGCCCTAAACAAGATGACAAGACGTCTGCTGTCAAAACGTCTGCTGGCGAACAAGAAGGTTCAATATTTTGAAAGGCTTTTGGAACAGCAGAAATACCAGCGAACATATTTCAAAAAATGAGTAAAAGTCTCAGATAAGATGCAAATTATATCTTACCAAGTGACAGAATGGATTGCTCAACAGACAAAACCACATACAACAGCAGGAAAAATCAGTTAAGCCTGCCTGAGCCTTGATTGTGAAAATTCCTTTGTCTGAAGATACAATTTACAGAAGAATAGTTGGTATGTCAGTTAATATTGAGAAGCGTGTTTCCGATAGTATGAAGAATTCTAAATCTGCCATTCAAGCTATTATAAAGTAGTTGTGTTCTACATTATAAATCAAGCACTTTTTGTTTTCCAGTATATTTCTTATGAATAAAAAAACTGGTGTGTCTATATTATTTTGACACATTACAACTAAATATCAGTATACTGTTCTGTATATCATTATATTACATTTCAAGGAAATTAATTTCAAGTAAAATCTTACTCAAGCTGAATTTTTGATGATAATGTATATTGTACCTGGGCTTCTAGTTTAACGGTAACCTCGTTGGAGTCTGAACTGTCAGAACTGTAAAAGAAAAATAATTATGTTTATTTTCATTTACAAGAGTATGGATTTCTAGAATTCGTCTGCACAACAAATCAATTATCTGCTCCGCAAACACATCTGGAAAGCATGGCACCGATTTCCTCAATAACAAGCTAGAAATAAAACAATTGTTAGAAGAGGTCCTTTTACCTGGAATCTCTGTCATTGACAGAGGGAGCTAGATCACCCTTTTTCAGCATTTCCTCCAATTCATTCAGGCACTCGTTATACTAAGGAAAAACACACACTGTTAACAATAAAATTTACTGCCTCACTACTTCCAAATAATAATAAATACTTTGACTGTATTCCTTTAAGTACATAATTGCTGCAGATATTACTGCTGCAAGAAATAATGTTTATTTGCATTACCTTACTCTTCTTTTTATTACAGAAGTCCAACAGTGAGCCACAGAAATGGTGTCCTATGGATTCTAGATCCTTGGTACTAAAGTGGGTACCATGTCTACTGCCTGGAAAAGGGGGGGGGGACCAGTCACCAGAGAAGAAATAATTGTCCTATTCAATATCAGCAACATCAGTGGATTTTAATTCCACTGATGGAATTCCACATTTAATTTGGACTGCTACCAACCCAATAACACTTCTTTGTTAGCAAAACATTTTATATTTATTTTAAATCTTTTACTTTCAAAAGTTCATCAAATGGCTTTTCACATTCCATATTCCCAAACTCCTTCCCATAGTTCCTTTTGAGAACCTCCATTCCTTTGCCTTTCCAATGATACTCTTTGCTTTCCAATTATAACATTCAGCTACCTTTTTTAAAATAACCCAATCCACAGATAAACCAAACAAGTACACTTCTGCCTTAGCTCCATTGCAGATTAGTCTGTCTCACATTCACACTTTCCCTCATTATTTTCTACCATCTAAGGTTGACAGTAGGATGCAAATTAACACCAATAATTTCCACACAAAACTATATAAAAGATTGCTATTTCTTGTTAAACAGTCTTAGTCTGATTCCTTCACAAGGACACATCTTCAGTATAAGGTAGATAAATATTTGATATCAGTTCAACAACCACAGTTTCAAAGTTGTGAAAGTGTGAGAATTCTGTGTTAGAGATTCCTACCTACCCAACTTCAAAGAACTACAATACCCAAAGAGGGAATCACTGTTAAACTAGTCTGCTGTGTAAATACAGCTTAACTGACTTTCAGGTAAGCATAAACTCAGTTTTAAACTCATTAGCCAAAATCTCACCCTTCTGTAGTTATTTACTCCCTGTAATTGTTACATTTGGTACCCACAACCACTATTTCTTGGGCCAAATGCAATTTTAATATACACCTATAACATTAACATTTCAACATGTCTTCCTATGTAGTATTTATCTGTCAAACACAGTAAGCTCACATTATCTCTTAAAGAATCTGCAGCTACAAGACATGAGACTTCTTTGAATGCTTTAAATATAGATTCTAAAGAAAAACTATATTTGCCTTACCCAATTTAGACCCACAGAAAGTAACTTCTAAGGTATAGCTGTTGCTGATGCCCATCTTCCACATCACTATTCGACCTGTCCCTTCTCTAGCTTTTTGTATCTTGAAATTACAATCTTGGAACGAGAACTTAACAAAGAGAGAAGTGGAATTACTACTGCGCTTTTGCAACGAGGCCAAAACTATACAGCTGTGCCCAGAAATGACCTCCCCGTGCCACAGTCTTCCTCAACACATAGTTTGGTTTACTGGTGATGTCATGTTGTCAAGTCATTCATGTCCTCTTGCCCACTGTGCATTATAGGCTGTTACAGATGTGGGGTAGAGGCCAGGGGCAGAAGGAAGTGCATGATATAATAACTTCATGTCATGGTACATGCTCCTAAAGGGACTCACTAAGGAAGCTCCTAGTATGTTTAACAACTATCACAATATAATCCCTTATTTTTAAAGCACAAACTTCTTACAATGTTTAGATCATTGAAACAACTTAGAAAACTGTCAAGTGATTTAGCAAATTTTTAATGTACTGAAAGAGATGATTTCTTACATATTAATGTTAAATGTCAGCTTACTTTATCGGGACAACGTTTGCTCATAATGAGAGGGAAAACGCGCTGATGTAAGCCTGCCCCTTCTTCTTGATGATCTCGTTTTTCACAGCCATACATGAAGACATTCTCTTTTCTGCTATGACCATGAAGGTCACAATATAGGAGAACCTTGCGCTCTCCCATCATTCTGTAACAAGGTAGAAAGTTAAATAAGAGCAGCTTTGGTTTCTGCAAATCAGACACTCTTGATTCTTTGGGTTATGATAACAATTGTAGGAAATCTCTTAAACGTATTAAAGATAATCATTGCTTGACAGATTGTTTTTCTACTGGAACAACCTGCACTGGTTAGCTGCATTGGTTAGCTGCATTAGTGTCAGGGGAGCTTTTCCCTTGAGTCCAATAAGAGCTGAGTTGCACCTATTAGGCCATCACTGCCTTTCCTTTCCAATGACAGATACTAAATGCACAATATTAAAATGCTTTTTCCATTGCAGCCGACACGTGACAAATGTTTAAAAAACAGAACTATCACATAAGTTGCTGTCATTATGTGAAAAACACAGTTAACAGAAGATTAAAGAGCTTTGTTGAGGAAAATAGTCCCCTTTATTGGTATAGGGGAATTCCCTTCCTTCTCCAGAGGTTGGTCTTTCCAGTCTATGTTCATTAGAATGGAACACTGGTTACTTCACTGTGGATATTCCCTTCCAGTGGCTTTGCAGGAGTCTTCCATGGAAACAATGTGTTAAACCCATCACCAGGAAGGAAGGAGCATATGAATAAGTTAGAATTATACAGCCAATTCCTCAGCCCCTCTCAAGTTCCAACCATTGTTGAAAGACAGAGAAAAAGAGAGAGTGTATGACTGAAGGAACAAACAAACATACAGAAAGGAAAGAAAAACACCGCAAAAAAAGGCATGGTTTAAACTGGAAGGACCAAACCCCCAAAGACTAAGATGATTTATTTTTATTTCATTTTACATTTAATAAAACGTTTGTTCTGCTTTATCATAATAAAACCTCAAAGAAGGTTACATTAAATAAAAATTATCAGTAAAAGACCGTTAAAAACAGGTAATTTAAAACATTCAAAAACCAGTGATGACTAGTGTCATCTGTACTAAGCCGGGGTGGAGACGGAGGCCTCCTGCATGCCCACCAGAACCCACACACACAATGACTAACAAGTTTCATTTCCTGGTCAGTGTGTAGGAGGCCTTCAGGAAAATGCGACTTCCCAAAGCTAACTTCCAGATCTGAGCCCAAAACAGATGGTCCAAATTAAGACCCAGAAAAACCTGCCGTTAAACCCTCAACTCAAAAACCACCTTGACTGCAGTTTGGTTTTTTTCCGGGGAAGTAGGTAGAGTGAAAACAAACATAAGAAAAAGAAAAACAGACTTCCTGATGGGCTCTCATGTTCTGGACTGATGCCAGATCCCATGCAGCAAGAGAGGTCAGGAGTTGTCCGATCACTGATAGCTCTATGTACACATTAAATATTTGAAACACACAGGGCTCGTTTCCCCTATCCCCTCAGAGCATTTCTATACATATAAGAGCATAAGAATAGCCTGCTAGATCAGGCCAATTGCCCATCTAGTCCAGCATCTTGTTTTCACACCAGATGCCCGTGGGAAACCAGGGAGCAGAAGTGGCTTTTCCTGATGAAGGCATGAAAGACAGACAGCCAAACCAGGAAAGAGAGCAACTAAATTAGTCTTTTCTTTTTTTAAAACACACAGTGGGAAACAGGTGAAAACAAAAAAGGAACGGGCTAAAGATGAGCAAATAGAGAAAAAGCTAATAATTACAAGATAAAATGTCTTCAATAGAATTCTAGCAGAAGCTGAAGGAATACTCAATCCTAGACTAGGCAGGGAAAGGAAGAGAGCTTGAGAAGCTGCTGCTGGTTTTATAATTCTAACTTTATCACATGTCCTTGCCTGTCCTCAGCAGCAGGGAGTGCCAACTCATGATTTTCCTGGAGGCCTTCTACATGCCAATCAGGGAAAGTATTAAAACAACATTTAGATGTAACGTATTTTTCATCCCATAGGACGCACTGGCCCATAGGACGCACCTAGTTTTTTTTTTGGGGGGGGGAAATAAAGGAAATTTCCCCCCTTTATTTCCCCCCCAAAACCAGGTCGGGGAATCCAAACCAGGTCGGGGAACAGCGGTATGGTGGCGCTCTGCCTCCCCACTGTCCCCGAGCTTGTGGGGCTGGCCGATGTCTGCCCGAAGTGCAGGGCGCTCTGCTTGAGCGTTCCCCGTGCGCCGAGCAGCAGGCTGCTATCCGCAGCCTAGGGAGCCCTGCGGGAACTCTGCAGGCTTGCGAATAGCTTCCTGAAGCCTGGAGAGCGAGAGGGGTCGGTGTGCACCTAAAATTTCAACAAAATTTCAAAAAAAAAAAAAAGTTCAATGCAACAAGATGAATACACATTATGTATTAATTAATTTTGGTATAATAATGAACAAAGAGTGGTGATACTGGACACAGAAGAGGGATGGTGTTACCTTTTTACCTTTTGATCATGCTGCGGGTACACCAGATGGGAGGGAATGATTCCTTGAGATCCGATTTATAGTTGCGGTTTAAGTCCCTGCCTGCTAAAGAGCAGCGGTAATTGCCTACAATCACACCATCTGGATTCAGCATTGGTACCACCTTAAAAACAAAAGTGTCCCGAAGCCACTGGGCATTATTTGAATCCCCCAGAATGTAATCCAGAAAGCCCTTCATCACCCAGGAACTATTCGTTTCACCTGGGTGCACCCTGGCAGTCAAAATCACTGCTGCCTTGCGTTTTTCCTCCTGAAAATCTTGCAAGGGGTTAGTGATGGTTAGAACATAGACTATGTTCCTAGCCAGGGAATGGCACAAGATGCGGATCTTGCAGAACTTGGACCGCCTTGGGTCGCTAGCAACGGTTGCTAGGTAGTCTTGCAGGTTACTGTAAGTGTAAGGATAGCAGTGGGCAAAATAGCAAGTGTCTCTATCATGCGGGAACTGGAACGTCCATGTCAGGGAAAAATACTGGCGCCCACCTTGGCCGAGATTGTTTTTATAATACTTGATTTTATCTCCTGTCCTTTGCCACCCCACCTTGTGGATCTTTGCTTCTGCTTCTGAATACAGCAACGGACGCATACCGCGATTATACAAACTTGTTGGCTTGGTGAAGTTGACAATGGTGAAACGGTAGGGCATTCCTGCTTGGGTGTTGGTGACCTGGAAGTAGTACCACTGGGTGTGCTTATTTGTGTAGAGATCAGTGCGTAGTGTCAGCTGGTACTCAAAATCACTACTGGCATGGGAAAAGGAGAAAAGTATTTTAGTATATAATATACTGTTGGGCATTCAGGCAGTTATGAAACATGATATATGCTGCTCCTTTATCTCTCTTATTTCAAATGTATCTTTTTAAACCCAAATATCTTTCACAAAAAATTGTTTGTAGATTTTGTTGCCTATAATAAACTTGTAAGGAATTTGTTCATGCACATATCTGTATTTTTAAAATAGTCCACATGATCTTTATGGTGGGCTTAGATCAAATTCTCAGATGTCTTAAATGAGCAGTTAAGTTATATTCTCTTATGTCTTTTCAATATATATTGTATTTCACAATTATGTTCATTAGCTGTTTTATCTTACTGCTTTATTTTGATTCACATATGATTACATACCAATTCACACGTTTGGAGTGTTTTTGTGGTCCTGACTGTCTATATTTTGTACAAGTGCTGAGTGGTCAGAAATTAGTCCTCTTTGTGTGATTCTGGGATTCTAATAAGCCAATACAAACTTTCCTGCAAGTGTATATGGATATCTGCATTTCAAGTTTTCTAAGCTATTAATCCAGGTCTGCCAAAACAAGAGTACAGGTGATATCCATACTCAGTCTAAGTAGTCAACCTACTGATTTCAATGCGACTACTTCAAGTAATTACTTAGTTGGATATCACCCTTTAATGCCAGAACAAATGCAGACAGAAACCAGCAACTACTCCTGCAAATCAAAGGGAAATGGTGAGCAACCTACATTTTGACCACCTTTTGCAGATTGCCACTTTCAAATCGTGCTTCAAAGATCAAAGTATTGTCCCAGTCATCCCATGATTGAGGAAGCACCTGCTTTGAGGGGAAGCTCCCCCCTATTCGAGAATACATAAAGCTGGACTCTTTATCAGCTAGTGAGAGAAGCAAAATATACAATTATTATTCAGTTGTGAATTACTATTAGAAAAATATTCTGTGCAAGAAGGGAGGGGTCACTCAGAGACTATCCACTTGGTGGTGTCCTAGTGCCACTGCAGAATTTCCCTGATTTCCCTTAGGAATTTCAAAACTAAAACTTGGTCAAGAAGCATCCAGTATCATATAAACAGCTATTTAAAATGGTATCTATTGGGTTTATATATCCAGCATCTGAATATAGCCTCTGTATATGGCATCCCTTTAAGCAAGTGTCACTGCCTTTGTTCACTCCTGCAGTGTTTTCTTAATGCTTACACTAACTTTCATATGTGTTATATAATGATATTTTTGCCTCAAAATATCAGCTACTGTCACGGACCCCATGCCACCAAGTGGGATGGGGTAGTAATCGGTCAGATGAAAAGGCTGAGAAAGGGGTTGGGGAAAGCTCAAGCAATGATGTGGAGGGGGACCCTGACCTGGGGCTATCAGATGTTCCGGAAGGGGATGGGGAACCCCAACCTGCTTTCTGAGAGTTAAGGTTCTCACAGTAATAGAGGAGCTGGCAAGTCAATGAATGGCGCCAACTAGATTGGAGGCCTGGACTCAAGTTCCATTGCCAAGAGCATGCCACTGACAGTGCAAGTGCAAACAGATCCATCCCCACAGGAGCACATACCTGCAAGCTCAATCTTCTTGCTTGGGAGGGAAACGACATGAATTATGAGCTCCAGAGTGGAAGGTGTACAACATGTTTTGGAACAATGTCTTTACTTATGTCTAGCCATGTATCCTAGACTCTGCTGATGTTCCTTTTAACCTTGTAACCTGTATCTTGAGCTGATGCAGAGATTGTGTACAGAACTCTTTAATAAAGCTTTCGGGATTTCTGGAATGCAGAATTGAGGGCCGGAGCGAGGACAGTTACACTCATTATGTCAATGAATGTGAATTCTGCTGAATTCAGTAGGACTTGCTCCCATGTTAATCTCCCCCATTCAAAAAACCAGATCTGCATGCAGCTGCAGACTATACATGTGTGTAGCTTACAATGCACATTCACACTTAACTGTGTATTTGAATCTTCATTTTGATGCTCAGTGTAGCCCCAGATGGATAACTAAGTTTCTTATACATACAGAATGAGCCTTCTGTCATCCAGGGCCACCAGAAAGTATATGCAACTAGTTGCCCATGACATTATCTTTAGGATAACAGCCTGTTAATTGTTCAGTAACAACCACTGTCTGCCATTATATTTCAACAAATGTGCATTTTGAGTGGTGTTTGTATTCTAAATAAATACTTGCAACTTTAAAAAAAACACGTAGATCTTGGTCTTTTGCTCTCCAGTTTCTCTTTTTCAGTAACTTCTAAGATAGTACTATGTATCTTTTTCTATTGAAAACCATTTAATATCACAAACATGGTTATGCTTCAAGTATTATGCACTCAGTAATGAAAGGTGCTCAGACCTCCATCTGCTAGATACACCACAGCACCCTCTCCGGGGTCTGTGCAAAGAGGCTCAGTCTCCAGACATGTTGGACTGTATAGTGGCTCCGGCTGAGGGGGAACCCATTCTGGAAAAACAAAACAAATAAATAATATTTAATTATAGTTGTTAATTCAAAACATTGTGTGGCATGCAACCAAAAAATCATGAAATTAGCTTTATATTTATGCATTGTTAAACAGTAAGGAAGTGTTGCCTTAAAAATCCCTTTGTGGCTGGCTACTATTGATAAGATACATTTAATCTATTTTTTAAATGGAAATGTTGAGAGTCTGTCATCTCCTGTTTCATGATCAAGATGTAAATGCCATGGACAATACAGTAGAATCTAGATGAAACCATAGAGATGCACACCCGAGAAGTTAACAAGATTCATTTGTAGCCTATGAGAAGAACCTTCAGCCTTATCTATAACTAAATCATTACCTTGCACCACTGAAATATGGACAGCTACTTGTTCTCTATTACATCTTATACATAATTTGTATAGCAGATGCATGTATGTTGTCAACACAGTGGCTGTGATCCAAAGAAGCAATGCGTACAAGTTTACATTTGCTGTTATTACTACAAGAGTTCCTCACTGCCAAAGAGACAACTCACAAGACAATTTAAAAACTGAACATGAGCATCTCCTTTTGGCAATGAGCACTGTTGTGCTGAAAATGTGAAACAAAACATCTGCTATATTTCTAGTTACAGGTAGGTAGCCATGTTGGTCTGCCATAGTCGAAACAAAATAAAAAAAATCCTTCCAGTAACACTTTAGAGACCAACTAAGTTTGTTATCAGTATGAGCTTTCGTGTGCATGCATACTTCTTCTTATTGTTGTTCATTATACTGCCCTTCATCTGAAGATCACAGGGTAGTTCATAACATAAAAATACAAAATGAGAACACAAAATACATAATAAAACAAAAACATTTACAAACCAATAATTCCCCTCTCACAGACACACTGTTGTGTAAACACTTTGTTGTATATTAATATGTATACATTCTTATTATTATTAATAAAATCACCATCTTCAGGATGCTTTACAAAGAATTGACCTCATTCTTTAATGAAAACAACCACTGATGTATGTGACTGGCTGGTCAAGTGTATTTCTTTAAATCCCAGATTCTATAGATATTATACTTTACTTTAGTATACTGTACCTTTAGGAGGCCCTGAGCTAAGAAAGGATCATTTTGTTCACATTAAAGGAAACATCATTCAAGAATAAGAACTATATACTCTTTATGTGTCACAGGTATGGATTACTCTGATCTAGTTCACAGATTCATTATGTTCTATTAATACCTCCAAAGTTTTTCAAGCATTTCCTCATGAAATTATTTTTCAAGAGCAGAAGGATGCTTTTTCCAGAAGGTGTCAGTATCAGACCACAAACTTTGGAACAAGAAAAAAACTTGCACAAAAATGATTCAACTTGAAATCCCCACTGAAATGAAGCCTCACCAAAGCAGACAAGATATGATAGACAATTACACATATTATCTTTTAATATGTGATAGACCTTAATTTATTAAGACCATCTCTGTATCTTTATGATATTTAATTTTCATTTTGTAGCAGGCATTCAAAATTGTCCTATTATGGAAATATCAATGCTTTAAGTTAATACTTATGCCTTAAGTTAAAACATCTTCACATGTTGGATTATAAATGAACAGCAATCTGATCCTAACTGTTGCTGAGAGTTAACAGATGTAATCTTAAATGAAAATTACATTTGGTTTCTACTTTACAGTTGGAAAATAGAACCCTTTGGCTAATGCAACCTTGTGATAATAATGTATAGGAGCTAAAGTTATTTAGAAATCGAGCTGAAAGGGGCAACAAACAACAACATGGTATCCATTCATGATTAAAATAGTGACTTAATTAAGATTTTGAAGGGCCCTCTGTTATCAGTTACATAAGTACATGATTTTTAAGACAACTGATCTCCGCTGATTATTTCTATGACAGAGTAAGGTTCAACTCAAAACATAATTCCCATTACACAAATAATCCAGTTGTATCATAATGCACTTATAAAAATAACCACTACTATCCAATTGGAAAACCAAGTGGAATTGAAAACGTAACATCAGATTAAGTTATTGTCATAACAATTCCCCAGCTTTTGTTACTTAGCTTTAAAACAAGAATAAAGGCTGGGCTGGTAATGAGGTCAATTTAGGGTTGAGTAACTTACTTTTGTTAAAAGCTCAGCATTTTCAAGTTTGAGTTCTTGAGAAACTCATGGAGGGGTACCATGCAGAACTGGGGCTTTGATAATTTTTTTTAATGTGCACTTTTTTTTAAGAATAATTTTTTATTAACCGACCAATCACATCAAATCAAACCAAATTACATAAATTCCAAATTACACAGCCGAATTTTAAATTTTGTTGGGGGTACCCATATTTCAAGTTTCGAAGGGGATCCAATCAACTTCTTGCTTCTTACTGCTGTTTTGATGTCCACAAATCTAATCTTATTATGTTCACAGTACTATCCAGTCCTTTCTTACTGTTTTTCCACATCTCTTGTTGTTATTTTCATATATTTTTCATTTCTCTTTGTGACCTCTGATAATCTCCGCAAGCTGGTTAGAACAGTTTGTAATCCTGCGTGGATATTTTTTTTTTTTATCCAGTAGTCATATCCAGACGTTTTCCATATAACATCACTTCCATACATCAAAACAGTCTTAGCGTCATTAATCTTCACCAATCTGCCTCCTATCTCAAAACCTCTGAGAAGATTCACTAGGAATGCAGTCTGAAAACAAGTCCTTTCTTCCTCCCGGCTATAAATCCTTTGGCAAGATGGCAACTCCGAATTAATTGCTGTGCCATTCCCAAAAGCTCTTATTGCTTCTCAATCTTCATAAAGCATACTTTTGGTCAAAGTTTATCTCCACACAGACCTTAATCATCCTGCTTGGGTCAGTACAACCGACGATTCTAATGAGGAGGGGTTCTTGTAAATCACATAGAAGGAAAGTAAAAAAGGTCCCCCCCCATTCAGCCCCGTTGTCAACATACCCAGCCTTTGGTGTATCTTCATCGTAAAATATTCCTGTTTCTCCAACCCGTCGTCTTCTTTCACAGAAGTCACTTAAATTAGCAGACTTCACTCCCCTTCTTCACTTGAATTATGTGCATTTGCTTCTTTTGTAATTAATTATTCCAAATTGCTGCAACTAGTGCGTGATCAGAGACAGCGTACAGGAGAACCAAGGTCCACACGGGGGCATTCTGCCTAGGGCCCTCACCCCCTTCTTTCGAATTAGGGGGTGATTTATGGGCACAGCAGGCAAGGGCAGTGTTCTCCATTTCCTTGGGGCAACAAGGGAGGCTGCCTACTCCCATAACAGCCTCTTAATTACCCCATGTGGGTTGGAGAGATGGTATTGTCGGCCATCTTCCAATGCGCCCCCTAGTGGCCACCCTTTTTAATGTGCAAATAAGGCCTATAACTTAATATCTTATGATCACTATCTGCCTCAGTTCCTCAGACATTTTCCCGAAAAAGCTCATAAGCACTGATCTGTGCCCTACATATTTCACTGTGAAGTCGGATGCACCGGCTTCATTCTGCTGCTGTGAAATCTATGTATTCTCCTACCTTTAAACTCTCCTGTCATTCAACATACTGACTCCTATCTGATTTGTATTTAATTTTTGCTCTTCATGTTTTTAGCCATGTGCTCCTCCAGTTCTACATCTCCTTTTGCATTTGTTCTACATCCCACGCTTGCATTTCAGTAACTTCTCAATAACAGTAGACCTTCTAGCTTAGCTTATTTTGTTGACGTATTAAATAACCCACAAGTGTTCTGAAGAGGGTTGACCCCGTTGACTTTTCTTTAAAAAGTAGGCAATTTATATAAAAAAGGGAAATCGTAAATAAGTTTTGAAGTCAAATGTTATTGCACTGCAGACTTTACTGGCAACTATCCAGTGGAAACAGGATGCTGAACTAGATATATCTTTGGTCTGAACCATCACGACTCTTCTATTATTAAAGATTACAGTTGGATCCTATGCATGTAGTCTCAATCCTATCCTCATTCAACTAATGAAACTAAAGGGTGTAATAATACTGTTAATTAAGGGGGTGGTGGCTTTATTTATATGAAAGTTAAGGGCACATTTATTTATGAGGCTATTTAGGTTCAGTTGTCCTTTCCTTTTAACATCCAAAGTAATACTGTATGTATTCCACACTTTCTTCAATATAAGGTTTTGAAAATTTTAACTGACTGCAGCAAGGATTATAAAATGCTTTGCTATAGAAATTATAATTTAGGAAAATATTCTTTTAATAACTAGCTACAAAACTATCACATCATACCACACTTTTAATATCATTTACCAATATGCTCAATTTTCTCTCTGATAACTTCATACTCATGGGGCCAGCGTACTAGATTCAGGTGTCCAGCTGCAGGAGACAGGCCATATAAATCTCGTGGTTCACGAAGCCGTGGCACCCATTTCCCCGAGTTATATTCCAATAAAATCTGTGTGGTCCGTGGCAAAAGTTGATCATAAAAAGAATCTATAAGATTAGAGGGGGGGGGAGGAGAGAAGGCATTGACTCGTTTTGCCTTGGAGAACTTAAATTAGACAGCCAAGTTGTCTGATACAATTGAAAAGAATAATCTCATCTGCCTATCTGACATGATTCCTGTACAGTGGTGCCCCGCAAGACGAACGCCTCGCAAGACGGAAAACCCGCTAGACGAAAGGGTTTTCCGTTTTGGAGGCGCTTCGCAAAACAAATTTCCCTATGGGCTTGCTTCGCAAGACGAAAACGTCTTGCGAGTTCCTGTGGGTTTCCCCCCCTTTCCCCCCCTTTTCCTAAGTCGCTAAGCCGCTTATCAGCTGTTCCGCTGATAAGCCGCTTAACAGCTGATCGCTAAAAGCCGCTAAACCGCTAATAGCGCTAATCCGCTAAGCTGTTAATGGTCTTGCTTCGCAAGACGAAAAATCCGCTATACGAAGAGCCTAACGGAACAGATTAATTTCGTCTTGCGAGGCACCACTGTACTGTATTTATTTTTTTACTGTATGTATGAATTGCTTTTCCTCCAAAAGGAGCCCAGGGCTTCTATCTTATAGAACATGAAGAAGCTACAATAAAGCAAGCATATACAAATAACCACAAACAAGCTATAAAATAACAAGATCATTAAAACACAAAGTTCATTTGCAGCTGCTGGGCATTAAAATCAACAAAATATCAATCTCTATAAGAACACAACATTGCAAAAGTAGCAACTATGTTTTTATAGTAATTTATAAACTGGTCCAGGGCTCTCTTATCAATTTTGTTTAAGGAAGAAAATGCAGAATTTGCTTTCAAAATACTTGGGTGTGTGGTTTTGTTCTGTTTTGCAAGCGCTATTATTTCTTCACTTCTATTAGCACATACCCTTTTTAGGGTGGCTACTTTATGCCTCCAGCTTCAAGGAACTCTCCCCATGCCATCATCACATCACAGACAATTCTCCACTTGTGTGTGATCTACTTGCACACACGCAGCGCCAGCAACCCAGCAGTGCGGAAAGAACTGGAAAGACTTCCTGGCTCATGGGGAGACCTTCCCCAGAGCCCAAAGATGACACCCTCTTCCGGCTCTGGGGAGGGTCTCATCGCAAGCCATGAAGACTCTCCTGGGGGCTTCCACTTATGCACATTTCACTGCATAAGCAAGGAGTCGCCTGTACAGATCACAAACGGATTATTACCACATATAAATATTGATATTATACCACTACTAGATTTCGACAGCAAGTTATCCTCATGTCTGACACTAAACATGATTTCTTTAGACGTTTTTTGCAACACTATGCATGCCAGAACTTTGCTGTGTTCCACCTAGCTGCTAATTCTTCTCTACTCTTACCCAAATGCATTTCAATTCACTAGTTTGACAATGAACAACGATATTCAGACCTGCATAAAAGGCACACCGCTCAATATCTTCTGTTATAAATGGGTTAAAGGGATCTTCATCCTAAAAAAAACAACAGAAAAATACAACAGAAAGTAAGGTCACGTGTTTCTTGCACACGGAAAGTGGACAAAAATATCTGAAATGGGACACTGTGCACACAATAACAGTGACCATTATGATTCTAAATAAAGAAATAATTGAATTGTTTATTTTTGCTAACTTTGTACTACAGTGCAAATGAAACCAAGAGGGTATCATCATGAAAGAGAACAGATAGCAGGCTTTAAAATATGAAAAATAGACACACCATTAGAGACAAATAAACAGTTTAATAAACAGTATAGCAAGAATTGTTGGATTGTGAGAAAAGATGTAAGTAACGCCTCCCTTGTAAGTCAGATAAATGAGTTGGTTTTCCCCCACCCCCAAAGTCTGTATAGACTTCTAAACTTCTGCTGAATCTGTTGTGCATGAGTCCAATGAATTATGTTAACTGCTCACTGCATAATATCCTGCTGTGAATTTGGAAACATGTGAGAGGATTAATAGGGCCAGAATGATTATAAATGCTCCTTAGTAGTCAGTGGTGAAAATCAATACTTGGAATGAAGTACCATCTTTTTCGCCCTATAGGACGCACCGTCCCATAAGATACACCTAGTTTTTTGGGGGGGGAAATAAAGGGAAAAATTTTTATTTCCCCCCCAGGCCCGAGCTTCCCCCGACCCCAGCCCCCAGAACAGGCAGCTCTCCGCAAGCCGTGGGAGCCTGGCGCCGGGCTCCCGCACCTTGCGGAGAGCCGCGCAAAGTCTGGGTGTGCTGAGCTCAGCGCGCCCAGCCTTCGGCATGCAGGCAACTCTCCGCAAGCTCTCCAGGCTTCAGCGAATGCCTGCATTCGCCCCATAGGACGCACACACATTTCCCCTTCATTTTTCAAGGGGAAAAGTGCGTCCTATGGGGCGAAAAATACGGTACATGGTTTCCCTTCTCTCTATTTTATCTTCACAACAACACTGTGAGGTACATTAGGTTGAGAGACAATGACTGGCCCAAGGCCACCCATGACTACATCGGAATTCGAACCCTGGGCTCGTGGTCCAACACTCTAACCACCACAGCACACCAGCTAGACCATGTTTCCTCTGGCATGGATATTCCCATTCAGGGATGGCAAACTAAATTTTCTTTAACGAATCAAACATTACAAGAAATAGGTAATATATTCTAGAATAATGTATAAAACTGAAGACTGGGCATACCGAATTGTAATCATCACTGGTTATGTGTTCTATGTGCTGCTTGTCCTTATCTGAGTCTTCGGACATAATCTCCTGAAACCAGGCCTTTTATTTTTCCTCCACAGACTGTAAAACACATAAAAATCAACTGTTTGAACTCTATGGCAACTTTGACTACAGCTCTTGACACAAATAAAAAGGAGGCATTAGGACCCCAGAATCCTGTGGGTTTTTTAGGTGTTTCATGGCACCAATCATTTTGACTAACTAGTATTTATTATATGATAAAATAACACTTTTCCAACTCAGAGGCATTTTTTTCATTTTAAGCATAGAATGTGTGAGTTCTATTACTGCCCTATGTATCACCTAATAGGTTTATAAGTGAACTAAGCATAAATCTCCAGATTATCTGTTTATTATAATTTCGCTATGCACAGTTACAATTATAATTTGCGCCCTTGCTTTTTGATGCTATGTAGGATGTGTATCAAAAACAACAGTCTCAGGCCTTCTTGGATGGCGCAAGAGCCCCTGAGCATGGCTGCCCACCAACTACACAGATTCTGAGAAGTTGATGAAAACATCGCTACTATACATCTTCCTAAACAAAATAAAAAAAATTCCTTCCAGTAGCACCTTAAAGACCAACTGAGTTAGTTCTAGGTATGAGCTTTCGTGTGCATGCACACTTCTTCAGATACACTGAAACAGAAGTCACCGGACCTTTCAGTGTATCTGAAGAAGTGTGCATGCACACGAAAGCTCATACCTAGAACTAACTCAGTTGGTCTTTAAGGTGCTACTGGAAGGAATTTTTTTTATTTTGTTTTGACCATGGCAGACCAACACGGCTACCTATCTGTAAATACATCTTCCTGGCGAAGTTAATCCTTGATCAACCCATATAGTGAGGTAGTTGTCTCCATTGTCAGTCATTTTGACACAAGTAATGTTGCTGCAGGCAGCCAAAAATAAGCAGACTCAAGAGCAATGTTCCACATAGAAGATGCTGCTGATTGCTTTGGAATTATTATAATCAGGACTTTGATTCTGAAATCTTCATTCTCCCATTTAATCTTTTCTGCAGATTCCCAAAAAATAACTGTGGGTAGCCATTGATACAGATAAACAGCTTCTAATTCCCAGAGGGATAAATGTGTTAAGTCTCTTCCACCAAAGCCAACCAATAGTTTAAAGGTAAAGGTAAAGGGACCCCTGACCATTAGGTCCAGTCGTGACCGACTCTGGGGTTGCGGCGCTCATCTCGCTTTATTGGCCGAGGGAGCCGGCGTACAGCTTCCGGGTCATGTGGCCAGCATGACTAAGCCGCTTCTGGCGAACCAGAGCAGTGCACGGAAACCTTCCCACCGGAGCAGTACCTATTTATCTACTTGTACTTTCGAACTGCTAGGTTGGCAGGAAACCAATAGTTTAGTGGCACTTTAAAGACTTAAAATTTATTATGGTATAAGATTTAGTGGACTAGAGTCCATGTTACTGCCACAAAAATGTAGTGAGGATAAGACCTCAAACCATTGCTGGTCTTTCATGATGAAACACTGCATCATTATTTACCATAAGAGAGAAAAATCACAGAATGGACCTTCTTCCCATCCTTTTGGAAAGCTCAATGGTACAGCATCTGCCTTATATGCAAAAGACTACAGACTAAATTTCTGGCATCGCCTTAAGAATGGGAAATACCCCATTTGAAATCCTGAAGAGACACTGTCAATCAGAGTGTAGATAATATTAAGCTAGAATAGATGTGCCAACAATCTGACTCGGTATAAGGCAGTTTCCTACAGTCCGATACCAGTTTTCTCAGATTTTTTTTCTTTTTGAAAATAATCTTTATTAATTTCCCACATAGACATATATACATAAATAACAAATCATACAAAGCAAAAGCAATACAAATAAAGAAAAAAATAAAGTAAAAGAAAAAACACAGTATATTACAATTAAATAACAGGTTAAAATGTAAAACTTCCAATAATTCTCATTATACTGCTTATACAGTATTGTCTATATTTTCTTGCACAGATTTATGTTATTTCATTATATATATATATATATAATCCGATATGGTATCAAATACACTTTTTGCATACAAGTATCAATCTAGTTCTGCAAGTATCTTGTTTGTACAATGCAATTTTAGTTATTCTTTGAATATTTTCCATTCTCTGTACACTTTCTGGTTTGACACTCCTCTGATTCTTCCCGTAAGTTTTGCTAGTTGCAGGTATTCTATCAGAAGAGTCTGCCACTCTGTAATCATTGGTAGGATTTCATTTTTCCAGTTTCTTACCACTATTATTCTGGCTGCCATGATTGCATACATAAACAATGGTCTTATATATTTTTTAAATTCTATTGGTAGTATACCTAATAGGAAGATTTCTGGTCTTTTTTCAAATGTAAATTTGAATAGTTTTTTACGTTCACTATAGATGTTATTTCAAAATTCACGGATAACTACACAGTTCCACCAGATATGAAAATATGACCCTATGTCCTTTTTGCATCTCCAGCATGTTGGCAACCTGCCTTTATACATTTTAGCGAGTTTTAAAGGGGTGTGGTGCCATCTGTATAGCATCTTCATAGTGTTTTCCCTAAGGTGCCATGAATTTAATATCTGTCCTCCATAATCTTTCCCATTGTTCCATTTAGATATTGTATACAAGGTCCTGTGCCAACCTTACCATTACTACTTTAACTTGTTCCTCTTTTACTTCCCATTCTAATAAATAGTCGTAAATTCGTGAAATGTGTTTTCCTTTATTGTGAGTTAACTCTTTTTCGAATTTGGATATTTCTTTTGCAAGACTTTCTTTCCTATCTATACACAATCTTTGACTGAAAATATTGGAGCCAATCTGACAGGTGGTTTTTGATTTCATCATATTTCTTCAAAGTTGGCTCATCTTTATCCACTTCTGCTAATAATCAGTACGTGGGCCACTCTCCTTTCATATTCCTCCATTTAACTGCCATGGCTTCTGTGGGTGAGATCCCAGATTTCACAGACATAAGCCACTCATTTTCAGTGCTGAAAGCAAAGGTCTTGAATAATGCTAAGGGAACATCAACAATACACTGGGCTGATGTAGGACAATGAAGAGAGGGAAATGTTGCTTTCACAGTGCATATCAACTGCACAAATTCTGTCAAAGGCAAAGAGCCATCTGTGCCCTCTGCCAGGCAGTTTACATGTGGAGTGGAGGGCCATTACTGATGAAGCAACATAATTTTTTGTCAGCGTGCGCCAAAAGCATTGTAACATGCTATGAAGATACAGTGAATTACTCCTCCATAAGTTTTGAATTCTAGTTGTTAACTGATTCTACTCATGAGCTGATTATTGACAATACCTATCGATCTATTTCTGCAAAACAATAGTATGTGTCTGATGCTACCTTCTCTGTTTCTGGCAGATTATGGACAACACAGTATGTGGTTTTGCTGTGTGTTAAGATTTATTTTCCTCAGTAATGTAGGAAATGTATCACTTTGAAAATCAAACATTTTGCTGAGATGTATCATCTTCACAGCCTCCCTGCCAGAATGAAAAGGAGCAATAAAGCTTGCCGATCCTTGTGCCCTGTCTGTGTAAGACAGAGCTATTAAAAATGAGAAACAATTTCCGATCCCCAGAACCCACTTGAGGAAATCATAACAGCTGTAAAAACAAAGGATGGGAAGAAGGAAAAGAAACATTAACAGACAGCAAGAACCTATGTTGCTCT
Source organism: Podarcis erhardii (assembly GCF_964252035.2). NCBI lineage: Eukaryota > Metazoa > Chordata > Lepidosauria > Squamata > Lacertidae > Podarcis > Podarcis erhardii. Next base: position 34,507,424 of record NC_138500.1, on the reverse strand, counting down.
TAATCTGTCAATAAGCAGTCAAGGAGCACCACAAGCACTTTCTTGTTTTGCTAGGCAAAAATAAATCAATAGTGTTGCCAATAAAGGTCACATTTGACAAGGTTGACTGTAAAAGCAAAGGATGAAGAGTTTCAGCCCACACTCATTCTGTGCACTTATTATGTATTCAGCTACAACCAGGTACCACTTAAATTATTCAGCTACAACCAGGTACCACTCAAAATTTCAAAGTGAGGGACACTTCTAGAGTTTTGGCCTTTATTTCAGAGTACTGTACTGTAGAAAAGAAATATTCTGGAATGAAAGGCATATTCTAGGAAGAACTTAAGCAATCACAGTTTTTCTCAGCCCTCAGGCTGTAAGACATGGTCAGCATTCCCATTAAAATGCTATTTCAGACATTTATCAAGGTTCAACAGTTGTTTTCAGTTGAGGAGGAATGCATGGAGGCAAACTAGCATCCTGACAAGTCCCGTGCATGGTAGAAAGCTGGACCTTGCCTCAAATGCACTATGTAAGCATCTCCAGTACCCCAAATGCAACAATGTGCACACAAACACATACACAAAGCCGTGTTTGGGAACTATAGACCCAGGGGCCAATACTGCCCTCCAGGTCTATAAACTCTCCCCAGGCCCCGCTTTACAACCTCAGCATTTTTGCCTGTCTGGATGGATGACAGAAAAGGCCTCTGGCCCCACCAATCACTTGCATATGACCCTTGGAAAGTGATTGTGGCCCCTGGAATGTTTTCCCCACCTACAGCCCCAGTGCAAAGGTTTGCCCAGTGGTATCATCTGGGGAATTAATTCGAGGGCACTATTTAACAGAATGAGAAGCGCCCCCAAATACAGCAGCACTGTACTGGATAAGCATATTTTTAAGTTAGTAAAGTAATAATACACTTTATCAACTCCGCCCCCCTCACCATTATAGCCAGAAACTAAAATTATTTCACTGCACCACTGAGTTTACCCTGAACTGCCAAGCTTGGGCACTTCCAGAGGGCTTAACACTGAAAATGGGTCATTGAGGTATCGCAAATAGGTTGGCAACCAGTTGTTTAAAAACAAAGGACGTACAGGATTTTTCTCAGGGGGAAAAAGTAGGCCTGGATTAAATGGGAAAGAATCACAGGCTAGCATTTTGATGCCAAGGACGTCATGTGGTCGCTGCAAAAGAGAATCAAAAAAACAAACAAACGGTGGGTATGAGGAGCACCTATCCCATTATAAACACCAGCCCCCGCCAGAGCAACAAGGCTCGGTAAATGTCACAAACATACGTGTCAGGAGCCAAGAGGCACCTATTCCCACGTTCCTGTAGAGCTGCACCTGGTCCCCCCCCGCGCCCATTTCTGCCTACCCGCCTTTCAGTGCCACAGGCGCCCTTCCGTTGCCCGCACACCATTCATGCCCGCTCCTCCCTCACCTTTGAATTAACGTGTGAATGCTGATTCCCGGGTTCGGGGGTGGGGTGGGGAGGAGCCGGGAAGTCCCTAACCCCGCATGGCTAAACCTCAACCCCGCCCTTGGCGGAAAAGCCCAGCCGCCAAGTCAAAGCGCAGCGCAGCGCAGCGAGGGCGTGGCCTCGGCAGCCTCTTCGGGCCAGTGATGGCGGCGGGGCTGCTGCTCCGAGCGGAGGAGGCCGAGAAAAGACGTTGCCACGGCAACCGCGAACCGCTCCGTTCCTGGGTGGAACTGTGGCCGCTCCCCCGTTCTCCCCGCCGCCAAGAGCAGCTCCTCCGTGGCTGCTGGTCCCACCATCCCCTTCCTCTATTTAGATCTGCTATCTGACAGCTCCCCGTTCCTATCACGGTGGTGTGAGTGGAAGAAACTCAACAGGTGAGGTTCCGCCAGCTCTGCGGAAAAGCCCCACCTGTTGGATTTCTCCCGCTTTCGTTCAAGGTGCAGGAACCTCACAAGGGAATGGATGAAATGCCAAGCACTATGGACTATGCCGAAATGGCAAAGCTGACTGGAAAACTCAGAAACCCAGAGGACAATTTTTAAAATAAAAGAATGGGAAAAAATTATAAGTTATTTAGGAGACCACTGTAAGCAGATGGAAACAAAGGCAGGATTTTGATTTCACTTGTAGTGTAAAAATTACGATGGATAATACGGTTTGATATAAAAATTGGAGTATGGATGAATATGCAGTAGTAGATGTTTAAAATGAGACCCCCATGGAGGCAATGGGGCGGAAGTCTTGAGATTCGGATAATCTCTTTATATACTTTTTTTATTCTTTGTTTATTTGTATTTTGTATTTGTAAAACCAATAAAAAAGATTTTTTTAAAAAAAATCAGGGAAGCAGGTATACTTGCCATCTGGGAGGGTTGCCAAGTTTGTTTATTCTACAATCCCAACACAAAGGGATGCATTCCCAAGAGAGGAAATTTTCCCAACTTACTGTGCCCACCTAGGAAAAAGCAACAGGCTAATAAAGATCTTTACTAAGGATATTTAAATAATTGCCAAGCAAAATCAACATAATAAATTCAGCTGGGTATATATATTCAACAGAGGAGGTTTCCCCCCAGTATTACACCATCACAGTAGGGATGGTGGTGGTGGAAATCACCTAATTATTCTAGGTGCTATGTTGTAAAATCAATAAAAATTATTTAAAAAAAAAAAAAATATTCTAGGTGCTCAAGGTCTTGCCTGAAAACAAGACGACCACTTTGCATAGATATTTGAGGTGCATTGATATTTCTTCTGAGTCAAGGAAACACAGGCACAAGGCACTGGAGATGTAGGAACTGAAATATTTTTAAAGACCACTCATTTTGTTCTGTGACTCATTGGTGCTGCCAAGTGGGGACAACATGATTAAACAAAGTCCTTTGTGAACTGGAACAATAACAAAGCACTTAACAATTATTAACAGTTAAGAAAGAATGAGAAAGCAAGATTAAGAAAGGGCAGTAACAACAAAGAATAGATAAAAGGAAACAAGTGACAGGATTACTGTATATATTTTGTTTATTTCGGAAGCTTTGTTTTGGACCCGTCTTGTGCAGGAGCAAACATCTAGCCACCTGTTTTTAAAAATAATTAGAAGTGGGAAAGTGTAGGAATAGGTGCCTCTACTGTGAAGCAAGGCTAATATTCCATCTTCCATGTCCAGATGGGAAATTCTCATTTAAAAAGGATTTGAAATAATGCACAAAAGCTAAAAGTCATTTTGATTGATCATTGAAGCATCTATGTGTAAAGATGTTTAGGAAGTCTGTTGCTCCTTGCTGGATCATTTTACATCTAAAACTTTTACAGATCTAGCATTTTTCATAGGTGTTAACATGGTAAGAGACAGAAGTAGCCCTTCTAATAAATATATCTCCAAAGTAAGGAAATTCAAAATGCAATTGAAAATTCTCTTAATAAGCTGCCACTCCTTGGGGATTGTGTTGTTTAAAACCTGGTATTAGTGAAAACGTTATGGAAAAAAGCAATGAAGGATTTGGTGCTTATGGGTTTTAAAAAGTAAACGGGATGTCTGAATCATATGAGGAAAATACATTACTTAAATGAGAAACTTACCTTTTCTGCGGTAAAAATCTATGAGTGAATGCTACTATTACTAATAATCATATGAATGCTTCTTCCTGGATGCTCTCATTTTCAAAGACTTTGTCTCATGGGGAGCTCCCAATACGTCCTTGTGCAAGCCAGCAACAAGCACAAAATGATCCAGACTATGAAATTCAGAAGGAAAGAAATCCACCTAGCTTCCCTCCCATGGGTCTAGCATTGTGACATATGGGAGATGTGAAACAGTATAGTGCAGCAGCCATTCTTTAGGGTCAGTGATACGGAGCTGAGCTGAAGTGCTCAATGGATATTTTAGTGAACCCGGGCTTAGCATTCAGTTTATGTTGTGCTGTTAAAACGCATCCATTTCCCATGGAGCACCCAGGTCAGCACAGATAATATGACACACAAAGAATAACATTCCGAGTCCCAGTTTGGTTCATCATGTAAACATAATTATTTCTCCTGTGACTGCCCAGAAGCTCTGAGTCATTCCTCCTCTGGAGCTTTATATAATTCAAGATTTGGATTGGCAGTTTTAGACTCCGTGTCAGATAATGCCGTTTCCACAGATGCCTCAGAAAAGGCCAGTTCATACTGTTACTTTTTTGCATGCACTTCAGCATGTATCCAAAGATGGATCGTGTAAAATAGACAAATCGTGGGAGGGTGTCTCATAAATCATTTATCTTGTGGTGCCCATAGTGATACGGTTATGGTAATGACATAATGCACTCCAGAGAACTTGCTATTGCAACATTACCCTCTTTCCTGCCTGGAACTCTTGTACTTTGCTTCTACTGAACTTGCAATCTGCCACCCATTCACAAAATAAAATGGGCATGTTGGCTGGTGGATAAGACAACTTGCCCACTCACTCTTTGGGACTCAAGGCCTGCAATCCTAAACACGCTTACATGGGACTAATCCTGATTAAACTGAGACTTAATTCTTGAGTAAATATCCATGGGGGTAGGGTGGGTAAGCTGTTAGTGATGTAGAGGCTGGAGGTAGACCATTTAAATGTTTAAATGTATAGTTATTTTTGTGGGTATCAAATCACCACAGAGCCTAGGACTTGCTGATCAGAAGGTTGGCAGTTTGAATCCCCGTGACAGGGTGAGCTCCCGTTGCTCGGTCCCTGCTCCTGCCAACCTAGCAGTTCGAAAGCACGTCAAAGTGCAAGTAGATAAATAGGTACTGCTCTGGCGGGAAGGTAAACAGCGTTTATGTGCACTGCTCTGGTTTGCCAGAAGCGGCTTAGTCATGCTGGCCACATGACCCAGAAGCTGTACGCCAGCTCCCTCAGCCAATAAAGCAAGAGGAGCGCCGCAACCCCAGAGTCAGCCATGACTGGACCTAATGGTCAGGGGTCCCTTTACCTTTTTAATCATCCACCATCTAGCTAAGATCTAGCTTCATTGTTGGGAATGTGGGAAACCAGAAGCTGATTTCATGCATATGTGGCGAAGCTGTGATAATGAAGATAATGAAGCGGGCTAGACATAGGATGGTAACAGACAGAGAGGAAATTACTGTAATGGCTGTGACAAATGATCATCAGTACAGAGAGCCTGGGCTATTGACACAGTGCGCCTTCCTTTTAGAACCAATAGATCATTGTTTCTAGCAAGTTTTGAAGTCAAGGAGTCTTTCCAGAAAATAGCCAAAGAGTAGGGCCAGGATTGCATGTGACTACAGCTGTACAAGGCTGGATCTAGACACATCAAAGAAGTGGTTCAGGAAAAATGTGTTGCAAACTTTATTATGGGAAATCACGTTGGTGAAAGACGGGACTCCACATCGCCATCTGGTGTCACAGTTATAACACATATAAAACACTTTTCCTTTACTAATGTAGCTGAGTCTCAAGGCTACATATTTAGCAATGTATAGTTGCCATTCAATGAATCACTTGCAGTACAGTCATACCTCAAGTTGAAGTAGCTTCGGGATGAATATTTTCGGGTTACGCTCTGTGGCGACTCGGAAGTAACGGAGCATGTTACTTCCAGGTTTTGCCGCTCGTGCATGCGCAGAAGCTCAATATGACGTCATGCACATGCGCGAAAGCGGCTGAACGCGACCCACGCATGCGCAGATGCGCAGATGCGCAGATGTCGCGTCTTACGTTTACTTCAGGATGTGAACGGGGCTCCGGAACGGATCCCGTTCGTATCCAGAGGTACCACTGTATTGTCGTTTTTGTTGGTGAAGGAACGAGTATCTAGTGGGTCTCCCCCTCCCCGTAACATGCCCCCCCCCACTCAGTGTTAAAATGAACCTGCAAACCTTTGTATTTTCAGAGTTTGCATCTAAGCTCCTTGTAAATTTTACCTTGTTGAAAGTAATTGGATTACATCAAACTTCAGGAATTCCATAGCAGGGAAACATTCTTAAAGGCCCAACTGATATGCACTTTGTTGTCTGAACAGCCTCTGTGGCATCAGAACTGCACAATGTGAGGAGAGAGAGTTAAACCCTCCTCCCCAACCAGTGTCATCCCAATGGAAATCCCAGCCCTCCTACTTCCATTTTGTTTCCATCAGCCTAAAGGAAAGGTTGCACACAACCTGCCTTTTTCTACCAGTTGTTGCTGAAGCCATGTTTGCAGTTTTCAAAAAGCCTAACATTAAAACAGCTGTTTTGTGCAGAATTGCTCTTTCACAAAAAACAGCTGTATTAAAAATAAAAATTGCCTGTGCAGGTACAAGAGGCAACGATTAGAGAGGAAAAGAAATAGCCTTTCAAGCAAGCAAATAACTCCAACATACCTATTCTTTAATTTTGTTGCTGGCCTTTTATGCAAATCTGGTATTCAAAATATTGTACTAAAGGAAATGTGTGTTCACTTTCCAGCTAGATTTAGCTCCAGCAGCTCAAGTCATACAGCCAGCACAGCTTCCTAAAAGCAGGTGAGAGCAGCTGCAGACACCTGCTTAGCAAAGACGTGGAAGGGGAGCGGGGGAATGATGCATCCTGCTGATTATACAGCTTATAGAGAAGGCCTCTCCTCCACTCTCTTGGAAATGGAAACAGCAATCTTGTTTTTTTATAAAAAAAGACTGCTGTTTTGCGTGAATCTAGTTAATTGAAAAAGTTTAATTGCAAAAATAGTTCCACATTTTTTTAGAAAGAGGTGTGTACACACGCACAAATATGTGCTTGCATGCTCATTATGGATCTTCAATTTCCAGAGGGCAGGAAAGTACTAACTGAGGGAAGGGAACAACAAGACACAGTGTGAATGCATCCTGTCTAGCACCTTGATGGAAACATCAAGGTTGATTTGGGAGGCATAACATGGCATGTGTTCATGCATGGACAAAAGTAGAGAAATGAACACACCGAAACAGTGGCCCACCCAAATGTGCACACAATCCAGGAGACCTCAGCTACATTAGTAAAGAAAAAGTGTTTTATATGCATTATAACACTGTGACACCAGATGGCGCTGTGGAGTTCTGTCTTTCATCAACGTGATTCCCCACTTTGAAGTTTACAACGCATTTTCCTGAAATGCTTTATTGATTTGTCTAGATCCAGCCCTCATTGGAAGCAAGGGCAGAAGGGGCAAATGACAGGATTGAAGGTACACACTGAAACCACAACAATATGTAAGCCTACCCTTAGCCCACCCCACCCCATCCCTGACCATCCCAAATGAGGAAGTTAAAGCAGAGGAACATGCAATTAGAGTAAGCTTTAAGAATAATCAAATCCAAGCAATACCTAGATATGTTTAAAACAATTTTTATTGCATTTTCATATTTTATAGTAAAAGAACGAGGACATATGTTGGGAAATATGTACTATGACATTTGGACATTTATTAATATTTTTATATGTAAAATGTTACCTTTCAGTTTTGATGATTAGCACTGCAGAAGGCAGGAATCTCAAGAAAAGCTCCTAGGAAGCATATGTATGTGTTTCCCTGTGTATATAATCTTACGTATATAAACACACACATAAATATATATATGTTCCTGTATGGTTGCAATGTATAATAAAACGTAGTGATGATTTTTCAAAATACCTGGGTTTTCTTTGTTGTACAAAAAAGCAATGGACAAAGATACAGTTCCAACAATCCCAACCCATAAATGAATATTTCAGTCAGGAAACATTGGTAGGCAGAATACCCCAATTTAGGCCAATGCAAGGGAATGTAATAATCTGGAATTATGAAACATGTTTTAACTGGCACTGCATTAATATTTATTAGTCATATATACCAACAGCAAACTCATTCCTTTGGCTGCCAGTTGTCATGCAGTCAAAACAGTATCTTTCATGCACAAGAAAGAGATGCCAGTTCCAAGATTAACAGAACTTTTTTGGGAGGGGGGGAAGCTGGTGGGAGGGGTCTCCAGAACAGTCCAAGGAGAACTGAATATGCTCAGAGGGTATGGAATGGAGTAAGCAGAAATCTAAACAGGGGTACTTCCACACTGCAACACTGTGCTGCACAAATCCCACTTGTTAACCCTAAAGCAAAATCAAATGTACAGTAGCTACTCGATTAGATTAGTAGATTCCTCGTACACAAGAGTATTTTTTACACTGAAGAACACTAAAGAATGTGACCCCTCCTACCTGGAATCGGAAGTAGTATGGTCCCAGGGGAAATGTGCTCTGAGCTGTGCTAGATGTTGGAATCAGATTATTGTCTGAGTGCTAAATTAGGAAATAGAATTTTTGACTGTAATCCTAAACCTGCAAATGTAATATGTTTGAGAGAGAGAGAAGGAAACTATATCAGGCAGAATACAGCTGAAGACAAAATAAAAAGTCACTTTTTAAAACCTAAATAAAATTACTGTGAAGATCTCAAGCATATGCAGAATCAAGATGTTGTTAAAACCTTTCCCCAACCTCTGGTGCTCAAAGATGCTGTTGGACTGCAACTCCCATCAGGCCCAGTCAGCAGGTCCAACAACATCCGGAGAGGACCAGGTTGTGACAAGCTGCAACTCTGCATGAAATTGTTATTACTGTGTCCTTTATTAGAATCAGTGATAATGGAACAAATCCTATTCTTTCTCAGAATTCTATGCTGTGCAATACCTTTCCTATTTATATAGCTAGCCTCTACCTTCTAAACTCTAGAATCAGCACTGTTGCTAACTTCCTAATGATTTTCCCTTTAGGCAGAAGAGGTGAGGCTTACATTTGAGCTTCAAAGCTTTGATGGTATTATAGGTTTGTGGGTGCCAGACCCCCCCCCCATTAATCCCTGGATCCAGCAAGTGTTAAAATCTAATCAAGCCAAGTTACCTTCTCATGAGGTGACAGCCCCGGTGATGAGCCATTAAGAGGGATTAAGGGGCTTGGTGCGAGACGGCTAATGGCTAGTGCCCCCTCCCTCAACAGATAGAGTCAGAGTTTAGAGTAGAGAGTGTGTGTGATGTAACCTAGAAGAAAAGCAACAAACTGGTCAGAGATCATGATGTTTGATTTCTGTTTGACTCCAAGGCAGTGGCTATGGGAGAAACAAGACCCTTTGGGGGTGTTGATGCTGTGAACCCCTCCACTGTAGACTCAGGCTGTATAGATCTGAATATAAACCATATATCATAAAGACACCACAATCTCCACTGTGCCTGGGTAAGCGCCTGGAACCCCTGGAATCTTGCACTGCTCAGAAATTGGGCTGGCGTGCAACACTATCATCATGCCACTGTGGCCAGTGGGTGTGTTGTTCTGAGTTCATCACACTATACGCACAAACTGATGCTTTCAAGTAAAAATGTGGGCTCATAGAGATCACACTACACAAATCTAAGCAGTACAAGTCAAAAGCAGCAGCAGCATGTGGGGAAAAATAAGTTTCCCAATAGTAGGAGATGGTGAGTGGAGCTCAGATGAATTATGTTTATGAAGTAACATCCTCCATTCTGAATATCAAACAGTATAAATCACTTAATCCACCGACCTCACTATTAACTTGTCTTGGATTAAATGGGGGTAAAACTTCAGCCTAGAGTTTTCTACAGCCATTCCAAATGGGCTGAATGAATGCAGACAGGATAGTAAATAATCATTGCCACCATCACCTGGGGCTGTAAGACCGCAAGGCAGGAGTGGTGTGGAAAGCTACAAAAATGAATCATTCTGCTACCTACAAATGTATGTCCTATAGTCACATGAGTCTATCAGGATCTCCATTAAGTTGTGGCAGCATAGCGGCTTCATATAGGGTGTTTTCCTGATTTGGGTATACATAGGTGTAAGGCAGGGTAGGGAGACACCATTGACATTTATTTTGAGAATCGTGCAAGCTTCTATGTTATGCTGTATGCATGTGGTAAAACAGATTCTTGAGCAGCGCCTGCAAAGCATGGGGTGTACATAGAGTTCTCCTCTAAAATAAAGTACACTCATGCAGATAGTATGTAATTTATGAAGCAGCTTTTAGAGGTAAGTTATGGGATTTGGTGGCTAGATCTCAATGATAAGTCAGGCTGTGTATATATTGCCAGCTTAAGACACAGCTAAGTCTATTTTTCTCTCTCAGTTTGGATTGAAGATGGTTGCATCAAAATGCCGAATTTTGTAAGCAGCAACAAGACAGATTCAGGATAGATATGGATTGTTGCCAACACCATATGGACACCACTTCCTAAAGCAGTGGTGGGAGCACCCTGGACGAAGGGCAAATGGGAGTGTATACACAACCTTGGTTTCAAATGAAAATTCATCTTATCCTGCAGTCAAACACCACAAAAGACAACTGGACTAGATATTACAAAGAAGGCTGTTACTTTCCCTAACTAAAACTTGCCATCTAAATCGACCCATGAGGTATACAGCCATGTGTAAATGAAATTTCTGGAGCCAGGTAGAGCTTTAATAGAAGCTCAAGTTTCACTTGGGACCCATGGTGGCTGGTCCATTAGGGCAAATAGGGCATTGCCCCCTCAACCTTAGTCTGCTCTCAGGCAGCCTCCCATCTTCCTGCCTTCTTACTTAAAACTAGTCCAGGAGTTATTCCTGGCTATAAGCTTCCTCCTCCTTAGTCTCAGTTTTGACCTTGTAGAACTCAGAGGAGGGTGGTAACAAAACTAGAATTAGCTGACTTCGCCTGTCATTGGCTCTTGTTCCTGCCTATCATTGGCTTCCCTGCCTTCTACCCTAAGAGTCCAATTGGGCACCAGCCACCTCTGCTTGGGAGACTTTGTCATACCTCAGCCATGTGACAATAATAAACGAGAGTGCTTTTCAGCTTGGACAGAGCAAGAAAAGGAAATCTCTGCAACTGATTTCACTAAGACTTTACTCATGAGGAATGAAAAAGTGTAATTGGATATAAATACCATGCTTTTAATGTACTTTTATTAGAGCAACGGGAACTTTTATTAGAGCAACAGGAATCTAACAGCTACATTGATAAACCTGTAATTAAGAAAATGTCTACAGTGTTATCAAGCCCTTGCTTTTTATGGCTTCTGTGGTGTTACTGCCTATGGAACTTAGCAGGCTCCAAAGTCTTTTCCTGGCACAATGGGTAATTATTTTTGCAACTCTCTGGGTGTCCTGCTTATAGTTATGGAATGTTTGGAAACATCCCTACACATCATTTTGGATACTCATTATGTGGGAATGCAATTCAAAGCTTGTGATCTTTCTCATGGATGCGCAGGAGAGCCGTGGGAGCAGACTTGAACAATGAGTGAAACTTCAAAGACTTCTAGGATTGCATATGCAAGCACACAGACTCATAACTTATCCAAGATGAGATGAAAACATATAGGTAAGGTATATATACAGATAAATCCTAGATGGTACATAGAAAGAGAAGTTTAGGGAGAAAAAGAACACAATATATTTTACATGAAAACATTTAGAACCATTCCAACTTCTTAGCTGAAATATATCCAGTTGGATATATTTTTAACACCCTTTCTTGCAAAGTAAATCTAAGAAGAAAGTTGCTCAAAACTGACCCCACAAAGCCATCTGTTTTGTTAAATGTCAGAATTTTTGAAGAAGGAGTGGAAATAAGTATCACAGGTGATAGACTGTTTCAGAGCTCCGGTCAAAAGCAGGGATTCTGGTAGATTAGATGATTCCAAACTGTGCCAACTCATGAAGCTCCAGATGGCTGAAAGCTTCCCAAGGGCAAATCACTGTAATATCTGTAAGAAAGAGAGAGAAAGCTTATTATGCCTACATAGATCAAGATGGAAAAGCTCATTTAAGATGGCTTGGGGTGGAGGAAAATAGCACAGGGAATAATAGAGCAATATTGCCTATCAATTACCTGTTCCAAGGCCCTCCATTCCTGGGATATCATCTCCAAAACTATGGAAAAAGCAACAGAAGAGAGTTTGAGTTGCAACCATATGTTTGTGTATTTATTAATATATATATATTTCCTAACCAAAGAGAACATGCAAAGGAACAGCTGATTTTGTGTCTGCTTTCTGCTGCAAGATCAAGTTGTACTGCCTGGATATTCTCTCCCCCATTAGCAAGCTCCTGCATTTGGCTTGGTCTTGTTTGGCTTCTAAGCATTACTATGTACAAACAGATGGGACAAATATCTTTAAATATGATCAATTTGTTCCTTACAAAGAGGCACCAAAAACCCTGCAATTTTCAGAGTGTTTTGAGCCTCTCACTCATGTCACTCATGCTGATTCCAATGTTGGCTTGCCACGCAGGGGCATCTATTCACACAGAACAGAACCAAGTAAAACCAAATAGAGAAACAATATTCAATATCCTAGGAAATATGCTTGTACCGTTGCTCCCTAAGCATATAGTCACAGAGCTTCTGCTCATCAGCAGGCCATCAAATCTATACTAAACCATCTCATCATGCTGTCTCATAAGAAAGCCAAGAACAGGAAGTGTACCCTGGCTTAGATACATCTGGAGGGCAACGGATTCGCCATCCCACCATAAAATAGACTGTATTTAACTAGCAAGATAGATCCCGAAACCAGACGGCCACAACATATGAAAAGTATATCAGTGTGTAATCTAAGGCCATATAATGGAATCGACTGTAATGTTGCTGTATGCCCAGGACTCCTCCCCATTGGTCCAGCACCTTAACATCAATATCACCCCAGTCCATCACTCATGTATTTTCCGTTGTAAAATACCCTGATAGGACCCATTAGCAAAGGTCCTATAGTATAAACCATATCAAGCTATCCCCATAAGGCCTTTCCTCTGTCCTCTGTCTCCTTGCATGATCTAACCAAGACAAGACCATTACAAACAACTACAGAGCCCAGCTCCATTTATAATGCAGTCCTACATACGTTTATTCATAGGTAAGTACCACTGTGTTCAGTGGGGCTTATTCCCCAATATTTATGTTTAGGACTATAGCATTATGCAGGTTAAGTCAAGATACCTGCCACACCTCAGTCTATGGCCTGAAGCACAACATACTGTACCATCATTCATTTACATCAGGAATGGGAAAAGTGTGGCCCTCCAGTAAGCTGTTGTACTACAACTCCGATCACTCTTGATCATTGGGTAAGGGCTGATGGGAGTTGTAGTTCAGGAAGGACAAAGGTTCCTCAGCCTTTATGCACATGATGCATTATTCAGAATGAGAAAAGAGGCCGCTATCACAAGGGGCTTACAATCTAGATATTGACGCAAGGGAAACAACCAAGGAAGGAAGAGGGAAATGGAGGCAGTGGTAAAAGAGGAATAAATAAGGCCTGCCCCCTGCCCAGTTACACGTATGTAGTTACAGTAAGGGTGATGCCCAAATAGTTGCAGTTTGGTAATGCAGAATCTTAAAAGCACATTTGTGAGTGAATGAAGGCTTTGGCTTCTGAATTGCTACTCTTACCCTTTTACTCCTTTTTTGGGGGGCTTGCTCTTGAACTGCCGTGTCTGCCGTTGCTTGAACTTGGGAGGCCCCTTGCGAGGTGTAGTAGGTCCAGTTGTCTCTGTAGCATTGAGGGTGGCAGGCGCTGCTGCGTTCTCAGTCATTCTTCACCTCCTGTGAGGCACTCTGCTGCTTCAGATCTCTGGAACACAAATAAACGCAGTTAATGAAAAAAGGGGGGTACTTACAATTTACAACCCTTGTTGTCATTAGAGTTGGAAAACCTAGACCCCTACTTTAAAGCGGTAGGAGCCCTGCCCTCAATTCAGTCTGGTTATGCTGTCTACAACCATATAACTCTTTCCAGAGCTACAGTGTTTTTCAAAACCACAGCAAAACCTATGCATCTGAGCTCATGTAAAGTGACTGGGATTTAAGCACAAACTGCTACTTAAAAAATAATAATAATGGAGCAATTTATACAGTGGGATCTGGCCCTTCCATTTTTGCTCATCAGGCAACAATGGAGGTATGTTTGCATACTACACAAATTGCCCCCCCCCCCATGACTCCATGTTCAGTAAATTGTTATGAGATTTGAGCTGATATTGAAGTTTGGCATTAAGACCATTGTTGTTAACTGATCATGGACTGGTTGGCTGGAGGGTGGGCGGGAATGTCAGTGTGATGTGCAGGAGATTTTCATAGCACAGAGAAAAACCTTACACCTGCCCATTCAGCTGCATTAAAAGTGGCTAGCTGAAAGATTAGGAGCCATCATTTGGGGGGGGGGACATGGCTCAGTGATAAAATATACGGTTTGCATGCAGAAGATCCCATGTTTAATATCCAGTAAAAGAAGAAGCAGCTGATAATAAGTGATGTGAAAACCCCTACTTGAGATCCTGGAGACCTGTTGCCATGCAGAGAAAACAATATAGGGGTAGATGGGCAAATAATCTGACTTGATAGAAGGCAATTGCTTATGTTCCTCCCTTAAGTATTTACTTCTGTGCCTAGCACTTGCAGTTACAGCAGCCCAAACGCTTGATGCTTTTTGCCATACTGATTGCTGGAAGTGTGCTCTAGTTCCTACGTAGCGGGGAAGGGGAACCGTTCAGCCTCTTGATGTTGTTAGGACTCTAACTTCCATCAGCACCAGCCGGGATAGTCAAAGGTCAGCAACGATGGAAATTGTATGTATGTATATGTATGTATGTATGTGTGTGTGTTTGCCTGTGTATATCCAATCTCTAAGCCAGGGCAGATCTACTATGAAACTAATAAAGATTAAACTTCAGGGCCCCTGAACACAGAGGGGCCCCAGAAGCAGCTTTAGTCCACATTGATTAAAATTTTGGGGTCTAATACACCCAATTTGAGTCGCAGGACTCAGATTAATTTTTTTGTTGTATAGTATATATTTCAACAATCCCGAAGTTTTAGAGTCAGTACCACAGATGTTGTAAAAGTGTGGTGATCTGTCATGAAACAACCCATTTGAAGAAGATAGCATTGGTTAGCCAGACCTCGTTGCTGGTTGCGAAGGGGCCCCCATGACAGTTCAACCTCCAGGGCCCAAAAAATGTAGGTCTGCCACTGTTCTCAGCTCACGCAAGGCAGCCTGGTGAACATACTGCTGAAATAGGACTTGGACCTCCATATGCTAGACTGAAGCTAAAGTCTTCAACTTTTTCAACCCAGAACCCCCCTAGCCTCTTCTTCTGCCTGCTACTTTCTGAGAACTAGAGTGACCAAAAATGGGGTAAAAAAGGGCAGGGCTTCTGAATTTTAGCAGCTGAAAGAAAGCGGTATTTTGCAATGGGCAGCTTTTCATGCAAGGGTGGATTAAGATTCCACTGCTGGCATTTCATCTTCTATACATCTCCTAAGGGAGAAGGAGTGCTTCACATCTGGTCCCTTCATCCAATCTTTCATATTTTCTTTAAAAATCCCAAACAAGACAAAAAATGGCTAAGGTGATGTCCGCTTATGACTTCCTACCCGTTGGTTGTGAACCAATGTACCAATTTTGACTAAAAGGACTTTCTGTTGGCTGAAGTAGCAGGTCCACTGCTTTGACATCTGTGGGGTTTGTCTCAACACAATGGAGGCAGAAGGAATTCAGTTTGAATCAACACTTCCTGAAACAATATGCAAACTAAAATGCAGCTGTCCTTCGACATTCTCGCTTCTCCTAATTTCTCAGTGAAGTTTCTCCAACCAAATAACACGTACAAAGCTGCATATCTTTGGGAAATGGTTTGCAAAAAAATATGCACCACAGACAAAACTGCATACCAAAATGTCTTATTTTGTGAGAAAGGCACACTGAAATGCTGATGGCTATTCATGAGGCAAAATAAATAAATAACTGCATACACTGTAAACCAGGCACCCCCAAACTCGGCCCTCCAGATGTTTTGGGACTACAATTCCAATCATCCCTGACCACTGCTCCTGTTAGCTAGGGATCACTGCTCCTGTTAGCTAGGGATGATGGGAGTTGTAGTCCCAAAAACATCTGGAGGGCTGAGTTTGGGGATGCCTGCTGTAAACGGATGGAGAAATATGGAAAACAGAACTTAAGTTAGGAAAATTGGGAAGCTTGGGGCTAAAAAACCTGAGAGATTTTGTCCACCGTAGCTCACACACTGCCAAAACCAAAAACCAAAAACCAGTTATTTGAATGCTTTCATTAGGCCAAAGCCACCTTCCCAGTCAAAATGGCCTCTGTGCCTAAGTGCCAAAGGAAAAGGTTTCATCCTTTCTTCTTTGTCCCTCACACACACATGTGAAGTCACATGTTTGTCCCTTCTGCTCCGCATAAGCATTATGCAACTCCCATTCTCGACTTTTCTCATGGCTTGTTCTCAGGCTGATCCCTGATGTCAGAGGACAAAATTAGCCCAGACATAAGAGCTGGTGCTTAATCTCTTTATGTCAGAGCACCATACTGTATCTCCTTGGCGCAGCCTGCTAATATCTCCTCATATCTCTCTCCACAGCAGTGGGATATTTTTATGTCTCTAGCCTATAAAAACATGCAGGTAGAATTTTCACAAAGAAAACAACTATTACCTGAAGAACAAAGAGCAGGGTACTGCTTGCCCTCGAAAACATTTCTGAAATGGTGGCTAAGACTTTTTATTCCAACAATGTACTGTATGTAAAAGGCTGGGGTCTGCTCTTGAAATGAAGAACGAGACAGAATTGCTTAACAAATATATTATGGTTCATTGTTGCTAATAATTATATGCAGCTTGTTTATGAGATTCCAAAGACGCTTCAGCAATCGCATTGCTCAAGAGGAGCAACTTGTAATAACTTCACAAACGAACTATCTGCTTCTTTTCATGCCACTTTAATGTATGTTGTACAGTCGATAAATATTTAACATCGGAAGATTTGTAGTTGCTCGTGGTTCAGCCAAATGCTGTGATCAGGCCAAAGTGACAAATCTGCAAATAATTTCAGTTCATGTCTTCTATCACCATAGACCTGCAAGCCATATTAGGAGTTACATTATGAATTTGGACATAGCTAATGACTAGCTGCTCATTCCTAAGTATGTTTACTTGGGAGTAAGTTCAATTCAGTTCAAAGGGACTCACTCTTACTCTGGAGTAAGCTCCTCAGAACTGATGGTGGTTTTCTGCGTGGGATTGTTCTGCTAGGTGTAGTACATTAATCCAACTGGCATGTTTTCCAGTAAGCTCCTAGACTTTCTTTATGTTGTGTTGAGTTAGGAAAAATGTTTTATTTCCATTTTTTGAGAGCTAGGAAGTTCAAGAGGAAAGTCTAAACAATTTGATCAAGGAAATTTGGGGCACAGCCAAATCCCATTCTGGGATCAGATTCTTTGCTGAAGCCAATGGACCTCTGCCAGTTTGCATTAGCACGAACAGACCTGTAGCACCTTAAGGACAAGTGTGTGTGTGTGTGTGTGTGTGTGTGTGTGTGTGTGTGTGTTCTTTAAAGAAGTGACAAAGTGCTGGGGGGAGGGAAACCACTCTGTTTTAGGGTTTTCATGCTGTATACTGATCCTGCTGCTTTCAGAGATTGCATATGCCCAAACTACATCCATGGTTACAAATTACATACTTTAACAGTCATTGTGGTAAACAATTCCAGCAAGAGGAACATTTGGCTGGAAAACCTATTTAAATAAACAGCTCACAGGATGCTCTTGAGAAGCTTGGACTGGGTTTCATTGAAAATGTGGGATGTATCCCTGAGTGAACGAAACATCAGGAAATTTTCAGGGAAAGAGACTTGAACCCACAAATTTAGAAAGGCATTAAGATGCACACAGCAAGACCATGTCCATGTATGTATGTACACACTGTGCATATACAGCATATAAGATCCCCAAAGAACCCTGGAAGATGTAGCTTGTTAAGGGAGCTGGGGATTGTAGTCTTGTGAGGTATAGAAAGGAATCATAAAGCAATGGGGAAGGGCTGGAGCTTAGTGGCAGGGAACCTGTTCTGCATGCAGAAGGTCCCAGATTCAATCCCCAGCATCTACAGTATAGGGCTCAGAGAGAGCTGTGTCTGGGATGCAAGAGCCTCCCTGCCATTCCGTAAGTAGATGGCTCTGAGCTAGCTGGAGCAATGGTCTGACTTGTTAGGAGGGAGCTTCCTAGGTTCCTAATGCTATTTCCAAACAGATTGTCCCCAGTTTCTCTGCACTGTATTTGCTTCTCCTTTTAGAAAGCAAAGGGGAAGGAAGGTACCACCTCAAGGATTCATAAAATGTTGCTTCCATTTCAGAGCAAGGGTACTGTAACTGACAAAGAGATGTGCTGCCTGTAGTCAAGGGGAGTTACTGTAAACTGAGTTCTCACCCGGCTCAATATTAAAAGGAATAGAGAGAAAGGGGATCTAGCAGTGGCCACAAACGATCCTTCCTATTTCTTCACCACCACCCTGTCATCAATGCATGCATCTCATCTAGTCAGAAAAAAAAATACAATGGTCCACTTCTTTTACCTGCTGTCAGTAACAGACCAGCAGGGAAAAGGGGCTAGCAATCCTTTCCCACCAACGACAGAAATGCCCCACTCCATTCTCCACCAAGGCCCTTCAGAGCTACTGAGTAAGTTTCTCTGTAGAATTCATCAAGTTGGGTAGCACACAACGTTACAGCCGACTTCTTCATCCCAAGCCATTGATCCTGGGTTTCCACCATCACTGTCCTGTATCAAGTGCCCGCAACTGAACCCCTCGATTCACGCTTCAACTTTTGGATTGATGCCTTTCAAGGACTCCTTTAAATCCCTTGGGAACTTACCTCTCAGATAATGTAAGACAGCAATTCCGCCACTAATATTGCCTGTTGTTATTGGAAAAACAGTCCTGGGATGAGCGAACCAGTGCAGGTGTCAGCAGTGAAATATGCCTTGAAAAGTGCTGTGCAATTGCGTGTTCTTTTTTCCTCCAACCTTCATTTCTTTCCCTACTTCAGCGTCAAACTCGGCGCTTTCTAATTGGCTCTGACAGGTCCCTATTTCAGTCGAGGAGTTAATCCATTGTGTAAAGACGTTGCGTACGTCGTCAGATGGTTAATTTTACCTAATGCAATCTTGTCCACGGTAATGCTCTTATCCTGATGCTGTCAGATGGCAACCCACCTCCGGGTTAGTATCCAGGTTAATCTTCCCCCTCCTCCCTTTGTGAACGTCTTGTAGGAGGGCTTGTGCACAAATGGCAAATTGCTTCTTCCTAATCCCTCCCTTTCACAGCATTTATCTCTGATCCTTTAGGAAAGGCAAAATAGATTCTCCGGCTGATGTTCTGTACAGCAGGGCCAGATACAAAACTCTACGTGGGCTGTTCTGATCCCTTTTGATTTATCACCCTGGAAACATCTCATATCCCAGCTCCATGTCTGGCAAGAATATCACACGCTGTGCCATGGGAAGACCAAGTATCACTAACTACTCAAAGCTGGTGTACTTTTAAGTGCGATCCAAAATTCATCATACACTGAGCCTTTTGTGTGTCCTGTGGTTGTCCTCAGAATGGTAGGCTGTGGACCCATCACTGCCTTAGAACACAGCTAAGCCATTCTTTTTCTCAATTTATATTGAAGCTGGTTTGGGGATAAGCACATAAAAATGCAGCGTTCCACAAGAAATGACAGGATCAATACGAGATAAATATAGATTGTGGCTAATGTCGGGTGAACACAGCTTCCTAAGCTAGCAGTGGGGGTGCAATGGATGCAGAGTAAATAGGAAGCATGTACACACTAGTAGTCAGGAGCTCCAAAAGAAGCCATTCATAAGTATTACTCTAGCCATTTGCTACCTAGAATCTTCTTAATCGAGATTCAGACATAATTATGGTTGTATTGAGAAATCATGCTATTCCAGTTTGGTTTTTGTGGGAGACTGATTGCCCAAAATCAGTTATTTCCAACATCTGCTGATGACCAGATATTTTATTCTTCTCAAGCCAAAGGAGAAATGCTTTAAAAGGGGGAATCACATGCCCACACCCTACACTATACCCTCTCTCTCTCTCTCTCTCTCTCTCTCTCTAAATGTCTAAATGCAATCACCATACATTTTCACTACATATCTTTTCCCAGCCACTAGCTTGCTGATAATAAGAGTGTACAGTACAGGCAGCAGACATCATATTGTGAAGGAAGAAATGTTGGTGGCTCCTTGTACAGTAATTGGTTGAATATTTTATGAATCAGGTGAAACCCTGCTCCAACTTCAGCCTTTACGACCCTTCCATCTTCCTGATATAATCTCAAGGCATCAACACTTTAAAGTCCTTCAGAGACAACATTGGACACCCACCATGCACCCTTGATAAATCAGCTCTTTGATTACATTTTCCCAACCACTTCAGACAATTCTGTAAGTCAGCTCAGCTAAGAATAGGGTCCCATGAAGTTTGCAACTGCCAACGGGTAAGCCAAAACGCTACCAAGAAAAATACTATGGTAAAAGTGACTAGCAAAATAAAACTTGCCTGGATGTCCAACTGACTACCTATTTACACTGAGTCCAATGAAAGATTTATTGCATTCATCTTGAAAAAGTCACATAATCATAAGGCAAATTATATAACCTTTACTGCTGGTGTTAAGAGTCCTTCAGATTAAAAAAAGATAAAAGAAAAGGGAAGTTTAAACAAGTCCTCCTAGGTTTCAATCCATGCTTTTTTCTAATTTCAAAGCACAGTCCACAAGAACTCCTTTCTCTCTTCCCTGCTTTCCTGTCTACAAGATGCAGATTTTTTTTTTTAAAAAAATGAAAACTTACAGTGTTGTGAGCTCCTCTTGGAAACCATGAAGTTATTTCCCACCCGCTTGATGAGAAAAATCTCTCTGAAAGGCAAAGCACCCTCCAGAAATACTCCAGGGTGTCCTAATCCACCAGGTGACTTCACTGTCAAATGGCACCAATGACAATGTGTCATGCCTCAGAGGAGGAGGAGTGGACATGTTTCTGAGAGTGTTGATCCCAGATTTACTTTAGAGTGCATTTTGGGGGAGCTGTATTAAAATACTACAAGCATGAGAAGACATTCCTCAGAGGAAGGGGATGAGATTGTCTGGCACCGACTGGACATTTCTCACCTGCCCTGAAATTCTCACTTTATCTGAAAAAAGAAAAGAAAAGAAAAGAAAAGAAAAGGGGGAGTCAGATACATAGGGGGAGGCTCTCACATAGATGCAGAAGCTATTGTATGAAATTAAAGCTTTTTCAACAGTGCCAGAATAGGGGAAGCCCTGGGCCAAATGATTAGGAACAAAACAACAAAAGGGGTACTTTTCAATTCAACACCAGATTGTTAAGATCCTGTGTTGGATCTGTCTAATATCTTCCAGTTACATAATAACATGTGGCTCCAAGTCTGAGGAGTGTACCTGTGTACTTGGCAGCAGTAACTACAATAATTAGTTTCCAGTTTGTTTCTGGGCCCAGTTCAAGGTGCTCGTATTGGTCTTTAAAGCCTTACACAACTTAGGTCCTGAATATCTGAAAGACCACTTCCATCGCTACAGATGCTCTCAGGTGTTAAGGTCACGAGAGGTGCTTCACCACCCTCAGAAGTGCAGATTATGACATTTTAGGAGAGGGCTTTTCTATGTCCAAGCACACTGGTCCAGTAACCCGGGTGGAGGTTCTGCAAAAGCAAAAATGATGACAAAACAATAATCTGGGATTAAAATTGGCCACAACTTCATTGATTACAGATGTAGTAGATTTTGGCATAGGCATTGGGTATACATCCTAAATCAACCTGCCTGCTTGCTGATTGATTATTCCTTCAGGGTTGATCCTGGGTGCAGGGATCTCCCCTTGACGTAGATCAAATGGGGCGATCCCACCAGAATGCCAGCAGGGTGTTCTATGGCCCAATGGGCCCAGTCTATAGTGGCAGGCCTTGATTTGTGGAATTCCCCACAGAGGTGTATGAAGTCGGATTGCCTATGACCACCTTGACAGCATCACGAGTACAAATCATGATGAGTGCACAACGATAAGGATGTCTGAAGGGGCTCCAACAGCTACATTTCTATGTGTGTCCCCCCATGTCCTTTTTATTGCACATTCATGATTATTTCTGCTCATGATGCTATTGGGGTGGTCACATACAATCCCACTTTCAATACTGCTTGCACCTGAAAATGTTTGGGGGCAGTCACACTGCTTCATTCCCAATCAGTGCATATCCTGTAACTTCCTGCTGAAGTTCTGTAACTTTTTATAACACAAACGTTCTGGGTTTCTTTTATCCTCCTTTTGTTGCGCTATAGCCCCACTAGACAGCATTAACGTGGTAGTGTTGTGGAATCACCACAGAACAACTAATGATGCAGAAGAAACCCACCACTAATGCACTATATGGTAATTGTGGGCTCATCCAGACTTCTGCTTGTCCCATCACTTCCCCCCATGAAAATCTTTACTGACGAATAGCAGCAAACATCAATAGGGTTTTCTGTGGATTGATGCTTGCTCCAATTCAGCGCTAAAGAGTGTGGAAAGCAGGGGGGCAAACAGAAAATCACTCAAACCTGTGCATAGAAAGCTTTCTAGGCATAAGACAAGTGGAAGTGTAGACAGTCAATAACAGGTTGCAGAATACACCCGTGATAAAACAGCAGTCTGCCCCCACCCTTGTGTTAGGTTGCTATTAAAGGCACAAGAGCAGGACACATTTATTTTTTTTAAAGACAATTCTAGAGAAAAGAGACTGTAGTTTGTGAGGCCATGTGCCTTCCTTTTGTGTGTGAATGCCAATACATAGACACACACACATCCCTCAGGGATGAAATCTCCTCCGCACAGTGCCTGGGACCTTGAGATTATTCATGTTGCACATGACATGATAAGCGTTGGCTGGAGCCAGCTGGAGGAACCATGCATAGATTCAGCAGCAGGCTTGTTGCATCTGCCGCCGCCACTCCACCCACATGTCTGCTCACCTCTGAGTTTCCATCTCTCTCGGCAGCCACGCAAAGGGTTGCTTCTTGCCACTGTCCCCTTTTTATGCGGTACTTGCTCTCTCCTCTCTTTTTAGCATGCCTCATGGCTTATGGCCTCTTTTGCCATTTCCTTATTTCTTTATGAGATTCCTTACCCACCTTTTCACCGCAAGGCTGGCTACAACAACAGAACACACAAATATAAAGACAGACAGAACAGTTACAGTTTTAAAAACAAGTTTAAACTGCTCCAGCCGGAACAGAACATATTGAGCAATAGAGGCAAGTCCCACAAAACATCCTGTCTTAACTGCCAAAGGGCAGAGTAAAGAGATGGATTTTCATTTGTTTTTCTCCCCACCCCTGACGTCTTGTGATCAATTATGCAAAGCGGGGCTTACCTGCCCCCCCCCCCATATTTTATTCAAGTTGGCACCCTGGTAGGTGTTGTGTTTTGGCGAGTGTATTCTACAACATATACGGTAATTGATACAATAATTGTGCATTATTGGTAAATTTATACTGGATAGCCCACACACTATTCTGCTTTATTAGTTGTTCTGCAATGCTTCCCCAATGTACCGGTAACTGAATTATTGGCGTCAGGTGGGGGGCACACTTGCACTATAGCGTAACAAAAGTCAGACGACATGAATCCAGGAGCATTTGTGGCATAAAAAGTTACAAGATTTCAGCAAGAAGCTACAGGACATGAACCAATTGGAAATGATGCGGTATGCCCACACCTCGCAACTTTTGCAGTTGCATATAACCCTCTTGGGCTTGCTGATCAGAAGGTCGACGGTTCGAATCCCCATGATGGAGCAAGCTCCCATTGCTCTGTCCCAGCTCCTGCCAACCTAGCAGTTTGAAAGCACACTAGTGCAAGTAGATAAATAGGTGGGAAGGTAAATGGCGTTTCCGTGAGCTTTGGCTTCAGTCACAATGTTTCGTTGAGCCAGAAGTGGTTTAGTCATGCTGGCCACATGACCTGGAAAGTTGTCTGTAGACAAACTTTCCCTTGGCCTGAAAGAGAGATGAGCGCTGCAACCCCATAGTCGCCTTTGACGGGACTTAACCATCCAGGGGTCATTTACCTTTACCATTTACCTAGGCTCTGCACCCAACATGATTCAGAGTGGCTCCCTTTCCCTCTCACAATGGCCTTTGATTCCCATTCCAACCTTTCGGGAAAGTTGATGATTGCCCCTTTGCTCCTGATGTAGCTCTTCACTCAATCCTTCTTCCCTGGTGGCAGGGGCAACATCTTGTGGTTCACTTCAGGTGCCAAAATGTCTTGAGTCGGCCCTGTTGCCTTGTATTGTGACATGATTGGTTCCCCCATCCCTGCTCTGAATAACTGATGACTGCTGGGAGGGGATGGGGAAACTTGGTACGTTGTGACATCACATCATGGGGTAAGCTGTACTATATGTCATGAAAAGGCTGGAAGAACTAGATGTTCCCTCTGCTAATTGCTGGTGTTGACAGTAGCCATCTGTTATAGCATTTTTGCTTCTTCCAGTCTTTAATTAAAACGCTTCGTTATCTATAATAATAAACAACACCAGAAATGAAGGAGAAGAATGGTAAATAAAACTACTGTAACACAGCCTTCACCAGTGTGGTGCTTCCATCAACTCCCATTAAAAATTCCCATCAGTTCCATCCAGGATGGCCAATGCTCAGGGATGATGGGAGTTGCAGCCCAACAACATATGGGAGGACCACAGTTTCCCAACCCTGCTCCAGTCCACCATTCTGTTCCAAAATCAACAAGCCACACACATTTGGAAGCTCTTAAGCAGGATATGAAGATTACAAATGTCTCGTATTGTTTACTTCCAGCACCTGATAATTACATAAAGATTCCATTTAGCTGTCATGGTGAACGGCCGTTGACAGAATGGTTGTCCATTGATTTGCTTAATCAGGTTTGAGATCCGTTTAAACTTTGGCTGTCATTACCTCTTCAGATAGTGAATTCTAAAGGGGATGGGGGACAATTCCCTTTTCTTTCCTGACCCTATCGCAGATAACTTTTGCTGGGTGGCTGTGACCAAAGGTACCAATATTGTGAGAGAGGAAGGGAAAAAAAAATCTTTCCAACTACTCTTTCTCAGCATTACTGATAATTCATGAACTCTTATTATCTCTCCCCTAAATGTGGGAACACGTGCTGCAGCTGCTTTTAAACTTCAGATACACTGCTGGGAAATTGGATTATGGATCTTCTCCTACATCTCAGCTTGTTTGGTCCTGACTCAGAGCATGCAGTTAAGACTGCCTTGCCAATTTTATTGTTGAAAACAGACAGCTTTCACCTCAGTTCTGCTGAGAAACACCATACCCTTTCAAAATGAGTACTCCATTTAAACCTTGCTTTCACTTTAATTCAGTCTTCCAAAATAATAACTTAAGCTTGTTTTCCATATGGAAACGCCAACACAGAGTCCATGGCTTATGTGTAGCTGTATACTTGTGTACTTTGCCTGGCGTGTCCCACTAGAATTTTTTTAGTAACCTTAACTACAAAATATATACTTTCCTACCTCTAAGAAAACCCATATGGCAACATTTACATATCTCCCATTCTTACGTTTTCCAGTGTGATACCAGCAAAATTTGATTCCCTTGTATATAAATATAAAATACCCATGTTTGGAGCAGTGTCCTTTATCCCTTTCCCACTCCAGAAACTCACCCCCCCCCCAGCAGCAAAAAGCACCTGAGTTGGTGACACACTAGAGGAGGCAATCATTTTCCGTGTGTCCAATTGATGTGCAACCACCAATGCACAGGTCATTTTGGACCTGGAAGGGCTCAGAACAGGCGTGTAAACGGGCAGGGCGGGGTTATGTCTGCTCCGCCGACATTCGCAGGGGCAGAATGGAATCCCTGTGCAAAATGGCCGCCAACTGTAGTTAATACAGTGGTACCTCGGGTTAAGTACTTAATTTGTTCCAGAGGTCCGTTCTTAACCTGAAACTGTTCTTAACCTGAAGCACCACTTTAGCTAATGGGGCCTCCTGCTGCTGATGCGCCGCCGGAGCACGATTTCTGTTCTCATCCTGAAGCAAAGTTCTTAACCAGAGGTACTATTTCTGGGTTAGCGGAGTCTGTAACCTGAAGCGTATGTAACCTGAAGCGTATGTAACCTGAGGTACCACTGTAACAAGTTTTGAACTTTTTGAATTATGCTGGAGCAAAGCAGGAGTGATGAACACTTTTCACCTCCAGGGTCATATTCCATTTCAGGCATCCACCTGGGGGTGAACAGGGTAAAGGAAAAAGGAGGTGGAACATGGGATGCGACTACTCTTACCATTGTGCAGGTGCCTACATCTCGGCCATGTAATAGAAGCCTGATGCTCCTACATTTTGCCATCTGTTCACTCAACTTGGAGAGGTCTCCACAATCTGCTTTTGTTTCGACGACCCTGGACAATTTAGTGCCGAGGTGTATAACTGGCTTTGCTGCAACTCGTGCAGGAAGGGTAAAATTATATAGCATGCTCCTACCCAGAGATTTGCAATCTAATAAAAGGAGCTGAAAAATCAATAAGGCCCTGGGCAGGCAACTAGTTATTAACACAGTGTTCAAAGAGATTTATGAGATTATAAGAGTGCAAGTGTTTTGCTGTGTATATAATTAGATGCAGGACTGGGACCGGATGTTCAGTTTCAAAGTGCACTTGTTCTTTACTCTGTGCTCACTTACAGGAATTTTGCCATTTCCCTGGAAAGAGTAATTACTAAAAAGTATGTATTGTGTGACATCCTGACATTCCAGAGGACATTCAGGCAGATTTTCTGCAGCACAACAGAGCCCTAATCTTAGCTTACTTTTACTCTCATGCAGCAAAATCCTGTGCATGTTTACTCAGAATTCCTGCTATGCTATTTAGGTATTCCTTATTCCTGCATCGTTGAGGGTTGGACTAGATGACCCTTGGTGTCCTTTCCAGTTCTATGATTCTCTATGTTCAATGGGCTAAAATGTGCAGAGGATTGCAGCTGGAGCAGTCTCACACCTTGCTTCTTTTGGAGGATCTTTTCAGCTGATCAGCTGACCAGTTACAACTATGGAGTTACATTTGAAACACCTGTACTGCATAGAATCATAGAATAGAATCATAGAATCATAGAGTTGGAAGAGACCACAAGGGCCATCGAGTCCAACCCCCTGCCAAGCAGGAAACACCATCAGAGCACTCCTGACATATGGTTGTCAAGCCTCTGCTTAAAGACCTCCAAAGAAGGAGACTCCACCACACTCCTTGGCAGCAAATTCCACTGTCAAACAGCTCTTACTGTCAGGAAGTTCTTCCTAATGTTTAGGTGGAATCTTCTTTCTTGTAGTTTGGATCCATTGCTTTGTGTCCGCTTCTCTGGAGCAGCAGAAAACTGCATGTTAGTCCACTGGCTCTAGAGGCAAATTTCTCAGGGAAACATGCCCCATATTTCAAATTGTTTTAGTACTTTGGCACTATAGTACTTCAGTTGCTGAAGAATGAGGCTTTTTTTGTTTACTCAGAAGTAATCACTGTTTATGTCAATGGGGATTTAGTTCCAGGTATATATAACTAGCATTATACTCAGATCCTAGCTATGCACCCATTGAAGACTTTGCTATTTGTCTGGGTATTTTAAGTGATTTCAGATTGTTCTACAATGCTCTTTAGTCGTTCAGATTTTAACTTGTTTTTGTTTCATATTTTGTAATGTTAATTTAGCGGTTTCAAATAGTATTTCTATGCATTGTGCACTTTCGTGTTTATTTACATTTTTTGTATACCATCCTGGAATCTTTTTATGAAGGGTTGTTAATGAATCTTTTAAATAAATAAAATGAATACATTTTTAAGTCCAAAAATTACAGTCAAGAAGTTGAACTGAATTTTGAAATCTGTAATATTTAACTTTACATAAAATATATAAATGTGTATATGGACACAAGGCCTCTTAACACCTACTGTATTATCTACAAAGAGGTTCTGCACTTCTGTATAATTTACTTATGCACTTTTCACATCCAGTTGTGATTCTAAAACCTGGATATAGCACACAGAATATTATTATTATAATAATTATAGAATATGTATTTCTAAACTTGAAATTTCAGCCTTTCTAGAAGCAATACTTTCCTTAGGGAGCCAAGGGGATTAGTGAGGCGCACTAACATCTCCTTTAATTAAATATCCCGCTTGCTGCAGTGGCTCTTTCAGAATCATGAAACAAAGAGAGCTTTCCAAACTTTACAGGCTGATGGGAGTTGGAATTCCTCATCTAGGTCCTATCTGCTTTTTTAAAAGACACCAGCACCACAAACATTGAAGAAAATATGTATTCCTTACTGCAATTATAAATCTAAAAGATTTCATGATACATCATTTTTAAACATCTCTTTTCAAATCTATGGACTATGATGGAGTCTCCTTGTCTCCCTCCATCATAGTCCTTTCCACTCCCCAACCTGAACACATGTTTCTTGAAGCATCATTGCCTCAGCGCCACAATCAGTCAGCAAGGAGCAGGAGCAGCACTTGCCCACGTGTCTTACTTTTCTCACCTTTAAGCTAGGGACAGGAGCTAGGCGATTAGCTGGCCTGTAAGCGGATTAATAAGGCATTAAACCTCCCCATCTTCTAAATGGTGGAGGAGTGATGGACTGTCATGTATGTTAACAAGACAAGCCCCGCTTCCTACCTGTGCAAAGCCTCCTGAGAGCTTTACATGTCATTCAGGTACTAGTTGCAATCAGCAGCAACACTCAATACCCATAATACATACCTTTTCCTTTGTAGTATTGTGGATGGCTGTCCCCACTTTGCCAGACACCTGATACAGTGGGCCTATAATGCAATTTAATCATGTAACTATAGCACTGGAAGGAACCATGAGGGCTAACTCACTGAAATGCAGGAATCTCAGCTAAAGCATCCATGACAGATGGCCATCCAACCTCTGCTTAGAAACCTCCAAGGAAGGAGAGTCCACAACTTTCCACTCTCAAGCAGCTCTTACTGTCGAAAAGGTCTTTCTGATGTTTAGTCAGAATCTCCTTTTTTGTAACTTGAATCCATTGGTTCAAGTCCTACCTTCCGGGGCTTATTCTGGTTTATTACTTTCTTTTCCCACTATTACTCCAGTTAGCTCCAGGCACCATTCACGTACATTGTTAGCCACCATGGGTTGCATCTTCACAAGATGCAGTGGGATATACATTTTTAAAATAATGGTAAGAGTGGTTCTCTCCTGATCCCCACCACTCTCTTAACCTCACAACAAATCTGTGAGATTGTTTAGGTTTAGGATTAAAGGCCATAGCTCAACAACTGATCTCCTGCTTTGCAGGCAACAGATCTTGGGGTAGAGCTGGAAAAGATTCCTTTCAAAAATCCTGGAGAGCCACTGCCAGTCAGTGTAGAAAATATGGAACTATATCAGCATCCTTCAGCCTTGGGTCCCCAGATGCTGTCTGACTCCCACTATCCCATTGGCTATGGTGGTTGGGGGATGAGGGGAGTTGCAGTCCAACATCTGGAGACCCATGGTTGAAGAACACTGAGCTATATGGGCAAATGGTACAGTATTTGGAAACTTCCTGTATCCTATTACTGACATAAGGCCATCCAATGAGCTTCATGACTAGTAGAGGGAATTTAAACTCATAACTCTCTGTTTCAGTCAAGCATGCTACTGACTGCACCATACCAGCACCCTGTCCTATAATTTGGCACACATATTCTCTTTATGCACACATCAGCCACATACCCTATCCAGCCGATATACCTGTAACCTGCCACATTACGGAGAATGTAGACATTCTGACCATATTGACAGGCTGTACATCTTGTTTTAGTAATTTTCCTCACATTTGGAATGTGGCCTCTCCTTTCATCATGCAGTAATTTAAACACAACTATAGTTGGAGCTGTGGGTAATTGAAAAGGAGAGGCTCCATATTTTAGATGGCAATTGTTCCTGCTCCCATAAAAAAACCACGTAATGCAGGGACATCGGGTCCTTACGGTGTTTTACACAATTATGGAAGGGTGTGTCTACCATTCATACTTTGTAACACCAGCTTCACTTTAGGAACCTGCAGGGGAGCAAGGTTCAAGTTGCCTTCCAAGAATTCTTATACAATAACAGCTAAACTGCTAGGTAAACAAGGCTTGCTGGATTGATTCCAACTAAGACTGCAATCTTTACCCCACCTACTTGGGAGTAAGTCACACTGAATTCAATGGAACTGATTTCTGAGTAGATCTGGCAAGGACTGCAGGCTAAGTCATACTTGGAGTAGACCCATTGAAATCAATGGACTATTGAAATCAATAGTCAAGTCTATTGATTTCAGTGGATTTTCTCTTACAACTTGGATACATCTTGAGGAAAGGTGATCCTCTCGGTTTACAAACAAAACAACATGGCTGTTACAGCATTTGCTAAATCTCAGAATATAACAGCAAGTTCTGAAATGTATGGATTAGAGAACTGAATCCGCAGTTTCTAGCACAGGGGTCAGCAAACTTTTTCAGCAGGGGGCCGGTCCACTGTCCCTCAGACCTTGTGGGGGGGCCGGACTATATTTTTTGGGGGGGAATGAACGAATTCCTATGCCCCACAAATAACTCAGAGATGCATTTTAAATAAAAGCACACATTCTACTCATGTAAAAACACCAGGCAGGCCCCACTAATAACCCAGAGATGCATTTTAAATAAAAGGACACATTCTACTCATGTAAAAACATGCTGATTCCTGGACCGTCCATGGGCCGGATTTAGAAGGTGATTGGGCTGGATCTGGCCCCCGGGCCTTAGTTTGCCTACCCATGTTCTAGAAGCTAGCTCATAGAAGAAATTGCCTAATAGTCATTCTTACTCTTACAGTTGGCAAACAGGAAGAAGGTTATAGAGGAAGTGTTGTTACTACATTCCACCAAGTTCCTCCCTGGAAACAATTTGAGCCTTAATGACCGAGAGTTTATTTGTTATACAGTAACAAATTGCAATTAAAATCAAAGCAAGATTTCTAAATATAGCACTTGAAAACTTAAATGGTTTTAAATGTAGCCAAGAGTAACTCTTTAACTTTCAAACATTAGGGAAGTGTGAATATTCTGAATCCCGTGACTGGTGTTTTGGTTTTCTATATAGTGGATGCAATCCAAATAACTGCACAACTAGTTCTGTAATCCAAGGAACTGTTAGACATGTTTTTAAAAAACATAGGAACCTAGTAAGAGCTCAACTGGATCAGTTCAATGTCCATTTAATCTAGCATTCTGTTCACAGTGGCCAACCAGATGCAGGACACAAGTACAATTTCATTAATAGCTGCTCCCCACCTGCAGTGCTGCATGGCAAATATTTTGAAACTTACAAGAATTTCAAAACACCATGGAATATGGCCAAGAGAGAAGGAGAGTTGTTGAAAGGAAAAAATAAGCCAATTCCATTGGGAATGAGCAAATCCTTATTTATTACTAAGTAGCTCTTTGAATCTTCTCAAATGCCCATTAAAGTCATCCTTTAAAAAATGGGTTCCAACTATGACATTTTTTATTTGGAATCAAGAAATGTCTTACCTGTAAAATATTGCAGGACTTTGAAGGGTGGTACTTGCGTGCCTGAAGAAATTTTCTGTCACAAACAGAATGGGTTCTTTCCCCTGTGTACGTATAGAGGTTTTTCACTTAAATCACCTTTTTCTTTTGGGATGGAATGACATGCAAACATAATGTCGGATAAATCCTATTAAGCACACAGTACCACATATTTCTTTCTTTGCACACCCATGCCTCCATTGCTACCCCTTCCACTGTTGTTTTCTGTGTCTGTTTTAGATTGCAAGCCTTTTGGGGCAGAGACCTATCATACATTTTGTTTGTAATGCACTATGCACACATGTGATATGTTTATCTTCTGGCAACCAGCCAACATGCACCCATTTCTTCCAGCTCATGTTCATTTTCTGGCTACTGATTTTCATCTCATTTTCTCTCTCTTTACCCAGAGCAGTTCTTATGGTACAGTGCAATATTTCAGCTCAGCTGATGACAGCTACAGAAATGAACAACATTCAATGTATTTTAGAGCTGCTCAGTTATCTGTAATGCAGTTTGAATTAAGGCATAAAGCCTGTCAGTGGATTTGTGTAAAGGAAGTATTAATAGTTTAAGAATGTTTACTTTATGGAGCCTTAATGACCAATGACTAGATGTTGCAGTGCTGAGAGAACAAACAGAAACAAAACAAGCTGGATGTAATCTCCTGCATGTTTACTTGTGAGTAAGACCCACTGAAATAAATAGGATCAGACTGCACACCAACCCCCACAGATGCCTGCTTCATCATCCCCTAGCCTAGGCATCTTCTTCCAGTGTCTGAATGCTTTTTCAAGATTTGATCAGCCAAAATTAAGCATTTATAAGGTTGGCTGATCTCACTGGCAGAGTTAAGCACATGCTCACATATGTCCAAGTGAAACTTAATAGTGCTTAACGATATGTGGCTGGGTCATGCCCATAGTTAGGATGCATTTCTCAGGGGTTTCTTTCATTAATTCTTTCCCTCTTCTCCTGTGAATCAACATTTCTTCATAATGAAAAAATTACGTGCATGCAGTGCTTCTGTGCAGGAA
The DNA here is from genome assembly GCF_964252035.2 of Podarcis erhardii. Taxonomy (NCBI): domain Eukaryota; kingdom Metazoa; phylum Chordata; class Lepidosauria; order Squamata; family Lacertidae; genus Podarcis; species Podarcis erhardii. The sequence goes on along the minus strand of NC_138500.1, from coordinate 34,474,966 downwards.
CCAGGAGCTAAGTGGTACTCTGATGAAATACGAAACAGGAAGTAGTAAAAATCATCTAGCTCAGGGGTAGGCCGACGTAGATCAGGTTCAACTTGCAGATTTACTTTGCAGTAGATCAGCAAGGTTGTTTGGTTCCCAATTGTTCAACAACAGAAATTACAATATTACCTTTCCCATCTGTATTAGCAGTGCTTTTTTGACTCAAGAAAATCACCATTTTATAATTCAGCTTGGGAGAAATAAATACAGTAGATGGACAAAAGTACAAAGATTCGCAAAATGTTTAGGGGTATGTGTACCCCCAGAAAAAAGCACTGTGTATTAGGCTGTTGTAATCATCGTCAGGAATGGTCTCATAGTTGCCAACCAGATGCCTATGGGAAGTCTGAAAGCAGGACCTGAGCAGAACAACACTGTCCCCACTCTGCTATTCAGAGGCACACTGCCCGACAGCAAAGGAAGAACACAAAACATACCAAGTAGCCATTGGTAGCCTTTGGCTGCATGCACCCCTTACATATCCCCTCCACCTCTGGGGAACTGTAGTTTGCTAAGGGTGCTGGGAATTGTAATGCTGTAAAGGATAAATGCTTTTAATGTGCTTTAAGTATACGCAGCCTCCACGAATTTGTCCAATCCTCTTTCAAAACCACTCAAATTGTTGGCCAGTGTTACATCCTACTGGAAGCAAGTTATATGGGGCAAAACGTGCTCAGAGGCTATCCATTCCAATTGTACCGTCTTTTGGTAAATAGGCAAGATATGTCTTTCACACCTGGCTTCAGTGTGCAGCTTTTGGGATTCTTGTGGGGCGGGGGGGGGGGGGAGCAGATCCAACAATGCTGAAGGCTGCCCACCCCTTTTGCAAGACAAGCTTCTGGAGTGTGAAGATCAAACAGAAAACACAGTGTGTGTATATCTAATTATCTAGGTATCTCTATTTCTCTTCCTCTCCCGCCCCCAATAATCTTCTTGATGTGAGTTACAATACCTAACAGAGGAATTTTCCGGGCAACGTGCACAAAATGAAACATGCATACTTATTTTTTAACGGGCGGAGTGCAAAAAGGAGAAACCTGTATTTTTGTGGACCCTCTCCCTAAAAACCGTCCGCGCCCGAGCACTAAAAGTCAAGTAACATCCCAGCCAAGGAATATCACTTTCAGAAAGCCTCGTCTGCACAGAGCTACATGTTTTCTACAGAAACCCAGGTATGCGCCCCGCACCGCAGCCCAGCAATGCCTGAATGAATCCATTCTGTCCATATATATATGCAGGGGCACTTCAGGAATTCACACGCATCTCCTCTGTGGGCGAGGATGCTTTTTTCGCCCTAAAGAGAGCGAGAGACAGGCTTCGTGCACGGCAGGAAAAGCAGCGACACCGCAGCCCGGGGCTTCCTCTAAGAGTCGGGTGTGTTTTTTTTTTAAAAAAAAAATCTTATTTTTTCACCGACTTCCTTCCTGCTTTTTTAAACTGCCCAAGCTCGAAGCTGAGCGCAGAGCTCCGGACAGAGACGCCCCTCGCCGCCGCCGGTACGTGAGTCCGCCTTCTCGCCGGGGGGCGGGCGGGCGGAGGGACACCCACCCACCCGCTTGCTTTGCCCGCGCTCCCAGCCTCCTCCGGGAGACTTAATCCACAACCGGGAAAAGGCGGCCGGGAGAGCGGAGCGCGGCTCCCGCGCCAAAAGGGGAAGAAGCGCGCCTTGCTCTGCAATGCAGCAGGGCGCGCCGGCCGTATCCCGGGGGCGGAGGAAGGGGTCCGCTTGGGAAACGTGGCGGGAAGCGCCCCTCCGGATTCTGCCCCTTCGGGAAACCGGCCCGGGGGTGGCCGAGTTTGGGCAGGCGAGGCTGAGGGACGTTTCTCGCCTTGGTGCATTTCTCCGTGGAAAATTCCACCCCACTTCCTGTGCCAGAGCTCGCCCGTCATTCACATGAACTCTGGAGGCCTGGATGCTCATTTTATTATTTTTAGATTTGGGTCGCTGCATATTTTAAGGAGCGCGGGGCCCAGCGGCTCAGGGACTCGTTAAGGAAAGGAGAGAGTCGCTGCTTGACTTGCTTCTTCCTCCAACGGGCTTCCTGTGTGAATTCAGACAGTTGCTGCTGCAAAGAATAAGGGTGTCTGTGTCTTTTTTTCCTTTTTTTTTTTAATGGCGTTGAGTTTTAGTCAGGTTGGGGCTTCCAGACAGGCAATTTTTTTGGGGGTGGGATTCAGTTACTGGCAAACTGAGGTTGCACATTGATAGTGGGTTGGAAGATCTTGCACAACAAAACCTACTTCTGCAAAAGGCCAGTAGGAAAAGGGTGGGAAAGTCGGGTAACATTTTGCTTTGACTTAACCTCCCTGGAAACAGGTTGGAAAGTTTGCTCATTGGGTAGCCAATGTTGACTTCTTGCAAACCGATCAGGATGCCTTATCAATAAACAGGTCATCTGGAAGCAACAAGGGAAGTTTTGAGCCTGGTCAGTTCCACAAGAACAGGTGTATGGGTTCTACGCTCACTGAGAAAATCTTTCCTAGGGTTCTTTCTGTGTTCCTTACTCCATACTAAAACACAGAGGTTACCATTGCATAGGCAGGAAAGACAGCATATAGCTTTATTCTTTGATTAGAAATACATGTACTTAGATTAAAAAATCATTAATCTTTCCTCTAGCTAGATTGGGCCCCCAATGAGAGTATGGAAGTAGTCTAAACTAAAAACAAGTTTTTTTAATTAAAAAAACCCCAAAGGCCAACAAGATCTTGGGAGAGGAGTGAATGAGTTTCATCATGGGGTGCCTCAGCTGAAAAGGCCCTATCTTCTTATCTGGATGAGCCCCTAAAGGCAATAGAACATGTGCCAAATAACCTGGTCCTAATGCCCATTTAGGGCTTTATAGATAACAAGTAGCATTTTGAATTGTTTACAGAAATCAAATTGGCAACCAGTGCACATTGAACAACAGAGAAATATGCTCTTGTTGCCTTCAATCACCTTCAAGGAGCTCTGAAACTCCTAAGATGTGCAACCCTTTGCAAATAATCAAGTCAAGGGTTCTCTCCAAACCAAGCATGAAAAACATGTGCCCACCAGCCAGTGTCTTAGCTCCAGATGGGTCCAAAAATTTCCCTGTTGATACCCTTATTGGGTCTGAATTGCCATAGTTCAGAACCATTAGCTGGTCTCAGATAATTAATTTGGCTCATCCTGTCCCCAGTGCATTGCTAGTTTCTGCACAGGACCCCCTCCTTGCTTAATACTTAGCCTGCAGGAGGTACGAACTTCCACACAGAAATCACCACTTATTGAGTCGCAGAAAGACTGAGCTCCTAAACCCTGTTTGCTTTCCTTATGGTAATACCCCTTCCCCTTTAAAATTAGCAAAGCTACTGCTGATCAAAGAAGGCTCTTCCTCCTGCCGTTTAGTGAGCTGGGGTAACCTCAGAGCCTCTGGATTGGAAGATTAAGTCATTATGCTCTACTTTCTGCTAAAGTTGGTTTGCATAGGATGCCCCCTATCCTATCCCACCTTACATATAATCTGTTGATTTGCTGGACCTACAGCCTGGCTCTTACCCCATTCATAGAACAGCGGTTTATGCTAGGATAACTGGAAACCACCTCAAGGCAACTGTCTTATGTGAATAGATTGCATTTTCAAGATTACCTCTTCCTTTCCGCCATCTTTTGTGGTCACAGTCAGGGTGGTGAAAGCAGCAAAAGTGTATTTCCACCATGATAGGTCTTTTCTCTGCTTTGCCTTTAACAACTGCACGACAGGCAGAAATCCAGCAAGTGAAGCCTCCTCTATCCCTCTCTATCTGCATGTAAAGAAAGGCTTTACCTCCTGAATTGCAGCTGTTAAAAGGCCCCAGATCCCCACCAGGAAGCAAACAAATAGCCTTGGCAATCCTATTTAATATAAGGGTTTGGATAAATTGGAAATTTAAGTCTCTATGTTAGCAACTGTGAGTATGTAGAACAAGGGGATGGAAGTTATTAGAGACTGAGAAAACTCTTCATGCTGTGTTTGCACATGCCCTTTCGGATATACTTACTCCACCTGTAAAATGGGGTGTGGTGGGTAGCTGTACTTACTTCAGCTGCTATGCTTTTAGGATGAAGGCAGTAATTGCCCTATGGATACTTACAACTGACAAATGAAATAGCAAAGGGGTACAGCAGCACAGCAGGGACCTACTTCTTTGCCCATAGAACAACCAATTATACAGCAAAGAAAAGAGTAACGAGGACTTTCTGTACCAATTTTGTTGTGCCCCAGTGCTGCTTCTTTAATCTGGATATCTGACTTAAGGGAGTACAGAAATTTCCTTCCTTCTGAGAAATTGCTACTCGTAGTGATCGCTTAAACCTTCTTCCTGCTCTTAAAACTGGTGCTTGCTTTTTATAGCAACAGCCCAGGAATTCTAATGCTTTTGTTTCTTCTCTGGAAATGCTGAAGTCCTGCGGTACTATGGAAACAATTTGAAATCTAGGGTGTCAACAAAGAAGAGCTATAGGAGATGGGCAGTAGATACAGAGAGTGAAATAACTGGTGAGGCAAGCAGACAGGGAGGGAGGGAGCAATTTTTATTTTTGCTTGCTTTGGTTTTTTTTTTAAAGGCCATTTTTGTTAGAAAAAGAAAAGGCAGACAGTAAACTACATGGATACTTTCTACAGAAGCCCTCTAAGCTACATGGAGTATGAGCCCATGTTTGTGTCCTGTACGTATATTTTTGCAACGTCCCACATTAAAAGCACTGTTTGTTAGCTCCAGGCTTCTATTCTTCTCCTGAGACTATCTGGGCTCTACCTGCTTTCTTTAGACTGTTGCTGTTGTTAATCTTCTCTGATGTGCAATGGACCTTTGGAATCTATGCTATGCTGTGCATCCTCCCCTTCATTCCTCTTTCCACTAGAAAGTCTTTTCCTGTTCTATTGAGGTGTCAGCAGTCCAAATTCATGTTAGTAGATGGTCATCATGTGCCACAGCAGTGCTGTTTGGAAAGAAACCATTTGTCTTCTTACCGTAACTCCTAGTTGAGGTGGAGCTGATGGAACAGAGTAAATGTAGTTGGGTAATTTGAGTATGTTGAATCTGGAAATTGCTGTTCCTGAGCTGATTTGTCAACTGGAAACCTGGAATTCAAGGTGGAACTAATACTTCCTGCTTCTATAGCTGGTGGTGCCTGAAGGAAGCAATTAACTGAATTGGGACTTTCAGGTACCTACAAATCAACCAAATATGTACCCAAAGTATCTGACACAGTATTAATTCTTGGAGACCATATAATGCTATGAAAGCATATTCATTCTTTGAAACCGGGTTTCTTCTGTGAATTGTTTGGGTTTTCATTATATGATATTTGGTATTTGGTGCTTTTCATTTTTTGATGTATTCATTTATTTCACAGCGGAAGTGGTTTGATAGTCATCCCCTTCTCCCTAGACTCATGGGAGCTGTAGTTCTGTAAAGGTGTCCAGGGTGTTTGTGCTCTAACAGGAAATTCTTAGCATCTGTACCAGACTACAATCACTAGGATGGTTTAGCTAGTTAGACAGGAGTAACACTGATTTAAATATATTTATAGTATGCAATGCCTTCATTCTTGTTTGTTGTCATGGTCTGTAACCCTCCCCACACAATGTGGCTGAAACTAACATTATTCAATCAAAAGTCATGATTCCGCCATGGCCTGTGAAGAACCTGATTCCCAAAAGCTCTGTCACTCACAGTGTGCAATGCAGCACATTAAAAGGCTTTCCAGGCTTTGTTTTCTGCTTGTACATCAAGCCTCTCAGAGAGATCAATGTTAGTATTTTACACACAGGCATACTTCCAATTGTAGTGCTTGCCCAGAAAGGTATGGAACTAGTAGGGTTGCCATACGTGCAGAGTCTGCCAGAATACTGCAGTCAGAAGCAGCGGTTTCCCTTAAAAATATAAATAAATGCAGTCAATCTGATCTTGGCATTGACTTCCCGGTGAACTTCAACAAGAACTGAGATTAGGAAAAAACATATTTATCAGTAGCATCTTCTGGTAAGAGGTACAGTTGGCAGCTCTGCAAACGGGGAACTGCAACCTTGAAAAGAGTAAGTTGCCCAGGATCACATCTTACACTCATGACTAAAGATTTGACCCCAGATATCCCATGATTCAAGTTTAATATTCCATTCATTGGTTTATGACAGTGTTGCACATGTAGAGTCCATCCCCCTGCAGACAGGCAAACCAATGTGCACGAGGAAGGGCAGCATCTGACCCACACACTCTTAAAGGAGCTCATAGTCAAAGGAGGAAATCTAGCTAGGGAGAAAACAAGAGCTTTTCAGTGTACAGTCCTACCTTGGAAGTCAAAATGGAATCTGTTCCGGAAGTCCGTTCGACTTCCAAAATGTTTGAAAACCAAATCACACCTTCTGGTTGGCTGCAGGAAGCTCTTGCAGCCAATCAGAAGCCGCAGAAGCCCTGTCGGACGTTTGGGTTCCAAAAGAACGTTCGCAACTGGAACAATCACTTCCGAGTTCCAGGGCGTTCGGGATCCAAGGTACTCACCAGTGAAGTGTTATGTAATTAAACTGCCTCAACTTTAAAGTTCAGTAACGGTGGGAAAAGGAATCTCACTTGTCATTTCTCACTTGTCACAATAAATGCATATGTAAATTTGTTGGGGAGCAGTTTGATGCAGGGAAGTTTTTTGAGAGTAGGCCATCTATTTTCCTACCGAATTCAGAAATGGAAATGAGTTTCGTCTGGTGCTGGACTCCTGCCCCAAGCTGGCTTTACCATGCAACCAGTTAAAAGATTTTTCGAAGGCTCCTGTGGGTGGTTTCATTGCTAGGCTAAGTGACTGATACACATGTTGAGTTCAGAGGCGTGGGTCTCTTAGAAATAAGCAGCTGGACTAAGGCTATGGGTTATTAAAAGAAGATGGTTATTTTATGGTCCTTTCCTTTTTCACAGTTGCATACAGATTGGTGTTCTTCCTTCCAGAATTCTCTCTTAAGTCCTGGGGTGGACTATTCCAGGCTTGGTCCAGAGGAATCCTAGTCTAGATGGATCTGCCATAGACATAACAATGCACAATCTCTGGGACCAAGCTCTGGAGTTAGTGGGGGAAAGTATAGCAATATGGATGAGTGTCACGGATGTAGAGTCCACCTTCAAGTCATGCTTTGTCCAGGTCCCACCATGGAGATGTAGAAATTTGTGTTATTGAGCGGAGATACAGTAGATTACACCTGGCTTTTTCCTGTATGTAGCAAGAGCAGACAGCAGTGCTGTCTTTGGGGCGAGGCACTTAATCCCCCCTCTATTTTTTTTTTTTTTTGTAAGAGGTTGTGGTCCCCATTTCACTTCTTGTTGCATCCCTGTATTATTACACGTTTAAAAATAGGAGCGGAGGTGGTTGAGAGATTGAATAAGAGGCGCTGCAATTGCCAGTCTCCATGAATTGGAGAGGGCTGTGATAAACTGCTTCCCAGGAAAAGGCACAGAGAAGCAAACCCGACTTGTACAAGGAGCACTTACGGAGGGAGTGCCTGGTGTGTCTTCACTCTCCTTTTCTCCCTTTTCATCTCTCTAATGCACCCCTTTGCTGAAGTCTATCTATTGAGCTTCTGCATTTAACCTTCTCTTCTTTCTCTCTCACTTGTGTGTGTGTGTGGGGGGGGGGCTTTTGTTTCAGTGCTTTTGGGCACATGCATTTCTGAACTGGGGAGGGCTGATTTATACTGATTTATAAAATGCATTGCAACTCATCATAGCTATATTCTCTGCATTACACAGTAATTTGAGTACCCATATTTTGGTGCATCTTTGAATGCTCAAGTGATGCAGTTATGTAATCTTAGACTCTGGAGTCAGTGGCCCTTGTAGATGGCAAAGTGTATTACTTGAAGGTGTGGTATTGCAGGCATGCTGCACCTTCTGACGACTGGGGCCCTGGACTTCTGCCCCAAAGTCCTGCCCTGATGGCATCATTGTGTACGTTTTTTCTTTGTGTGTGTGTGGTTACTGGTTCTTTATTTGATGGAAATGTGCCTTTGCTACGTGCAATTTACTGTAGTCTTATAGTTTGATAGTTCTGCATTCCCATTCATGCAAATATATCTCAAGGTTTGATTTGCATTTAAGCAGCTGTCTCTTGACATCCAGAACTGCTTGGGGTCCACGTGGAAAGCTGTGTGTGGCCACTGGGCTTGGGCATCATGGTACAGCAGACTGGTTTTTTTTGGAAGCTTGTGGTGATGTGGTGGAATTATTTGCATTGCAAAGCTGAGAGGCGGCACATGGCTTGCCCACAAAGAACAGCCTCAGCAAGATTTCAATTTCTGTTGTCCACCACATTGCAGCTTATTTGTCTGAATGAAGCTTATAAACTACTCTTCTCTCTGTCTTCCCGGTAGCACATGCAGTCTTGTTTTGCTGCTGGCTAAGTATATTTGGCACCTCTCCTTTTTTGGATTAAAAAAGTCTGGTTAGGAATGATGTATTTATCACATGTAATTTTAAAAGCCACAGGTATACACACTATATACCTTAAAAGCACATTCTTTCTCTCAGAGAATTCAGGAAATTGTAGTTTATGCCTCTCAGTAGCGCATTTCCCATCATTCCTTAGTAAACTACAGTGCCCAGAATTCTTTGAGAAAGAGAATGTGCATTGAATGCAATTTAAAGGTATAGTGTGTGTACATAGGCACAGTGTGTGCAGTTCAGGAATGGGGAGCCAGTGGGATGGCTGTTGTTGTTCAACAACATCAGGAGGGGCGTAGGTTCCATATCCCTAGGGAAGACCTGGTTCCCATTTTTTTGGACACAGCATATGGGAGGTGACTGAGCATTCTAATCTCCCAGCCTACCATACTAGAAGGGGTTTGGATAGGGCAGAATGGAGGCCTTTCATGGATTATTAAAAAAAAAAAAAGATCACAGTCCAGTGATTTAGATAAAAGCAACAGAAGAAAAATGACAAAATCATGGCAATTTGAAGGTTATTGTGAAAATGTTTGAATATGTGTGTGTGTGTGTGTGTGTAATTTTAAAAGGAGAATGACATATTGGGCCCTTCCAGACTGGTTCTTCTTTTGCAGATATATTTTGCAACATGTCATTGATGCAATAATAAAGTATTAATGTTGGATTCCTACTGGACTGTCCACGCAGTATTATAGCATTCTTCCCACCTGGAGGGCACTCTTGCACTGTGATGCAACAAAATGGGACAAAAAACCAAAATCCAGAACATTTCTGGTATTAAAAGTCACAGGATTTCATTCAGATGTTACAGGGCATGCACTGATGAATGACAAAGCAATATGACCACCCCAAAACTTGCAAGCAGAAACTATTAAAAGAGCACTGAAAAGGGCATGTGGAGTGGAACTGAGCCACAAAGAGACAGCTGCCAGTCCGTGTAGACAGTACTAAGCTAGGTGGACCAATGATCTTACAGTATAGAACAGTTCCCATCTACCGACATAAAATGTAATCTCTGGGATTGATATGCAATCTGGATAGATAGCTGGAGTGTGAGCTACAAATGGTTTAAAAACCCTGCATTTATTATACAATCAAAGGACTGTGTAGGATTGTGTCTCTTTCAAGATCAGATCCTATTCTGCTCACCAACATGCTGTTAATACAGTTTCAGAAGGCATGGCTAGTGTGATGTAGCTATTAGATTAGAATTAGGGAGACCTTGGTTCAAATAATCCATTCAGTTCACTGGGTTCATTTCAGCTGGCTGAGGATCCGTTGTTAAAGCTCAGTGTGCTTTATGAGTTGAACCTACGGAGTTATAAGTAAGCAGCACTGATTTTGCATCCCGAGAAACCGGGTTTTATTCTAGGCACTTCTGCTCATTGCCCTGCATTTGTGTGAGGGTGGGTATATAATATGTAACCTATTTATCTATCTATATTTCCTGCATTTTGGAGGTGGGGCTGTGGCAGCTGTCATGGTGAGCTCCTGCACTTCAAAATTTACCACTCCACCCATGTGCTTCTTTCCTCTGCCCCCTTCCCTCTCTTGTGCTGTCCATCACAGAGGTGTTCCAGATCTGCCCATCTTGGGTACTCATGAACCCTCTCGCTGTTCCTTCCTCTGTCTTTGCCTCTAGACCTCAAACCACAAGAGGAGACGTGTTCTTCTGGCATTACAAAGGGAGTGCCAGTTTCAGCCGCTGCTGAGAATGCAGCGTGCTGATTTCAGCCTTTCTTACTTCCTCCTCTTTTGGAGAAGTTTCAGTGCTTAACGGCTGCTGCTAGTAGGAGTCTGCAGCCAGGGCATGTGTTGTCATAGGAACAAACCACATGCTTCCTTTTTGCACAGGAAAAGGGACCTGGTCATAGCGTAGACAACAGCTATTTTAACTGTTGTGCAGTCAAGAAACTACATGATATTTGCAGCTGGATTCATCGGCATTCTTCATTTAATTGTTTTAAAAGCTTGTGCTATGAGCTCCATCCAGGTATTTCCCCCTCATTCCTTGCTTTTCTTTCTGAACGCCATCTCTAGCCTGTCCTTAACTGAGGCAAAGCCCTATAATTTGCTGCATGGCATATTTGATTGATTTTGATTGTAGCGGAATTGATCAAGGCTGCAGTGGATCTCAGTTGCTGTGTTGCTCAGACGCTGTGTGTGGTGGGCTGTTCCTGTGTCAGTGTGCTGTCAAGGCATTTGTTCCGCAAAGGCGGCTCCTGGTGGGGTTTGCTGGATCGCTGCTGGAGCTGTGTGAGGTGTCTTGTTACTCAGAAGAGGATGAGGCTATGTGCGCTTAGCAGATTTTTCTGCTTAAATCAGTTCCAGCCTTGCATATAGGTCAAAAATGTTTTGAATCCAGTTGCAGTGATCAGCCCTATAAATCAGTTCAATGAGCAACACAGAAGAGAATCCCAGAATTGCGAGCTGCAGGCTTGTTGCATTGATTCCCTGTGGGTGGTCCCAGCAACCAGGTGTATCTGAAAACTGGAATAAGGTTTTCAGCCACCTTGAAACTAAATTCTTGGATTGAAGATATGCTAAAAGTGCAGCGGAATCTCGCCTGCTCAAAACTGAGCAGTGTTCACAAGTTGCAATGGTTATTTTGAGGTTCCACTAATGGAAATGTGTAGAAACCATAATATGCCAACTGCTATAAATCAGTGCCAGGTTCTGTTTCTGCATTAATTGCTCTCTCTGATTCCAGTTGGATAGAGGAAGAGGGAAGTGTGTTTGTGTGTATGTGCATGTGTGTATGTATTATATGCTTTATATGTGCTCAAATATGTTTTTCTCCTATATAATATTCAAGAGAGAGCTGCCCATTAGAATAGCTGACTTACATGGCTGTGGATTTCTCTCTAGGTAGAAAAAAAAATCTTTGCTCACTGCCTCAGAACCTGGCCTAGATGCAGACTGTCAGCAGATGGTTGTATTTTATAACTTTTTTTGTTTGGTGCCCAAAGAATCAAGTGCGACTTGGTTTGGTTTATTTAAAAATAAATAAATAGTACATATATTTTACAGTTGCTAATCACAGTATTAGATAAGTTCACAGGAGGCAGTAATATTAACGGTTGGAGGTAACTGACAGGGACTGGAGTGACACCTTGTGCTGTTTGTATACTTTCTGTGCAGAATATCCGGGGTTAGGAAATGCTGCACAAATAATATTTTGCTAGGTAGGCTCCTGTTGGTTTGACAGGACCAGCAGCGTTCAGGCGCCAGCAGTCAGGCTGCTGTTCACATCTTTTTGTATAGAATTGACTGCAGTACAGCTGTTGAACGTCTAGACGCAACAGAATCTTAATTTTGAATACCAGAAAAATGACAGTGACACTTGTGTTTACAAAAGCATTTAGATGGCTGTACCTTTGCTCTTTATTGCAGCAGAAGCCCAGCTAAGGACTTAGGAGCCCCACCAGCGTTGTGCTTTAACACTCACTGGCGGCTTCCTCTTCCGAGGCCAGACGACCATGACTGAGAAAGACCCTGAGGTGCATGTGGAAGATGATGATGATGAGCTAGACAGCAAATTGAACTATAAGCCCCCACCTCAGAAGACGCTTCAGGAACTGCAGGAGCTGGACAAGGACGACGAGAGCCTTGCAAAGTACAAGAAGTCCCTGCTAGGGGATGGACCTGTTGTCGCAGGTATGGCTCAAGAGACCTCTGTGGGAACGGGATTGGTCCTGTGGCACAGGGGTGGAGAACCTTTTTCGCTCCACAGGCCTGACCTCATGGGCCAAAATTGATAGTGGGAGGGGCTTCCCACATGGCAATCATGTGATGCCATTATGATGTCACATGATTGTCAAATTTGGTTTGCTCTGATCTTAAAAGGGTAATGGGTGGAGGCTTGCAAAAACCTTTGTGGATCTCAACCCCCCTCCCCCCTGCTTTGCTTTTAAGTCCTCAATCTTGCACTGTTTTGGCTCTGATTTCTCATTATTTGATGAGTGGAGATTAAATCCTGCTCCCTAGGCTTCACCTGCCTGTTCCAGAATGAATGCAGCTGGTGCAGGATTAAATCCTGTGCTCCCGCTCATCACTTGATGTCAGCAGTTACATCAGCTGCTGGGCAGGTGGGTTGGGTTTGGGGCAAATGTCCAGTTGGGACAAATTGGACTCCCCTGGCAGGTGGAGACTGGCCTGTGGGCTGAAGGTTCTCCAACCCTGATGTAGCAGGACACCTTTCAGAATAGGGAAGGAGCTGATTTGGCATTATGTAGCAGGACTAGCATTGTTATGGATGAGAGAATATGAATAAGTCTTGAATGTGGGGAACGAAAATATGTTGGTTTGCTATAAAAAATAATATTATTTTGTGTGGGTTGCTTATAGGAAGATTTGGGTTCTATTTTCAGCATCCAAATACATTCTCTCTTTGACTAGGGATACCTAGTTTTGAAGCTCAGAGTTATGAGCACTTGCGACCAAAAGGATCATACCTAGCGGTGCTGAGAGAAACTCCAGCTGTGTACACACCATACATTTAAAGCACAGAGCCAGGGGAAAAAAAGAATCCTGTGTTTTACCCTGTAGAGAGCTATGATTCCCAGCACCCTTAAACTACAGCTCCCAAGATTCCTTCGTTGGGGAAGTGGGATGTGCTTTAAATGAATAGTGTAAACACAGCTTTCTGCTCATGATCCTAGAGATCTGGTTCCAGTCAGGGTTAATAGCTCTAGGTGGGATCCTGCAGCACCTGCTTCACAGTGTATCAGTGCTTCCAATGCCACAGTTTTAGGAGGCATTCGGTACTTGCCTGTAAAACCCAACTGAGTGAATTCATGCTTAGCTGCTCTCAGTTGGGGCCTTCGCGAATGTGTGGTTGAACATATTGGGAGGGACTCGCAAGAATTCTTTTGGGAAGTGGGGATGTGGGATTGTTCTCGTCAAGCAGAGAAGGGAGCCAGGTATGTGCTCAGAAGGGTTGTTAGGCTGCAATCCTAAGCATATCTACTAGTGGGGGGAGGAGAGGAATAGCTTGTACAATCGTCAGAATCAAATGGCAGTGCTCAAGCGTGACTGTAGCACTTTTAAGCTGGCAGGAACAGGAATCGTGCGGTTATGCGATTGAATACGCTCTCATAAAAAGAAGAGCAGGAGGGTATTTCAGCATGCAGATAACACTTTGTGGCATAAAGTGTATAGCTTCATCACATATTTCTAATCCTGGAATACCTTTATCACCATTATTATTAGTAGTAGTATTCATTAAATTTATTAGTGGTTTTTTTTTTTTTTTTTTTTTTGCAGCAGCAGCAGCTGCAACTCAAAGCATCTTACAACATTTAAAGCAAACACATGCATTTAAACCAGCATTTTTAAAAAGTGATTTTGTCTGAGAATTTTGGGCAGCGCTGGATGCATGTTCGAGGGGACCCTGGGCAATGTGTCCCTTGTGGGGGGACCTTCCTCTGCTAGTGAGCCCCCCTGGTCTTACCTGGCTATGGTGGGGGCATACCAAGTCATGCTCGACAGTTGGGTCTCACAGTGCCCCAGAGCCATTGCCATCCAAGGGGCGTTGTGATAAAGGAAGAGTAGCTAGATCCAACTGCCTAATGTTGTTCAGAGCGCTAGGTCAAAAATTAAGGAAGGAATGGGGGGTGGGCGTGGGGGCACTAGCTGCTGCCCAAGGCTCTTTTCTACAGTGACTGATGCTGTAGAAGTCTTTGAACAACAAAGGCATAGGACCTTGTTTCCTTAACAAGCTGACTTACCTACCTTTCCTGTTCCCACAGACCCTACAGTTGCCAATGTGACCGTCACTCGGCTCACCCTGGTTTGTAACAGTGCTCCAGGGCCAATTACCATGGACCTCACTGGTAGGTGAAATTCTCTTCCTTTCACAGCATAAGGCCAGTGCTTTTTTTCCTGAAAAAAATGTTTAGGGGTACTCTCATTTTCCTGCTCATAGATTCACAAAATGTTTAGGGTTTTGTTGTTGTTGTTTTTGTCCCCTAGGCCACATCCATCCTTTCCTAACCCTCCAGGGATCACACACTGGTAGTTAGTGTGACCATCCTGCACTTTCACATTCCTGCAGACACACTCACATGACATGCTTCTCAGCTGATCTATGCAGATTATACATTATTAGGTTATTGCCCTCTTACCCCCATCAAACAATTGATTGGGGAGGGCTGACCAATCCTTCCTCCCATTCTGTATCTTAATTAATTTTGTTTTCTTACTGTTGTCACTGCAAAAAGAAAATTCAGGTCTTGAGTGGGGGAGGGAGAGAGAAAAAAATGGTTGAGGGCTGATACAACAAGGGACACCAGCTGGTTGACAGGTGGGTGTTGATTGGGGGAAATGGCTTCATGGGCTGAATTGGAACCCCTGGGGGGGGGGCAAGATTGGCCCACGGGGCAGAGGTTCCCCACCCTTGCTTAGTGAGTTTGCAGGTTAGGTGAGACTTGAACGGGGCACTCTGATATCCTAGGTGCTTTATTCCTTTTGGACACGTTAAGTGGTTGGTTTTTGTTTTTTGTTTTAAAAAAGCAAAAGAATTTGAGGATGCTTAAAAAACAACAACAAAGTGACACATCTCTACAAGTAGGTCATAGAAACTTTTCCCAGAATCCTATGAAGTGTACACAGAATAGTTCTTGCCAAGCCCTTTTTGCTGGCACAGACTAGAGCATCAGTCCTTTTTGCAGACTAAATCAGCAGTCTGCTTCACACCAGTGTGAGAGAGTCACGCTTCGCCTTATATGGACTTCTTATCTGAGAGAGGAAGTTGGGGCTAGGCAGAGCTAGGATGCTTCCTCTTCATCTGAAATCTCTGGGGAGGCAATACCACAAACGGTTTCTTGATTATCTCAACATTATACAGCCTGTTTTGTGCGAGTGCCTAGGTTCCTCTCAAACCCACCTAGCAACAGCTTTACCCCTTGCACAAACCCCCTCAGTGTCAGTGGCTCTTTGCACAAGAGAATCTCCCAAGGAGTTGTGCCTATTCCCCCCCCCCCCAGTTCATGGGACTGACAGAAAATGTGCTCATATACACAAACACACAAGTACACAGGCACATTTATGGTTCAGGAATACATCCACAACCCTATTCGCAACCATAAAGTATAGGTATCGTAGACATGTTAAGACTGTTATCTATGCAACGTAAACAACTCGAATAGCAATTTTCTTTGTTTAGGGAACCTCAACAACTGTCTGTGTAGGTGAATGTTCAAGATCTCAATCAAAGATGTTGCAGTGCCTCTTCAAATACCTCCCAGGATTCTTTGGAGAATGCTCTTTTAGTTTTAATGTACAGTGGTGCCCCGCAAGACGAACGCCTCGCAAGACGGAAAACCTGCTAGACGAAAGGGTTTTCTGTTTTGGAGGCGCTTCGCAAAACGAATTTCCCTATGGGCTTGCTTCGCAAGACGAAAAAGTCTTGCGAGTTCCTGCGGGTTTTTTTCCCTCCCCCCCCTTTTCCTAAGCCGCTAAGCCGCTTATCAGCTGATCCGCTGATAAGCTGCTTAACAGCTGATCGCTAAAAGCCGCTAAACCGCTAATAGCGCTAATCCGCTAAGTTGTCAATGGGCTTGCTTCGCAAGACGAAAAAACCGCTATACGAAGAGCCTCACGGAACAGATTAATTTCGTCTTGCGAGGCACCACTGTATTTGTTTAAAACATGTATATGCCTTCATCAAACATACTCCAGTTTACCTTGTGTGAAATCGATGCATATTTGAAGGGCAGATGTTTAAATGTCCACATGTACCACAGTCCTTCAACATACTATAGTTAGAACAGTTTATGGGTAAATGTGTTCTCTTGTGTCTTGTCTTCTTCACAATATTAACTGGGTGTCTCTCTTCTCTCCCTGACCCACCTCAGGGGACCTTGAAGCTCTCAAGAAACAGACATTTGTAATAAAGGAAGGATCTGAATATTGCGCCAAGATCCACTTCAAAGTGAGTCACTCTTCTACTTGTGTTTTCTGTGGGTGTCTAGTGCTGGGTTCTGCCCCCTGGTGATGCCTGGTGCAATGCAAACCTGTGTATTGGGTTGTAGGTTCACATGTTTCAAACCCTGACAGTCTAAATAGTAAAGGCACTGCTAAATTAAAAGGGTATATTGTGCAAAGACAGCAGTAGGTTGCACCAGGCCAAAATGGCTTTCCACAATGCAGGCTCTTGCATTCCTAAACCCCACTGCTGGGACTGGTACCATATTTTTTGTTCCATAAGACACACCTAACCATAAGACACACCTAGTTTTTAGAGGAGGAAAGGGGGAAAGCCCCGGTTTTTTGAGGATCAGCTCAAAGTTGTTGAGCTTACTTTGCAAAGGGAAAAAAATCCTGTTTTTATGGGGTTCAACTCACACTTCTGAAGCTTCTTTAGGAAAGGAAAGGGAGCTGTTTCTACAGTTTCCAGACAGATAATCTGATCAGCCAGTCGCTGGGGAAACAAACAGCCTCCGTCTGCAGAACATTCAACAATGGAGGCCTGGGCAAGGGGGCGGGGCCAGAAAGGGAGCCAGCAATCGACCACACATTCGCTCCATAAGATGCACAGACATTTCCCCTTACTTTTTTGGAGGAAAAAAGTGCGTCTTATAGAGCGAAAAATATGGTAGTTTATTTAGTTTATATTGTTATTCTTTAATGTATTTTATTGGAATGGTCAATGTTGCAGATCAACCAGAGTGGTGCTCCCCACCAGAAGAACAACATATAAATGTTTCAATAGTTGTCTTTTCAGAAAAGTTTTTTACAATGTTTACCGCTTTCATAAAATCACCCTTTTTTCAAATCTCATTACTGTGATATTGTTGTACTTCACAGAGAATTTTACACTTGTGCAAAACTGACTTGAGGGTGCACTTGGAGAAAGGCTTAAACACTGCTTTTTTCTGGGGGGACGCAGGGGTACGCATACCCCTAAACATTTTGTGTATCTAAGTTTGGCCTCATTGAGGGCAGTATTTCAATATGAGTAGGAAAATGAGAGTACCCCTAAACATTTATTTTTTTAAAGCACTGCTTTAAACAGCCTATCGAAAAGCAGCAGATCAAGTGGGGGGGGGGGATAGATTTGTGTGGTATCTGAAAAAACAAGTAATTGGTTAATTTATATGATGACATATAATTAAATTGCATTTGCAAACCCGTTACTAAATGTGAGTGAGTTTATCTGAAAAAATTACACCAAATTTATCATTCTAAAATGTAATAAAAGCTATCAGTTTCTCAGCTTGATCCCTGCGCTGGCCTAGAGTAAACTTCTCATGTAAAGGAGTTTCATTATTGGCAAGCACCTCTTGCAGCTGCTTATGAGGAGGCACTCTGAAATTGAGTAGGGTGGGCTTTATTCCTCCATGCCATCTCCCAACAGCCAAAAAGGGTGAGGGATGGCAAAACGTGGCACAAGCAAAGAGGAAACAAGGAGGGAAAAGTGGAATAAAACAGAGTCTTATTACCAAGGCAAAAGGGGCGGCAGAAGCTTGAATGATGATGCTTTTGTCTTGCAGGTAAATAGAGAAATTGTATCTGGCTTGAAATATGTGCAGCATACTTACCGGACAGGGGTGAAAGGTAAGTAAAAATGAGCTATTTCTTTTCTTCCTTAGCAAAGCTTCTTCCCACCTCTCTGCATACTGTTCTCCTTTACTACTCCAGCTCACCTAATCCCACTCACTTTCCCATGTATTCCCCATCACTTTCCAAACTGCAAACATTCCATTTTTTTTAAAAAAGCTGAATTTGTTGTGTTAGGGCAACAGACGGCTTTGATCAAAATTAAATGCATAAACTTAAAGTTTGGATATGCCCTTGGACCCCTCCCACAAAATACTGCCAGTTTGGAGGCAACCTAGTTTATGGAAAGAGCATTAAAATTCTTTCTGGGCTATTTTCTGTGCATGGTTGCAGAGCAGCAGCAGTGTACACAGGACTCCCTCACTACAGGCTGATGCAGCAGAGAAACTGCAGAGCTGAGCTGCTTGTGTGGCTGTCTCTCAGCAGCCTGTGTTTGTGCCATGCCTCTGATGACTTTCTTGTGGGCTGTTCTCTCCTAGTGGACAAAGTGACATTCATGGTGGGCAGCTATGGGCCACGGCCGGAGGAATACGAATTCATTACACCTCTTGAGGAGGCACCTAAAGGCATGATGGCTCGAGGAAACTACCGCAACAAGTCCTTCTTCACCGACGACGACAAGCACGACCATCTCACCTGGGAGTGGAACTTGGCCATTAAGAAGGAGTGGACAGAATGAGCTCCACCTCGTTTCTCCTCCCCCTTTGCTTCCTCCTGCCTCTTGCACTGTTCTCCAGGTGTGCCAGTCTCTGGCTCCTGCATGCCACGCTTCCTCCAACACCCCCCCACACACACACCTGGCCCTTTTACTGTCACAAGAAATTCTGTTTTAACACAGGCCTTGGGACAGGCTCTGTCTCTCCTGCGCTGAAAAATAAACCACAAGGAATTAAAACTGGGACAAATCATCCTCTCTGCTTGCATAGGATCAGTCCTTGAAGTGCCTTTGCTAGGAAGACGCACAGATACTAACCCAACACAATTGCTATCTAGGTTGTCCCCATTTAAAGATCTATGGCCGCTAGCCTAGTTTCCTTGCAGTCTGTATTCACTGGAAACATACTTGCCTATGAGTGGATTCTATCTAATTTAAGCTTGTTTATTGTGTGTGGAAAACTTGCCTTTGAGAGTAGCAGGAGACACAGTTCCTGCCCTGGCCTGTGAAAATGTCTGTGTCTTTGAAAATAAAGCCAGTTTTGTCCTTTGCTTCCGAGTGTCTCGTGTTTCATATAGTAAATGGATTTGTTCCGTCCTTTGCACATGCAGAATGTCAAATATATTCAGATCTACAATGAATTTTAAAAATAGATCCAAATACTTTCGTGAGTGGTATTGTTTGACTTAGGGTTTCTCCCTCCCTTTTACTGAAGCATATTTATTGAGAGCTTACACTCCGCAAGGTGCCGCATGGAACATAGATATGACCTAATCCTTGTCCAGAGGGCATGGTGTTTATGAGATACTGTTCTAAGAAGGGAGGACACCTGTCATCTATCTGCATCATCTCAGAAGAGGCATTCCTCCTCCCTCACATGGAGGGGATGCATACCTCTTCTGAGATTAGGCAAGCAGTATTTAAGAGCACATAAATAATGACTTTCCCCTCAAAACTGTTGTTTCCATTTGTATACAATATTCATGCAGATTTAATCAAGTAAACACATTAAATTAAACTACTGAGATACCTTTAACTGAATGAAGCTCAATTAAAAATGGTTTGGGGCCAAGCACTGACAACCCTAGAGTGCCCTGGTTGCAGAATAAGTGGGAGACAAGGCACTGATTGTAATAAATAAGGTCTTTCTTTGTTATCTTCGCTGTGCCTAGACCACTATGAAAAAGGGAGTCCTATTGCCAACAAAGTGAGGAACAGAACACTTGCAAAAGGAAACCTCTGGGAGCCTCCTGTCCCTGAAGTCTCTTATCTTGGGAAATAACAGACCTGAACATTCCCAGGTGTTTCACTCCCACAGCTTTAGGTGTTGCCACATCAGATTCGGGGACAGATGGCAAGTCACCTTTCCGATGTCTGGCTCGAAGCAGGGCTCGTGGCAAGGAGAGAAACGAGGCAAGGCAATGAAAACCTCTCTCTTGCAGCAGTGGTTCCTTACGTCCCTTCTCAGTTGTGTCTTCATGTTGGGATGTGCTGAGAAGGAGCCAGCACCCAAAGGTAAGGGAGGAATGGCTTGAATTCCAAAGAGGTGGTGAGGCTGTGGGGATTGGCACATAGAGTAGGAGGGATTGAAGCAGCCATTCTAGCTGAGGAACTGCTACTCCCAAGTGAGAATGTGGGAAGCGTTCTGAAGGCAGCCATGAAGGCTCATCGCTTCTGTCTGTGAAATCTGATAAAAACATTCAAAGAGGGGTTGAGTACAGTGTGTGCATTCACGTGGCTGTGAAAAGAGGCTGGCTATACCTTCCTCCACTTAGGTACCCCTGAAGATGCGAGAAAACCAGTACAGTTGGATGATGTTGCAGCCGCGGCCGCATTTGTCAGTGCAGCTGAGGTGGTTGTCGTTGGATTCTTCCAGGTTTGTTGAGATGACTCTGTGGCTGTAAACAAACTAGACAGGCCTTTCATGCTGGGCACTCTAGCACAACCTCCTTACAACCCTGTATTATGTGGAGGACCATGTAAAAAATAGTTGCTCCCATCTATGGTTGTTAAAATTTTGTCAGCATAAGTAGTTGGACTTTTGTGAGCAGTGATGGTGTTATAGGAGGACAATACAACACCTTAATGCTGCCTGGTTCAGGAAGGAGATTGTGGCTGTTGTGTGAGCACGCAATCCAAGTTCCAAAAGCATAAAGGTAAAGGTACCCCTGACCGTTAGGTCCAGTCGCGGACAACTCTGGGGTTGCGCACTCGCTCTATAGGCCGAGGGAGCTGGCATTTGTCTGCAGACAGCTTCTGGGTCATGTGGCCAGCATGACTAAGCCACTTCTGGCGAACCAGAGCAGCGCACGGAAACACCGTTTACCTTCCTGCTGGAGTGGTACCTATTTATCTACTTGCACTTGACGTGCTTTTGAACTGCTAGGTGGGCAGGAGCTGGGACTGAGCAATGGGAGCTCACCCCGTCACGGGGATTCGAACTGCTAACCTTCCAATCAGCAAGCCCTAGGCTCTGTGGTTTAGACCACAGCGCCACCCACACCCAAAAGCACATTGATCGCAAAATAATCTTGAGTACATAGTTTTCTCCCTCCTCAGTTCTCGGTGTGTTTTCTGAAGGCCATTTCTCACATTTATGGCCAGCATCAGTACTTGAAATCCTCTGGCAGCTTCCAGGGCCCAAATGACCCAGTAAGGATCAATGTTTGTCATGGCTCCTCCTCACCAGGCAGCTACAAGCTACTACTATTATATCCCCCCACACGCTATAGAACACCTGATATATTGACACTGGAACATTGTGGGAAATTTAAAATGGCAGTTGTCCAGTGCTAATGGGAGGAATGTCACTGCCAAACAGGGGTGGCGTTTCCTGTTTTGTCACAGCAAGAAGTGCTGCCGCTGTTGCCCTGCACCAATTGTCCTGCTGCTTCTGCCACTGATTTCTGGTGGGATTGCGCCAATTTCCAGTGAGAGCTTACTCTCCAAGTGTTGCATGATCTCACCGGAAATTGACGCGATTGCACCGGAAATCAGCACTGATGCCGGTGCTGCTTCTCTGCCAGAAGAGTCCCAGCAAAACAAACCACCGCCAAGACTCAAATAAAATGTGTACAAATAGCAGGCTCCTTCAAATGGAGGACTGTTCTCTGTAAAGTAGGACAAACAACAATCCTAGCAGTAGTTCAATGGACTTACTAAACATTGAGCTGTACTTCAACAGAACATTGCACTGCTATTGTTAAAAAAATATCACTGTCTCTATAAACACACTGTACAAATGTGAAGCCAAGTTTTCAAAGGCTTGGAATTTGGTTCGTCCAGCTAAAGCCCAGTTGATTAATCACTGAATACTCAAAAGCGCTTTCTTCCTCAGTTTGAACTTACCGATGTGTTTTCAGTCCACACTTCTGCTTCCACTCTAGAACCAGCTGCTCAACAATAATAATAAAATGATGAAGAGGCCTTTGTTTAATATGAGGTCTCTCTCTTCTACCCCTGTTATTTTCAACCCAACTCCTTTTCCCCAATTGAACCACATTAGCTGTAAACTTTGTTTCAATCTCAGTTTCAATCTCTGAGAATTTTAACTTGATTGAAGACAGTTTCAAAGAGCCAACTGTCACTGTTATGTGAGATGTAGAAAGGATGCAGAGCAAAATTATCTTAAAATATTTGTTAAGTTGTGCATTTCCAGTCTCTGAGTGCTACCTCGTTTTATACTGAGAGTCTGTCTAAAGATGCAAGGAGGGCTGGGACGGAATGGGTCAGAAAACAAACAGCTATGTGTGGTTCACTAACACCTTGACATCCTTTTTTGATGGTGGCAGAGAGAGATATTTAATGTGTTTTAATGCTTACTCTTTAAGTACCCATGAAACAGTCTTAGAATCTCAATAAGTAGATAAAGATTGCTGTATTGGCTCCAAAGGACAGAAAAACAGGTGGTATCTCCCACTGAGGAAGTGCTGTCTACAGTTTTGGGGCCTAAGGTTCAACAGAGCACAAAGGAAGGCCAAGCACCCTGCTCTATTTAAGGAGCCTCATGACTTTAGTTGCATCTGGTTTATAATTGCAGCCATGGTAGCAGGAATGTATTGCTCATTCTCTTTTAAATGCAACAGGTGACCAGTATGGAAGGTCATCCAGAATATTCATTTATTGAGGGATGTCCAGTAATCCTTGTCATGGAATACTGACTCATGCAGAATAAGGGCCGCTAGAGAAACCTGTTTAGGAAAGTTTTTAATGTTTGAAGTTTTAGTCTCTTTTTAGTGTTCTGTTGGGAGCAGCTCAGAGTGGCTGGGGAAAGCCAGCCAGATGGGTGGGGTATAAATAATTAAATAATAATAATAATAATAATAATTATTATTATTATTAACCTGCATGATTACAAGTAGCCACTAGATGTCAGCATCCTTCACTTAAATTGCAGTGGAAAGCCAAAGCCCTGAAGAAAATCTGAGGCAGAGATTTCTGTCTACAGAGCTGCTTTCTTAGTCTTTATTTAGTACATTTTTCTGCTCTATTTTTCTCCACTCCCCCTCCCATAACCTCCACCTTTCTCTTTTCCTCTCATTCTACTTCTTTAAGGGTACAGCTACACTATAGACTGAAATGGCTTTGATAGTGTTTCAGGGTAGTCTGGATGACTACTCATGGGTCCCCTCCAACTTGTGATCCTGTATTTATGAGCTTAGAATCTATAAGAAGAAACCTGTTGAACCAGCCAAAGAAGTTCCTTTGTTAAGGTAATGGCTTCAGCTGGCCAGTTAAGTACTTCCATTTGCATGTCCAAAGAGTGAGCTCTGTTGCCACACAGACTAATGGGCAAGACTTCCCATCTTATCTGGATGCCATCATCATAGGAAGGAGAACAATAAGTTGTGCCTCCCCCGTTTTTTTTTTCATTCTCTTTCTTCCCCTCTCCTTTTCAGGATCCAGAGCGACCAGAACTTTCAGAATTCCTTAAAATGGTACAAGATATGCAAGATGTACCGTTTGGGCTCTGCACCTCCTCTAATGTTCTTTCCCATTATAATGTCACAACAAACACCATCTCCCTCTTCCGTATGGTAGGTTTTTGTTTTTTCGCTTGTAGTTCTGCTGCTTCCAGCAAACAGGTCAGTGGTGGCTGATGCCCATTGGAACCGGTAGGGTAGAAGGCAGGGAGGCCAACAGCAGGTGGCGCCATAACCAAGCACAGACCATGCCAACTGATTCCAGTCTTTAACCTCTTTACTGAGTTCTACAACAAGCAACACTGAGGCAAGGAGGAGGAAGCTGATAAGCAATTCTAACCCCCTGTTTATAAGTAAGAAGGCAGGCAGGTGGAGGGTGGCTAAGTCATACTAATGTTGGTGAACAGGGCTCTATTCACCCCAATGAAGAAGCCTTCGCTGATCCAGGTGCTGCTATAACTTGGTGTGTTAACTGGCTTCTCTTCTTCCAACAGTCTCTTGGTAGAAATCAATATTATACTCAGAAGGAGAGGCTAAGTCTTTCCAAGAGCAACAAAAAAGACCTGGAATGCGCTAGGTAGGAATGTTGGCCCATGAAATCTGTACGCTCTACATACAAAGCATGAAGAGAACAACCCCTCCTCCATTTCTTTTAAAGGCCAATGGAATATTTTGGAAGGACTTTAGTTCAGCTACAACTTTGCTAAAATGAAGATCAAAGGCTTGCAGTCCTGATTAACATATGCCCAGTAACCATAAACTTGTAGACTTTGGCAAGACACGTATGACTGTCTCATTAAAAACAAATTCATGTCAGCTGCCCTGTGGCGATTACTAGAACCTCTACATAACACTTGACCACTGCCTTGCTGTTCTAAGATTGAACGGTCACATGCATCTGACTTCCCTGTGCAGTGAGAAGGTCCAGGGGTGCAGAACTTAAGCAAAGTTTGATTTCTTTGGATCAAGAGATCAGTGGAGCCGCATAGTGTGGATACGAGTCATTGGTTTAGGAATCAGAGGCAGAAAATGTAAACAGCTTGTCTATGGACAGCCTTACATGGAAAAATCAGATCTAAGCAACATGTTGTGCAAGATAACACCCCTGTCTGGACACAGCCAATCAGTCTAGGCTAGGTTTTTTGATGGATACATTTCCCCCTGTTTTCCTATCCTAATTGCTCCTTCAGTCAACTACTAGAATTCTCCCCTACCCCGAAAATATCATTGCAATAACTGTTTCAATTATTGCCATGCAAAACCATAGGTAAATAAATAATAGATTAATGGCTGTTTTAGATTAAAAGCATCCAGGATTTGCCGTATTTATTTTTAAGTCGTGCTCCTATGGATGCTCTCTGGGTCTAGGGCTAGGGACCCAATCTCAGCAGGTATGTTAGCAAAAAAAACCCTCACCAGCAAGGGCAGGGCTGCAGATGCAGAGCAGTCCAAACAAACCCTAGAAAATCAGTCTCGGAACCAAAACATGATCCCAAGGCAAGGCAACAGTCCAAGATCAATATCACAGAGAGTTCAGGCGAGATACAACACCACAAAGGAAATAACAAAGAGCCAAAGTCCTGTGTTGTTTCCAGCATCTGGAAAGCCCCAAAGGGAAACCTGACCTGCTAGACCACATCCTAAGCACAGCTGCTAATAGTGAAGGTGTTCCAGACATTGCTTACTTAGAAGGAGACCCCTTACAAGCCACATGGTGGATCTGGATCTGTAGATACAGGCTACATTGCTGCCATTCAGCCCCCTAAGCCCTGGACCTTGAGAACCCCAAGTGTTCTTGAGGACTAGATGGTGGTGGCTCCTCCTATGACAGTTCCAGTGGTTCTTCAGCCCATTGTTCATTTCAAAGGACCCTTCCTGCTCCTCCAGACCCTTGGCCAGTGGTGTGTCTGATTTGTATTGCGTGGACAGGCGGAGTCCCCAGATCCCGAGTGGTCCCCCCCGTCATGTGGAACAACGACTCTAGACAACGTGCTATGGGATTAAATTGGCCACAACTTTATTAAATTTCAAATGTGGGTAGACCTTGGCTCAGGCATTGGGCGTTCTCCCTCCCCAGTCCCCAGCCGGGGACCTAGGGAGCATCAGGGTTATCCAGTGTGTGTGTGTGGGGGGGATGGGCCGGCTCTGGAGAACATATGTTCAAGCAGAGATAGCCGCCCCCGTTACGCTGCCACCGCAGGTGAGAGCAATGACGACCTTTTGGCGTACGGCCAAAGCCTCCCTTCAAAAACCCCTTTAACGGGGAACCCTGGTATCGCCGCCGCAAAGAGGAAGATGGACTAAAGGATTCCGCCCAAGGCCTGATACCGCCAAAGTTGTGATGTTTTGCTACGGGAAAGGTGAAACCTGCCAATGCAGGGAAATTCCTTCCCGGCCCTTTAACAGCGACCTTATCGTAGCAGCGCCCGCATACCTGTGGAGAAAGGTTAATCTGCAAAACCTATGAAGAAAAGTTAACCTGCAAAAGAAGACATTAACTGAGGGTGGGTAGGGTGGGAGAAGCTCTGGAGCCAAGTGAGGATTACCAGGTAGGATCCACCCTCTATTGTGTGGGCAGGTAATCCCTCCCCCTACCTGGCCTGGTTTCCCTGGCAACGCTTCCCCCAGGTGGGATTGGACAACTCACTGGGGTAGGCGGGGACCTCCAGGTATCCCCCTGAGGGAAGGCAAAGCCTATGCTGATGGGGCCACTCCAGATCCAGGGCTGCACGCGTCCACGCAAAGGGCGCCCCCCGTTTTAAGTGGGGAGCGGTCACTCTGAGAACCCCCCCGACTCACACCAGATTGGGGCTATGCATGAGAGGTAGCCATAGTGATGAAGACCCTCAGAGGGAATAAGTTAGCTTAGGGATCAGCAAACTTTTTCAGCAGGGGGCTGGCCTACTGTCCCTCAAACCTTGTGGGGGCCAGACTATATATATATATATATATATGCTTTCGTAGATTTTCACGGGTACAGGAATGCAGGTTTTGGTGTCCTCGGGTGTCTTCCCGTGTAAAAGTTGGGGTGTCTAGGCGACGTTTCGACGAGGTCTCACTCGTCATCTTCAGGCTGGTGCTTTCGGCTTCTTGTTACTGGAACAGAGCTCTGTTCCAGTAACAAGAAGCCGAAAGCACCAGCCTGAAGATGACGAGTGAGACCTCGTCGAAACGTCGCCTAGACACCCCAACTTTTACACGGGAAGACACCCGAGGACACCAAAACCTGCATATATATATATATATATATATTGGGGGGAATGAACGAATTCCTATGCCCCGCAAATAACCCAGACACATTCTGCTCATGTAAAAACACGCTGATTCCCAGACCATCCGTGGGCCGGATTTAGAAGGCGAGTGGGCCGGATTCGGCCCCTGGGCCTTAGTTTGCCTACCCATGATTAGCTGGTGCGCTCACCTCCCTTCCATCTCTCATGGGGCAGGCTACAGTCCAAGGTGTGCTGCTGTCCCACCGCTATCGAACGTATGCTTAACTTGAACCTGCGGGACAAATAAAAGAGCAGCAGGAAGTGACTGCTGGGCATGATGTCCATTAGGGGAATCAGCTGGATCAGACTAATTAAAATGTACAGGACTTCCTGGAGTAAGCCATGGGTGGTGGTGAATGAAATAAAATTATGTCTGAATATCTTTTTTTAAACCCTGCACATAGAAAATGGACATGCATCCCTTTCTCTGATATGGTAGCTTTCTATTGATGGTCAAACTATGGAACTCGCTCCCAATTGGATGGCTTCTTTTAATGAGGATTAGACAAATTCATGGAGGAGACGGCTGCCGAAGGCTACAAGCCATGACTGGAGGCAGCAATGCTTCTGAATACTAGTTGCTGGAGATGCACAGGACAGAAGAGTACTCTTGCGCTCGAATCCTGCTTGCTGGTTTCCCACAGGCAACTTAACAATGCGGCCACTGTGAGAGCAAGCTGAGGGACTAGATGGGCCACTGGCCTGATCTAGAGGGTTCGTCTTTGGTTCTTGTGCTGTTGGTGTTTCATTCAAACAAGTGTTCTCTTCCCTGCAAGCTGAAGTAGCATTATTCAAGAAGGCTGCTGCTGCTGAAGTTTGGTAAACATGCTACAGAAAGGATGGTCTCCCTCGGGAGGTTGCGGACTCTCCTTCCTTGAAGGTTTTTAAGCAGAGGTTGGATGGCCATCCGCCATGGATGCTTCAGCTGAGATTCCTGCATTTCAGGAGGTTGGGACTAGATGACCCTTGGGGGTCCATGAGTCTAAGCAGTTACTTAAGGAGGAATTTGCGAATGAAGAATAGCTTGCCTTTCTGTCTATTGCTGCTGCAGCCCAGTTCTGGTAAAATATTGCAAGTGTTACTGCTTGACTCCCATCAGTTAGCACACTCTTACTTTTGCTTTATGTTGGCCCTTCATGGCAAGTCCATTTCCCCCCTGAACAAATGCCCAAGGCAGGGACAGATCAACTAGTGTTACCTTCTAGGCTGGCTCTCTCTCTCTCTCTCACCTGGCTGCCTATGCTCTCTTCGTCCTCCCTCTGCTACTTGCCCTTCCTGCCACTAGGCCAGCCTGGCAGAGCTTTGTTGCTGATTTCTAACTCTCTTCAGTCTTTACCAGTAGGGACTTTCAAAAGGGCTAGACAGCAAAATTCAAATCACACTAGTAAATGAGCTGTGGTCAGGAAGGTATCCCCCGCCACTCCCCTCTCTGTGGGAGAGGTGGCAAAGCTAACAATGCTCTTATTTACTTACTGGCAGAAGTGGGAGAAGGAACAGGAGGGGGTGTACAAACACAGCCCCCGTTGGTAACCTGACATTGCAGTTCATAGCAGTGCACAGGAAATCCTTCAGCTTACTTTGCGTAGGCATATTGGGAGCAGCTTCCTTGGCTAGGTAGCATCCTGGTTTGTTGTGGTCTTTTGTCAGCCCAGAAGCCATCAGGGAAGGAGGCAGCTTGCTGGGCTGTGTGTGCTGTGTGGGGTGGGGTCTGAATCCTGGGGCAGAGCAGGTTAGCGCTTCCAGTGCTGAAGAGAACTTGGTCGCTGCAGGCATAGATGCTTGCCATATCTAGATTCAGGGGTAGAGCGATGGGTTAGTTGTAGCTTCCAATTTAGTACTGGAAGTTGACTATGGGTCACTCCAATCTTTTTCTTTATTAGGGAGGCAAGTCTCTCTAAACAGCAGCAAGTCTCTAAAAAGCCCTTTATCCCAATTACAGTGGTACCTCGGGTTACAGACGCTTCAGGTTACAGACGCTTCAGGTTACAGACTCCGCTAACCCAAAAATAGTACCTTGGGTGAAGAACTTTGCTTCAGGATAAGAATAGAAATCGCGCGGCAGCAGTGGGAGGCCCCATTAGCTAAAGTAGTACCTCAGGTTAAGAACAGTTTCAGGTTAAGAACAGACCTCCAGAACGAATTAAGTTCTTAACCCGAGGTACCACTGTATAATGGTGGCCTTATTCCTCACAGCTGGGCAAGGTAACTTGGTTATGCCTTCATCTGGGATTTTAAAATGTTGTGCAAGTTAGAGGCAGCTGGTAACCTATTTGGAATGGAATACTCTCACCTTCACTCCCAAATTTATGAAGTACAATGAAATGTGGCAAGTTTGTTAGGATGACTCACCATTAACTTTGTATGTAATTTCAACAGGTGTTACAAATGGAAACCAGATTTCACTGGCCTGTTTCCATTGGTCATAACGTTCCTCTTCCAAAGACTCTTCAAAGATCTGTACTGTGAGGGAAATAAACATCATCATTTGATTGTGGAAGGCCGACAACCTAAATACTCCCTTCTAGATTCATGTTTGTCCTTAACATGAGATAAACAAATAGATGCAGCTAAAATTAAACTAGGTTGACAGGGTAGATATACAGCTTTGCCAATCGTCTTGAAAAAAAGTTGAAGAATTTATATAGTTCCCTCTCAGCCTGCCTTCCCTTGAATAAATTTGGAAGAAGTGAAAAGAGGTGTGGGGAACTGAGGCAGGAGTCCGGAACAAAATATCTGTAGAATTATGAAAAAATGCATAAGAAAATGAATCTGACTGCAATTAATCAAACAATTATTGCTTCATTAAAACAAGTCCAGCTGTGTTCAATGGGACTTATTCCCAGAAAAGCTTGGATAGCACTGCGGCCTTAAGTTGCAATCCCTCCTCGCTTGCCTGGGAGTAAATGTCATTCAGTGCAGAAGGACCTAATTCTGGTTTGACATGGCTACTGTACTCCAATCAAACTCATACAAGCAGTTTATGGCTCTGGCCCTGATTCAAAGGCCTATTGCTTTCAGTGAGACAAGCCTCATTCATTGTGATGAGAGTAGAACAGGGATTGTCAAACTTCTGTCACATTTCACCCCCTTAATGGAAGAACAGACTTAATTTCCCAGGAAACATAGGTAAAATCTGCCCTGCACTGGAGTTATTTTGATAGGTTTACTTTTTTTCTGCCTGTGCAACCTATTTGCATTTCCTCCCCTGTTTTTTCCAGGGTTCTCTTTGGCATGGGGTGAATTTGCATTTGGTGCCATTTTGACAGTCCCTATGGTTCTGTGAATGACAAATTCATCTTTCCATTGACTTTTAAAAAACATCCCAACAGCTTCTACTTTCAAAGGGAAAGGTACTCTGCACTTGCTCAAAAACACTGTGCCATTAAAAACAACAACCACAGACACACGTTCCTGGTTCCCTTCATAAATAACTGTTTCTATGCATGTATCTGTGTTAGAGCCTGTTTTAACACCCCCCCCCCACCTTTATGCACTTTGCCTGTCTTCCAAGAACTTCAGCTTGAGATACCATCATTTTTGCAATAAAAATAACATGACTCTTGAGCCCTGGGCCCAATCCAGTGGGATTGGATGGGTCACACCACCCAGTGTATGTGGGTGTATATGTTTGTAGGTATGTCAATAGAAAACACACACACACACATACGATTTTTTTCTAGACCAGGGGGGAAATGCAAAGCATTAGACTTGATCAATGTTCTTGCAGTAGTCTGCAGTCTATTCCAACCCCCAATGAAGACGCTTTCCACTGACTCTGGTGGTCCTTGGAACCATCCCAAAGGTTTATGTACTCTGGCTCACTTTAGTTTAGTGCCAGTCTAACACTCTTTACTTTCCATGGAGCTGCTCTTGTTTTCCTTTCAAGCTTGTGAGAGAAGACTCAGCCCTCAGTCCTCTCAGCTGTGGTGTAATGCACCAGAGTCAAGAACTAGCTCTAGGGAAAAGCAAAAGAGGACTATGTTGGTAGATCTGTTTCTGGAAATGACAACTCCATTTATGGCGTATGACAGTATACGATTTCTATCCATATATCTTTCCATATATCTCATCCATAATATTCTTTTAAAAAATAATCACAAGGATTCAGCTTTGCCTTGTTGGGCCCATACATTAATTGAACACCTTATTATCCCTCTGGGATTTCTTGTTGGGTTTTTGTTTCCTGCCTGCCGGCCTATTAAGAGGTCCATCAGGAAGATAGATCCAGGAAGATGTCAAAGAATCTTTTCCAAAAAAACGGTATTTGTGGAGCCTGAATATTTTCTTTTCTTGATCTGCTGGAAAAATTCCTCTATTTATTGGAGAGGATTCTTGCTTGCACAATGTTTCCAGGAAATCCATACATGCCTGTGCCAGTGTTTATTAGGTTTAGAAGTAATGAAGTGAGCAGGCAAATATTTTCAAAAAGGAAAGAGATTTAGGTTGGTTTAAGATCCCTTTTCCAAAAGTCCCACAAATGTTTGCTTGCTAATCCCCATATTGCTAATGTCTAGGGCAATTTAATGCAACTGATAACAGCCACATCTGATTTTATTTTTAAAATGTTTCTCTCATACCTTTCAGCTTATGGCGAAAGAGCAAATTAATCAGTAGGATAGTCCTCATGAAAATCTTAGGCCAAAAGTGAACCATACACAGGAATACATACTGTGTGTTTGTGGGAGTGGAAAGATAATGTATTGCTGCCTCACAGCTGGGTTGCATGGAGATTAACTGTACAGATGAATACTTGGGGCGGGGGGGTGGGGGGGCTGACGTCGTAGAACTCCCATAATCTGGCTAAGGACCGCATCCTGGGCAGGTTTGGGTGCATCATACAAATAATTTACTGGGCCCAGAGACCTTGTTCCGAATAGGATTCCTTGCAAGAAAAGGGAAAAGTTGACAGCTATGCCAGAGACCCTGTTGGCTTTCCTGCCTCCCAGGACACATGATGTTGATTTTGCAAGTGTTTTAAGGGACAGTGTCTGGGGCAGAGTGACAACGGTGAGGCTATTTGCTTCGCTTCAGGTGGATAACAAGCGGCAAGACCTGGAAATCAAAGACAGCAGCGGAATTGACGCCACCAAGCTGAGTCGCTTTGTTCGGATCAATGAACTCCGCTGGGTAACCGAGTACAACCCTATGGTAAGAAAGGACGTCTCTAGATCATGCTGGAGTTATACCTAGGCATTTGAATACCGAGTTCACTTTGGAGAGAACAACCCCATGAAATTACTGCCCCTTTCTTGACCCCAGAATGAGTTAATTGAATAGTGGCAGGGATGGCCACCAACTTGGGTGGCTTTAAAAGACGAATGGACAAATCCATGGCTATCAATGGCTATTAGCCATTGTTGCTATGCTCTGACTCCACAGTTAGAGGCAGCAATGGTTCAGAATACCAGTTGCTGGAAACCACAGGAGGGAAGAGGGCTCTTTTGCTTGGATCCTGCTTGCAGGTTTCCTACAAGCATCTGGCTGTCCAGTGTGAGAAGAGGATGCTGGACTGGGTAGGCCATTGGCTTGACCCAGCAGGCTTTCCTTACGTTCTGATGTCTCTCTCCCTAAGCTTTCCTTGCATTTCCTACCTGCTGCTCCTTCAACCTTCCCGTCTTCTGCGAACTGAGAAACCGAGCGGGGAGCTTGACGCAGGGCCTAGTACGCTGGACCTCCCACAATGCTCCAAATCCCACTGCTCTTGAGCTGGAAGGCTCTTCGAGAAATGCACTCTCTGACCTTTTCTTGTCAGAATTCAGGAACACACACACACACACACACACACACACACACACACACTTTCCTTCTTTTTATTGACACAGAGCCTGTCTCAACCCCCACCCCCCATCCTGCCAATCTCCCTGTGTTTGGGTGTAGCGCACAGGGAGGCGGCAGGTCAGCTGTAGGGTGTCCAAGACCCTTGTTTGGCTTGTGGGAGAAGGGTGGGGGGAAAGTGCAAGGGGAAGGAAAAAGTCAGATGACAAATTATCCGCCGATGGGAAACTATGCGAGGAGCCCATTGGCAGTGCCAGGTGACTTGAGGCTCTTCACAGAGGGCTAGTGTGTGCAGCTCAATCATTCCCAGTGATATATGGAGAGTTCCAGGTCTACTTTCCATGTTGTTAGCATCCAGTCTGCTTGGACTTGTGGCTTTCAAGCACAGTTCAGATCAGTGTTGAAATGTTTTCCAGGCTTCTGCTATGTTTTTCTAAATGGGAATGATAGCATCAGAAAGGTATACGTGTGTGTGTGTGTGTGTGTGTGTGTGTGTGTGTTTGGTTGCCATTGCAGTGGTAACACTTCCACAGGATTTTCCATCCTTCACTTCTTAAGGTTTGCAGTCTGACTCAGAGAAGCAGCTTAAGCCAAATGGTGGTATATATCACGTTTAGAATAAAGACTCACATATGTTTTTTTAAAAATAGGAAATATAGAATTCCATGGTGATTAAAAAGTGTACATGCAGAGTGGTAAAGAAAATACATGGAAATGGAGCAGTGAAGGCTGCATTCTCGCATGCTGGGAGTAAGTCCCGTTGAACTTAGTTGGGCATCCTTCCCGTTAAAGAGGTAATGGACTGAGCTGAAGATCTTAAAAGCTGTGTTGGACAGGGTAGCCAGCAACCTTTAGGGCAAACACAAAGACATAAGACTGATGAACATTAAAAGGACAACTGGGATCTGCAATCTCAAATGTGAACTGTAGAGAATCAACTTTGTCAAATGCAAACGAACAAGCAAGCAAACAAGCCCCCGCCCTCGATATATTCTTGTTCTATGCTCATGAGGCTAATAACAGGGCTGTCACATGAGGCCCTACTTTCAATACTGTTTGTGCTTGCGAAAGTTTTAGGGTGGTAACCCTGCTTCACTTCCACACCCCTTAATTTCCTGCCAAAATCTCATAATTTTTAACACCACAAATGTTCCGGTGTATTTTTGTTTGGCTTCTCTTGCGATATGACCACTTGGACAGCAATAATGTGGTAGCATAGGGGATGCATCTCAAAACAAACAAAATGAGGATAAATCCACCACTGTTATTGTGTCAAGGTCAATATCCTGTTGCAGAATACACAGAAACCATCACCACCATCATCATCCTGCATCTGGAGAGGACCTTGATTTAAAATATCAAGCTTTTGTCTTTTTTAAAAACATTGACTTTCTTAAAAAATAATGTTTAATTGCTTTTATTCTTACAGGTTAAACAATAACACAAATGCAACAAAAGGCACCCCCCCCCCTTAGGAACTAAATGTTTAATTCCACCATCAATTTGGGTCCTGGATTTGTGTTTTTGAGAAAATACCGAGTTTCCAAATCCTCACCTGAAACATATTCTCTTACAAGCAACTCTTAAAACACACACACACACACACACACACACACACACACAGAGAGAGAGAGAGAGAGAGAGAGAGAGAGAGAGAAGTTTTATTACTGTTTTGAATGATTATAGTAACATACAAACAAAACATAAATAGGAGAAGTCAAAAATAGGAAAGGAGGATGTTGGTTAATGTGGCTTGACCTTAGAAATTGTTCATGGTATAACAAATGCTTACCAATTGCCTATGTTTCCCTTTTGCGGGTGTCAAGCTCAGTATGCAGCCATTGAGGGCTGGGGGTGGGCTGCAGCCAATAGCACAGTCCTGTACTGACTTATCCACCTGTTTGCTGTTCGAAGAAGGTGTTGAGAGGCCTCTTCTTTTGCTTGAATTCAGGCATCTATTGGCCTATGTCTAAATCCGGCAGTTCTAAAACGAGCACACCTGTGAATTCTTCTAATTTGTGGGTTGTTGTTTTTTTGCCAGTTTAACAAATACAATGCGCAGACACAAAGAGGAAAACAGTTGAGGGTTGATAAATAGATTAATCAGAGCAAAACTGATCAATGTTCTGACAAATCAAGTAACACCTAGCTTACTAACCATCTTAGCTGGCCTTGCCTGAACTTTGTGCAGATTCAACTGCACCACCTCAGTCCAGCTCTACTTCATCCTGAAATCTAAATCACCTCTGCTCTTTGCCTCTCTGCTTTTGATCCACTGCATTCTCCTCTGTTATTTCGATACGAACTCGAGGGAGCATTGTCATGATTCTGAGGGCTAGCCTTACGTTTTCAGTGTTCTAGGTTTTAGGGCTTGGTGCTCCAAGAGTGCCTCAGATCTCACATTCCCTATTCAACCTATTTCTCCATCTCTGATATATTGACAGACTGCAGTAGGTATCTTTAATAGTACCATTCAGACTCACCTTCTCTTGTTCACTGACAAGTCATCCCCAAAGCATGCGGAGATGATGGACAAGTATCGTGAAGCAGCAGTTCTCTTCCAAGGGAAGGTAAGTCTGATGTGACTTGGGCGCAAGGTTGCTGTTTTTTTATCCTTCCAGACAGAAGTAGTTATTTATGCTTGGGCACACCACAGTCTAAAGCAGGGTTGACCAGTGGCGGAGGAAGAGGGTGCGAGGGGTGCGGTCCACACCGGGTGTCATCACCAGGTGGGTGACAAAATGAGTTTAAAAATAAAAAATTGGACTCACAAAACTTTTTAGGAGTGATGTGGTGGCTTAGGCACCTGCAGCTTCCATGCTGCCTGAAATAGCAGCATGGGACTTACCTCTGCCTACTGCTTCTCCCTCAGCCATCCTACAGCTGAGGGGGAAGCGGCAGAGAGGCTCCAAGCATCGGAGAGGCTCGTCTGGCCCCATGGGCAGCTTGCCCCGCCCCTGGCTACAGGACACCCCCCTGCACCAGGCACTAGCTATGCTGCTGGGGTTGACATCAGTTGTTGGCATCAACAGGCACTTGCTAGGACTCACTCCTCAGTAGCAGCAGGTGAGCAATGAAAAGGAGAAGGAGAAAGAAATAACTTCACACACTTTGTTCTCCCCGGCCCCCAGCGCAGGAAATTATGCCAACTGAGCCCAGAGGTGGCAGCAAGGGAATGGACAGTGACAACAGGAGATCAGGGCCACATCTATACCTTTAAAGCACTATTATACCACTTTAACAGTCTTGGCTTCTCCCAAAGCATCCTGGGGATTGTAATTTCTTAAGTGTGCCGAGAGTTGTTAGGAAACCCCTATTCCCCACACAGAATTACAATTCCCAGAGTGGTTTAACAATCAATCCCTCTTCCCAGGGAACGCTGGGAAATGCAGCTCTGTGGAGGGAATAGGAACCTGTTTCTTTACAATTCTCAGTAACCTTAACAAATTGCAGTTCCCAGGGTGCTTTGGAGGAAGCCAAGTGGTATAAGAGTGCTTTTAATGTCTGGTGTGGATGTAGCCCAGGAGAACAGTCGTGGAGATATGAGATTAGAAAATAACTTTGTAGAATACATGAAAACTCATTGGGGAACTTTTGGTTTAATACTAGTAGTCACTTGCCAAAGTAGAAATGCTATGCATTTTAAAAGACTTTTGGGATCCATTTCCTTCACTGATGGCCAGCTTCGCTGATGGCCAGCTTCCATTTTTATTATATATCTGAATCACAGTTCAACTCTGGAAAAGAACTTGGAGTGGCCAATGGCACTGCTGCTGCTGTTCCATTGGCCACCTCCTGATGTCTCTGAATATTCCATATGCCTGAAGAGCTTTCTTCAAATGGCAGCACAACCCTCCCTCGGACTTGCCAGGTGAACTGCGCTGAGGACACTGAGTCAGAATTTCAGAGCTTATAATGTCGAAGAGGTTTCTTTGTTGCTTCTGTTTAAATTACTGACCTAAACACCAGGGGCTTCAGAAACCTGTAGGTGATCTCATGTGAATTCTTTCCCCCAGCTTTTCAGTTCCAAACATCTTCTACACAAATGTTGTTTTAATAGGTGAAAAGACTTCTGAGACATGCAGGATCAAAGGCTGGTGTTTGGGCAGGAGCAGGTCCAATAATCTTTGCCTAAAGTCCATAGCGCTATTATGCGGAACCCATATTAAAGACAGAGCTTCATAACTGTCTGGTCCACATAGTCTAGCTAGAATCCAACATGGGGAACACACAGCTCTGAGTCACTCTCCCCATCCCATACCCTCCCCGAAACCATGCTTTCCCATCTATTATTATTATTTGCATACAAAATACAAATGTGGGGAAGCTCAGAGATCGAGCAAATGCTTTGCATGCACAGGGTCTCAGATTCAGTCTCTGGCTTCTCCAGGTAGAGGTGGGGAAAATTCCTAGAATCATAGAATCATAGATTCCCTAAGGATGGTCATTCCCCACTTTTGATTGCCCAGACCCCCCTTGTCAATTGGCCTTGCCTCCCATTCCTCTGTCCCCTCTGCTAATTCAGGTTTGCTATTTTCAGTTAGAAGAGACTGCAAGGCTGGCCCATTTTGCTGCTCAAGGCAAAACATCAACACACACATACACACATACTGTTCCTCAAGTCAAGGTGCATAGTACCCAAAGCTGATTCTGACTACAGATGCACACAATGGTATTCCCTTCACTGTGGTGCTTCACAGAAAGGTCTAAACCCCTCTGGCCAGACCAGAACCCTCAGTGTTACCTGCCCTCTCTGCTCTTCAGATCTGAAAAGCAGAGAGGATGTGATTTCCTCCACTTCCTGCCACTGGGTTGACTGGTGAGGTTTGAATCCCCATGTCTAGCCCAGCTCCATGATGTTACTGCTGTGTGTCTGATGGGCCACAAAACATGGTTTGGGGGCGAGATCTGGCCCGTAGGCCAACAGTTTGCAAATATCTAGGTTACTGGAGCTCCTCTGAGCTCTCATAATCTGTGTGATAACATTCATTTGCCTGTGTGAGCATTCTAAAATATCTCTACGCCTTTCCTATTGCCTCCTTGAAGATTCTTTTTATCTCAGTGGACGTCCATGCAAAGGGCAATGACAGGGTTATGTCTTATTTCCGCCTGAAGAAGTCTCAGCTGCCTGCACTGGCTGCATTCCACACACCAGATGAGGAGCAGGAGGTGCTGTCCGTGGATGAAGTCTCCCTGGAGACTGTAAGGGGTTTTTGCAATGGTTTCTTACAGAGAAAGGAATTGGTGAGTGCACAGGATGACAACTGGGCTGACCAATCCCAGCTTTCTGCTTGATTATCAACCCCACCCCCTGAAAATGTTGTCCCCACTTTTCCACTTCAATCTGATGTCTAGTTTTATACCTGACATAGCTGGTAGTGTTTCAGAGCAATGCTTTTGCACCTAAATAATAAACAGAGGACCAATACAGCCAGTGGTGGTAATGGAGGTGTTTAACACTTTCCTGGAATGCTAAGGTCTCTTATTGGTGCCTATGGAGGATTTCCTTCCAATGTAAATAACAGCTACTAAGGGGCTATTTTCATGAGGGCTACTCCTGGGGAGGAAAGGGTTACACCCACTCATCCCTACCAGGTGAGATTCTGATAACTGTCAGCCCTCCCAGTGCCTGTTTTTAAAATCATGAAGTCTAAATGCAAAGGTGCATTTAACTCATCCTAAATAATGCAGATCATTTCTGACATAGCAGGTACTGTGTGCATCCCCATCTGTCAACATAGTTCTGAATTATTAGTGGGTCATAGCAGTGCTATTGCATCAGTGATCAAGCATAACCATCCATAGCTTCCCCTGAGCCAGTTCAGAGTCACAATACACGTCCTCTTGGGTGCTTGTGAAATCTTCTCTATCGCTTCCCTTAGAAAAAGTGTCCATGTAGAAACTATCTCTGTGTAGCTCAGTCTATCATGGAAGTAGAATAATTTCTCCTTCTGAAAAGCTGTGCAGTCTCAAAAGATTTAGAGATCTGTGCTAAAAATAATTTCTTAAATCTGAAATTATAGGATTGGAATAAATTATGCAAATGGAACAAATGTGAACAATTACATTCAGTTTGTACGTTTTCTCCTCTGGCTACACAGCTTGATTTCTCTCCTCTCCCCCCTCCCCCCCGCAATGGAAATGTTTAGTTCCGTTGTTTTATTTTTGTTTTTCCAGGATTTGGGTAAGGAGGTTTTGGACTCATGGAAAACTGGGGAATTGTGGTAGAATATACATGCAAGAGTCAGGGCGCAGGGACTCCAGATGATGGGGGAAAGTTTGGGAACTGGCAAAAGCAACTCTGCCTCATTTCCTTAAAAAGGAAACCTTAGGAATTATGGGGCCTGCTGCTGTTGTGGAGACAAAAGAGATCCACTACGGAATGGATCTTCAGAATATCTCGGTGCCAAGTTTATCTGCACAGATTTCCCCCCTCCTAATTCCTGTCTTGCTCTTTAATCTTGATGCGAAGCGAGTCTCCTACCTCCTTGTTCTGCTAAAAAATGAAAAAAATCACATGAAATATTCATTATATGTATAACATTATAGGCATATGCACTCCAGATTTCCTACAGCAACCAGCAGATAACAGGTAAATACAGCGATACAATAAAATTTTATACAATTACAGCAGAATATATATATGCAACAGAGATTTCCTGCCTTCAGAGGTCTTGTTTGAGTGATGGTAGGAAAACTAAAATGGTATAAGAGATTAGCCCCCATATTAATGTGGCTCAGTTGGTAGAGGATGACACTCTTGATCTCGGGCTTGTGGGTTGGAGCCCCATGGTGGGCAAATGATTCCTGCATTGCAGGGGCTTGGATTAGATGGCTCTCAGGGTAACTCTATAATTCTATGGTTCTATGCACAGCGAGAGACACCAAGTGCTCTTTCAGGATCTCAAGTGTCTCCACTCCCAGTTCATCTTTCCACTAAAAATCATGATGTTGACGTGGTTCCTTTTGTTCTGCTTTATTTCAGAAAGAAAACTCTAAGCCAGAGGATAAGATCTTCAAAGAGGAACTCTGACTCTGTTCCAACAGCCTCTAGCCACAGCCTAATTCCTGCTGTAGTTCTGCGCATACTCTTGTCCTGGGGAGTTGGGGGATAATCAGCAGCAACCAACAGTCACACAACAGAAATGTGCCAGACCATGTCAGCCGAGTTCAATACTTCCTCGATCCTCCCATAAATGCTCACATTGGGCAGACCCACACTATACCACACTTTACCTCTGGCTTTCACCAGAGATATATGGGAACTGTAGGGTTATTTGGGCGAAGTCATGTGCTTTACATGTGCATTGAATATGCTTTAAAGGTATAGTCTGGGTCTGCCCATTGCCTTTCCTACTTTACCAGCTCCATCTTTTCAGTTTTGTTCTTTGGTAATTCAAGCTCTGCCTTGTTTTGCAAACAATGAGATTAAGGGCTGTTGGGATCTGCTAGCTTTGGACAGGCTGCCAGGTAGTTGGCTCTTGACATTGCAATGCCTTTAGTGGTGGGTTAATTCTATTTTAGTTTGTTCTGCAATGCTTTCCCTACGCTGCCACATTATTGCTGTCTGGAGGGGTTATAGTGCAACAAAAGTGGAACAAAAATAAAAAAAAAACATTTGTGGTATAATAAATATGGGATTCCAACAGGAGGTTACAGGATATGCACAGACTGGGAATAAAGCAACGTGACCAAACTTTTGCAGGCGCAAACAGTAGTGAAAGCTCATGTGTGAGCTCCCCATTAGCATCATGAGCACATAT
The DNA here is from genome assembly GCF_964252035.2 of Podarcis erhardii. Taxonomy (NCBI): domain Eukaryota; kingdom Metazoa; phylum Chordata; class Lepidosauria; order Squamata; family Lacertidae; genus Podarcis; species Podarcis erhardii. The sequence goes on along the minus strand of NC_138500.1, from coordinate 34,434,546 downwards.
GATCATGAAAGTGCAATAAAAGGGTGTCTGAAGAGTCCCACCTGGGAAATTGTTGCATCAGAACTGGGAGGGGGGTCAAGAAAGACCCATGATTAAGGCATGAGATAGCTCCTCTCCAGGATCTTTTAATAGCCACTTGAAGGAAAATCTTACAGCCGTACAGCTTTGAGGCCTAAACCTGGATGTATTTAATTAGTTGGTTGTTTCTTTAAAGCACTCTTTAGCTGAAGTGCCTCCTGGAGCAGCTTTATAAAGATCCCCAAAGAAAACAGGATGGGGGAAAAGCAAGCTCAGCCTCCAGGTCTTGAAAGTTACGGTTCTTATAACAACCAGCTGGCATAGAAACAGTTCAGGAAGCCAGATGGGATGGCAGCTGTAAGGTGAGAGTTGCATTAAGTCTTGTTTGCCATCCCAATCTCCAAGCAGTGTGGAAATCTAGGGGGTTCAGGGCTTGGTTTCCTTGGAAAGAGGGACAGCGGAGACTGTAGTGTCTTTATGATATATGGTTTATTTACACATATATATAACCTGAGCCTACGATGCAGGGTATCACAGCATTAACACTCCAAGGGGCTCTTGCTTCTCCCATATTCACAGCCTTGGATTCAAGCAGAAATCAAGCAGAAATCAATCTCTGGTTTCTGCCAGCAGCCTCCTTCCAGCTCTCTCTCACACAAGTGGCTTTTGTCTTTCTCACTACCAGCAAGGTGAGGAAGAAGGGCCCATCCATTTGCCCTCTGACACGGAGAAACTTCGCTTGTCATACTAAGGACTGTACAGTACTTACGTAAATAGTAATGAGAATCCTTGGCTAATTCAACAATGGAATCCTACATTAGATTTTAGCCCTTGCTGGACCTAGGATTCCAGGATCATAAGGGATTCTGACATCATGCAGGGTGACCGCCTCCTGTCCAAACCTCACAACAGTATTATGGGGAACAAAAAGAGCTGCTTGGTCCAATTCAGTACTTAAGATTCTGTTTTTCTTCAGCAAGGGTATATAAAATGCATCCTGTCAGAGTCTCCAGCGAAAAGGTAGTCTGCAAGGGGCTCACTTTACAACAGAATTGTAAAAATGTAGTGTGGGGGCAGGTTATAGCTGACTGGCTTTTAACTGAAGTGCTTGCTGAGTCAGACTGCTGAAGAGTGGGGAGGAGGAAGGCTGCTACAGATGAAAAGTATCGCTGCATCCAAGATGTAGCAGAGAGCTCTCTCGCTTCGCTCTTGGCATACCCTTTCTAACCCTGACAGATTGCTGCTGCCATGTGAACAGTTGCCACGTTGTCTCTCAGGAAGGCATTTGACTTGAGGGGAACTGCTAAGTACTGCAGAGCAGAGAAACCACAGAACACCCCCTGTCCCCAAGGGCAAAGCTAGGAGTAAAAGGCCACTCTTGTTCTCCTAATCCCTGCTCAGCCGCCTCCATCTCTGAAAGTGGAGTTACCAGCAGCAATGTGCGGTGGTGGCAGCAGCAGCAGCAGCAGGACACAACAGCCAAGGGAATGAGGTGGACGGACTTGCATGGCCCACAGCGCTGAGTCAAAGGATCTCTATCCTCTAAAACAGCCTCTTGTTGCAGCTTATAAGGCCACTTGCAAGTTCTTGGGTGCCTCTGTTTGTCCCTTGCTAATTCTTCTCATCTCAGGATTTCATTTTTCACTTTGAATTGCACTGAGTCAACACCAGAGCTGCAAAGCTGAACAGCCCTACTATGGGATCTTGGCACAACGGCGTGAGTGGAATTGGCACACGGTTAAAGCTCTGGGTTCTACTGTGCTGGGAACTGGCAGTGCAAAAACACACACACGCAAATCACCAACTTGTAAACAACAACAACACCCAGGAACGTATTGCAGGCACGCCTACAGACACAAAACCCCACATCTGCTCTCCTACTGCCTAGAATGGATAGAGAGATCATTGCTGCACAGAAGTGACTGGTTAGGAATCACTTCTTCACAGAGCACATACAGTAGTTGAACTGGAATTTGCTAGTACAGCAAGTAGCAAAGGCAGCCAACTTGGATTTCTTTAAGAAGGAATGAGAAAAGTTCATGGCAGATAAGATATGCACCTTCTCCAATGTCAATGACAGTTGCTGGGACTCATTGGGGGGTGGGGAGAGTGCTGTTGCATTCATGCCCTGAATGCAGGCTTCTCAAGGATCTGGTTGGCCACTGTGAGAATAGGATGCTGGACCAGATGGGCCTTTGGGATGATCTATCTGGGCTCTTCTTGGGTTAAGTTCTCCATTGGTCCTGCCTCCACTGAACATGGTAAACACAAACTCTCAACTCAACCTTCCTGATCTGTATTGCCTAATGAATCTGATCTCATCATTTCAGTTTGACCTTCACATCCATAGAACTTCATGTCATCATCACCACTGCTATTTATCTGAACTTATAATTATCCAGACATTGTGAATATTCCCCAATTGAAAGGAACCTTTCCATCATTCCACCTGCAAAGAGAAAATTTATCAAAACCAGTGCCCTACCTTTAGCAGTCCTATTTGCAAAATCCATCCATTTCTGTTTGTCCTGTACTGTTTCCACTGACTGCTGGGTGTCCAAAGATCCTCAGAGCAAGAGGATGTTCATATCATATGACCAAGTGTCACAAGACATTTCCCACGATCTCTGCATATGGTCAAATGTAATGGTTTCATAGGCAAATCTCTTTTTGGAAAATTAGGCTTCAGAACATATTTACTTTGTAGGAGGGCCTTGCCTTAAATACTTAATTGTCACACACTTGTAATTCTTTTATACCAAGGCTAGGAAATCTTTTACCTTCCAAATGTTGTTTGGATCCAAATCCCATTGGTCCCAGCCAGTGTCCTGTCTCTTGCCCTTGAACTCGGAACTTGAACTGTTGTCACGTCTGGAGGTTTTGAAAGTTCTATTGATGAATTCAGTACAACATACCACCATGGGTATACAGGTTACACACAGGTAAGGCATGACAGAGTACTATGATACATGACTAGGCGCAACTAGGCTATTGATCCAACACTTGACATGCTCCCTCTGAGAGTGGGGTGTGCACAGCTATTCACACAGGCAGGACATGCAAGGTTTGCTTGAACCAGCTCTGTTCCCTTCCTTCTTTGGAGACAAAAGTGGAGGTGACATAGCTGGCTCCCTGTCAGACGTATTCCTGGGTGTCTTCCTTGAGGGATGAGGTGCATAGGGTGTCCAGTACCATAGAGGCAGGCTGTTCTTCTGCTAGGCCACTAGACCCCCTGACTCTAGATCACCACCTCCCAATTTACTAGGACCACCCCTGGGTCAATCTCCTATGCAGTCCTAAGTGCTCATCCCTCAACTTGCTAGGATCTTCCCTTGGGTCGGCCTCCTCCAATTCCCTGTGTTCTTCCCATTCCTCATCCTCATCTGACTACCCTTTTCGCAATGTCTCCATGGGTCTCATGACATCCAGTAGTGGACAGCGGAGTGGGGTAGAGGTACTTTCTGGCAGGTGAATGGCTGCTGCTTAAAGGGAAGGGCAAGTGTCAGGGGGGTGGCGCAGTGCATACAAGCTAATAGGAGTGTTGCAGTGACTCTGCTGGTGCTCTTGCACCAAACCACCTTGATCCTCACCCTCCTCCTGGTAAGCAGCAGCGACTCATCTGCTGGGAGGTCAGACAAGTGTCTCCATGCCACCACTACTCCATCCACTGCTGGTCCCAGTCAGCGTGGCCAATCGTCAGGGATGATGAATTCAACAGCCTCTAGAGAGCCACAGGTTCCATGTCCCTATTTCATGCAAATAACAAAAGATAGGGGACTGGGCCAGCCAAAGGCACTGTATAACTTTTATAACACATGCACAGAGTATGGGAAACAAGCAATATGAATTGGAGCTTTTAATACAGGATGGCAAATATGACCTGGTAGGCATTACCGAAACTTGGTGGGATGAGACCCATGATGGGAATGTAGGAATTGAGGGGTATAACATGTTCAAAGGGAATAGGCCACAAGGAAGTTTTCATGGATAGTTGAGATTCCTGCATTGCAGGGGGTTGGGCTAGATGACCCTCGGGGTCCCTTCAAACACTATATAGTTCTATGAGTCTATGAAGAACTGGATAACTACAAAATAAGGAGCAGAACAGCTATATTGATTTGCCTCTCAGATTGTAGCAATGTGAATCATTTTTAGTCAAATAAGCCAGAGGAAAAACAAAACAGGATGTACAGGGACCTTGTGGTTATGCTAACGTGTTCATGAGGAGATGTTTCCTCAATGCCTGTCCCACGAGTGTACATAGATAATTATAGAGACAACTTTTTAAAGAGGCTTGTTATGTACATTGGTAAACTTTAATTCCTTTTCTCTCTTGTCTAGAAGACCACATTCGAAACAACAAGCCCTTAAACCACCGTGTGGCCAAGAAGCCATCCTCTATCCTCCCACAGCTGGCCACAGCCAGAGTGCTAAAATATAGAAAGTTGCTGTCAGATGTCCTTACAAGACCCTCCAGTTAGTGGAGTAGTTGTCAAGTGTGGGGGCAGAAGATTTCCTCAAAAAGCTCAAGTCAGCACTTTTGAGAACATTTGGGACCAACATGTGTAAACACGATGATGGTATTGCTGCAGATATTTAATGGAGAACATATTTATTAGACCAGTTCAAACCAGCTGATGATCTGTCCCATCCTAGGATGCTATCTGGTATGAACTGGTATGAACCACTAGCTAGTGTGAACAAAACCTTTGCCATGAGTTATTGCAAGAAAAATTGAACGCAGCTGCTCCACTCTAGTTTGTTGCAAGACAATGTCATAGACTAGTGAAGCAGCTGTACAGATGTTCCCCATCCCATGGAGTGCTTCGGTTTAAAGAACTTGTAAAGCCAACATGCATTTTTATCCACAATTGTGGCTTATAGAACATACTTTTAACTGTTGTGTTATTTCATTATGCTTTTATTTTAGTTTGTTTTTAACATTGGTTTTTATTGACATTTTAAATGTATATTTTATATTCTTGGTAAACTACTTCGATATTTTATTTACAGTTAAGCAGTATAAAATTCTGTTAATAAAATACCATGCTTCCTCTAACGGCTCATAATGTGGGGTTGCTGCAAAATTGCAGTTCTTTCTGCATTGCGATTATGAGAGTTGTTTGGAAGATGACTATTGGGTAGTGTCTGTGATGTCATTGGTGATGAGCAACACAGGTCCTCCTCCTCCAAAGCCCACTCATTCAGAAAAGGAGAACTGAAACGGATTACTCTCAAGGCAAAGTTTGGAGAAGCCCCATGCCAGTCTTCCTCCTGCCCCACACAGCCTTGAGATTTTAGCTGGAATATCCTTTGGGACTTTGCTTGGATGATAATACTTATTCCTGTGCAAGTTCCTGCTTTCTACGTCCAGTGCTCTTAACCTCTGGTACACTAGATGTGTAGTATTCAGCCTTTTGAATATTGATTTCTCTTATTTTGGTGTGAGACTGCAGAAGACACCTGTAGGGGTATGACAATCAGAGGAGACACTTCACTTGTACGACTCTCTGTCCCCTGAGATTCCCTTCTTGTCTTGATGGAACCAAAATGTGGCACGATAGATACTCTGTGGGTGGCTCTTGTGGCTGTTACGGAGGGCAGTCTGGTACGTTCTGGTGGTTCTTGGGAATTAATGAGCCAAGACAAGGATTTGGAATTAGAACCAAACCTCTACGTCTACCTCCACCAACCACAAGGCTGAGTCACTTGCCACATAACTAGTTTTTCCAATACCACTAACAACCTCCTTATGAAGCAGAAGAGGTAGTGGCTGTCTCAACAGCCAAAATGCCCACTGAAAGGTGCGTACTGATGCATGGAGGTAGGCTGCATGACAATGGCAAGGACAGAGAGATAATGCCACCCTAATTTCAATGATCATGGATGGAGTAAGATAGAGACTGGGGAAGTGATAAGTTACCATGGAAGATGAAGGCATCTCTGCCTTGTTGAACAATTAAGAACCTGCTGTGCTCACTGGCCTTTGTGTGATGCTGTTTAATGCTGGATCACTACATAATAAGACCACACTCACCCATAATTTGATCTACTGAGACCTGGGTGGATGTGTTTTGAGGAGTTGATTTGACCCAACTGTGCCCACCTGGACACTTGGTGCAGCATCAGCACAGGAGCTGCTGTGCTCCATAGATCTTCCATAACCAGGAAACACCTCTGTCGGAACTGGCTGTGAGAGCCTACATCCAGTATTGGGCCAAGGAGACACTAAACAATGGCTGTTGTCGGTATACCATCCACCCTCTGCCCAGAGGTCATACAAACCTTGAGCAAAAACTCGGCTGTAAAACCTACACATTGAGCAGGAATGAGTGTCTTCTAGGTTCCAGCTCAGGGAGGGCACAGATCTGAGGAGGCTCCAATTTAGATCTCAGTTGTGTAGAGTTCTAAATCACATGGGGAGCCTCTGTGAGTACAGGTGGACACTTGCCCCCATCTTCTCCTGTAGGTTTACACCTAAGCAGAATGTCTACATTGGGCTACTATAGCAGGAGATTCTATAATCCAAGGGTGTATGAACACATGGTAATTAGCTTCAAATGGACCACACCTGATTGAATCAAATGTAGCACACCAACTTCGTCTCAAATAGGTGATTTAACTTGTGTTGCAGACATGACCTAAGAGCTATTCAGCTTTGCGTCAAATAGGTCATTTAAGAGATATGACTTACTTGACGTCCCATGGAAAGACAAGAGGAAGCTTCTCCTAAGCACCAGCTCACTGTCCATCAGCAGATCCTTGTTCCCTACCAAAATATACAAATAAAAGATTCAGCTGCATAGCAATTATTTCCAAGGCAGGGCAATGACATCTGTTCAGGAGAGGGAATATTGGCTTGTGTTTGAGACACTTTGGTTAAATACCACAGCCTCATCATCCCACACAGCTCCTCTTTCACTGCATTTCACACCAATGGGAACATTGTTTGGGATGCAATTGTTAATGTTTTCTTGGGATCCCAGAGGTTTCCAACACAGGCCTTCGTCATGAGGTCTTCCCATCTTCAATGTCTTTCCTGAGCTCCTGGAAATATGAAGGTCTTATGATGGTTTCCCAGCCCTTTTCTCATCCACGGAAAATATCCCACACTGATGAAGAGATTAAAAAGCCACAGAAAAACTTGCAAGAGGACCATGTTAGTATTGATTCTATTTAGTATTGATTCTATTAAATGTTGCCTTTCTTCCATGATGGAATATAAGACAGAATAAATACATGAAGTTTCCAGGCTGCCTCCCATCCAGGTCATTACTTAGACCTGCTTCTCATTAGTAAGGCCAATGGATGCGGGTCCACGGGGCTCATGGGGGGCTGCCCCATCCACCTCAGTCTGGCCTCAGCCAGACTGTTTTTGCCTGGTTGGGATGTGTTATCAAAGAACTTTTGCTTGCCTCGATAGAGGCTAGCAAGGCATGTGAGAACGTTCATAGAAATGTGCCTGTTTTAAAACGGTAATATTCACATTTGCTGCTCCGCCCTCTTTTTGCCCTGGCCCCATTGGCATTTGGCCCTCAGAAAGTTACCAAGAAGAAAGTGCGGCCCTCAGGATGGACAAGGTTTCCCAGCCCTGTTTAAGGCAGTGGGTTAAGATGCTCCTTTCTCCGCAGGCTTTCAGAGGAAATTATTCCACCCGATTAGACAAATTGATTCTATTCAGCTACTGCTACTAAGCATCACTGTTGGATGATTTGTTATGATGGGTTTGGTCCTTTGTGAGAATTGTGTTTATGTTATGGATTATATATTTTCCTCAAATCTCTCTTGCCTACCTTCAAATTCTCACAATGTCATGCTTCATGCTCATGCCAAAGCATTGTGGGTAACAGATGTACCAGCACTGTCAACAATCCTAGTGAGGTTACCATTCCAGATCGTGAAGCTGGACGGGAGGAGACCTGCTGGAGGCAACCTGCCACAGCTCCAAGCGATGAGCAGGTGACCATTCAGAGCCAAGGTTGGAGGATACAGGAAACAGAGATTTCCAGTCCTGTTAGTCCTTGCCTTGGGGCCAAAGCCAAGCTAGACTTAGCAACAACAGATGACACATTTGTTTAAACTTGTCTGTCTGGATCTTGCAGGTGGAATCAAAAGGGGCACTCAGAAAGGTACCTCACAGCTGACCACCCCATATTTTGTTCCCCCTCCAAGTGCTTTTTTCTTCCGTCAAGCTTTAATATCTTCAGCCAAGCTTCATTACATATCTTTAGGTGCCAAGTGAAAATGTTTCTCTATAACTAGGCCTTTGGCAGATTGAGCATTCGCTGGTCTTTTAAATGTGCTTGTGGGAAAGTGGAGGGTTATTGGTTTGTTTTTCATTTAATTATGTATTTTGTGTTCATTTTGTACTTTTATGTTGTGAACCGCCATGTAATCTTCAGATGAAGGGCGGTGCGCAAATTTAATACTACATAATAAATAATAAAATATATAATATAATGGTGTACTCGGAACATTGGTTCATCTAAACCAGTGCTGTTGACACTGACTCCAGTCTTATCTGGAGATGTGAGGGACTGAATCTTGGACACATGAAGCAAGTGTTCTGCCCCTGAGCTCTGGCCTTTCCCCACAGCTGAGATGTGCTCAGGTGGCAGAAAAGCTGTGATTGGGGCAGACCCAGGTTTAAATAAAGGGGCCTGGCACTATCCTGCCTAGTTAATTATTATGAGTTGTAGTCTATGTTTGCCATAGTCTCAGAGCAGATCCGTTGAAATGAATGGACATGACCAACTTGGGACTATTAATTTAAATGAGTCTACTCTGAGGAGAACACAGGGATGAAAAGGCATATCTAATTTTCTTCAAAAACAAGCAAACAAAAAAACACCCCCCCACACACAATAGAATGCGGAGAGGGAGAATATGGTGATTCATATTAGTCACAAAATAAACAGCAAGAAGATGGGCAAATCACAGAAAACACAACCCAAGTCTTCCTACTGGAGGGGGTCATGCTACACATTAGGCTAATGTGGAGTTTCTCCCCTGAATTTTCTTTGTAATTTTTTGTTGGAGAGAGAGGTTTGGAAGGAGAGTTTCGTAGTAGAGTTAGCACAATGGTGTTTGCTCCAAGCACATTTAAACTTGGTTCGATATACATATATCCTCATTCACTTTGAAAAAAATAACAAAGGTTCCCCGGGAAGAAACTAAAATGCCTGGAGATGATTTTTTGGGTCTGTAAAAAATCCTTGGGAGTTACTTTCCCCAACATCAATTTAAACTGATACTAGAACAAGCTTGTGCATCATGTCTGAATACTCTGCTTATGCTCTGTTGCTACTTAATGTACATACCATAGCAGATCCCACTAAATCCATTTCCCAATGATGTTTCCTGAGCCCAAGAGAGAAAAGCATCCTCAGCCCTCTGAGTACAGAACACTGAATTAGTTGAGCTTAGTCATATATCCTGGAGGCTCTGTGTTTTGAAACCTTATCCTGCCCTAAAATATGTGGGTGGTGCGTGCTGTTTAATATAAACCATGTTTAGTCTCATTCCTCCCCTGCTTTAACAAATCAGAGCGTCCAAACCCCCAAACTGAGAAAGAGACAGCTTCTATTTTGGGTGGGGAATATGTGCCAAGTCTCAGCCCATGTTTTATTTTTGTTTAATAAATTAACTCTGTCTCAGGGAATTTGTCTGTGGCTGAAAAACAAGGTCCAGACCGTATCATGTTATTGTGGCTGTGAAGAGGTGTGCATGTATGGGGGAGTGAACTTTATTTCAAGGTAAACACTCTCCAACCTTGTCACCCTTTCTTCGCAAAATCTGTGAAGAGCCTTGGCTTCATAAACATCACTAACATAGGTTCCTGGTCCGTAAATCACCCACCCACTGGGTTGTCAATACAGCAGTGTAAACAAGATCTGTGCTTGCATCACTTTTGCATCTGAGCATGTACTTTTATGGCGGCTGACACTGGCCAAATCTTACTTAACGTAGGAGAGCTGAGATTAGACTGTGTGTGTGTAAAGTTGTTTTAAGGTGGCCTTGTTTTAATTGGCTCAGCAGTCCTGGGAGGGTATTTAATATTCCCCCTTTCACTGCTTCACCAGGGGGATACCTAGGGGTTGTCGAAACTGGCTTCCACCGAGGTGAAGCTCAAAATCCCCCCAGATTGCTCTGGCTGTGGAAAGAGAGTTAGTTGTGTAGGGTGAGAGGCATAAGAGGCCTCTGGATAACAATTGCCTAGAGTGGGTAAATAGGGTTACAGGACGGCTGGTGTCACTTTTTTTTGCAGCTGCTACCAATGGGAGCTTTTAACTTGTCCCAACTATTTCAAACAGTGAAAAAAAATGGGCAATTTATTAAAAAAGTTTTGTGCCCCGCCCCCGGCATTGCCAACATGAGTTGCCATACATCTGCTCCTGAACACCCTTCTCCTCTTCCCTGGATAGCTTCAGCCAGAGATGTAGTCCAAAGAATGCAAACATTGCCAATCTCCTCTCTCAACCATCCACCATGAAGTTGTTCTGCACGGAAGCCCCTGAAATGAATTGCAGCTAAATGAGGGAACTTGTCCAGCTCTCATTGATTTCAGTGGGACTTGGGCTTCCTGGTGGATTGCATTCAACAAAGTCAATCGTAGGAAGGTGCTGCTTGTTGAGATGTATAAGTATTGTTCTCTTGCCTCTGTCTGGTAGCAAGCTGGAGCAGGCCTCCTTCAGATGCATGTTGCAGCTGGATGGGCAAACATTCCAGGCAGTCTTCAACTCACATGCCAGACCTTCAAACCCTACAGGGTATTGCTTTCAGTAATCCACCTGCATGGTCTGCGTTCAAGACATTTTATTTAGCGCTCTGACGTTTTGAACCCTGAGGCAACATATGAAATTGTGTAGCTGCTCCCATATCAGAGGAACTAGAGTAATATTTGTTAGCTTGTTGAAAGAGCTGTGAGCTTTATCATCCATCGCATTTTAACATGTTTGCACCTACGGTATTTCTGAGCACACACATAAACATGTAAAGAGTGAATGTTTGTGAGCACAACTATCATAAAGGTCCGTATTTGGAGTCAAACTTACCTCTAAGACCCTGTTTAGTGTGTAATTCAGCAGTAAACCCAGGTTTGCCTCTGCACAAGGTGTGAACTAGCTTTTAGATGTTGGTTGAAAACTACACTTAGGGAGCTTCAAGAATGTTGGTATTTTTGGCAACTACTTAATCATATACCAACTAATTCAGGTTGTGCATCTAAAGCTGATCAGCGCTCTTGTCAACCAAATCAGTTCCAGCAAAAACCAACAACAGATTTTTTGCAATAAGACAGGATTGAGGAACCTCAGACCCAGGAGCAAAAAACAGCTGTTTGAGTGTTGTTATGTCACCTTTGAGACTCTCTCCAGTCCATTACCACTACCCAGCCATACCACCCTTGAATGTTTTGCCGGTTTGAAATGTTTCCTTGAACTCTTGCTTTCTTGGACAGAGAGGGGTATAGAAACTAGTGTACTGTACAAAGGTAAAATTAACATTAACTAATCTGTCCACTTTTATTCTCGCCCCGCCCACCTCTGGTATGCGGCCTCCAGAATGTTGCCCTGAAGAGAATGTGACCCTCAGACTTAGAAATGTTCCCCCATCCCCGTGATAAGGAAAATAAATGGGAAATGCATTGGAAAGTTTGGGATGCAACATTGTATAACCTCCCTTGCACTTGTTTGATGCAACATTGTATAACCTCCCTGAAAACATATCAGGAAGAATGCTCAATAAACAAGTTGTCTGGTAGGATTCTGGTCACATTCTTAATGGAATAGGCTCCTTGTTATATTTGGGTTGTTTGGAGGGAGAAGACATGAGATGAGCCCAGCATTCAGGGGACAGAGGCCCATTGCCGCCCCTCACTTTGGGTGTTGGCTGCCTGGGGGTGGGGGGGCGGATTATTTAGCTAAAAGTGGGAGAGTCAGAGGAGGCTTGTGGATTTCCTGAAGTGCCCCCTACCTCTTCTCCTATAATTCAAACACTGGACAAACCTAATATACAAACAGTTTTTTCCCATTAAAGCTATATGTTTCAGGGCTTTGTTTACACAGCCAGGTATCCTGGGATGACAACCACCGAACTCATTCAACCCTCTAGTTTGTTTATACATTCCAGGGATGAATAAAGAATTGGTTTGCTGCACGAGTTAGACAACTCCCATCAAGGTCAGAGGTGCCTAACTAACGTATATTTCATCCATATTAAGTGATCATGAAAGAGTTCTCCCTGTTGATGGGTAAGCTTACCATTCCTGAGAAAAACAAAATGAGTGACTTTAAATGACCCAACATACTCAGCAAGGGTGTGTACTGAAAACATCTGTGGTTCCTTAAAAAGCTAACCTTTGGCACTTGACTCATAAACAAGCTTTAGGAACTGTTCAAGTAATATGCTTGACACTGAGTGCAGGAGCGCTAGGAAGCAAAGGCCAATCTCATCTTGATATGGATACCTTTGAAATACCCTCATTTCCCACATTCATAAGTATATTGGTGCATGCTGGAGGAAAACCTCTTGTTATATCTTCCTATATACATAAAAATGTAAGGCCATCATCAAGCAGTCGCCACTGGACAATTTGTAGTACCTTATTACACTCCTAGATTTTCATGAAGTCAGGGCATGGGAGGGACACAAAAGAGAAGGTAGGTTTTAAAATGGCTGTTTTCAACAATAGCAGAGGGTTGATTAAAGCAGTGCTGGGGGGACACAGAAGAGCTGCAAGGATACAATCAGAGGGCTTGGAGGAGCTGTGAGGGAATGGGGGAACTGAGTGAAGTGTAAAGGGAGGGGTGATTGGTAGGCAGGGCTGGCGAGCGTAAAACTGCAATTTGTGAAGTGATCCTAAGATGCTATTTTGTTGGCACACTTTGAGTTTCTGTCGGCTGCAAGCTGAGATTAATATCATGTCTCCACTGTATCCAGTGGTTTAAAGGCACTGCCAAAGTTTGTTTAAAATGACAATATAATGGGTGGTCCCTATTTAAATCCATTACATGCACAAGAAAACCAAACTCCATTTGAATATAAAAACGTTTGAGGGACTCTTGGTATTTCAGAGTCTGAAAAGGGAGAGAAACAGCTGCATCACATCTTGCATTGCTGATCCAGCCATGTGCTTCTCCGAGGGAGGAAAAGAGTGGAAGCAACAAGTGAGCTCATATTTACACAAAGTACAAAATAGATATATGCACTGCCTGACTACACCCTGCAGATCATGTGGAATGTTGAAGCCAGCCATGAGAGGAAGCAGCTCACAAAACCCTGCCTGCCTCATTTCCTTGTGCATATTCTGACTCACTAGTTGGGGCAGGCTGCCAAGCATCAGGGCCTGAAGGACCATTTCTTGTTGCCTCTTCCCCTCTTTTCCCTTCTGCCATGCAGGAAAGATACTGACTCCACTATAGGGGCTTTCCCACAAGGTACCAACACACACACCATCAGTTAGCCAGCGAAAGTGGGGAAATAGTGCCAGCTCCCATCAGTTCCCAGGCTGCATTTGTCAGAAGCAGCTGACATCAAACTTCACACCCTGTTGTTGAATGCACCAAGGATGTGGCAAGAGAGTGAGAGAAACAAGCCTGAAGCTGGAATGCCAAACACAGTTGTGGGAGGCTAAGTCCCACTGAGCACTAGGGATGAAAGAAGGTATTGTTTTTTGTTTCACCCTGCATTTGCCTCATGCAGCACTGTTTCCATACCACTACAGTTCATCTTCTGCCAAAAATATGTTATTCATCTCACTGTCTGCTGTGGCAAAATTACTTATGTAATTTGTGTAAATTTGCTTAAAAGTATGTAAATTATGTTGTCATTATATTATTCGACTCCATCAATTGTTTATCATTTGTGGTCTGAAAGCACCAGCAACAGTGAATACTGATAATTCCGTGCACTCTGGCTTCTGTCACGGTGTTTCGTTGCACCAGAAGCAGTTTAGTCCTGCTGGCCACATGACCCGGAAAGCTGTCTGTGGACAAATGCTGGCTCCCTTGGCCTGAAAGAGAGATGAGTGCCGCAACCCCATAGTCACCTTTGATTGGACTTAACTGTCCAGGTGTCCTTTACCTTTTATCTTTACCTAGATGAAGCAGCATTTGAAAATTAATCAGTTCTTTTTTATCGTCTCTAATTCATGGAATCCAAGTGCCAAAAATTAACTGCCATTAAGCTGACTGCAAAAAAGAAGCCATACATCTTCAAAGAGCATGCAATTGGACTGTGGAAGGTATTACCACAGAAGATAATCACGTCAAAATTATTTGGCTAGAGTTTAGACTCTTTGTAGTTAATGCTATCTATAGTCCTGTGCAGTAAGATAAGATTAGCTGAGCCACGTACTTTAAGGCATAGGAATTTCTTTCTTTTCTCCTTACAAAATGAATAGCAGAATTGGATGAATGAATTTTATGTACCCCTGCCCCATTTTCCATTGATGCAGGAACTTGCCAGAAATGTGTTAATGAAAGAAACATAATCTAGGTTGATGCATTTTAGGGATTCTGCAAAGATCACATTGCCTCACCTTCATTTTAACTTTTTGACCTATAGCTAGAAGGAATATAACTGCCCATAAGTACTATGCATACTATAAATTTTTCGCCAACACCACCACAATCTATTCCAGATGTAAATCTTGATTTCTTGCCTAAGCATGTATCAGGCTTGAGCTTCAGGTTGAAATCATTTTACTTGAATGGCTTAAGATATTGGGATTGGCAGTTACTCCATTCAGTGAGAAGTTCTCTACCTTATGGTATGATATCCTGGGATAACATATGGATTTTATGTACATGGGTTTGACTTACGCTGGAAAGAAAGAATTGTATGCATTTGGATGCAGTTCCATCATCATAATAATTAAGTATACTGTCTGCTAAAACATTGTCAAATAGGGCTATTTCTGGTGGGGAAAATGGGTACCTGGATGATGTCCATTTTACAACAACAGATGGAGTCAAACTCAATATAGAAAACATCTGGGAACTTTGAATCTTACGCAATGGGTTGGCCTAAGGCAGCTTGGCACAAAGGATAAAAAAGGACTATTTACTGGTATAAAGCAGCTTGTAGTCCAAAGCATTTCTTATCACTTTTCAAGTCTGGGCAGGAAAATAATGTAGATAAATCACATCTGGCTGCAGAGAATGAGTCAGCTCAGGACATAAATTTGTGCAAAAGAAACAAGGAGAGGAGAGAGGAAATACAGAGGAGTGAGTACTTCTGATTCATATCCCAATGAGCTATTTGATGTTTTGCCTGGCTTCGCTTGTTCTTACAAGGGTTTGATTAGTTGTATGGACCCCTTGTCAAAGCACCAGCAACTATTACAGAGATTAAAATAATGTTGACAGCCCTTAAAAAAACCAAAACCCCATTCCTTCTCTCCTTCCTTCCTTTCCTGTCTGTAGGAGTAATAGCTTGATTATTCTGGGGGAGTGTGGTGAAGGAATCATTGAGTGGAAGCTAAGTTAAGAGAATCCATTTACATAATTTCCCCCTAGATGGTGAGCCTCTCACTACAGTGGTACCTCAGGTTACATATGCTTCAGGTTACAGACTCCACTAACCCAGAAATAGTACCTCAGGTTAAGAACTTTGCTTCAGGATGAGAACAGAAATTGTCCTTCAGCGGTGCGACGGCAGCAGGAGGCCCCATTAGCTTTAGTGGTGCTTCAGGTTAAGAACAGTTTCAGGTTAAGAACGGACCTCCAGAACGAATTAAGTACTTAACCCAAGGTACCACTGTATTTGGTCAGAACATCTGCTGTGGTCCTCGCAGGTAATGGTGCACTGCGGGCATGGCCAGGTAGCCATCTTTTGTCATGTGTAATATCTGTTTGCATTGAATGTAGCACATTTGAACTTGCCTGTTGCTTCCTCACACATCCTGTGGGAGAAAACTCCATTTGGGGGATCAATAGGGAGGCTCACACCAAGTTCCCAATTGGTCAGGCTGGATTGTGCAATGCATTACAGGACAGAGAACACACTACAGTGGTACCTCGGGTTAAGAACTTAATTCGTTCTGGAGGTCCGTTCTTAACCTGAAACTGTTCTTAACCTGAGGTACCACTTTAGCTAATGGGGCCTCCCGCTGCCGCCGCACGATTTCTGTTCTCATCCTGAGGTAAAGTTTTTAACCCGAGGTACTATTTCTGGGTCAGCAGGGTCTGTAACCTGAAGCATCTGTAACCCGAAGCGTCTGTAACCTGAAGTACCACTGTATATCAACATGTCATCTTGGCTGTTTCATCCTCTCCCCAACCAGCTTCTGCCACCCCATCACCTCACAATCTCTCATCCAACCACAGTCCTTGGAAACACTTACTCAACCCATTTTTGTTACTGTACATGCAGAGCCCTCTTTGTACCTTATCTGGAGTTTTTATTATTATTATTCTAACATTCAGCCAGTAGGTTCCTTATAAACTGGTTCTTGCCAGTTTTGTCATCAGGCCACACTCTTGTGTACATGACAGTGGCCTCACTGGTAAAAGGTTTTACGAAATTTCTACCTCAGTTCCTATGCATGAAGCTCTTTTGGGATCACAGGAAGATCTCTTGGAACATGCAGACAACTGAGTGTTTGCCATTTTTAGGCCCTTCATTTTAGGGTGCGTGTGTGTTGGGGGGAAGAATTTCAAGAATCACAGTTACATGCACTACAATCATTTAGTTCTGCACACTCTCTTGCAATGTGCTAAGCTAAAGCAAAAACCAACACATGATCAGGATAGTTCTCAGACCATTACACAGACAAACGTCCAGATATTCTCAGGGACATGACACACAACAGATGTGTGTTACACAATGCTATGGCTGCTGGATTGTGAAGCTGATTGTTTGGTAATGGTGAAGAATGATAAGTGTTTGCTCAAAGAGGAGCTAACAACTGGCAGTGTTTTCCTGTTCATCTGTAGGGAAGGGTCTGAGTTTAACATGAATGTCTATGGCAGTAATAGAATCACAGATTTGGAGAGGGCTTTGTCTGCTATCTATTCCAACCTCTGTCAAAGCAGGAAATCTAGTACTATAGCATCTCCAGCAGTTGGGTGTTCAGCCTAGGCTTGCAGACCATCAGTGAGGGACACCTCACTACCCTAGGCAATTGGTTCCATAGTTAAGCTATCCTTACCATCAAGATGTGTCTGCTAATGTTTAAACAAAATCTATCCATGTTATTTTCTTGTATGTGTGTAAAGAAACAGGCACTGCAAATACGTCACAGGACTCCAGAGTGTTCTTATCCAAAGGAAACTAAGCTGGGGACTTCTTTCCATTTGGGGAATGCAGCAGTTGGAGGCACTTGAAGGGGCGGAATGAGACTAGGGATAAAGGAGCAATGAAATTCAGTTCACATGTAAAGGCAAAACGGCTTAATTGACCATAAATTCTGGTGTATTAGGCGACTGGGCGTATTAGACGACCCTCCAAATTGGCAGCTGCAGTCTTATAAGCCCAGTTGCCTAATATGCTGGGCAGCTCCGTGCCGGGAGAAAGCCGTCTGGCGCTGAGCGGAGCCCGCTGCCCCTGCTGCTGCTTCCGAAGCAGCAGTGGGTGGGCTCTGTGCCAGGCGGCTCTCTCCTGGTGCGGAGTGGAGCCCGCCACCGCTGCAGCCGCTTCAGGGCCGTTGCAGCAGCAGCGGGGGGAACGTATACCCGGCGTATAAGACGACCCCCGAATTTTAATCTCTTTTCCGGGGTTAAAAAGTCGACTTATACGCCAGAATTTATGGTACACTTTCCGAAATAACACACCAGCTGATACATAGCTATCCTTTGAAATTCACACGAATCCAGTGCATTTGTCCAGTCCAGTCCAGTCATGTGCACAAAAATGCACAAAAAACCCATAGAACTGCAAGTATTAGTGAAAGCAACGTACAAAAACGAATTATTCTAAGGAAAATTGTTTTGCAGAAACATGTGTAATTAGGCAAAATTGCATACAAATATGTATTTAGAGAAATCCACACTAAAACGCTGGTGGTGTTTCATGAGGACTTTTTTAAAAAAAATCCACCACTGACTGCAGTGAGCATCCCATTGGGATAGGTACCAGTCTTTGATCGGGACGCTGCTAATGTGTGTGCCCAGTTGCACCCACTCAGGAGTGTGCAAAATTGCTGTCTGGATTTTCGTCCTCTGAAAGGAAACTTTGTAGTGCTAAAACTTTGATGGGTTCAAGTGGTTAAATATTTGTTATATTGAACAAACACACTGAAGGGAGCTGTCATGTGGTGTTAATACGAACTCTGTTGGATGAAAAATAAGACCTAGCTATACTTACACTCTATTGAACCAGGTGGTCTCTCCTCCAAGCATGAGGATTATAACTCTAACTCTCTCTCTCTCTCTCTCTCTCTCTCTCTCTCTCTCTCTCTCACACACACACACACACACACACACACACACAAAATGATACTTTGATGGAAAGTGGAATTGCTGCATTGGCCATACATGTGCTTATGTAGTGGGCTGCTTCTTTTGTCATTACATGCACAATGGATTTCTTTAAACATTCATTCACCTGCTGCAACTGATTTAGAATTTGGTTCCTTTGAGTGCCAAACTCCCACTCAGTTCAAATACTTTGTTCTGTGTTCTCTTAATCCTCAACACATCTCTCTCTCTCTCTCTCTCTCTCTCTCTCTGGCTGGGGGTGGGGGGTGGGGGTGGGGGAGAGAAGAGAATATGAACAGAAAAGCCCAAGTACTTTTCACTCCTACTTTCCTCTACCACTAAGGAATGCAAACCAAATGGTAAGGGTTTTGAGGGCTTCTGTATTTATCCACAAGACTTTGCAAGTGTGCTCTTGTCTGAGAGGGCTTGTGGTACAGGGCACAACGATTGCTGGGGGAGGGAATGAGGACAGAGGAGATCTGGCCATCAAAGAGCCCCCATTCAAAACTCCTACTGCCTTTCAAGGCCTCCATTCAAGGCCCTTAGTGGTTAATGGCTTAGGCACAGACACTCTGCCCCCAAGATGTGGCTTTGACCCCATTGGCCACTGACGTCCGTGTTCATACGCTCTCCTGGTTCAATTTCCTGAGGTTTCTGATTTCCTGAGTGAGGGAAGGCAATGTTTAGAAAAGAGGTGCCAGCCTGGAGGAGGATGCATAGGGAGAGGGAGGGCTTTGGGAGGGAGGGGTCACTTATCACAGATAAAAAGGTCCCCTTCTTTGCCAGTGAAGACTGCAGGGACACTGGGAGAAGAGAACCTTCGGGCAAGTCCTGTCTACAGAAGAAAGTGCAGCACATTACAGTGAGTATGCAGGACCTTGCTAATGTCTGTATGGGGGGTGCCTTGCACATGCAAAATTATAAGAAGTAAATGGCAGAGATGCAGTGACTTGCTGCTATGAACCAGTTCAATGTGAAAAGATCCAGAGAGCTACTTTTTTGCCAGCCCAACAAATGCAGAATCGTCACTTACTGAGTCAATACTTGTTCCTGGGTTTTGCCTACAAAAAAAAGATGCTGCAAAATTGTAAAGGCTGAGAAGAAAAGTGGATCTGAGGAGGGTGCTAATGTGTCTGGATTACCTGTTTTGGTTTGTAGGATTTTAAAATGGACTGATCTGGGCTTTTGCTGATTGGGAAACTCAAGATCAGTCTCAGTGATACTTGCTTATAATTAAAAAGACTTAGGACAGGCACATGAGCAATAATACTCTTCTTCCCCTTTGAAAGATGCTCCAGATCAGGCTGTGTATAAATATTGGTGGCTGTTCCATTTCTCTAAATGATTCTCTCCTGTCATTGACAACAAAGGAACAAGCTGCTTGTATGCAGCCAGGTAATTTTGGTGAAAATGGTTGACATTACTTTCCATGAATTTTGGCTCAGAACTGAAAGCAGCAACGTTTCTGGCAAAGAACTCCCTGCACATATTGATTATAAACAAGTAAAATTCTTCCAGGTGTTGTCATGATGACACCCAGAAAAATGTCAGTCTTTCTCTGAGTTGCCAGCCATAGGTCATTGACATGCTGATGAAAACCTGGATGGATCAAAATCAGGTCTTTCACTGAAAGTTCATTATGTTAACAAAATCTTTACCAAGCTCTTAGTTGCCCTCGGAAAATGTTAGGCATTTTGTGGGTAAGATGTTTATAGTATCAACATGGTGTTTAAAAAACCCATCCACGCTTCGGTAATGTTGGCAATTAATGTGGTGACAGATGTAACAAATCAAAAGAGACCAAGGAGGAAAAAGTTAGCCAGAGAAACAGTGGCGGTTTTTCTCCCAGCATGCTCTTGGAGAAAGGCTGAAGACGAGAATGGCTGTTAAGAAAGTGAATTGGGCCGTGCTTTTTGTGACAACGCATCACTGTTAGAAGTCTCTTTACAGCTTCTCCCCTCCTCACCTGAAGCCTTTCTCCCAAGCTTATTTTTCTTCTGTTCTTTCTCCCTCCCTTTGCCTCAGCCATCTTTTCTTGGCAGCACTGAGGCCTGCAGACACCAGAGTGGCCGTGATATGCAGTTGCCTCATAAAATCCACGTTCTGTAAATCTGAACTCTGTGGGACAGAAGCAATTCCTTACCAAGCAAGTGACTATCCTTAAAGGAGACTAAAAAATCTAGGAGGAGCTGGGGAACAAGGAGTGGAAGGGAAGCTGGTATGAGAGACTGGGATGGATTCATGTCAGGGGCTACATTTCTGGCTCAACCTCCCGGTGAATACAAATCTCAGAGAGAAGCAGTGTTTGAACAAAGATGATGTTGATGACTGAGAAGGAAAGGTCCGATACTGGGGAAAAGAAGTCCTTTATTCATCTGGGGATAGTGCTTATAAACAGTCTTTTCCTTTCTGCTTTCTCTGTTTCTTTCCACATGCTCACAGAACTTGGAAGAGGGCTATGGGTTTGGAGCGAGCTATTTCCCGGCCCTGCCAATTCCAATGTGATTTGGACATTCTCCTCTTCCAAAGTATTTTTGCCAAAGGGAGTAGTGTGAGTTCCTGCCTACTCCTGGGGAGTTTCATATTATAAGAACATGAGAAGAGCTCAGATAGACCAGGCTAAGGCTCATCTAGTTCAGTATTCTCTTCTCAAAGTGGCCAGCCAGAAACCTATGGGAAGCCCACAAGCGCGGCCTGAAGGCAACATGGCTCTTCCCACTTGGGATTCCCAGAAACTGGCATCCAGGGAGGAGTGGAGGAAGAACATTTCCACCTTAGATAGTGGCCACCTCTCCCCCTTTATTCCAGCGGGGCACACGTTGCCATCTGCTCCCAAGACCACTGCTTCTAAGGACCCCTGCCTTAATCTTACGCATCAAGGACATGTAAAAAATAAAAGTTCATAAAACCTCAGGAATAGCTGAAAAATGTGCCCCACCAGCCAGAACAAACTTAAGTGTTCAATGTCTTGTTTGGCTGTAGGGCTCCAGAAGCTTATGGGCTAGCAAGCTGTTCAGACAGCCCAAATCTGGATTGATTTGGCACTTGTAACTGCTCCGTGTAGCCAGTTAGTTTTATTCTGAATGTGGTTTTACAAGTGGTTTGAGTATGACCACATATTCCATTTTTGGTAATTGTTAAGTTTACAGATGAGTAAATATTCCTCTGTTCTTGATTTCTAGGAACTTGGGATCTTAATCCCAATTCATTTTACTCAGAGAGCTTTTCATTCTGTGCTACTTTCCCTTTCCAGTACACAGTGGCGTAGCGTGGGGGGTGCAGGGGGGCCCGGCCGCACCGGGCGCAACATCTGGGGTTAGGGCAAATCCACGGGTTAGGGGGCGCAAATTACTTGCCTTGCCCCGGGTGCTGACAACCCACACTACGCCACTGCTAGTACATCCAAGGAAGGGGGGAAGGTAATGATAGAACTTCATCGGGGGGGGGGGGGGAATATTGTTTTCCATGCCTATCATTTCTGCTCCATCCTGGCTACAGAGCTGTCTAACCAGCATGACCAATGGTCGTGTGTGTGTGTGTGTGTGTGTGTGTGTGTGTGTGTAAGTTGTAGTCTGGCAACATCTAGTGGGGCTCCAGCTAGCCAGCCCTGCCATACATACTTCATACATACTTATTTCTAGGTAGGCATGCATAGGACTGTGATGTTAATGAATTGCAACAATGCAACTGATATACAAACCCATTGTTGATGTGATGCTAAAAATTCACCTTTTTGATGTGCAGACTGCTCTTGTTACCGTTCTGGCCTATTATGGTGGTGGCACATTATCTTCTGGAAAGCTACCAAAGAGTTCAGGCACCATCATTCTGCCATATGGTTTCTGAATCTTCTGAAGAGACCAATTTGAACAATTGAACTTGCATCTTCTTCCTGGGTATCTGTGTGAGCAGATGCTCAGCAGACCTGAAGTCCCACATTAACAAAGCACAATATGGAACCAAGCTGTTTAGCTTAAAATCTAGTAGCATAATGAAAAAAACCACAACTCCTCTTGAGTATCTGAAAAGAGCACATTTATTCTCTTACTCTGCCCCATGTCACTTTTCCTGCACATACTCCACCACTTAAAGTGCCCTCCTCACCCTGGCTTGGTTCATTTCTAGTAGTGGGAGAAAAGTGCCTACAGCAATTGAGTAAAATGGGGGACAGATCAGTTCTCCTCACTCACACACATTTATTTATTTTTTTGCTACATTAAGTAGATCCCTTGCCATTTTGGGCATGAATAGGAGTCATGCCAAGAACAAATGTGACTGCCTTGGTCATATCTAGTTTGGACCTCACCAAGGTTTCCAACCTGTGTTTGGGCTGCACTATTTCAGTTCAGGCCAAAAGTGTGGGTCCTTACATCACTGAATGCTCCTCCACACCTAAAAAAGCATCTCCTCATAGAAAACATGTAGGTAATGGCAAAGAACAGGATAGAAACATTTCACTCTGGCTTCTAATTTCCTGTGTGGAGGCATTTTTGTGTGTGTAGAGAAGCATTCAGTCCTGACTTGCATTGGCTAGGGATGAGGGACAAATTGGATTCAATATGCATCGAAAGGTGAAATTATGTAATTTGCACTTTCCAAAACAGTACACAAACCGTAGCAGCCGTCCTTCAAAATTCGCAGTTCTCTTAATTTTGCAATGCAGTTGTCCAACCAAGTAATGTGTGCAAAAATGCAGATACCGAGGTAAAGTGTGCATATCAATGTATATATTAGCGAAAATACAGTGGTGCCTCGCAAGACGAAAAGAATCCGTTCTGCGAGTCTCTTCGTCTTGCGGTTTTTTCGTCTTGTGAAGCAACCCTATTAGCGGCTTAGCGGCTTAGCGCTATTAGCGGCTTAGCGGCTATTAGCGGCTTAGCGGCAAAGCGGCTAAGCGGCTATTAGCGGCTTAGCGGTTTAGAAAAGGGGGGGGGAGTGAAAAAAATCGCAAGACTCGCAAGACGTTTTCGTCTTGCGAAGCAAGCCCATAGAGAAATTTGTCTTGTGAAGCGCCTCAAAAAACGGAAAACCCTTTCGTCTAGCGGGTTTTTCGTCTTGCGAGGCATTCGTCTTGCGGGGCACCACTGTAACACACACAAAATGCACTATATTAGGCAACATTATATACAAAATTGTGTCTGTTTGGAGAAATTCACATTAAAATGCTGGCATATTTTCAAAGGGATGTTAAAAAATAAACCGCAAACTGATGTGTAAATGTAGAAGACTGAAGATCTTAAGATTAGAAAAATGAGAAACTGAAATTAATAGAGTCACACATCCCTGGTAGTGTCTTAGGCCACAAACAAGTTTAACACCACTCTGAGAACCAGGCCACAGAAAGCAGAAGTTCAAAGCGGGATTTGAGGGGGACTTATTTGGTACCCTTAGGAGGGATGTAGGAATCAGACAACTGGTGACAGTGGAATGCAAAACAATAGGTCTGGCTCAGGCAGATGGAGTTTAGAGAAGAGAAGCCAATGCTAAAATGAATTCTTAAATGAACATGCCCCAGGGAAAGTGGTAAATGTAGTGAATGTACCTGGAGGGATGATGGGCTGCCAAGTTCCAGAACTGTGTATGCAAAATGAATGTGGGAAAGGCAAGAAAACCAGAGGATAAATTATAAAATTCAACACATATGTTTAGGAGGAGCCCAATTCATGGGCCAGCCCTCCACAGATCAACGTTTTCTGGAACATGCAGAGTTAACAGCTCACCTCCTTTTGAACTGTGGTGACCTCCCTCTGAAGAAAGGGAGGGGAAGGCAGCTTGCCCACTCCCACCAGAGGCAGATCTTAAAGCCATGAGGAGAGGTGTTTTATAACAGTCTCCTCCTGGAGTGCAAGTGCCAGTAGGTCCCTCCTGCCTTCCTCAGGCCCCCTTCATCTGACTCTCTGGCTCCCCAGCTGTTGCTGTTTTAATAAACACTCCCTTGCTAAACTTTGCAGCTTGTCCAGAGGCTTTAGCTGTCCTCAGTGGAAACAGAGTAGAAGACAGTTGCAGAGAGAGAGAGGCAAAGAGAGAAACCATGCGGAGCCTCATCATCCTTGCGCTTCTGGCCGTCCTGATGATGGCAGCTTTCTGTTACGGTAGGTGATGTCTTTTATTGCTAGTCATTTGGGAGAATAGTTTGTCACAGGAACTGAATGTTCTGGCCACACACTTTGGTTGAATTTTCACTTCCCCTCTTTGTCACGTACCCTTCTGTCATAACTTACATCCTTGGCATCCTTTCCACACTTGTCTCCTCTGGTTCCTCTACAGTGTCCAAATTGAGCTCTCTTCTTTCTACTGTACTTCATGCCTGATACAAATCATTCTGTTCTCAATCACTCACAACCCCTTTTTATCTTCACCACCACCAGGGAATGTATGTGTGGGGGTCAATCATTTTGCCTGCAAGCAGGACAATGGAAACCTTCCTGCCAGCCTGGAAAATCTTAGGGGCAGATTTTCCAGTTGTCTTCAAAATGCACAGACTACTTTTTCAACGAGAGCGGCCCATTGGGATTTCACTGTGTTAAAGGACTACCAGATTCTCTGTGGGGTAGATCAATAAGATGAATTTTGATGAATTTCAATCAAATGATGCTTCATGAGTAGCCCACTGGGTTAAAGAAGAACACTTGTCCCTTCCAGAAATTCCAACTGCTTCTTTTGAAACCTCAGGGATGGGCAAATGGGAGTGATGGGGAAGTCCGAGGCAAGTGGCTTATCTTGGCTGAGGTTGGGAAGCTATTTATCCAGTGTACAATTGGTGAGCATCTTCACTGGGATTGTCAGTTTCCTTCACTGGCAGAGTCCAAATCAGGTCTTGCTCCCTTGAATGGTTAGGATTTATCTTCCTATAATTATATGTTTATTCTTGCTCTGAATACATATTTGGTTTCTCTCTCCTTCTTGTGGCACAGTTACATGAACTGGATTGATGTGAGATAGAATGTTATAATGTGAGCAGCCTATCAAAGATGATTTGGTTGTGTCTGTTTCCGCCAAATTGCTAAATTTTGGTTAGATTTTTTGTACCTTTCATACTTGCCACTCTGTGATTTATGTTAGGTGGGATTTACTATCTAACCCCAAAATAACAATCTGTGTCCATTGCTTTGTACTTTTCTTAGCATTCTTTTACTCTGAGAACTATGATATATTTTATCAACGTGATCTAATAAATATTAAGCATTCAACCATGCTGAACTAAGTCAGTGCAACATTTTATAAATGCAAGTTGAAAAGGTAAGTGCATACATTCAGGAATCGCAAAATAAATGCATGCAGGAATGCAGCCAAAGTTATACAGTTATACATTTTTATGTTCCCCTCATTTCCATAAGAAACTTAAAACATGCACTTCTATTTCTACCACTGAAATAGAGAACATTCAAAGATTCTTCTGATTTCAGTTCCATACATTAAGATCATAGCGTTATTTCTTATTCCTCCATTTGATTGATGCATTGGTTTTATCTGATGCTATGACTGTCACTAGCACAAATGGCTTTTCAGAGGAATCAATGCATTCTTTAAGGGGCTACATCTGTTGTTAGCTACAGTGCTTTTTTCTGGGAGGATGCAGGGGTACGCAAACTCCTAAACATTTTGTGAATCTAAGTTTGGCCTCATTGAGGGGCAGTATTTCAATATGAGTAGGAAAATGAGAGTACCCCTAAACATTTTTTTTTAAGAAAAAAAGTACCGGTTAGCTATAATTCATAGCAGCTTAGAATGAAACCTTCATGCCCAGTAGCAGTATATCTCTGACACTGTGAACAAGCAACAAGGAATTATGGACCTCATCGTGCCTTGCTTGTGAACTGGACTGGGGCATCTGGTAAGCTATGTTAGAAGGCAATGTTATGGACAAGACAGTTTTAATCTGGTCCAGCAAGGCTATTCTTATATTTTTTCATGTATATCCTTCTTTGTTTTGTTAACAATGAATTTACGCATTGCCTTGTTTTCTTTTCCCTGTCACAGAGTCTCACGAGAGTATTGAATCGCATGAATTTACAAGTAAGAAATGTTATTATGTACTCTGTGATTTATTATGATACTTGAGGTTCACTTTTTGGATTTTGTGGACATCCCAAATTCTCTTGCCATGCCACTTTATGAGATCCTTGTAAAATATTTTTCCTCTACTCAATCCAGGGAATAAAAATTAAGGAATGCTCCACCATCACTTCCCTGCCTTCAGTCTGTCCAATCTGTCCAGTCAAGGGTAATGGTACATTTGACTGCTCCACCATGAAATAAACAATCTGCATGTTGACATCTAGCAAGTTAGGGACACAGAGAGACTATACCTGCCCTCTCTGATATACTAGTTTTCCACAGGTACAGAGGTTTTGACACATAAGTGTATCACACCCTGTTATTACCTTTCCTGCATTCTGCAATGCCTTTTCTGAATTCGTAGAGGCAATTCTGAGATTGGCAGGATGAGAACAGACAATAACCAGTGAGACCTGCAACTAGATGTTGCAGTTTATCCTTCTTTTACTAGAAGTGCTCCTGTTCACAGTTTCAGCCACTCTTCTAGTCACGGCACTCCACCACTCCTTTCCCTGTTCCCCCAGTTCCTCATTTGCCAAGAGAGCAATCTCAGCATGCTCAATAGTTACAGACTGTGGACCTTCAGCTGGAAAAGAAGCTTAACATCCTGTGGCTATTGGCAGTGTTTTTTTTTTGTTTTTTTTTTGGTAAGGTGTGTGTGTTTGTAAACCCCTGAGCATGCAAATATCTCTCCTTTGTTTCTTAGCGGTCCCATTTTGGTTTTAATCATGTGGCTCTCATCACGCTGGTTTGCTGTTAGAGGGAGTCCTTACTGCAGGCAGCCTGTGTTCCCGATGTGGAGTGCAAACTGTGTTCTGGGGAAGGGCAAGGCAAGGGGCATTTCCCCCTGGGACATCTTCATTTCAGTGCAGAAAGTTAACACTGCAGATTTCACAACTCATGCAAGCCCCGTTCCAGTACCTAACCATTTGGTAGACCAGTAAGGGACTACCATGTACTGAAAAGACCTGCACAGCTAGCCCACAGGCCTCTGAAACACTCGCAGGAGCATGTCTGTCCCCTTAGGTGGCAAGTTTATATGTTCTTGCCCAGGACTGAACACAGCAAGGCTTGCTTCCAGCAACTTAAGTCAACGTACGTAGGTTTGGGCTGTTAAATAAGTATGAATTAGAAGTAAAGGTAAGGGGGAGGTTGGTTCATTGCAAAGATATAGGGCTTTTAAGTCAAATTAAAACAACTAGGGAGAATATAAAGAGATATAGGAAAAATAGACACCGAGTCACTTGACAAATATGATGCAAAATGCAGATACGCAGTTGCAGAGTCATTTTGCAAGCGCTCTTGAGATGAAAATAAAACAGGATAGGACTCCAATCCTTTCAGATCCAGGATCCACCTCTAAGCTCTGTCTGCAATATGAAGCTTAACTGTTGTCCCTAAATATGCCCATCTTTCTCCCTTCTTTAGGAAAGGTTTCCCCCACTTGCTGTCCTTCAGATCTTTCGGACTAGAATGCCGATCATCCCTGATCACTGTCCATACTGGGTGGGGATGATGGGAGTTGTAGTCTGAAACTTCTGGTGTGATTTTTGAGCTTGCCAGAAGAGTGTTATACTGAGAGGATGGTGGCTGTTTTTCTTTCTGTGGTCATAGTGGCAAGGGCTACTGATGCTGGGTATTTTTCCTGAATGTCCTAAATACCAGAAATATTTCATTCAGCTGGGAAACTCACGGAGGGAAAAACACACACAACAAAATATTTCACATACTGGAGACACTGAGTTGTTGAAATAGGAAAGCAGAACCGATTAACTTGTGCCTATCTTAGCCAAATGAAAACTGATAGATTAACCACACACAAGTGTTGGCAAATATATAAATGCCAAGAAAGGAAAAAGTGATGCGGCAAGAAGGATATTTATGCAAGGGAAAATATTAGAAGTATTTTCAATTAGAGTGTGGGGTGATGTCTCTATGGAGATGATGGAGCCACAATCATGTAGCACTAATTCAAACTAGCCCAAAGAAAGCACTGCAGGAACCAACTGGATGTGACACTCCTTAGCCATTCTTACGCTTACGTCTAAGAACTAGAGGAAGCTACCTAGCTCTACCTCCCTCTGTCCTCTTCAGCACCAACATTTTTTCTTTAATTTATTCATGAGAACGTAGAACAGGGTCCTCCCAGGCTGTTGCATTCCTGTGTTTCTTCTGCTTATGATTTTGATTTCTTAAGGTGCTGTTGTAAAATTGGTTACAGCTTGCATTGCAGCAGCACTGTAGAGCTTTCCGTTGTGAACCAGCACAGTGCTTTTGACTCAACCGGTGGAGAAATGATGATGGCATATTTGGTGAAAGTGTGCAACCCTGCCTATCAGTATTACCTGCCCACCTGCCCTCTGCCGTTACCTTCACCACTGTCCCTCTCTCCTGCTGTCCTTTGTTGCAGAGTTCTTAGAGAAACTCATCAGTCTCACCTCTTACAGTAGCCTCCTTCATGCATTAAGGCTTAGCTGTAGCCAAAAATGGCTTTTGGCCATCTGAAAGCGCCCATTGAAAACTTGAAGTGAGAGGGCATGAGTCGCTATTAACAGCAGAAAGGCAAGAATGTATAGACCAAGCTGGTTGTATTGGCCATCACAAAGACTGATATTGGGAGGATACGGGAAGAGAGCAATGCTTTTCTTTGTATAGAACTATTGGCCTTCAGTTCAATCTCATAATAATGATGAATACCTATCCCTCCAGGTCCCTTCATTAACAGAAGGCACGCCAACATCTTCATGAGAACTCCACCTGAGAACAGGAGGAACCAAGTTGTGCAGGAAAGGTACGTCTTAGTGTCCAGAGTTATTCATGGTGAGTGGGGAATGGAGAGGATGTATTTTCTTAGGCAAGAGAGAAGCCATTGGAAAATGAACTGAACTGGAAAATGGTAAACTGGGAGAATCTGAAAATGACACATAGCTAATGGCAAGTCATGATCCCTATTATTAGATCCTCCATGGAATGGCCCCCAGGACCCTGTGATAATATCAAAAATCTCCACTAGATCCTCTGCAGAATTGCCCCAGGATCCTATTGCATGCAGCCTACTCTCCATTCTGCACTGCTTCTAAGCCATAGAAACAGCACCTGCCCACATGTTTTCATCTCAGGGTCAGACTCTGCACACAGTGTCACCCACATTTTCATAGAGGACATTTGTGTGAAAGCTGCCCTATTTCTAAAAAATGACAAACCCTTTCGAGACTTTGCAAAGGTTTTTTGCAAAAGCGGAAGTAGATACAAGTCATAATAATATTCTGTCTCTCCACCCCCCTCTTCCCCTCTTGCGACTGTGAGCAGGATCAGAGAGCGCAACAAGACCCCCCAGGAACAGCAGCGGGAGATTTGCGAAGATTACAATCCCTGTGAGCGTTACGCCATGCGCTATGGCTATGCCTCTGCCTACAGGCGCTTCTTTGGGCACAGACGTGGCAAATAAGAACATCAAGAATCGCCGTTCCCAGTGCCTGGAGCCTGGGTTTCCTGTATCTACAAAGAGTGACATCTCCAAAATGTATTGTTGCTTGTTAACTGTATGTTATCCCACCTGCTGCTTCATTTTTCTGTAGCCAATGATTTCTAGATTCTGTGTTAATTAGCACAATGCTGATGTAGTGGTGGTTGGGCAAAGAAGGATGTGGGTGTTTTATTATGAAATAAACGTCTGGTTTGATACTGTTTGTTTGAAACTCAAGAGTTTTCTTTGGGTCACTCCCATGCCAAGAACTGGCATCTATAATTGTACTCACTTGCTTAGCAGTTTTTTTTAAAAAAACTAACAAAGATAATTTTTTTTTTTAAGATGGACTCTAGGAATGGCAGTAAAAGTGTTCTTTCACACAATAATAGCCTGGCCTGGATGGCTGATTTGGCAATGGGCTAAAGCAGATTGAATGGTGCAAGTAGCTACAGAAATGTTTGAATCAGATTTGGGCATATCCACACCTTGACCAAAGTGTGTTCACTGAACACATGCTGGAACAGTGGTACTGCACAGCAGTTGTAGTACGTATGCTATGAAGGGCAATTTTATGTATACAAGTGCATTGATATAACACACAAGGGCGAACGAAGGCTAACCGACACCTGGGGCAGGGGAAACCGCCGGCTGTGCACGCGTTGCGCCACTATGTATGTTGCGTGGTGTCGCTACATAGGGTGCATGTTCAGTGTCCCTACATACAGCGCATGCGTGTGACACCGCGTGTGTGCTGTATGTAGCGGTTTGCCGCTGGCGCCGCCCGAGCGCCATACGGACGGTTGCGTGATCCTCTGCTCGTGGCTGCAGCCGTGAATGGAGGATCCTCCACATGTGGCTGTGGCTGCGTGATGGCGCACACCCAGGGGTGGTGGGACGAGTACCCCATGGGGTGCCTTCTTGTCACCCCCCCAGACATGGCACCGGGGGCGCACCCCCCCCCCGCCCCCCTTGCGACGCCACTGATAACACACACACAATCCTCCCACTTAAGAAAAAGGGGTTGCATGCTGGTGGTGAGAGGACACAGAAACTCGTGGCCCCACTGCACATTTGCATATTTACTCTATATTCTTCCTAGAATGTGGGAACTTCATATTAGCCAGTTATAAAGTCACTCATAATTTTATGGTTTCCACCAGTCTTTTTAAGCTGGTCTCCCTTTTGGATCACCTCTAAGATCAATGTTGTGAAGTATTCAAGCTCTCAAAAGCCTGCCACTTTTTAGTTTGGGTTATAATTATTATTATTATACACTTTTATCCCAGCCTTCCTCCAAGGAGGTCAAGGCATGATCCTCCTCTTTTATCCTCACGATTGCCTTCTGAGGCAAGATAAACAGAAGAACAATGGCTGAGCCAGAGGCAACAGAAGAACAAATTTCAGGGGTGGGTGTGCGCAGGAGGGGCAAAGTATATGAATTGTCTCCCACATGATAAGATCTCTTAAAGAAAAATTATAGTATATGTTAATGACTGGAGTCCAGCAATGTGGGGGCAAGTGGGGTGTTTGGGGAATATTTATTCCTGCATCCCCCCCCCGACACTGCTCATGGATTGGGCCAAGGACACTGAGGAAGCATTGCGGCTGAGTAGGGATTTGAACTCAGATTTGAATTCCCTACCTCATAGTGAATGCTCCAAACCAGAGATATCCACCATAGTGCTGTCCATGTGTTGTTCGACTACAATTCCCATCATCCCTGGCTATTGGTGATGTTGGCTTATAATGATGAGAGCTGAAGTCCAACAGCATCTGGAGGGCACCCTGTTGGCTACCTCTGTTCTAACCACTACACCACACAGCTTCAAGGTGGACTAATATCACAGTCACCAATATAGAGGAAAGCCCAATTAAACCACATCCTGCTTATACATTGACTCAGTCCATGCAGGACCTCACAAAACACTAAATTACATTATAGAGATCTTCTTAACTGTGAAGCTGAACTAGCAACCCCTTCCGATGAATGCTTATCCCTCAGGTTACTGTCAAGAACTTCAGATCAAGCATGCACAATCTTTTCTAGGCTGGGGCCAGCAAATTGAAAAAGGAATGGAGAGGCCAATGGCAGGGCTAGGCATGGGGAGAAATGGGATTCAGCTTGCATTTAAAGGTGAACCTACTTAACTCACACTTTCCAAAACACAGCCATTCTTCATAATTCACACTTTTCTGAATTTTGCAGTGCAGTTCTCCAGTCATGTGTGCAAAGACGCATGTACTAGTATGCATAAAAATGCATATATTGGTGGAAATTGCTTTGCAAAATGTGTTCGTAGGAGAAATTTGCACTAAAAGGCTGGTGCATTTTCACGAGGGCTAAGACATTCTCAAACTGATGTGGAAATAGAATCATAGAATCACAGAATCGAAGAGTTGGAAGAGACCGAGTGTCATCTAGTCCAACCCCCTGCAATGCAGGACTATGCAGCTGGCACATAGGGGGACGGCACCCACGACATTGGCATTATCAGCCCCACACTGTAACCAGCTGAGCTAACTGGATGGCCTCGAATGTGGAGAACTGAACTTAAGACTGGAAAAGTGAGAAGCTGGGAGAAACTGAAGGTGACTGATTAGCCCATACCTAGGCAGGCCAGGAGGCAAGAAGGCTTGTAAGGAATTTTGGGATCCAGAAAACAAAGCAGGAAAGATAAGACTGGGCTGTCAAGGTCTATGCTAAATTGAAAGGGAGAATGTGTTATGGAGCAACTGGCTTTACATAGGTTGGGGCTGGAGTAGCCAACATGGTGAGTCCAGATGTTGCTGGACTACAACTCTAATCAACCGCAGCCAGCATAGCCAATGGTCAGGGATGATGTGGGTTGTAGTCCAAAACATATGGAGGCACCATGTTGATTACCAGTATGTCTGGGTTGAAGATACCAGCAGTTAAAAGTGTTGCAGACTGCGGGTGGATCCGACTAATGTATCCTGTTAGCACAAGGATTTCTGCCTGAGCAGAATGGAATTTCCCCCCTGTGCATGACACATGCCCTGCCAAATCTGCTCCAGAGGATCGGGGGAGTTTCTTGAACAGATGTAGGGGGCTATGCAGGGAGGTCCTATGGCACAAGTGGAGATCCTTGCACTGATGGGACCATAACTGAATGTTGCATTGGGTAAAACTCTGTGACTTAGAGTAGCATAACTGCAGTTTCCCTACTGTAGTATTGACATGTGCTATATAATTTATAACTCCTTCATGTAGCCGTGCAGCTATTTGCTTCTCTCTTCATGAATTCACACCTTTAATACCTGTTAGGACCTCATCTTGTATTTAGTGTGAACTATAACAAGGACAAAGAGGCCCGAAGGAAAACAAGACATTTCCCAATGAGCCAGTGAAGGCTGCTAGATTTGCCTGACAAGACCGAGTCTGCACTGCTGCAAAAGCCCCCACGACAATGTGATGGTGATCTTGTGCCTGAGTTTTGCTGGCTCTTTGTTTTTCAGCCCCTGGAACTTGGACCAAAGTTCACCAGCCCACCCTGGTAAGACCAATATCAGGATCCTCCTGACCCACTCTTAAGTGCCTTGCCCACTTCTGAACTGAGGCTGATGCTTTTGGCTAGTGAAATATTCTGTTCTATTGCACATGGAGCAAATAGAGCAGCCTCCAAAGAGGGAAGAGTCAGATGCCTGTGCGGGGAGAGAGAAGAAGGTAGTGTGCGAGAAAAAGTGTCAAGGAGAAAAAGAGAGGGAGAGGTGGACTTTGCATCCCCATGATAAGTAGAGATGGATGGCATGTACAAGAGGCAGGGATAAACAATACAGAAGGTGGAGGGAAGAGAAGGAGCTGGGAGATACAGAATCAGTTTCCTGATTAGGAAGGAGAGCTGTATGCATTAGAATTTGACACACAAAATGTCTGCCCTAGGCCTTTCACGATAATAGACTGTAGAGCACGGGTGTCAAACACAAGGCCCGCGGGCCGAATCCGGCCCACCAGACCTCATCATGTGGCCCGTGTAGCCGCCGCCGGCCGCCAGCCTTCACCTTTTATTCTCGCTTTTTTTTTTTTTTTGACACAAGAAAGCCGCCTCTTCAGCGCATGCGTGGCAGCCTACAAGCCAGAGAACGTCTGCCCTCTAGCGGCGCCGGCTGTTCTACACAGGAAACCTCCACTTTACATGCATTCAGGAAACAGATACAGATATAGTCCTACAGATACAACCGGCCCTTTGAGGGTGACCAAACTGCTGATGCGGCCCCCAATGAATTTGAGTTTGAGACCCCTGCTGTAGAGGTAGCCAACATGGTGCCCTTCAGATGTGGTTGAACTACAGCTCCCATGATCCCCAGCCAGTATAACCGGTGGTCAAGAATGTTGAGAATTGTAGTCCCAACAACATCTGGAGGGTACCACATTGGCTACCTGCAATCTACTGTAAGAAATGAATCAGAACAATCTTAATAAGCAGAGAAATCCCCAAGGCCCAGAAAGTCTGAATGTCTCACTTGCAAGAAACCCCTTTTTGCTTCTCTCTCCACCAGAGTCTTCCAAGGAGAAGCAGAGCCGTAGCTAGGTGCACCCCTGGCAGAACCGTCCAGATTGCGCCCCCTACCCATGGGCAAATTAGTTCTTCTTTCCACCTCTCCTCCAACCTGCCCCCTTCAATTCACCCTCTATTTAAAATATTTTCTTATGAGGCAATAATTGATATTTTTATTTATAGAGACATATTTATGGACATATTTTTAGCTGATTTTGTGCCCCCCTCTCGCCTGCACCCCTGGCAGGGGCCCACCTCATCACCCCCTAGCTATGGCCCTGAGGAGAAGGAGACCTGTACCACAGAACTGATTGCCAGTAAGTTGTGGGTGTCCAGTGTTAAATATTCTGGATTACCTACAAGTAATATAGTACATGCTTCGTAGAGACAAACTCTCTCTGAGTGCCTACTACTCGTAGTAGGTACTAGTACATGCTATTCTGAGAAGGCTCTTCTGTAGTAGCCTTTGAGACTGCCAGCCCAACCTTGGGCGTTTCGTTGCCTCAGCGCCTTTGGCTCTCAACAGATAGAGCTATATTGTGAAAAGTTATGGCCCTGCAACCAAAGCCACAAATATTTGGAAATATCCAAACGAGACGAGCACGTTCTAGGAGACCTAACTTTGCTTCGATCTCATCCCAAATCAATCGCAAGCATTAGTTCCCCAAACCATGCTGAGGCCACCCATGGACTCACTCATACTCATGAACTCAGTGCACCCATGTGGCATGTTTATCAACGCCAAAGGAACGGGCAGAGCCCCAAAGCTGGTGCCAGTCTTAAGTGATTATGTAAATATATTTCCAGCCCACTACTGACCACAGGAGCTTGGATTCCTTCCTTTAAATGTGGCAATGTTAAAACACACAGCAGCCTTTTATATTTGTTAAATATGTGCAATGTCAAGCATTTAGGCCTTCAGTCTACGGTGGGTACCTTTCAAAGAACTGGAAAGATGGAAGTGACGTGGACAGAGGTAGACCATCCAGGCATGCGTGCTATAAGGTGGTAGGGCTGTGTACATACATAGCCTTTGAGACACACAGGGGCCTGTCTTTGCACTGAGCTTTGTACATAGCAGTTTGCGATCATGCAGATCTTTGTGTGACAGCATCATCTAATATTCAGGTTGCCTGTCCACATGGGTAGGCACGCTTCAGACTATTGTACAATGATGTTCTCTAATCCCCTCCCCGCAAATAGTGTTTCCACAGAGCTTTTTAAAGAATATACTCTCACACACGATATATGCTTAGACTGAAAATTGAGAGGGTGTAAGAAGCATGTTGGTTCATTCTCTCCCGTCTTCTCCCCGGCCTTTTTAGCTGTAATTTCCTAATTGTTTTCTAAATTTCTGGTGAATAACCTTTTGGGGGTCGTTGTACACTGAGACCGATTGTCCCATCACCTCAGTGCGTAGCCCACAAGTCCTCCTAGATGTTTTATCGTGTTTTTAATTGTCTGTTGGGAGGCACCCAGAGTGGATGAGGAAACCCAGGCAGATGGGTGGGGTATAAATAATATACTGTTATTATTATATGCACACACATACATATACTTGGAATCTTTCGAAAGAGAGGAATTGGAAAATGATATGTTGATATGCTGATGTATGGAATATATATATATCAGTATACATAGGCAGCTATGATACTGTACTGGTTCATATTTTTCATGTTTCATTCACAGACAAGTTAAACATGGTGAAGGGGAAATGACACAGCTCTGCAATGTCAGTAGGTCTGCCCCATCAGGATGTTGAGAAAGCGCTCTCTGTGTACTCCTGTAGGCGACAAGCTTTGAGATGTATACTGTACAAGCTTTCGAGCAGAATGTACTTCAGGTTGACGAATAGTGTGGGAGAGGGATGACCCGGGGATGATGTACCCCTCAAAAGCTGCTTGCACCCACCACTGGATGCACAATATCGCCTAGTGCACGGGTAGGCAAACAACGGCCCAGAGGCCGGATCCGGCCCAATCAGCATGTTTTTACATGAGTAGAATGTGTCCTTTTATTTAAAATGCATCTCTGGGTTATTTGTGGGGCATAGGAATTCGTCCCCCCCTTCAAAATATAGTCTGGCCCCCCACAAGGTCTGAGGGACAGTGGACCGGCCCCCTGCAGTTTGCTGACCCCTGGCCTAGTGTGTACATGCCTCAAAATGTACTGTGACGCAGATTAAGTTATGGGCTTCAGGCGACAGAAATGGGTATAATTTGAAGATTCCGCAGGTCCGCTTTTCTTTATTGGTGTGTGTGTGTGTGTGTGTGTGTGTGTGTGTGTGTGTGAGCTGCCATCTTGGTTAGAGAGGCCTCCAAAGCAATCCATCCATATTCGCTTGTGAGTATGAGTACACTTTAGTTGCTGGGTAGCATTAAGTGATTAACTAAGCAAACTTCTCCAAAGTAGCCAAAGATTACTGGGGCCAACAAATGCTCTGCTTTCATGTCATGGTGTTGGAATTGCAAGCCAACACTAATAATAGCATATTTCCAAGTAAATGAAGAACAAGTCGATTTGTTTAAACCCTCATGTTCTCCTTGGCTACGTGTCTGAAAATCCAAAGTACAAGGAGAATTGTTGTTTAAATGTAAATTTTTTTGGGGGGGGGAATAGATCTGGTCCTAAGAGATGGTGTAAAGTCTAAACTTGACAATGGGAAGATCAGAACTATTTCAAAATAAAGATAAGTAATTGTTATCAACTTATCATAGAAAAGAGGCAACCAATTTCTGCATTTTTTTGGGGGGGGGGATTCTGTTCCCTAGGCACTGATTCAGTTTCCTGGCTCTCTCATGAATCATAATAAAATTGGATCCAGCTCCCTATTTGTGGTATGAACCTTATAGTTACAGTGCTGCACATGCACTCAATTAGAGCTGGGACATCACACGCTGTCGGAGGCTCCTGACTTCTCTGAGCCATAAAGTGTTTCTAGGGTTTTAATCTGGGTTTCCTTTTGATGAGAGAACACAGGAGATATACACTGTGTTTCTAATAGCTTATTTTACTTACAAATATATAAGTAGAGTGGAGATGGACAGGGGAAGCCACAACTCTCTCACATTCCCTCATCTCGTTCGGGTCACTTCCAAATTACAAACTGCTTTTTCATCACAAAGAGACACTTGGCTCCCTGATGTCAAGAGGAGTGATGTCGCCTTCCCTAAGCTCTGGTGGCTTTCTCATTCCAACTCCTTGAAAGAGTTGTCCAGCTATCAAGAGACCACTTCCACAAAAGAACCTGCAGCAGCAAAGAGTTTAAATATTTCTCCTTCTCATGCAACTTGAAAACAGTTTTCTTCCCCAGATGAGTGAAAGTGAGCTACTTTTTAAAACTACATCCTAACTAGATTTCTCAAAGGTCAGATAATATTGCTTTGGTGGACAGCTGTAGCTTGCAGGCTGCCAGTTGGCCAATCCAGTCCTAGAATATTGCATCAGATGGTGGATGATTTCTGCTTTCCAAACAAGGGAGGCTCCAAAAGAACAAAGGCATGGGCACGCTGACTTGTGGCAAAATCAAGATTGAAAAGCTAGTGCAGAGCCTTCATTATTTATTTGTTTGATTGTTTATTTTGCTGGCATCTACACCTTGCCTGTTAGCCAAAAAGGCTCTTAGAGCAGCTAAAAAATAAATAATAAAATGGTTCTAAGACACTCCCTGTCCTCTTGCTCACAATCTAAATTTCACACCCACACTTAAATTTAAAACACTCTCATACCACCTTAACAGTGCTAAAGAATTCTGGGAACTTATGGCTTGCCTGTCTTAAGATACTTTGGATCTTCCGGTGCCTTTCCTCAACCCAGCTGGAATAGCTTTCCCCGTCCAGCAGGATGTTTGTCATTCAGCAATTTTATATTCTTTGCTTTTCCTTAAAAGAAATTTGCGAGAGTCTCGAAAGTCCTCTGGAAACGCCACAAGCCTTTGGCCTCAAGCAGATGTGCAAATGGCTGCCAGAACCAGATGTCGTTTGACTCAAATGGAAAGTTTGGAACTGGGACTAGGACATAAGAATGGCAGAGAGTCAGCACTTCCTGGCCGGGGACCTGCTCCACTTAAGAGACTCACAGAATATAAGCTGTGGCTGAAAGACAAAAGCTCCTGATAAATTGCTGCTTCCTTCATGAGAAGATCGAGCCATAGAAAGGACCTTCTGCAAACAGGAGAAGATGGGGAATCTTCAGGTGCTGCTGTTTGCAACCCTGGTCTTGACAGCCCTCTTCTGTTGTGATGGAGGTAAGGGAATATATATGAGACCCCCTAGCCATGATTTTTTCATCAACATTCAAAACTGACAGAGTCCTGGGGAGAGGAGGACAACCTATCTCAGTCTTACGTTTTAGGAACAGAATCACTTTCCTCAAAGCCACTTTAAACCTGGCAGTGTGGTTGCCATTAGGAACACATCTGCATGGAAGTCCCACTCTTATAAAACTGAGGTTCAGGCCAATTTATTAGCCACAGCATAGAAGTAGGCAGAGAGGGGCTCACATAGCTTGGTGTTTTTGTGTGTGGCCACCACAGTGCTAGAATAATGGGTGAAGTGGACTTCCAATTAAGATTGTAAAATTTACATCGTATCTTAAAAATTGGTTTGATACCAGTTACACTGTTATGGCTTCCTCACCCCTCATGAACCCTGGAAAATGTAGTTTAGTGAGGGGACTGGGAATTACCTTGCCACTTTGTAAGCAATTCTGGAAACCAATTATTATTATTCTGCAGAGGAGGATAAGAATGTTTTAAACAAATAAATTATCCGACGATAGGTATATTACTCACAAATTGCTCAAATACATATATGAGAACCCATAAACACTGACATGTGTGTAAGTCCTCCCCTTTGAATAATTCCTGGATAATACAGAAGCAAGCCTGAGTTAAGGGTTATTTTCCTCAGTTTACACTTGACAGATGGGGAAAATAGGGGTGGAAAGGAAGGGAGGAGGAAGACCACAAGACTGCCAGGTGTCTTACGCCATCTGGTCTATATTTTTCAGATATGAACAGGCCCTTGGATGAAGGTAAGAAACTGACGAGAGCAAAAAACTCTCAAGGGCATCTCTGTCCTTTTTTGTACACAATACTTGGTTGGAGGACTGCATTGCAAAATTCAGAGAAATGTGAATTTTGAAGGGCAGCTGAATGGAGGATAGAGGAATGTGTGTAGAAACGAGCCTAGGGTGCAAAAGTAAAATTAGCATTTATTGCTCCACCCACTTTTGCCTCTGGCTCTGCCCATCACTGGGATGCGGCCTCTGGAAGATTGCCCAGAAGAGAATGTGGCCCCGGTACTGGAAAACGTTCCCCACTCCTAGCTCAGGATCTTGGCTTGCCCTTTCCATCCTTCTGGGCTTGCTAAAAGTTCATTAGGGAAAAGCCTCTTCTGGCTCTCTTGAAGTCCCCGCTGGCCTCACACATGGAGGCAGATTATGATGAATAATATTGCTTTGAGGCTCACATTCCCCAGAGAGGTAAATAAAATGGAGGGCGTTTACAAGGAAGCCTGTGTTTTCTGGCACCGCTTAAAGTGATTTTATTTTATTTATTTTTTTATTTAAAAAATTAGGTGCCATAAGATACCTGGCATGAGCTCAATTTCCTAATTATTCCCCCAGTGAATAAGCCCCCTGTTAGCAAGGCAGCTGGATACTTCCTTGCCTGTTAGTCTGGCTAAAAGACTGAGAAAGAAACCTCGGGAAAGGTTGCCATGTTAGTCTGCTGAAGCAAAAACAGCAGAAATGTATTTTGGTCACATCCAGACCATGCATTTAAAGCACATGTCTCCCCTCAAAGTTTCCTGGGAATTGTAGTTTTCTCCTCATGGAGCTACAATTCCCAGGATTCTTTCCACATGCTTTAAACGTATGGTGTGTGGATGCAACCGATTGTGACATAAGTCCTCCTGGCTTAGAAGCCTCTTTGTCAGATACCACCTGATGAACGTCCACAAGCGCTTCAGCTGCACTAGGCCTGCTAGTCTTTTGAGCCCTGAAGTTGAAGTTGCTGCAAGATTCTTTGCTGTTTTAGGAAAGAAACCACAGACAACTCAAAGCACCATTGAATTAAACGAAAAAATTGACCAATGGCTTTGAGAAATTTGCAAACTCCAAATGATATCCTGCTAATCTATAATAGCAAGATCACAAAAACTGCGGAGGGGTACTACTGGTTCATGATGAGTACTCATAGGCAACTAACAGCTTTGTTTCCAGAACTGATGGGAAATCTTCCATTCATAAGCCACTACCTGAGACGTGTGAGAGGTATTGTGGCACAAATGATGAGCTGGATGGGCAGCAAAAGGCTGCTCTGGGGCTGGCCCTGCCATTAGGGAGAATGAGGTGGCCACCACAGGCAGCTGGTTTTGGGCAGCAAATTGTCAGTTGTTTCCTTTATGATTGCTGCAATTATACTACCAGGGAGGGGTGGTTTTTTGGGTTTTTTTTGCCTCAGGTGCCAAAATAACTTGACTGATCTTGGGTGCAAAATGGCATGAGTTGAGGCAGGAAAGGCATAATTTGCTGCTCTGCCTCAGGCAGCAGAATGTCTCGGGCTGGTCCTGGGCGATATTTGAAATTAAACCCCACAGTTATCTAAACTAGGTGTCTTCAACCTCTTTCGGACCCAGGACCCACTTTTATCCCAAACATGCATTTGGGAACCCATTTCTTAATCTTTTACCATATATTTGCATGGTGGTCATTGTTATGTACTGAAGTTCTCACCCTGGGCCAGCAGGGGAATACTGTAGATAGTTTTATGCAAATAAGGGATCGAAAGTGACATTCAGTGATTTGGATAGTTTTAGAAAGTTGTTACAGTAACGTTGTACTGGAGCTCTATATAAGCAGGCTGACTAAACCCTTCAGTTCAGTTCTGTCCAGGCCTGTGAATAAACAAGAGCTGTTTGAAGAATCGCTGTGTCGTCTGATATGTTCACCCACAACTTAACAGTGGTCCTCCTGTTGTGACCCACCCTGGATCAGGCCATGACCCACCAGTTGAAGACCAGTGAGCATTCCTATAGAGGAGCAGGGAACCTCAGGTCCAGGGGCCTAATGTCCCCCCCCCCTCCGAGTATGTCTACATGGCCTTCCTCAGCCCCACCTCTTTTTCCAAGGCCACATTCCTCACGGATCCTCTTTCTCACCCTCCTTGAATGTTTTTGCCTGTCTAAAATGAGACTCCTTGAACTCGATACTCTCTGTATTCTCATTCCGAAACATTCTGCGTTCATAACAGGGGTTAAGATCAGTCGAGAAACTGCCAATGCCTTTGTGAGAAGGCAGAAGAGGTCTTCTCTGTATTATGAAAGGTAAGAGTAAGAGTCTTCTGGGTTTAATATTGATGTCTATAATTACTAATTTGTGGTTGTAGCCAACTGAGTTACACTCAGAGTAGACCTACTGAAATCAGTAGACTTGGCTAACTGAAGTTCATTTATTTCAGTGGGTTTTACTCTGAGTATACCTCCGTTGGGTACAATACTTGGAAAATAGATGCACATGGTTCATGAGGGGGGAATGAGATATGAGCCTATGCAACACCACAGGGTCACTAACAAGGGACTGCAGCAGATTCTTACAGAAAACAAGTGGGCCCCTCTTTCTTCAAGAAGCCCCAGGAAAGGGGTGGTGGTGGTGTGGGGAGAGTCCCAAGAGACTTGAAGCTCTGAGGGGTAAACTACAGTTTCTTTTTTGTGTGTCTATGGGAATGTGCTTTAAATGTATGGTTGGTGCATAGCCTAATTCACCAACTGTATACAGTGGTACCTCAGGTTACATACGCTTCAGGTTACATACGCTTCAGGTTACAGACTCCACTAACCCAGAAATAGTTAAGTTCAGGTTAA
Source organism: Podarcis erhardii (assembly GCF_964252035.2). Taxonomy (NCBI): domain Eukaryota; kingdom Metazoa; phylum Chordata; class Lepidosauria; order Squamata; family Lacertidae; genus Podarcis; species Podarcis erhardii. The sequence goes on along the minus strand of NC_138500.1, from coordinate 34,392,200 downwards.
GAACTTTGCTTCAGGATGAGAACAGAAATCGTGCTCCGGCGGCGCAGCAGCAGCAGGAGGCCCCATTAGCTAAAGTGGTGCTTCAGGTTAAGAACAGTTTCAGGTTAAGTACGGACCTCTGGAACGAACTAAGTACTTAACCTGAGGTACCACTGTACATTGTGGATAAAGTGAAATGGAGTGCCCAGTACTGAACTGGGTTCTTGGGAAACTGGCTTCATGCTGTGCAGCCTGAACCGAAGAATTTGCATGAGGGAACGCCTCATGTTTATGGCTTCTTCCTCCCTCTGTTCTCCAGGTACTACGAAAGGTTCAAAACCCCAATGGAGATGAAGCAAGAGCAGTGTGAAAGCCACCCCCTCTGCGACTACTACTCGGAAGTAGTGGGATTCCAGACAGCCTACCGCTATTTCTTTGGAAACTGAAGAAGAGGGGGCATCTCCTGTTCTCACCTGGCTGGGACAGAGGCTGAGATTAAAAGCAATTGGGGTGGGGGTAGGGGTGGGCAGAAGGAGCACAGAATAAAAAGGGCAATCAGACTGGTTTCCCTTCTCTAGCAAAACCTAATAACAATCTTTCCACTTTCCAGACAGGAAATCACAAGCAGATAGAGGCTTCTCTTTGCAAGGAGCATGTCTAGGAATAATCAAATGCCAACACTTGTTGGAAAGTAACTGGCATTCCATGCTAAGGGGGTGGGGGCAAGCAAGGATAAATTGGTTAGTAAGCACAAAAGTCTACCAAGCTGACAATCATTTCTGGGGCTGGTTCTCTTGTGAACACCTTGAAGCATCTTCAGCATACTGCAGAGGTGCCCTGTCAAAATTTATCACTGTTCCAATTTTGGCATTGAAAAAGGGAATTTGGGGAGGGGGGCCAAAAAAATAATAATTGAAAAGTACTCCAAACCCTTTCATTTGGGCTAGCTTTTTTGCTGCTTGCAGCCCCAATTGGCTCCTGCCATGAAAGGAACATCATTGGTCTTCTTCCATTCAGAACCAGGAGGCTGGTCACGTAACCAATCAGAATTGTTCAGTGATGATATCACAGAGGGCAGACAAAACTGTTCAGAGTGAAGGCATTGCCCAGAAGCTTTGTTTGCTCTCAGTGATGTTCTTGCTTAGCTCAACTGATTGGCTACATGACAACCTCACCATTTCAGGGAAGAAGGCTGCTTGAAACAGAATGGCATAGAGGCAGCATCTTACTGGAGTGCAACAGGGACATTGCTACTTGTAGTTTTTGACAAATATTCTACTGAACGTCTGAATAAGTTAATCAGAGAATAGCGTTCAAAAAATGATAATGTCTGGCTCTTTCCTATTTCCTGTATATAAGTGTCTAATAGACAAATACGTTACCATTACATGTGTTCAGTGCTTTTTTTCTAAAGAATGTTTAGGTACTCTCATTTTCACTGAAGAAAATCACCATTTTATTGTTCGAATCAGGAAAAATAAATACAGTAAATGGACAAAAGTACAAAGATTCACAAAATGTTTAGGGGTATGCATACCCCTGCCCCCCCACCCGAAAAAAAGCACTGCATGTGTTTGATTAGGACTTGGAACCACTGGTTAAATTTCCATCCCTGGTACTTTTTATCCTTGAGAAGACTGATGCAAAACTAATTTTTTCGGTTACCTGATTCATTGTTGCTGTTCTGCTGCCATCACATGGTGATTTCGTTTAATGAATAAGGTAGCAGCCCAAAATGAAGATATAATTTTAGAGTTGGAGCGGTCTCCTGCAATTTCTAATTCAAGCTGTTTTGGAGAGCTTGGCAGGAAATTTAGGACCACGTTTCCCAAGACATTGTATTTTAGTTTTCCTTTGCACATCATGATTGCCACTTGCTAGCGTTCAATGTAGAATTTCTGAAACAAGTAGATTAACTGCCTTAATGTTCATTACATTCCAATCAATGTATGTTAGATAGTGACGATATCTATCGAGCCATCTCTTTTATCTGAAAGTTGCAGTTTGTTACTCACCTATGCTGAGCAGCAATTTCTAATACTCAAGTTGCTTTTCAAGGCACCAGTGAAACCATTGCTTAATTAAAAGGCAATTATGAGTATGGATGAATAATGAATCAGTCTATTTCTGGTCCATGTCACATTCATATGTGTTCACTCGTCATCAGTCAATTCTGTTCTGCTTTCACATTAATCTGCATTTTTTAAAAAAATTGCACCAAAACGATTGTATGCAAATACATATTTAAATGTGTATTTCTAAGCATGTTCCCTCTCAAAATATGAATTTTAATAAATTTTTGAAGCACAAGCTATGTCACGTCATTTGGAGGAATGCAAAATCCAATGGATAAAGTAACTTCTCGTTCACATATCAGTACAGGAGGTGCAGAGCAGATCAGTTCCTATCAGAATTTGCCGACATCAGTTTTCTCAAGCATCCCTATACGCAACTTCCCTGGTAAGAGTCCTAGCGTCCCCTCGCTTTCTTGGAGTACTGTACAATCTTCATTCCATAGTTCACACTGCCCAGGAGAAATTTATCCTAAAGCATGTTAGTGCAGTGTTTTTGATGCCTTTCATTCCTTAGGATCACTTTAAAGAATGGAGCTACTATAGATTGCTGGTTTAGATTATATCTAGGAACCCAGGAAACTTGCTTATGCCATATAGAAGGATAAGCCTTACTGAAGAAGAACCAGCATGGCTTCCACAAGGGTAAGTCCTGTCTAACTAATTAGAGAATCACAGAAGGGAGTTGGAAGGGTTCACAAGGGTGATCTGTTTTGGGGCTGAATAAACCCCACTAGAGATGTGATCTTCTCAAGATGTTCTAGGAGGCCCGACACTATGTCCTGACGTCATGGCTGAGATGTCACAAAGAGCCAAGGGCGGAGCCGAACACCCTCTGAATATTGAGGGGCCCCACCCCTAAAACACATTGCCCCCCCAAAAGTGCTTCACCCCCAGGAGCTGGCACCTTTGTCCCCCACTTATGTGCACCCCTACATTTCTTTCTGGCTGACACTGATATTACAGTGGTACCTCTGTTTAAGAACAGCCCTGTTTCAAAACGATTCGGTTTATGAACTTTGCAAAACGAGAAGTAGTGTCCCGTTTTGCGAACTTTACCTCAGTCTAAGAACAGAATCTGAACAGTGGAAGGGCACCGGCGGCAGGAGGTCTCATTAGGGAAAGCGCGCCTCGGTTTAAGAACGATTTCGGTTTAAGAACGGACTTCTGGAACGGATTAAGTTCGTAAACCGAGGAAGCACTGTACTGGAAAAGGCTATGTACAAATCTAAAACATGTTTCATAAAAGTATTTTGTACAAGTTTTTGTTTTTTAAGCTGCAGAGTTTTCTTCAGATATTTAGCCATTTACATATTGACCTAATTGTACCTAGTTTAGATTGCTAAACTAGAAATCTAAGCTTGTGCCTCTTTTGAGTACTACAGTCTAGAAAAGCTTAAGTGTACCTAGTTTGTCCTTCTTAATTCAGTGCTCAAATATTTACATTAAAAATGCTGTGGAAGGAAGTGCAGATGCCGTAATCAGAAACTGTCTCTTTATTATTTGCGCAACTTCCCTGCCATGTAAACAGAAGCGGTTTTCTACCAGCTGGGCAATCAGCTTCAGGTTCACTGCAACTTATCCACTATCAATGTGATATACTCTTCAGCTGTCTTCACAGTCCTTTGGAATTTTTCGCAAGCTGGCTTCAAGATCTTCACAGCGTCTTCGAGGGTGCTTGCCGCCAATTCAACCGTTTTACTAGGTGGCTGTCCTTTAAAAGCTACCCGCATGAAGTTAGTAAGTGAGAAAGCCGTGGTAATGACTGGTTGGCTCTGAGTCCTTGTTCGTGTGGCTGTTGCTATTGCTGCAGCTGCTGCCTGGGATGAGGTGGGGCAGGCATCTGAAAGTGCTTTGGCAATTTCTTCGTTAGTCATGAGAAGGTCACCCACTCTGAGAGAGAGAACAGGACTGCTTGTTAAATCCCGAATGGTAGCATCTAGTATCTCGGGGAGATTGCCATTTTTCAGTAGTGCTGCTGAAACGGGACCGCTGATATTGTCAATAACTCCCTTATATTTCCCATAAAGGTCCTTTATCAGCTTGATTTTTTCATTTGTGGAGGTGGAAGGCAACACAATACTGGAATACAGTGGAAGGCCGACTTTTTGCTTGATATCCTGATCTTTGGCCTCCACTTTTTCCTGCATCTCTTTCAGAGCACTCATCAGAAGCTGAAGGTTTTCTTTGATGCTCAAGTTTTCCCTTACTGTAATGATGGCTAGGTCAGTTCCCAGAAACTGGTTGAGCATCCGGAAGGCAATGTTAGTGGAAGAAACAAACATGTAGACACAGTCGTACAAGTTGCGGCTGGCATTGAGTAGCCTTTCCTCACCCTTCTGTGCACTAAACTTGCCCAGCATTTCCAAAAAGGGAGATATCACACTGAAATACAAACCAAAGTATGCTCAGCAGAAGAAAGTCAACAAAGCTGTTATATTCAACTTTTGTCTTGGGAAAAACTATGGAAGGAAGATTTGAAATTTACTAGCGTGCTGTTTGGGATGCAGGTGGCGCTGTAGGTTAAACCACAGAGCCTAGGACTTGCCAATCAGAAGGTCGGCGGTTCAAGTCCCCGCGACGGGATGAGCTCCCGTTGCTCAGTCCCTGCTCCTGCCAACCTAGCAGTTCAAAAGCATGTCAAAGTGCAAGTAGATAAATAGGTACCCCTCCGGCGGGAAGGTAAATGGTGTTTCCATGCGCTGCTCTGGTTCGCCAGAAGCGGCTTAGTCATGCTGGCCACATGAACCAGAAGCTGTATGCCGGCTCCCTTGGCCAATAAAGCAAGATGAGCGCCACAACCCTAGAGTCGGACACAACTGGACCTAATGGTCAGGGGTCCCTTTACCTTAGCGTGCTGTTTGTTGAAGGAAAACTGTATGAAAATGATGTATAGATGGTACTTAACACCAGTAAAATTAGCAAAGATGTATAGAACTGCTTCTAATGTATGTTGGAAATGTAAAGAGAAAGAAGGCACGTTCTACCATATGTGGTGGATGTGCAAGGTAACAAAAGCATTCTGGGAAAGGATGTATAATGAACTGAAGAAAACGTTTAAAATAACATTTGTGGAAAAAATCAGAGGCTTTTCTATTAGGTATCTTAGGCACAGAGATTCCGAGAGAGCAGAAAAGACTTTTCATGTACGCGATGACAGCAGAATACCACTGCTCCAGAAATGGAAAGAGGATGAAGTTCCAACTAGAGAAGAGTGGCTGATGAAGATGATGGACTATGCTGAAATGGCGAAATTGACCGGGTCAATCAGAGACCAGGATGAGAAGAAGTTTCAGAAAGAATGGGGAAAGTCTATAATGTATTTAAGAGAAAACTGTAAACAACTAAAAACTTTGGCAGGATTAGAGTAATATAATATACAAAATACAATGGAAAAACAATTAATAATATTTCTAAAAAAATAGAAAAAAGGATAAGCTGAAAGAAATAGGGATTGACAACGAAAACCAGAAAAGGGTGGTGGGAAGTCAGGGGATTATGAGAATCCAAAATATGAAGGTGAATGATATGTTTAAATTGGAATATGTTATGTAAAATCTAATTAAAAATGTTTTTTAAAAAGCTGTTATGTCAGCCATGTATCTCCAAAAATCTCATGAACAGCACTTAATTTAAAAAGTCAAGAGTGAAGCAAAATCTACTATTATACAGCTACTAATAGGTACATAAAATATTTCTGAAAACCTATTTCTATATTTGGAGCCCATGGAATATATTTTATTGGAATATATAGTTGTATAAAATGTTGAACTGTTGGTTGGCTGCTTCCTCATCTACTTTAGCTTCTGCTCTGCTCCTCTTGCTCACCTCAGTATTTCTTAATACAACTACTGTTTAAACATTTCTTTAGCATCAGCTGCCAACAGTATGCCTAGAAGACTTAGATTGTATAGAGAAATCCCCCCACTTATGCACAATTGACTCACAAACGACCTTGTATATGTGCAGCACTGGGAGATCAATCAATCAATCAATCAATCAATCAATCAATTCAAACCTGGGAATGGCAGGACAGAACTGGAGAGTCCTTGTGGCTTGTGGCCCCTCCCCAGAGCCCGAAGAGGATGTCAGTGAGCCAAAAGTCTAAAATAAAGGTTTTTAATGTGTGTTTGTGGGTTTGTTTTTTTAATTATGGGCTCCATAATGGTGCACGAGAGCTCCTGCTGTTGCCTGCTACCCTGCTCCACAGCTGTTGGGCAGGAAGCTGTATTGCAGTGGGCTCAAAGGCACGGTTCCCTTTCCTTTCTGGCAATCTGGAGGCAAAGGTACAGTGTAAAAGAAAAAGGTACAGTACTGTATTTCGGATGCCTCTTAAATCACCCCAGTTCTCTGCTCCGACAAGGCTCCTCACTTCCGTGCATTTCACAAGTGTACGTGGGGGCCCAGAACGTAACCCCCACATAAGTGGGGAGTCACCTCTATTAGATGGCCAATATAGGGATGGGGAGAGGTGTAATGAACTGATAATGGGAAAAGGGTTTTGGAAAAGACCGAGTAGCAATGAAGGCCTGAAGGAATGCCAAGAAAGGCTTGTGATCTCAAACCACGGCACCCATCTGCCACTGCCTGCATACCTTCCCTGTCCTGTGGATTGCGCTATCGGCAACTAAACTCCCCATGGTTTTTTTTTTTAACTTTGAACTAGCAGTTATAGAACAAACTGGAAACAGCGCCAGCCCTGAATCTGGCCTTTGGTTTAATATTGAAATGCATTCCTGCATGCCGGCCATTCATTTGTCAGCAGATGAAAATGGAGGTTGTTTTCACAGTGGAGGCCTTTAGTGCTGCTGAGGCCATTTCTTTTCCACAATCAGATGTCAATGGAATTAAAATGGAGATCCTGTGTAGCATGTTACACAGTGTTATTTTAACTAACAATGCCCTTCTCCACAACCAAGATCTACTCACATGAAAGTGCCATTCAGCAAAGTTTCTTGTTATTGCTTCCTGAAAGCTTTCTGTTTACTATTTTGCTATAATGGAAAGAAAAAACAAAATGGGAAAAGTCCATCAATTTAGCACCCCCACCTCCTGTGGAACGGAAGCTCACCAAATAAACATTTCAGCACTAATCCGCCAGCCCTGTTGACCAAAGAAGCAATAAAATGTGCTGAGCTTGCAAACAGAAAGCTTTAAACTTAAAGGAACAGTTTGGGCTGGTGGTTATAAAGACAAAAGTCTAAATTTAGGGATGTGTGAGCTAGAAGAAGTAGGCAAAAGCCAGAGTGACAAAGAGAGAGAGACAGAGAGACAGACAGACAGATAGACACACACACACACACACACACACACACACACACATGCTTGTTTTGTGCTTGAATCTAAGGCTGCTGCTTGGGGTGTTAATGCTGTGAGTCTCTCCATTGTAGGCTCAAAATAAATGTGCCAGCTTAAGGATGCTTTTTTTAAACAGTGTGTTTCATTTAATCTGTAGTTTGGTCTTGCTCGACATCAGAAATGTATCACGAGTTAGAAATCCCTGCTGAATTCACATTTTGACAGCTTCTGAAAAATACTCTCGGTGGACTGATTCTACAAGTTTCTGCCTACTAAGTAAGTAAAGTCAGTGGCACAATGACTGTGGCCTTGTGACCCCCTAATGCTGAGCTCGCATTGCAAGGCCAGGATGCTGCATCAGAAGTAGGAGTCAGCATTCAGCAACGATCAACAAGCAGAGCCCAAAATAGGATGGCGCTCTGGACAAACCCTCCAGCTAATTGTGTCTCGCCGACATGTGAGATGAGGACTTTTTAAACAATTTGTATTGTATGGGTGTAGTTGGGCAAGGCATGATGCTGATGGGTACTGAGATGGTGGGAAACTGATAATAAGGATTTGGATATTTACTGATGGTTATTAACTGAACCCAGCATTCAGCTAAGAAGTCAAGTCTCCTTTGATGGTAAAATTGGCAGAGTCCTCACGGCTGACAAGAAGGGGTGAGTTTCCATTTAATTTGGCTACTTGCTGGGAATCCAGTCATTTATTTATTTATAAAAAATATTTATATACCAGTGTACCATTTAAAAAAATGTATCACAGTGGTTTACAACAATACAAAAATGATGTCAAAACATTTTCACTCTAGCAGTAAAGGGATAAAGCCTCTTGGTAGGCTGTGGCTAAATGTGGCTGCATAAAAGGTAAAGGGTATAGGGACCCCTGACCATTAGGTCCAGTCATGGCCGACTCCGGGGTTGCGGCACTCATCTTGCTATACTGGATGAGGGAGCCAGCGTACAACTTCCGGTCATGTGGCCAGCATGACTCAGCCACTTCTGGCAAATCAGAGCAGCGCACGGAAACGCCGTTTACCTTCCTGCTGGACCTATTTATCTACTTGCACTTTGACGTGCTTTCGAACTGCTAGGTTGGCAGGAGCAGGGACTGAGTAACGGGAGCTCACCCCGTCACAGGGATTCGAACCACCGATCTTGTGATCAGAAAAACTGCTCTGTACTTTGTCATTCTCCGATTACCAGCCAGCAACTTGGTGCTGCCCAGCGCAAATGAGAACAGACTTGAGGCAACCACTGTAGTCATCGGAGGGGGAGCTCTTCTGTTTCTGCCACTTCAGCCCTGAATTTCCCCACTGGCAGCAGATGAAGCTCCCGCATGGTGAAAATGTAGACAACATACCAAATGGTGTCTTGGGCTGCCTTTTGGTGCCTCTAGCTCTGCAAGGGAATTCTTGTAGACACAACTTGCTAAATAATAAATATTATCTTCCTCTTTCAGAATAAAACAAAAAGCCCCACAACATGCCTATGTGTGACCAAGTGCGAAATCTGCCCAGGGGTGGTGGTGTGTGGTTGTGTTGCAACAAGAATCCATGAAGAAGAACTGAAGAACACAGGACACTTGGGATTAATGTAGCAAGTAAGTCTGCATTGGAGCGATGCGGGTGGCGCTGTGGGTTAAACCACAGAGCCTAGGGCTTGCTGATCAGAAGGTTGCGGTTCGAATCCCCGTGGCGGGGTGAGCTCCCGTTGCTCGGTTCCTGCTCCTGCCAACCTAGCAGTTCGAAAGCATGGCAAGTAGATAAACAGGTACTGCTCCGGCAGGAAGGTAAACGGTGTTTCCGTGCGCTGCTCTGGTTCACCAGAAGCGGCTTAGTCATGCTGGCCACATGACCCGGAAGCTGTACGCCGGCTCCCTCGGCCAGTAAAGCGAGATGAGCGTGCAACCCCAGAGTTGTCCACGACTGGAACCCCCCCCACCTCCATGGAAGGACGCTTTTGCCTTTCTCTTCTTCATCAGTCTGCTACAGAATTTCTTTGTGTTCTGCTAAAGGAGATTATGGTCATTGATTTGATTTTTGTTAACTTTATCGTTAGTAATTACTAAAGTAAAATCAAAGCCAACAGCAAAAGCAGACCAATAACACCTCCTACCCTCCCAATTTAAAAAAAAATGCTGCTGAGGAAAAAGAAAGGTCTTAAGACCAGTGCAAAGATGATCACACTTAAAATAGAAAAAGTAAAAAAGAATCAACTGAAGTAGCAATGGCATGCACATTACTTTAATAATTTTGAGTTGGCTTCCTGTTTTATCAGTTAGTGGTCTTCCAATATTTTATTTACGAGTATTTTTATTGTACTTCTGCTCCTTGAGTTTATCATCCCTAACAATTCCTAATGCTTACAGCAGAACTACTTTCCTCTTCCATTATCAGCTCAACTTTGCAGAATGAGCCTCAGTGACCTTCTCTACCCAAACAACCCACAAAGACGCCAGGATGTGATCGCCCTGCACCAGGAACTGCTTGACTGCATGCAGCTGAATTTTAAGGCTACCAATGAACTAATTGGAGCACTGAATGAACATCTGGGAGCCAAGATTGCGCACGTTAAAATGAAAGAGGGCGGCACCATCAAAGAGAACTGTGACATCATCATCCGAGCCATGACTGATATTCAGCAAGAGGTATGGAAATTTGATAAAGAAATAAAGGAAAAGCTACAGCCACTGATGTACCGAAAGCTTTATGATATCAAAGAGCCTGAGTTGGAAAAAATTGCAATAGCTCACAGGATTGTATCTGTTATTCTTGGAGAGGCTACTGCATCTGCAGGTATAGTAGCTGTAAAATTGGTGTGTTCGAATATTGTAACTGTTACTGTTAACAAACTAGTTGCTCTGCTTGCTCAGATTGGGTTATCTGTTCTAGGAGGCATTGCCATTAGTGCTCTGGGGTTGGGTATCGACATAATTCTTCATGCTATATTGGGAGCAGTAGAAAGAGATCACCTTGTAGCATGCATTGAGAGCTATGAGCAGCATCTGGCAGAATTTAAGGAAGCCTCGCAGATTTATCACTGTGCCATTACAGAAGTGAGTGCAATGGTGAAAGACAAAGCTAAATTAGGAATATCTCGGGATGTTCCTACGCACTGGTGATTACATGAAACGTATTCTAATATGACTGATAAGAACTTTCCTTTTTAATATGGCTTGTTCTTTTTTGCAATTAGCAACATAGAAATAAAGAGTTTGGTGGTGAATAACCTGTTAAAGACAAAAGACCCTTGTAGATAAGCAGTAACTGAAAGGTGTAGTTTTCTGCAGGTATGTGACATGAGCGAATGCTTTAACGGCACAAACTTAACCATGTTTACTCAGAAGTTAGGTCCTGTTGAACTCAGTGGGGATTCCTTCTGGATACGTGGGGCTGGGATTGTAGCCTTTGATTGCAATTCTAATGTCTTCTCCCTTTCAGTGGGGATTTGTAGAAAAAGCATACACAAATCCACTGTACAACAATTGCATACTAGAAATCAAGATGTAGTTATGCATCCTTTTCCATGTGAATCAAGCTTGGTAATATGGAAAATATTGAAAACATGCATTGCATTATTAAGTTTTGCATATTATGAAATAAAATTTGAAATAGCACAATATATAACTGAATATGTGTTTTCTCAAATAAATGCATTTGCCTCTGTTTTTTTCCTCTATTCTCTATGTACATGTTACATCTCAAATCAGCACAGGGCCAATAAGAAAATATTGTTATGAGTTGGAGGTGGGGTCAGTCTAGATAGTAGTGCGCCAACTTGTGGTCCTGTGTGGCTGGGTGGATGGTGGGGGATAGAATGTTTAAGAGCAAGCTTGCCAAATCAGTTCCATTATTAAAGTCATGGCTTTGTCATCTCTTGGTATTTTTCCTGCCTTATAACTTCCTTTCCTCTACTTGTCTTTCTTTCTTTCTTTCTTTCTTTCTTTCTTTCTTTCTTTCTTTCTTTCTTAATATTAACTGAGCTTTGGTGGGAACATTTTGGTAAAAGCAAATTTGACCATATTAGTATGCACATCTGCCTCATACACTTCTGGATTGGTGAACCACTGTGAAACAAAACATCCTAGTAGGAATACAATTAAAATAGATATTAAGAAGTCCCAACCAAACCTGCCATTCAGCTTATTATGAAGAAAAAGTCTGATGGAGAAGGACTAGGCAAGGGCACTTCATCTTGGTGTAGGACTATCAGTTGCTGTAAATATGGTGACATCACAGAGGCTGTGAGGTGGGTAGTCTTGCATGATACAAAGAATGTGACAATGACATCATAGGCTCAAGCAGAGGAGCCAGAAAACATGAAACACATTACATTAAAATGATGCAGACCAAATAGAAAATTCTTTTTCTAGGCTGTACATTCCCAGCTCCCATAGCTTAGACTTCATCATCGTGCTTGTTAATTTCAGTCTCAAGGTACAATATTTTCAACAAAAGACACAAGAAGGCAATTTTTCAAGGGGATATTATCTGTGGCCGGGCACTGCAGTCATCTGCAAAAGATGCCCACACGGTGGGAAGAAGGAAGCACTTATCTCCCACAGATCATAATCTGCTGTGTGAAGAGAACACATACTTTCTTTTGCTTATTCTGAATCTATTGCCACCGATACAGGAGGGTGTTTCCTGCTTGGCAGGGGGTTGGACTCGATGGCCCTTGTGGTCTCTTCCAACTCTATGATTCTATGATTCTATGACATACTTTGTTGAAAGTGACAGGTTTTGTTGACACAGAGTTCTAAGACTAAGAGGGAGCAAAATTTATTTATCCACTTCAACTTTCATAATTTTATAAATATCCAGGCTTCCTTAAAAAAATATTAACTGTGACTAGTGTAGTGTATGCCTGAATGTTGTGGCTAATGGTATGCTTCTCCCAATAAACACATTTCACTGGAATTCCCCCGTAAATAGTACTTGGAAGTAACTGACACTGCTGTCAATGGGACTTGCAACAAAATGTACTTAGGGTAACGTTTATAAGTCAAACTTCTGTACTGCCAGGAGTCATGTTTTATATAAAGCATTTTTAATGCTCTTTCGATATGATCTGAACTGAACTGTGTCTTCTTCCCTCTAAAAAGCATTGTGTGACCGAACCTTGCAGTATAAAGTTATTTCTGAGCTTGTGCAAGAAAAGGACTTGGAAGAATTTATTTTCAGGACTGGCAGGCGAGCGCCCCCTCTCGGCCTTCTCTGGTATAACGGACTTCTACACAGAAAATGGCGTCCTCCCTCTCCCGGCACCTTCTTTCAGTGTTGCCTAGCGATTATGAGAAACCATAGAGATGCAGACCTTGGGAGGTCTGAAGGACAAACCGGCCTTGAGCACCTCTGAGCTCAGGCGAACTGGAAAGAGAGGTTTGCGGACGCTACCGTTACCATAGAGACGGGGGCAAGTATACGGTCTCAGTCCTATACAGACACTTCTGGTCTGATGTTGATCACCTTTCCACTTTACAGTAATTCTAAATACAAAGTACCAAAGAGACGTCGCAGCGTGGAGCGTCTAGTAACAAGGACAAGTATAGAGATAGGGAAAATAGTTGGAAATCCCATAGAAAGAAAAAAAATCTTTATGATTCCCTTTCACGTTTCCACATCCCAGGATGGAAATGAGAACTGCCTATATAAAATAATAAAGAAATCGAGGATTTTAGCGTACTTGAGAAGCAGGAGTCCATTCAGAAAGAAGTAGTTCTTGCTTTAAATTAAGACTTTGTGAGAAAAACGTGATTGCTGTCGGGGGAGTTTGCATAAACTACAGACCACTATCCCCATGATACTGTGGCTGAGACAGGGTCTCTTTACTTTTTTGGGGTGCCAAGTAGTGTACTGTCAATCGAGCATGTCAGAAGCTAGTTTGATTTTCCAGCTCCAAATCCCCCACACTCAACACCTCTCGGGTTGCAGCAAACGGTAAAGCTACACAGGGATAGCGAACATGGTGCCTTCGAGGTGTTCTTGAACTCCAACTCCCAGCAGCCCCAGCCAGCATTGCCAACGGTCAAACGTACTCCAGCAACACTTCGCCGGCCCCAAATGGCGACCCCTGGGACGTCACTCACAACTTGCAGCCCAAGCTCAGTTGCGTGCAAAGCCTTGTGCTGCATTTACTTGCATTGCATGTAAGATACCCGCAAAGTGCAGGCGGGGAGAGGAAGGGAGCACTGACTTCCGCAGAGCCATAATCTCCAGTTTACCTCTCCAAAGAGTTAAGTTTTTGTCCTTCGTAGAACCCGAGATACGAGGCAAAATGGACAGCTGCTGTTCTTGTTTTCGTGTGAAAAATCCACTGCTCCCCTTTTTAATGCTTTATTCCCCCCCCCGAAAAATTCCTACAGACGCCCATACTGATGGCTGTATCACTGGGCAGAGTGAGGCGGTTGCCTCAGGCGACAGCTGAGGGGAAGGAGGAAGCAGTATGAGTTGCGTATATTCCCAGTTTTCCACGCCAGGCAAAAACGTTCCTTTTTAACCAGGGCTTTGGTTGATTTCATTGACATCCTATGTCCGTTTAAAATGTGGTTCTTTTTTTTGGGAGGGGGGATTGTTATTAGGTTGTTGTTTTAATTTTGATTACTGTACATATATTGTGGTTTTATATTTTGATTTTGTTTTGCAAACCGCCCTGTGAACCTCCGGGCATAGGGCGGTATATATAAATTCAATAATTAAACTAAAAACAAAACGTATGAGCTCCTTTTGTTCCGGGTATCCTAGGCTGGGGATGCTAAAACGCTGACCTCCTTAATGGTCTGCTACTTCAGGCCGAATCAACTTCCCGGAAATTGGGGACGGAAGACGAGTCTTTGATGAGACGTCCACGTGCCTCAAAGTTCCTCATTTTTGCCGGAAGTTCAGGTTGTGGGCTACTCTAGCCGTTCCGCGCCTCTATCGCTGTTGCCGCGAGATCGCGCGGCTTTTCAAGATGGCGGCGCCGCGGAGAGTATCCGAGGCGCGGCTTCTGTAGGGCCTTTCTCTCGTTGGAGCGACCGGGCGCCGCTCTGCCGTCGGGGTTGGCGGGCTCCGGCCTCTTCCTTCGCGCCCCGTGGATCGACTGGGGTCAGGCGCGGATCTGGGCTGTCCGCCTCCCCCTGCTTGGAGCCACCGGCTTTGGCGCCAGGTAACCTGTTACCGTTTCCCGACTTAGAAATCCTTTCATCTTCATAGGCATAAACAGTTGTTTATACCTCGAAGGCTGGAGCTTTGTGCAGAGCTGCGTCTCCTGATAGTCCGGTGTTAAAACCCTGGTCGGATCAAGGGCGAGCGTTTTTCAGTAAATGCCTGACTTTAACAGAAAAGGGTTTTTTTTTAATTTTAAAAATCTTATACTATATTATTGTTGTTATTATTATTTATACTATATTGTTATTATTATTCATGACTATTATAGTGAGATGTGTTTCTGTATGACTTACAGGACTTCACTCGTGTGTTTAATACTGACATTTATGCTGGATTTTATATATATTTCTCCTCCTGGTCTAGCTTTCATTCAGTGAAGCAATAAAATAAACAAACTGTCAAAATGGGGCGAAGATCCACGTCATCCACCAAGAGTGGGAAGTTCATGAATCCCACAGATCAAGCTCGTAAGTGTATAGAATTTATTTTTTAAAAGTAAGGGCGAGGGTTTTAGGGGAGACGTATGGTTGAAAGCATGTAGCACAGTGTTAGAAACTAAGGTAGGAAAGTTAGGAGCCAAATCACACCTTAAACCTAGGTTACGGGCGCAACAACGGAATGTTTAGGCACACTTTTTTTAATAACAAGAATACAAAGCTGAAAATGAATGAATTGGTGGCTAGAATATTATGTTCATTTTCCACATGGTCTAGTCTTTCCCCTGCCCCCCCCCAAATATTCTTAAGAGGGTCTCTTCTCCAGTCTTCAGAGAGTAGCTGGAAGTGGGGAGGCAGAAAAAGTTCCTCCTTTCCTTCCGCTCTAAAGTTTTAATTTGAAATCTGAGGCGCAGTACTGCTCCCAGAGCTCAGAAACTGCTCACACTAATTAAATTCCCTGTTTCAAAATGTGCCTGTAACAACAGGAGTTTCGAACACTAATGTAGCCTGAGGTATAATACTTAACACTGCAGGCTAAAAATGTTACAGTATACTATGGGTTTAGCATTAAACAATATCAGTGAAGGAATGTACAGGAATATAAAATAATGGGATGGTGGTAATGTCAAGTGGAGATTTTTCTTCAGAAGATTGCTTTACTTCAATCTAATCAGTTGAAGGCATAACGTTGCGGCTTTATAAATCTCATATACAAATATTTATATTAAATTATTTGAAGAGCAGTCAGTATGACTTGGTTCACTGCAGTCTGTTAATTATAGGATTTCTCGTAGTTAAATATAAGTGCACTTCTGTGCAGCTTCAAGTCGGTCCATGTTTACTATGGCTATGTACACATTATAACTTCAAAGCACCTTTGAAGCACAGTCTTTTCCACAAAGAATTTTGAGTACTGTAGTTTATTAAGGGTCCCTGGGAATTATAGCTATGTGTGGTGTAAGCTACAGTGCTCTGAATTTTTTGAGGGAAAGAATTTCCTTCAAATGTGCTTTAAAGGTATAGTGTGTACACAGGCTGTGTTTGCAAGAGTCAGATTCCTTTCAGATGGTAGAACACTCAACTTCTTTTCCTTAAAGACAGTTTTGGAAAAAGGTGGAGTAAGTGTTCAGGGTTGGTCAGGCAATATTGTGTGTGCTTTTATGAAGTATACAAGTAAAGCCTTATAGACTTAGATTCCAGATTCCTTATAGAAGTAGACTTAGAACCAGATTTTCTGTCCGGCTGTTGTTTGTTGTGAACAAGCAGCATTCTGGTGCATGTTGCCCAGTTCCTGCTTTGCTCCTTCCCTGGCACAAGTACAATACCTCTTAGGATTCAAAGTGTACTCTGAAGTACAATGAGTTCCATGATAAGTGTGGTTATGATTGCAGCCCAAAGCTTGCTAGTACTGGGTCTGAAATTGAGCATTTATATCTTTGCAGGCAAGGAGGCTCGAAAAAGGGAGCTTAAGAAGGTGAGAGATCATTGCTTTACTGAAGGCTGGTGACCCTGTACTTCTATGTGTTATGTTCCTAACGTAAAGCGTACCTTGCTAATGTAGTTCTTGCTGATGAGCCCTTTCCTGTTTAAAAATACAGTATTTTCCAAGTATTCATAAAGCTGGAGAAATAATGCATTTTTAATAGAATTGCATTAGTACTAATGTTATATATTTATAGTTTTCCTTGGTGGATGATTAGTCTTATTCTCATCTGTAAGTATAAATACCTTAGCAGTGTTTGACCAAGTACTCAAGTGTCTTTAAACAGGAAGCCAGTAATATAAAACCCCACAGAACTAGAGACTGAGGATTGTAAAGGTTGATAGGATATAAATGTGAAGGTGTGTTAACACACTGCCTTTAAAACTGGAATGCAAAATCAATTTTAACAGCTTAGAACAGTGTTGTGCAGACTTTAGTCTTGTGGGATCTGCTTTTTTAAAAAACTAGAAACTTATTATCCTCCAAGTAGAGCTGGGTGCAAGATATGTTATAGTGGGGGCAACAGACTCTTAAAATTAAGGAACAGGGTGTCTCTAAGCACATGTTTGGCCCATAATTGTTTTCCCAGTACCAGAACTGAGCTCACAGTCCTGTCATGCAAAACCCCACTCCTGGCTCCCCCTATTTTTTTGTATTGTATATGTTGCTTGGTTTGGCCGATACAGAAATCTTTCACTCTCTCTCATTTTCTGGTGAGTCCAGAACAAGAAGCAACGCATGATGGTGAGAGCAGCAGTGTTGAAGATGAAGGATCCCAAGCAAATAATCCGAGATATGGAAAAACTTGATGAAATGGGTAGGTTTGAATAAACCTTTTGGAGGGTTGGGGAAAACTTGAATGGAGAAACCAGATGGGGCCAAATGCATCTGTGAAGCTGAAAGACTTAGTGGTAGGCAATATGGCACTCTCTATATGTTATGCTAAAGCTCTCATTGTCCCTGACCACTGGTCATGTTGGCTGGGGCTTACGGGAGTTAATAGTTAAAAAGTATGTGGAGGAGGAACACATTGGCTGATGTAACAAATGTTATCAGATACCATGTTTTTATTTTATTTTTGGAGTAAGGAGATCAAGGGCTGGGTACACTCAAGTGGCCAGTTTCTGTAGAGAGTTGGTAGCTCCCCACCCTTTCTCTCTTTTAGAAGCCATCCTAGAAACATTGATGGGACCAGGCAAGCTGCCTTAGAAAGAGGATTGACTGAATGGGAAGCCAGGCCCAGGAAGGCCCTCTCCCTCTTCCCTAGTCACTACTTGGGTTGCTGATCAGGCTGGGGCACCTGGGAACTAACAGAGTTATTTGAGAACTAGTAAGCTGTCTTCCCAAATATGTATTCTCTTTTAGTGGCACTCAGGAGGAAAGCTTTCTTCAGGGTTCTGTTTCTGAACATGGATGCCACAATGGCACATGTGTTATAAACGTGGTGTGGTGAGATGAAGAGAAAACAATGGCTTAATTCAGGCTTTGCTTGTAAATCTCTCTCCTTCCACGTGGTGGTCTCAATCCTAATACTGGATCAGAGTTTAACCCAGTGCAGCAACCCCAGCTCAATGAGAAGGTGCTGAAGGACAAGCGTAAGAAATTGCGTGAGACCTTTGAGCGTATCCTGCGGCTCTATGAGAAGGAGAATCCAGACATCTACAAGGAGTTGCGCAAACTAGAAGTGGAATATGAGCAGAAGAGATCTCAGCTCAGTCAGTACTTCGATGCTGTAAAGGTATCTGCCCTCATCAGATTTGAATGACATTGATTTAAGGGTTCTTCCTCCTGGCTTACTTAAGTGTGGACAGTGCAAGGCCAGTTGCTTGGTTCCTTCTAAGCCCTACTGCATTTTTAAAAAAATTACAAGCACACCATGCATATGTCTGGTAACAGTACATGCAAGCAGTGGTGTGTTGCATTTGAAATTCATCTACATAGAGACTGGATTTTCTGAATCTCCTCCCTATGTAGTTTGGTGACCAGAAACCTTCACTTTTCCCTCCTCAGATTTCATTGGAATGGTTTAAATGACTATTTCATTAATTTGACTGGTCGTGTGATGTTCTTTCTAAATGGTTGCTTGCATTTATGAATTGTCAGGAAACTAAATGTTATGCCACTGATTGCTTCATGTTGCTTTCTCATTTATAAAGCACCTAAAATTTGCTAAGTGCTATGCAACACCCCACCCCAACTATTCCTGCCTGCAGGCTTACAAACAACTAGACATGGCTCAGCAGGGAAGTGAAAGCCCTCTTGGCTGATTATTAAAGCTAGTAGTTGTTTTTTTTTTAAAAAAAAAATTCAATGTGGTTTTCATTTACGCTAACTGCTTACAGTCTAAGTGACAGAATTCAAAAGAAATGGGGAGGGGAGAGGAAGATAAGTAGGTTCCAGGGCTAAGTCTTTCATGAGGTTGTATCAGGCATAGGCAAACCCGGCCCTGCAGATGTTTTGGGACTACAACTCCCATCATCTCTAGCTAACAGGACCAGTGGTCAGGGATGATGGGGACTGTAGTCTCAAAACATCTGCAGGGCCGAGTTTGCCTATGCCTAGGATATACAATCACGATACATAATGAGCAAGGGAGGTGAGGATCCAGGCATCGGGTGATCCCAGTTGAGCTGATGGAGGGGCGCTTGTCTTGCCTCTCTATCACGTACCCATTGTCACCTCCTGAAGATTAACCTAAGGGAATGTTTAAAAATCTCTTTCAGAATGCTCAGCATGTCGAAGTGGAGAGTATCCCCCTGCCAGATATGCCTCATGCCCCTTCCAACATCCTCATTCAGGACATCCCCCTGCCTGGAGCGCAGCCCCCCTCTATTCTCAAAAAGACATCAGCCTATGGGTAAGCAAGGAAATGCACTGGAAAAGGCCAAAGCTCTTTTTGGGGTTGGTCTGTGTGGATTACAATCTGATGCTGCTACTATGATTAAATAGGCTTTTGTTGTTATTTTACTTGTGCTTTTAGAGCTTTTAAAAGCCACATGCTATAATTTGTGAGCTGCTTTTTGTTCATGCGGTTTAATGGTGGTTCGTGAAGCGTAGCTTAAGGCACAAAACACGGACTGACATCATTTGGGCTGCATGCTAATACAGAAAAGTGTTAAGCGTGACTGTCGATTAAATCTGGGGCACATGCATATATTGAATTGAATTGGTGCTCAGCTTCTTGTCCTTGCTGTCAGCTGTTTCGTTGCTGGCTGAGAAGAAATACTAACTTCAGCCACTAGGGAGACAGTTGGCATAATATTCACAGGGCATAAATAAGTAGCCAGAAACTAGGGCAAAAGCTCAGCGGGTGGTGCATTGGCATCCAGCACTCTAGCTCAAACTGAAAAGCTTGTAAATCCTTAGCTCTTAAACTGTTCAAAACCTTGTTTCTAGACCTCCTGTCCGGCCTGTTTCTGTACTTCCACCCCCCGGGCTTGGTGTTCCTCGCTTACCTCCAGGCAGGAAGCCTCCAGGACCTCCACCAGGGCCGCCTCCACCTCAGGTCTTGCAGATGTACGGTCGGAAGGTTGGATTCACCTCAGAGATGGCCCCTCGGAGAAGAGAAGAGGAGGTGTCTTACAGTCCAGAGACAGGTAGTTATTTTCCTCATCCGCAAGTGCTACCTTTGAAGGTGACCCGGAAACTACAACTAATCCAGAATGCGGTAGCTAGACTGGTGACTGGGAGTGGCTGCCAAGACCACATAACACTGGTCTTGAAAGACCTACACTGGCTCCCAGTACATTTCTGTGCACAATTCACAGTGTTGGTGCTGACCTTTAAAGCCCTAAACAGCCTTGGCCCAGTATACCTGAAGGAGCGTCTCCACCCCCATCATTCTGCCCGGACACTGAGGTCCAGCGCTGAGGGCCTTCTGGCGGTTCCCTCACTTTGAGAAGCGAGGTTATAGGGAACCAGGCAGAGGGACTTCTTAGTAGTGGCGACCGCCCTGTGGAACGCCCTCCCATCAGATGTCAAGGAAATAAACAACTATCTGACTTTTAGAAGACTTGTGAAGGCAGCCCTGTTTAGGGAAGTTTTTAATGTTTGATATTTTATCGTGTTTTTAATGTTCTGTTGGGAGCCGCCCAGAGTGGCTGGGGAAACTCACCAGATGGGTGGGGTATAAATAATAAATTATTATATTATTATTACCATTGTATTTGAGGATGGTGCCTGGGGTTGCATATTCTTCTGTAAGCAGGCAGTTGTGCTTTGTGGAAAAGTTGGGGAAATTTTCCTGACAGTTCATATGTTGTTCATTCTCCCCTGTATTTTTAAAAGATGTAAAACTAGATTTAGTTTTGAGGACACAGATCTGTAAGGAGAAGAAAAGACACACTGCCAATTTTGAAGGAGGCCTAAAAGATGGTTGGCAAATAAATAGAAAGGAAAGCCATGTAAGACATTCCCATGTTTTGAGCATGGAAGAAGCATTTGAAATAGCTGGTGTGCATATGTATTCTCATGTATGTGCTTTTAAAAAGCTACTAGTTCCCAAGAAATACATTAGGCTTGCTATTTAGAACTCTCCCCCCCCTTTCCCCAAATCTCAGATTTATGTGAATGCTTTTTGGATATGACTGCTATGATACTTTGCATGCCACAGTTAAATATAGTTAATGGAACACTCCTCTAGCATGAGTGATAAACAATGATCCCTGGCTGAGCAATATGTCTGAATAAGCAATTGTGGTTTTGTTCCAAGCCACAGTGTTAAACCAAGGTTTGTTCTTGGTAAGCTTGTAATGGTAAGCCAGAGATTGTATTTTGTTGACCATGCCAAGGAAGGAGCGAAGCAGAAGCAGTTTGTATGTTCCAGGTAAACCATTAACTATGGTGTACAATGATGTTCAAATGTCACCACTAAATAAAAATTGTCAGCGTTAACCTACTTTGTTATTATTATTTTTGCTTTGTTTGGGAACAATATTATATAAATTATCATCAGCTATGCTCATTTGTAGACACTTTGCTGTGGGTTTATAGAAGAAACCAGCCATCCAGAAATCAAAATGGGCAGGTGATGCAGGTATTCTGATATTTCATAATGATCCTTCTTGGCTGTGAAGTCTACAGGAGAGTATTGGACCTGAACTGTTGATTCTCCTCTTCACCTCCCTACCCCTTCGTATTGTAAGGGAAAGCTTTCACAGTATCAAAACAAGCTGAACGTTGCTTTTCTTGGTGGCTTCATGTTTGAACTACTCAGGTCCACGAGGACAGGATGATGAAGCTTCCAGTACCAGTGAAGATGAGGGGTATCCCGAGGACATGGATCAGGACAAGCACGATGACACTACTGATGACAGCGACAGTGACAGAAGTGATGCAGACAGCGAAGGGGAAGAGTTCATGCATCACGATGACACGGCTGAGAGGGAGGGTGGTGAAGACAAGAAATTGGGTAAGCTTCTCAGGAGAATGGATCTGAAATAGTTATGCTTTCATAGTGTTTGAGTAGATGAGAGCAAGCAAGAATGCTTTACCAACCTCTAAATTATTCTAAGCTCTTTCATAGGATTTATGATTTTGTAATGCTGGTAGAGTGGTACAAGCAATCTCTTGAGTTCTTTCTTTATAAACATACTGTTCTTGACTAGTCTTATACGTATCCCACCTGATGTATATAGTGGCTGCATCAAAGGGGGAGTTAATACAGCAAAGTCTGCTCTGCTGGGACCAAACGTGGGTTGGCTCCTCCTCCTCTTAGAACTGTTTCCCTTAATGGCTGTTCCATCTGGTTGTTGTAACAATTGTATAACTTGATGTAAGAATTTGTGCCTGAATCTGCTGTTTTGCTCTTCCCCCTCTTACCATTTTTTGTTTTTTTTTGTTTCGTGTCATGCGTATTAACATTGTAAGTTTGTGGAAGGGTACTGTGTGGGCATTAACTTTGTGCAATGCCTAGACCAGCCTGGCACCATCCTGTTGCTTTAGAGTACAACTCCCATCAGCTGTAGCCAGCAGAACCCTGGGATCCAACAGCATCTGGAGGAAACCAGCTTAGAAGAACAATAAACGGGGACATCGAGGCACTTTATAAATAATAGCTAATAATAATGTTAGGCCATTTGGTTGTTAGAAAAGATAAATGGTTTTGTACATCATAAAATCTAGTGGATAGTGTGCTCACCTGTGAGATTCACTTGAAGCCTTGAAAATACATAGCTACTTAAATTTCTGAATTGCAGCATGGAAGAGCCAGGATTTTTAAAGCATTCCAGACATTAAAACTGAGAAGAGGTGATTGATGAACTCCTAATCCTCCGTCAATTTACTTCTGCAGGTCATAGTGTACGGTTTGCTGAGATACCTGGAAAATCACGCAAGAAGAAGAAGAACATGAAAGAGCTCACACCACTTCAGGCCATGATGCTGCGAATGGCTGGTAAGAAAGCCTGGATTTTTCTCAGCTTTATTTCCCCCCCCCCCTTTCTTTATTTTAGTTGCTAGCTATGGAAGTCTGTTTACCCAAAGAAATTAACTCACAAATAGTTTATTAAGCAAGGATTTGCATTAAAAATCTATCTAGAAAGTGCCTTATGAATAGAAGCTAGGATATGGGACCATTTAGCACATCAGCTGACTGATACAGCAGTGACTTTGAACTCACAATTTGCATGTGTGGTTGTCTTCCAAATTCCTGAGTCCCCAACCCCTGATTAAATTAATATGAAGACAGAAGGCAGGGACTGGTTTAAAGGATGCTTTCATAGCTTTCTCAGACTGGTCATGGTGAAGCTGGTATGCAGCTGTGATTTTCAGACACTGTGGGATGAAGGAACCCCATAAGCGGCTGCCCACAAAATATTAACGTAGGACTATTGCAGAAGAGTGTTAAGTAGACCTTCAAACCTTGAAGATACACTGAGGAATCCCTAAGCCAATTCTATCTAGCTTTTCGAAACTTAGCAAGAAAATGAATTCCTTGACACCACAGGGCAGCGGGGCACCTTTAATGATGGGTAGGTGTGCCATGGATGGGGGAAGCACTGTGCAACCATCTCCATGCTTCAGAAGAAAGAAAGTGGGTGTAAGAAAAATTCTGAACCCTGCGCTCCTACTCTGGATTAGGTCCCATGCCACTTGCTGGAATTTATTTCCGATCTATGCAAGGCTGGGGCAGGGCTGCTAATCTTCCAACCCCATTCAACAGGAGGGATGCAGGAATGAGGCAGTGGGCTTGGAACATCCTGGAGGAAATTTGGGCCTTGCCATAGCTGCCCTATGGAGATACTTGTAGCATTCAATATCAGTTTCTTAATTTCTGATAGAATATTTTTCCTGGGCCTTAAATCATTCTTTTCTAATGTTGGCCTGTAGTCTATATTGCCTTTTAAAGTCCCAGAATCTGTTTTAAAGATCAAGCCTGCATTACCGTACTTTTCGGACCATAACACGCAGTTTTCCCTCCCTAAAAGATAAAGGGAAATGTGTGTGCGTGTTATGGAGCGAATGCAGGCGGGAGGAGCCGCTCTTGCTGCCTTTTCGGCAGCCTCTCCTCTCCTCCTCCGTCGCTGGGAGGGAAGCCGGCACAGCTGAGCACAGCCTGTCTGCCTGCTTGCTGGCTTGTCTACTCTATGGCTTTTCGGCAGCCTCTCCTCTCCTCCTCCGTCGCTGGGAGGGAAGCCGGCACAGCTGAGCACAGCCTGTCTGCCTGCTTGCTGGCTTGTCTACTCTATGGCTTTTCGGCAGCCTCTCCTCTCCTCCTCCGTCGCTGGGAGGGAAGCCGGCACAGCTGAGCACAGCCTGTCTGCCTGCTTGCTGGCTTGTCTACTCTATGGCTTTTCGGCAGCCTCTCCTCTCCTCCTCCGTCGCTGGGAGGGAAGCCGGCACAGCTGAGCACAGCCTGTCTGCCTGCTTGCTGGCTTGTCTACTCTATGGCTTTTCGGCAGCCTCTCCTCTCCTCCTCCGTCGCTGGGAGGGAAGCCGGCAACAGCTGAGCGCATTCAGATTCTCAGTGTCTGCCTGCTCTATGGTTCTCCCTTACACACATGTAAGCGGCTCTGCTTTCTTTACAATGAGCTGGAAGGAGGGACAAAGAGGGCATCCCCTTCCGTCCATCCCCCAGCACCTCACCGGTAAATTCAAACAAAGCGGCTTACAAGGCTCGTGTCCCTGTGTCTCCTCCTCCTCTTTTTGCTCCCGTTCGAGGCAAGGCAGCTGCACAAATGTGAGTTCCCCCTCTCTCTTCCTTCCCTCCCTCCCTTCCTCTTCCAACTTAAAACAATATTGGGGGGCAGCCAGGTAAGCCCCACCTCACATACCACAATGGGGGGTGGGGGATGACTCCCTCAAATATTTAATGGGGTGAAAACATAATGGCACTTGGTGAAGGAGGAAATCGTTGCACAGTCATTCAAAAAATGTGGCATTAGCAATGGTTTGGATGCAAAAGAAGATGAGATTTTATATGAAGATGGCGAAGAAAGTGATGCCAGTGATTGTGAGCAGCTGAACTTCATAGATTCTGACTCTAGCACTGATGAGTTCTTGGGGTTCACAGAAGACTAGAAGAGTACTCGAACCTAAAATTCTCTCTTCATTTGTTAATGACAGTGATGATGGTTCTTAATGCCACTGTTGACTGCTGTTCACTTTACATGGTTGTAATATGATTCTGATATACCGGTTGTTTATTAAATAGTTTAGTACAACATTTGATTCAGAATATTTTTTTTCCTGTTTTCCTCCTCTAAAAACTATGTGCGTGTTATGGTCAGGTGCGTGTTATAGAGCGAAAAATACGGTATTTCTCTGCAGGCCAGGAAATTCCTGAGGGAGGCAAAGAGATAGAGGAGTATTCTGAAGAGGAAGATGATGACGACGATGATGACTCAGAGGCTGAAGATACACCACAGCAGCAAAGCACGGAAGAGGCCCATGCTGAGACAGCATCGTCGGCAGCCTCTCAAGCATCCCAGCCACAGCAGCAGCCACCACCTCAGCCTGTTCCTCCAGCTCAGATGCAAGCGCCTCCCATGCCTGGGCCACCCCCTCTTGGGCCACCTCCTGCACCACCCTTGAGGCCTCCAGGGCCACCTACTGGCCTCCCTCCTGGTCCTCCTCCTGGTGAGCACCTGATGAAATTTAAGAAATCCAGGCTTCTCTTTGCTTTGGGCTCCCAGCTTGGATATCCCGAAAACAAGCAGTTGTCTTACTCAGCTAGCATACTGGTGGAGGCTTCCCACTCCAACGTCACATGAATGTTGCACTTCAAACACTTGTCTCTCTCATTAGGCAGATACTCAGTTTTTGTTTAAGCAGTCTCTTGCAGCCGTGGCAACAAAAGGAGGGGTGGAGGGAGGCAGCTACCCAGTGGGTGGATGACTGTTTTTGTACATCTCTGGCACTTTGTAAATGATTTGACGTGATTCAGAAGGAAAAAGCAATGTATTTTGATAAAAAAGTGGTCACCATTACCAGGGGCCGTGTTGGAGTGTTTGTGTAAAAAAGCAAGGTAGTTTAAAAACATCTCTTTGGCACAACAACAGGTGAATGGTAATGAGGAATTGCCATGTTAACCCATAAACTAAACTGTCTTTGTGCAAATGCTTTCACAGGGGCTCCTCCGTTTCTTAGGCCACCTGGGTTGCCTGGAATGCGTGGCCCTTTACCACGACTGTTGCCTCCCGGACCTCCCCCTGGCCGCCCCCCTGGCCCTCCACCTGGTCCACCGCCAGGTCTGCCTCCTGGCCCTCCTCCAAGAGGGCCCCCACCTCGCCTACCACCTCCAGCCCCTCCAGGTAATACTACAGTTTACTCACAGGATCTCTTTTATTCACTGTTGTGGATAAACAAAATTAGTCTAGTGGAGTATGCTTTCATCTTAAGTATTTTTATGTAGTAATGAGTTACGTACTGCTTAATAAAAATCACAATTTATAAGTGGTCAACTACAAGCTGTTGTTGAATCCTAAAATTAGAGGGTGATATTTTCCTGTCCTTTTTGTTCCAGCACAGTGAAACACTCTAGGTTTTATGAACCGATGGTACACCTGTTGGAATTTGATGATTTAAAATGTGTGTCCCATGTAATTTTGCAAATATAATGACCTTAAATTAAGGGGAGGCTAAAGGAACCAGCAGTTCGAAAGCAACCCCGGGTGCAAGTAGGTAAATAGGGACCGCTTACCAGTGGGAAGGTAAACAGCGTTTCCGTGTGCTGCGCTGGCTCGCCAGATGCAGCTTTGTCACGCTGGCCACGTGACCCGGAAGTGTCTGCAGACAGCGCTGGCTCCCGGCCTATAGAGTGAGATGAGCGCACAACCCTAGAGTCTGTCAAGACTGGCCTGTACGGGCAGGGGTACCTTTACCTTTAAAGGAACTTGAGCTGATGCTGGTATTGGTTCCTTCTGAGCAAAGAGTAGCAGGCTAACTTTTATCTCTTCCTCCAGGCATCCCCCCTCCTCGTCCAGGCATGTTGCGCCCTCCTTTGGTGCCCCCACCTGGGTTATTTCCCCCCGCTCCCATTCCCAATCCTGGGGTGCTGAGTGCTCCCCCCAGCTTGATCCAGCGTCCCAAGGCGGATGACACCAGTGCAGCCACCATTGAGAAGAAAGCCACAGCAACCATCAGCGCCAAGCCACAGATCACCAACCCCAAGGCTGAGATCACCCGCTTCGTGCCCACGGCCTTGCGAGTTCGCCGAGAGAACAAAGGGACAGCTGCCACCACCCAGAGAAAACCTGATGATGAGCCTTCTGTTCAGATAACCAAAGCAACTCCTAAGGCTGGCTCTTCTGCTCCCATTTCTGTGCAGACAAAAGATGATGTCTATGAAGCTTTCATGAAGGAAATGGAGGGGCTACTGTGACAATCTGTTCCCAGATTACGAGATCAGACTACTTACTGTCTTAGGGGCAGAGGTTCCATGTTATAGTGGCATCCGGTTGAAGAGCTCCTTCATTTGTGACAATAGTCCCCCATCCCAGTTAACTTGTGATCACATTTGGGAGAACGACCACTGCAGAGAGTGGAAAGGGGTGCAGTTACTCTACTCACTTTTTAATGAAAGACTTGGTTGTGTCTGTGTGCTCATGGAAAATCCTGTTGTCTCATTTTTTTATTTTTGTTAAAGGGAGGAATTACTTGAGGAACCAGAACACACTGTTAAAGCATTTCTTCCACATATACCTGATCAAGTTTTTATGTTTTGTTTTGGTGGCTTTCTGTAAATATTTTGTAATGCTGTTTTTAGCTGGGTGAGAAAAATGGGTTTACACATTGTTGTAAGGTGGGCAGGTTACTGTTTGCATATATGGCATGCAAACATTTTGCACCCTGTGTATCCTGCACTCACTACTGTGGCTTCTTGCTGACAGGAGCGATCATTGTCTTATTGAAAGAGAATAAATATTTGATGTAATACACCACTGTCTGACTAGTTATCTGCACTGCTATTTTGGGTTTAGGAAGGAAAAGAAGTAGCCTGACGACCTGACAAACAGCACCTATGGAAGGTAGCTAATGATGGTTTAGACTTAAGAGAACTCTAGCAAACATCCCTAATATCTGAAGAATCCATAAAAGGGAGAATAGCTGTTCATTCCATTTGGGGAACATGATACAGTTGTATATCTAAAAAGTATCTCTTGCCCCCTTTAAAAATGAACCTGAAAGGAACCCAGGCTCCATTCATAGATCACAGAGATGGCATATACATATAGACTGACCATTAAAGAATATTAGTGAATGTAATATGAATATCTACTTTAACTGGATATAGATGTGTATGCATAATCATCACCTGATTAAGTAAGTTGTGTGTAAAAGCTGAAGGGGGAATGTAACATTTGGTGTAACAAACCAGAAATGAATGTTGGGGGAAGTCAACAGGGAGGGGGGAAACTAGAAAATTAATGTTTAGCAATGATATTGAATATTTGTTATGGGAAAAGAAAGTCAATAAAAAATATACAAATAAAATAAAAAATAAAAGCTGAAGGGGGTGGAGAGATGGATGCACCAAGCCTCTTCCATAGACAACTGGAGTGAAATGTGAAATCCTGTGTCTTCTGTCCAGTACTGTATCAGTGCGAGAAGGTTGGAACAGCACCTTAATCCAAGGCAAAATGTGTTGTCCTTCACATATGTATGCCCACTGCTAGTACTATGCTTGCCATAGAATTGCCATGGTTCAGTTGGTTTTGGACCATCTAGAGGTGAACCACCTCACATCACAATAATTTGAAATCCAAAATACCTAACAATTGCTTGTGTGGGGTTCAGGCATACAGGCCCCATGTCGTCTGACATCTCTGTTATAAAAGGGTTGCAGGGCTGGCAGCCAATGACAGTTCAGCTAACTAGATGGATTTATTATACAGCAGAGAGGTGGGGTGTTTGCTATAAAATGAGGGGGGGGGAGCCCTTAAATTGTACATCCCCTTAAACTCATTGGAGGAAAGCGAAGCCTAAAAAGCTTCAAAAGCAGAGCAAGGATTTCAAATGGGTACCCCCCCCCCCAAAAAAAAAACGTTGCCGGGCAGAGGGAGAACAGGGTAGGTGTATACGTAATACAAATACATTTCCTCTGGCTTGAGTATTTTGGAAATCGGGTGATTCAAACGTTCGCCAGCAGGAAATATTTCTGCGGATGTAGAAGGTTCTCCACCCCCGTTTTAAGCTTCTACCCAATTTAAAACCGCAAGTGAAGCTCGAGGGCACCTTAAAGTAAGCCCTTCGCTCCTCGATCAGTCAAGGATTGGGATGTGAAAATTCAAACTAGTTCCTTCCCGTTCCCAAAATGGCGCTTCATAAAGCAGAAACGGGGACACTTATGTATACAGGAAGTGATCTGAAATCCACCTCTCCCTCTCTCATCGCAGTGCAGAGGCACTTTGTACTAACACACAAAGTGGGGTAGAGGAGAAAGGAAGGGAATCTCAAGCTCTTCTCGGGACGCGGTGCAGTGGCTCTGAAAAGAGCCTTTGGGTTGGTGAGGGCGGCGAGGGCGAGGGGCGCCTAAGCCCTCTCTCCGCGGATGCGCCGCGCCAGCTGGATGTCCTTGGGCATGATGGTCACCCTCTTGGCGTGGATGGCGCACAGGTTGGTGTCCTCGAAGAGCCCCACCAGGTACGCCTCGCTCGCCTCCTGCAGCGCCATCACGGCCGAGCTCTGGAAGCGCAGGTCCGTCTTGAAGTCCTGCGCGATCTCGCGCACCAGGCGCTGGAAAGGCAGCTTGCGGATCAGCAGCTCCGTCGACTTCTGGTAGCGGCGGATCTCGCGCAGCGCCACGGTGCCCGGCCGGTAGCGGTGAGGCTTCTTCACGCCGCCCGTGGCCGGCGCGCTCTTGCGAGCCGCTTTGGTGGCCAGCTGCTTGCGAGGCGCCTTGCCGCCCGTCGACTTGCGAGCCGTCTGCTTCGTCCGAGCCATCTTTGGGGCGCGTTTGCACTCACGAAGACACAGGGATGAGCTCTCAACCAGCCGCAACTACAACTCGGAAGAGAGGAGCGAGGTGATCGCGACCCTTTATTTATAGTGCGCTCCTGTCTCTGTCCCCATTGGCTGACATCAGTGGGGCAGATTCTCATTGGACAGCTTCTCCATTCGAAAACTCCCGCTTTGGTATGTGTCACCTACGGACCGCCTCCTAGCAGCCCTATAGATTTACTTATTTATTTTCCAATGGCGAGTTTCCCCCTAAAATCAAGCGGATTCTGCCTTTTGTGTTCAATGTTGTTCAATACTAGCCGACAGGCTCTTTGTTTGTATAAAGTCTCTCTCACTGGAAGCTCCTTTGCTAAGCTCGCCTAAATCTTTTATATAAGATCTTCTCGTTTGAGAACATTTTGGACTGTCTCTTCATTTTTGACGTTTTTCAGCGATTAGTGATATTGACAGGAAAAGACGAACATTTACTGTTTACGGTTGAACCTCCCCTTCCCGATTTCTCATAGTTTACAGTGCACTTTTCTTGGGTTTTTTATTATTATCCCAAACTGCGTGAACTTCAGCTCGTGAGGTTGGAGCCTTTAACATCCTTGGGTGCAAATTCCGTTTCACTCATAGGGAGCTATTTCCTTGTAGACGTGCACGCGACGGAGTTATAAATCCCAGTAATTTCTATGGGAGAGCACTTCAAAGTCCAGGCGAGGGGGGGGGGGGGAATCCCATTGATTCCAATTCAAATATACTGTACTTAGTTGTGGCCGCATCTAGGAAATAAGGCTCACATTAGTTAATGGGACTTGTTCCCAAGTTAGTTTGTTTAGAGATGCAGCCTTAACAAGGGGAATCGTATTTTTCACAAACGGTCACCTGTGGAGTTGTCTATTTACACTAACTGTGACCCACGAGAAGCATTTATATATATACATATATAGGATTTTGACGCCAAGTAACTTCGAAATACACTCCTTTGAAAGCAAGATGGCTTTTATCTCGGAATGTGCTGTTAAGACTGAGGAGTGAATCTGCCCTTTTCACTTTGAGACTAAGGACCACCTGGAGTCTATTCGTTGTTTTCCAGGGGTTTGTTCTGAAAAAAACATAGGTGGATTTTAATTATTTATTCAAATTTCTATAACATTCTTAAGGTATCTAAATCAGTCTGCATAAAATAGAGCTGCAGTGAAGTCCAACAGTCAGTCACATACCTTGTGGGTTGTAATTTAAATTCTGCATTAAACTCTTGAATAGTGTTTGTGTGTGTGATCATACACTATCAATATAGTATTGGCTTTGAATGTACCTAAATAATACAATATTTAGCACCTTTTCTATAGCGCAGGCGAGCTGGTAAGGGCTTGGCCGATTAGCAATGGTGAATCTATTTTGTGTAGTCTTGTGTTACCTCCGTTTACTTGAAGTCCACCTGCAACGAGGAGACTAGCTTTAAAAACTCACACCACGTCCTGTGACAGACCTTACTGTCTGAAGATGTGACCCGCACAGTTTTTCGGGTGTTTTGGGGGCTTACATTGCTTTAATTTACAAAGAAAAACAAAAGTTTCGCTCTTGGGAGGTCTCCCCAGCTCCTGCAGCCGAGCCTTAAGAGCCCTTTTCCAAACGTTGCCTTTCCTTTTGAGCTTTCAAAAAAGCAACGAATGCGAAGCACCCTTCCCTCTTCGCCCCGGTTGATATATTTGATTATTTGGTGGTCGGTATGGTGTAAAAATCGCACTTTATTAACTCGAAAGAAACACAAACTGGGCGCTCGAAAGAGTTCCTGTCTGCCTGGCAGAGGGGCGGGCCCTGCAGCGGACCAATCACGAGGCAGCTCCTCTCTATAAATAAACAGCGGCTGACCTACTTGAGCTCACTTTTCTTCTGTCGGGAATCTTTTTTGGGTGTGTGTCGCGCATCTCTCTTTCCTCGCCATCATGTCCGAAACGGCGCCCGCGGTTGCCGTCAGCGCTGCTGCTCCTGTCGTGGCCTCCAAGGCTCCGGCCAAGAAGGCGAAGAAGGCTAGTGGCGGCGCCAAAGCGCGCAAGGCTTCGGGCCCCAGCGTCACCGAGCTGATCACCAAGGCGGTGGCGGCGTCCAAGGAGCGCAAAGGGGTGTCCCTGGCGGCGCTGAAGAAGTCCCTGGCGGCCGGAGGCTACGACGTGGAGAAGAACAACAGCCGCATCAAGCTGGGCCTGAAGAGCCTGGTGAACAAAGGCACCCTGGTGCACACCAAGGGCATCGGCGCCTCGGGGTCCTTCAAGATCGGCAAGAAGGCCGGCGAGGGCAAGGAGAAGGCGCCCAAGAAGAAGGCGGCAGCGGTCAAAGCCAAAAAGCCCGCCGCCAAGAAAGCCGCGGCCGGCGGTGTCAAGAAGCCCAAGAAAGCCTCGGCGGCCAAGAAAAGCCCTAAGAAGCCCAAGAAGCCGGCGGCCAAGAAGGCGGCCAAGAGCCCCAAGAAAGCGGCCAAGCCCGTCAAGCCCAAGAGGGTCGCCAAGAGCCCGGCCAAAGCCAAGGCGGTGAAGCCCAAGACGGCCAAGCCGAAGGCAGCCAAGCCCAAAGCGGCCAAGGCTAAGAAGGCGGCGCCCAAGAAGAAGTAGACGTGCCCCGCGCGCTGCTAAAAAACCCCAACGGCTCTTTTAAGAGCCACCCACCTCCTCCTAAAAAGAGCTTGTCACAAATGTGCATACACTATCGCAATATATAGATACATACACATAAAACACGCCTGCTACAGTATATCTTGCACATGTTTGGCCAGAATTTCAGTCACTGCACGGTGGGTCTTGCTCCTGGGACCGCGCAGAATTATTAGCCTGAATTTCTGGAAATGGGGTCATTAGATCGGCCTCTATAGCGGGATACTAACTTGCTCTGGGTTGGTTGGTGTGGCAGTCTGCAATCCTGTAGCTTCTTGAGAAGAGTGGATCTAGTTAGGCGGGCACGGAAGTGAAAGAAGAGGAGGGAGAGACGCTTTCATCCCAGAAAAGTTAATTTCTAGAAAGTTATTTTTAAAAACTTGAACTTTGAGCCTATGAATAAAATCAGCTTGAAAGTATTGTTGCGGAAAGATGGGAGAGAAGCCGCGCTACTTGATTATCCAACTTACAGGTGTGGTTTTTTGGGGGGAGGGGTGTATTTGTGTGAATGAATCCCTCTTCGGTGAGAATTTTTACAAATTTTATGCTGCACTCATGCATAGTTAGGAGCACACGGTGTCGCTAGTAGGATTTATTTCTGCGCCAAAATACATAGAACTGGGTTTCGGTTTTCCTGGAAGTAAGTCCCATTTAAACATAAAGCAGTTTAATTCTGAGTCAATATGTTTAGGACTCGGATTTACAACGTATTAAAACAGCCCTATACTTGTGGGAAACCGCTGTCAAAAACTAAGATACATTGTACCACGTGTCCAGGGTTAGATTGTCTCGGTTATCAAAATTTGCCGGCTAGTTCTTAAAGGGTCCTACGATTCACGGCAATTAACTACTAGATGGAGCACCTTCACACTGTCAGTCAATGCCAGCTTCTGCTCAGCCCCATTGAATTCGGTGCATTTACTTTAAAGAATTTAAGACAATTTAGAAGGGAGCGACTTTCAAACTTTAAAATAGTTTTTTTGTGAATGAATCATCGCTTATGCCAGGTCGAACGGCATGTCTTTCATTTTCCCGTCAAAGTCGGTGTGAGTTGTGATTAGCTCAAACCGAGATATTGCTTCAAAACCAGCCAATGGACACTCGGCATCTGGCTGACCAATCATGAACGAAACGCGAACGCTTATAACTCTTTGCGAGTTCTCGGCCAATAGGAAATGAAGAATACAATTCTTTCATTTGCATATCGCCAATATAAAAAACAGCAGCGCTCGTGAGCCCGAAGTGATTGGAGAGAGCATGAAAACGCAGAGATGCCGGAGCCAGCGAAGTCAGTGCCGGCTTCAAAAAAGGGATCCAAGAAAGCTGTGACGAAGACTCATAAGAAAGGCGATAAGAAGCGGAAGAAAGTTAGGAAAGAGAGCTATTCTATCTATGTCTACAAAGTTCTGAAGCAAGTTCACCCGGACACTGGCATTTCATCCAAAGCCATGAGCATCATGAACTCCTTCGTGAATGATGTTTTTGAGCGCATCGCTGGGGAAGCCACCCGCTTAGCGCACTATAACAAGCGCTCCACTGTCACCTCGAGAGAGATTCAAACGGCTGTCCGGCTCTTGCTGCCCGGGGAGCTGGCTAAACACGCTGTCTCCGAGGGCACGAAGGCTGTCACCAAGTATACCAGCTCCAAGTAAATTACCGCCACTCATTGCAATCTAACGGCTCTTTTAAGAGCCACCTATTTTTTCATTAAGAGAGCTCTACGACACGTTTATCCGCTTTTAAAAGTTTAATGCAGTTTAGTAATAACCTGCGGTTTTATAAGAGTATATATTTAAAGTAGATGAATAAATGAGCAAATTAAGTTAATTTGGATATGCAGAAGATATTACAGTTCAATTTAAGGAACCGCAGAAAGGGGGGAAGAAAGTTTTGAAATGTTTTAAAAATTGTGAAGTTGGTGAAATGTAGAAATCTGAAAAGCATAAATATATATTTTAAAAGTTGAATGCAGTTTAAATATAAGCCATCTCCCCCACTATAAAGTAGTTAAAAGCTAAATGACCAATAAACAAGTGATCGAACAAAGCACAGATACCCTAGAGCTTCTTTCATATGATTCTCCTGCGGTGAATAAATTTTACTTCATTTGTGTCTCAGATGAAATCGTAGTTTTATATGCACAGAAAGAATGACTGATGGTTGCAGAAAAACGAATTGGGAAGCAATTTTCTAGAAATAACAGTTGGGTAATTTGAATTACCCGCGCTTTGCAGTTATTGGTGAGCTGTAGCCAGCTCCTATACACGGTTTGTAGACGTGCGGTTGCACAACAAAAGTGGCCAGCGCTTCGAAGTTCCATGCAGTCTCCCAAGTTATTTTTTTAGAATTCACTTATTAAATGTTCGTGAAATGGGAAGAGATTACTGGAATTGCAGAACACCTTCGGAAAATACGGTCCCGAATGAGGATACCTTATTACATAAACAGGGTTACATATAAGCGCACACAAACAGTTCCTAAGCGATGTGGTTTTTGTGAGGCAGCTCGATAAATATGGAGGCGTATTTTCTATTTTTTAAAAAATTAAAAGGGTAATTTATGTGAACGAGACACTATACGACCCTTAGGTTTACACGTAGCTTGGCATTCCTCCGCCCCTGGCGCCTACGCAATGCAAAACGGAGAGGAAAATTTAAAAAGCGAGAGGCTGCTGACGATTTTTAAACATCAATGCGCGCCTTTTCAAATTGTCGAATGAGCTTGAGGTTTTGTAATTCCAACCAATCAACAAGTCGAATGTATCCAATGGCGAGAGGTGTTCATCTACTAGTAGCCAATCAGAGAGCAGAACTAGTGTATAAATGTTGCCTTCTGCGCTCAGCTTTTAGTTCTTTTCTGCATCTACGAAGATGGCTCGGACGAAGCAGACGGCTCGCAAGTCGACGGGCGGCAAGGCGCCTCGCAAGCAGCTGGCCACCAAAGCGGCTCGCAAGAGCGCGCCGGCCACGGGCGGCGTGAAGAAGCCTCACCGCTACCGGCCGGGCACCGTGGCGCTGCGCGAGATCCGCCGCTACCAGAAGTCGACGGAGCTGCTGATCCGCAAGCTGCCTTTCCAGCGCCTGGTGCGCGAGATCGCGCAGGACTTCAAGACGGACCTGCGCTTCCAGAGCTCGGCCGTGATGGCGCTGCAGGAGGCGAGCGAGGCGTACCTGGTGGGGCTCTTCGAGGACACCAACCTGTGCGCCATCCACGCCAAGAGGGTGACCATCATGCCCAAGGACATCCAGCTGGCGCGGCGCATCCGCGGAGAGAGGGCTTAGGCGCCCCTCGCCCTCGCCGCGCCGCACCAACCCAAAGGCTCTTTTCAGAGCCACTGCACCGCGTCCCGAGAAGAGCTTGAGATTCCCTTCCTTTCTCCTCTTCCTTAACTTTGTGAGTTAATACAAAGTGCTTCTGCGATGGGAGAGGGGAGCACATTTAACTCGAAGGAGCTGCGGCGCCTTCGCTGGTTAATTTGGTACGTTTAGAGAGGCGTGGAAATAGTGAGTTTACTCCGCATTGTTCATATCACGTAGACAAACACTGAGTTCTTTATACTGAAAAGTTTCCTTTAAATCGGGTATTGCACTATGTCTTCGCACAAGGAACTGATCCCCGTTTCTCTTTTCCCCGCCTCTACAACTCGCTGTATGGGTCGTTTTGAAGTGTTGGGTTTCGTCCTAAGCCTTCCATAGGTCTGGGAAAGTCTTGGTGGTTTCTCCCTGTCTGATTGGCGGGAAGCTTGAGACGTTAAGCTTCAAACCAGAAAAGCCCGCGCTCTGCCCTCTTCGGCTGCTCCAACCATCTTTTAGGAGGCGTGTAAGGCGGGAAGTTGGAGGGAGGCCCTTTCCGCTCCCGATTGCTTTCCTACTCCGTCCGAATCCGAGAGAATTTCCGCTTGATCTTTCATTTTACTGCTGGAGCTTCCCCCAGTTCTTCGAAATAAAAACAAAAACCACCTTCGTACGCTGCTTTCTGTATGCTTAATAATGCCTCATACAAAACTAAATGCTCTTCCTTTCTGAATAAATTAATGCTCTCTTACAGCTGATACGGAAAGAACCACAGGCACAGTCATATTGGCACGGGTGAGAGAAGATATGAAGGCTGTGCTGAGTAGGAGCTGCAGCGAAAAGGAAGCCTCCTGCTCCAAGTTGGCTTCCCTGCTGGCCATCTGCCCTTAGCAGTAACCGCTGTGCCCACTGAGCTTTTCTAGTTCTTATAAATTTTTGTACTTCTACAAGTGTTCAGGTTTACTTGAGCCCACTGGTGCTCTGCGTGTGTGTGCGTGCGCGCGCACGGGCGCACTGCTGTTTTAGCTACATGAAGACTTGCACTTGAATACTGTAATGAATTTGGTATTTATAAGCATGTATATGACATGACATATTTTTGGAATTGCACTAGGCGGCTTGGTTAGCTCAAAGCTAGCTGTTGTCCTTCTGAATATGAATGAGTGTGTGGTTTCTTGTGGTTCTCACAGCAAAAAATAAAATACAAAATCCACTCTGTTCTCTTACATGG
Organism: Podarcis erhardii; assembly: GCF_964252035.2. Taxonomy (NCBI): domain Eukaryota; kingdom Metazoa; phylum Chordata; class Lepidosauria; order Squamata; family Lacertidae; genus Podarcis; species Podarcis erhardii. Next base: position 34,355,226 of record NC_138500.1, on the reverse strand, counting down.
CACAAAACCCTCTTTTGGGTTTTGTTCAGATCTGTCTGTTCAGATCCAGAAGTACTCATATGGCGTCTTTATAAATGAAAATACCGCTTTTCACCTTTGCAACCATGTTCTTTTTTATTTATTAAAAAACACAGCATGCTTTATTTTCTATAAATATACCAACGTGCTAGTTTTAGGGATATCTAGATGGATCCCAGGGTGGTGTGCAATAATAACAGCAAAAGACAATAAAAACAGTTGGGAAGCTGCAATACGGGGGATATGTTGTGATTACCCTGTGATAAGGAACAGGCCATAGGCAGCTGCCAGCACCCACTATTTGATTCCCCCGCAGTGCTTCGGAAGTAGTGTTTCTCCTAGGCATTCTGGGAAATAAAAATGGTGACGCCTGCTATGGTTCTGCTGGCAGGGGATAACCACTGAGGGTCCCACCAGAGGGCATCTTGCCAGGGAGGGGCCCTCAATTCTAAAGCGGGTTCTGATAAGTAAAGGGTGCATTCTACCACTGGGCTAGCCAATGTGGTGCCCTCCAGGTGTTGCTGAACTAACTACAACTTCCACCATCCCTGGCCATTGGTCATGCTGGCTGGGGCAGCTGGGAGTTATAGTCCAACAACATCAGGAGGGCACCATGTTGCCTACAGTTGACACCTTGGAAGCATTTAGTAGCTTCAGGTTCCAGGCCTCTGCATGACACTGAAACTGTGATCCATAACTGAAATTAAGGCCTGTTTCAATGTCTTTTCATTTTTGTACCTTGTAACTCCAGTTTGTGTGTGCGTGCATGTGTGAATAGTGTTAACCAGGCCAGAAGTTTGATATATTTCCCTGCATTATCACACCCTTATAAGTAAATTTATAAGCTGGGTGAGTGGCCAAGGGTATCGTTTGGTGGGATGTGTCAGAAAACATCAAAGCAGCCTTGCAAAAGTCATGATGCAATATGCTTCTCTCCTCACCCCACAGTCACCAAGCTGTTAGTGCATCCTTGCTAGTATCAAGCTGTCAGGAATAATCTTATAAATGCACTGGCAGAAATGACCGGCAGAATCCGAGACCAGGGAAAAGAGTCGGCGGAAGAAGACTGGAAGAAGTTTAAAGACTATTTGCAGAAATATTGTAAAATTAAGGAATGCTAGAATGATGCTGGATAGAAATTAAGTGGTTTTCAGCTGTAATGCTTAAGACATATGGAAAATAAGGTTTTGAAATAAGTAAGAGAACTAATGGTGAGGATTTGCTGAACAAACAACTTGAATTGGAATATAAGAAAGGGAGGTATGAGGAGGTCTGGAAAAGAAGTTAAAAGAAAATAAGTAAATGGAAACTCTTTGTGTTTTTTAAATTGTTTTTTTTTTTGTATTTTTGTATTTTCTGTTTTTTCTGTTTTGTGAGGTATTATTTCTGAAAACTTTAATAAATATTTTATTAAAAAAAAGGAATAATCTTAAATGCACTCTAGAACCTAGGTGGGCAGTCTGTGTCGCAGGTCAAATGATGGATGGCTTGCGTTTTGCTGGATACTTTGGAGAAGCACAGACATTTTGTTATCAAAGCTAACAATTTGTAAACATTTGAAACACTCAGAGCGTCCCAATATCTTCAGCATTAAAAGGGAACTGATGCACAATTTAAGATTATGAGACATTTAGGAAGTGCCACCTGTATATTATACTTCACTCAGGAATCACCTGCTGCATCAGGCAAGTGTTTGGATGTTGGCACTTTATGCTTAGGAACATTGCGTGGAGTCAGAACAGAGATAACAGCCACCTGGGATTAGAAATGGAGGGCTAAGGAAAACTGCCAGTCGCTTGCAAGCTGAAAAAAATTCTATTCATGCTTCCCGATCAGTTAACCTTTCCTAATGATCCATAAAAATAAAGAATTTTGTGATTAACATCTAGTGCTCATATGATGTAGCTCAGCTCTCCTTAGACAGCTAGTGCCCAATAAATTAAATAAATGTGGTGTTGCCTCCTTTGATCACAGAGCAAAGGGAACATATTTTTTTTTTTTGCAAAGGGAACATCTGAGCCCTGCTTTGGTACTTCAGAATGCAACGGGGCAGCAATCTGAAATAAAGGAGCTGTGGTGGAGTGGGGTGGGGGGGGGAGGGAAGCTCTCCTCTCAATATTTATGGAGACCAACCAAGCTGAAAGCCCATCTACCATCTCTTCCCTTGCCTCACTAATGAAACATTCTTTGTTAAGCCATGCCTACACGATACGATTTGCTGCTGATCTTGATAACCACATGCCACAAGCAGAGTGCAGGAATGACCAAGATGTCCCTACACAACAGGTGCCTGCACCTGATTCTGTTTCAAAGGCTGTCCTTTGCCAATGAGCTAAGTCACACACCTGTCTCTTCCTTGTCTCATTAGTGGAGCTGGCTGAAGGCTTCTGTCAGCCTTTAGGCAAGAGTATCTAGAGTCTCTTCCAACTCTATGATTCTATGATTCTATCTAGGGAGACTGAGATATTGGGGGGGGGGATTTTGCACACCCAAATTCCTTCCTTTTTTTGCAGTGCTGTGGGGTGAACCTATAAAACCAGGCCAGGCATCAGTTGGTGTTTGACCTGGACAAGTCCATAGAAGCAGCCATAGTCACCAACCTTTTAAATTTTTTTAGCACAAATTGGCTGAATTTTTCCATCTCATAGTCATGCTTTTGAAAATATGTCCCATGTTTGAAAATGTAGTCCAATGTAGTTTGTTTCTGCCCTTGATCTCCTTTCTGTGGTGCAATGATTTTTGAGAGCTCTAGTTACCCCAGACATTATAAAATACTGTAATGAATTAGGAACTTGCAGTAGGGGAAATTGCAAGCTTCCAGAGCTGAAGGATGGTGGTTTCTACAGCTTTTTGCTGTAGGGTCTCCTTCTGCCCCTCCAGGCTATGCACAAAGCCTTCATAGATAATTCAAATTTTCCCAGTGCAGACTACATTGATAGACTGGGCTACAAACTGGAAATCCATGATTTTGCCACCTTAGGCAGAATGGGACAAGGGCTTACCCATGCAAATTGGAAATGACCTCTAAAAACCCCAACAGTATCATGGAGCACTCTGAGGTGCCCAGAGATAGTTGGCATGGCGGATGTCCATTTAGCTGCGCTGTCCTAGGCAACTGCCTAGTCTACCTGTACGTTAGGCCTTGAATCTTAAGTACGCACTATACCTTTAAAGAACATTCAAATCACATTCTTTCCCTCAGAGAATTCTGGGCACTGTAGTTTAACCCTCACAGAGTTACAATTCCCAGCAGCCCTTAACAAACTACAGAGTCCAGAATTCTTGAAAAGGGGAAAATGTGCTTCGAATGTGCTTTAAAGTTATTGTATATACACAGCCTGAAACATTTAAGTGGAACAAACTAACAGGCAGAATTACCCAGATCCTAGACAACCTTTTCGTGATTTCTGTATGGGAGTAAAAATTGCAGCTATTTTGAAATCTTTTGGTATAAACAGTATTAGGTTAAGTAAATTGACAACTTACATTTATGATATTGTCTGGTAGAATGCTATTTTATCATGACAACAAATGTAATTGAATTCAGTATGTCTAACAACAACAACAACAACAACAACAACAACAACAATAATTTATTTATATGCTGCCCACCTGACTGGATTGCCCCAGCCACTCTAGGTGGTTCCCAACAAAAAATAGTAAAAACACAATGCAACACAATACACTAGAAACTTCCCTGAACTACTTCTGAGTAGACATGGTTAGTTACGGTATCTAGTTTTCAGTTTTATGTGTACACCACAACTTTCTCCCATCCCACTCCCCATCATATTCCGACAGCATAAGATGGATACCTGTTGTGTATGAAAGGTATGAATAATGTTTCATCTTTTGGAATTTGACTGCTATTTCTATGTTCTGGCTGGTCCTGTTAAGTCAGTCACACCACGGACCCATTATATCTTTATCTTGCCAGATAAAAAGCAGTGCCCAAGAACTGCCCTACTGCTCAAAGCTTTCCCAGCTATAAGACAGCCTGGCTTGTGTGGGTACATTGGATTTCGAAGTTTTGAGGAACAGCCTGAGCACAAGGAGCAAAGTGGTTTATCTGAAAGGAATGGAGAAGGTCTCGGATGCTGAAGCAAAGATGCTGAGAACTCTGTAGAGTGTTCCAAAAAGCAGATAAAATAACAAACATGTTACGCAACTCTGCATTTCTGGTTATTGCTGCTTTGCATTGGCTCATAACACACAAACGTAAGTACAGTTTTGATTAAGTACTTTGGTAGACAGATTGACCCTAAACTGTTTGGGACATGTGGACTTTACTGGATCCAGCAAGGTTACTTGTGTTTGTATATTTGGGGCTAAAAAGTACTGCCAGGACCCAAAGAAGACAAATTGTGTTCCATATGTACACAATATCCCTAATTATATCATACTTTAGTACAGATTTTAATTGTAAGCCACTTTGAGAGCCCACTGTGGCTGGAAAGCAGGATAGACATATGATCAGTAATAAAATAAATTGTTCAGCCTCACTCATCATGAGGATCCTGTTGACTGTAATCCATGAAATATAAGTGATCAAATATATGTGATCAAAGACAAAATCACAGCCAGGGCCCAAGTGACAACGTAATGATATAAAAATGATGATTATTTAAACATGAACAGCTATACATGTAAACATATGTGAGTATGCTTCATGACTTTCGTGAGCATGCACACGAAATCTTATACCCAGAATAAACTTAGTTGGTCTCTAAGGTGCTACTGGACAATTTATTTATTTATTTCGACTGTGTCAGACCAACACAGCTACCTACCTGAATTGGTAATTGCTGTTCTTTTTTCCAGGCAGTGCTGGCAATGTTGCCATTGCAGATGCTTCAATAATCCCAGTTGGAGGTAAATCCTGAGTGTGGCTTATTTCAACCTAAACCCTTCCTTATCCCACTTGCCTGAGATGGCATATGTAATAATAATAATATTTTTGCTGTTGCTGCTGTTTGTTGGAATTTGTTACCTGCCCTTCGCCACAAGGTCCTGATGTGGGATATACATTCATTCAACAAAATGGCATTAAAGCATCGCTTTAAGCCACAAAAGGCACAACGATTACTACAGGGCAAGAGGGTGGGGGACAGAACTATCTGATCTTGTCTGCTCCCCAGAGGCTGAATTAAGATGAGTCTTTTGGTGGCTACAAAATATAAGAGAAGGAATAGAGGGATGATTCACTCTCAAATTATAAAACCAGGAGTCTTGCATGACTATTTGCATGGGTGGCGGCTGCAGTCAAGTGCAGATGCCTGATTTTGGGAAATGCTAGGAAAACAGTGCTTCCTGATGTCTGCTGAAAGTAAACTGCTGTGTGTGGTTGTGCATGCAATAAGCCTCTTTTGGACTGCAGGCTACTACTGTGTAAACTCGACAATTCTGTGATTCTATGTCTGATGTACAGACTCCTCCTGAGTTCACTGTGCACCCAGATGGTTGTGTGAATAGACCTTCAGAGTCATTCATCAAAACCAAAATCAGATTCAAGTGCATGAGAGAGGCAGCAAAATATCTCTTCACACAGTTGTATATGGTTAACATGTGAAACGCCACTAACACACTAGTATAAACTGATAGATTAGACAACTTGCATCAAAGATAAGTAAGCGGCTATTAGCATTGACAGCTAGATTTGTATCTTCTATATTGAGAGATAATATATTCAGAGATAATAAATCCTTTAAGTTGGAATTGCATAAGACTCATGATCTCATGGGTTTGAGCCCCATGTTGGGTGAAATAATCCTGCATTGCAGGGGGTTGGACTAGATGACACCGGGGTCCCTTCCAGCTCTCCAATTCTATGCTTCTAAGTACCACATTCTGGGGACAAGAGAGAGTGTGGATATTGCTATCTCACCCTTTTTTCTGCACTGCCACAGAGCATCCAGTTAGCCACTGTCAAAGACTGAATGGTGTTTTAAGTGAACCATTATCTGATCTGACTTCAGTTCGATATCCATGTGCTGTCTGTGTTTCTGCTTTTGTTTTGGCAGTAAATAGATGTGCTTTTTTCTTCACTTCCCCTCCAGATCCTAACATTGCAGTGGGGAAAATGTCATCCCAGTCGAGCACGTATGAAGAAAAGGGGAAGTCAAATAAGGCCATAGATGGTTCACTGGCCAATAGTTATGCTAATGGAGACTGCACCCTGACGAGGAAGGATTTTGAGCCCTGGTGGATGGTAGATTTGAATTCAGCATTTCAGGTATCTGCTGTGGTGATCACAAACAGAGGAGACTGTTGTGAGTCAAGGATAAAAGGAGCTGAGATTCTCATTGGAGATTTGCCACAGAAGGGAGGCACGATGAATCCCAGGTATTTCTCTGCTGTTAACAAATGAATGGTGATGGAAAACCAATAAAGATGACATGCAATATGATCTTACTTGGAAGTGAGTCCTGTAGGGTTCAGTGCAACCTACTTCCAATAAACTTTTCTTAGGACTGGAACCTTAGACCCAATCCTAAAAACATTTTTGTTGTGAGTAAGTCCCATAGATTTCACTGGAGCTTACTATTTATTGTTTTTACACATTTAACACAATTTATATACCACCTGATGTGCAACCACTTTATCAAAAAAACAAGACTTTCAAGCTGTTTGCAATGTTCTGAGAGTGAATCTGCTGTAGTTTTCGCTAGCAGGTTTGTTAATTATACATAACTGAAAAAATAGATCTGGAAGTCAGTTAGTCGTGTTGGTTTCCAGAGGACTTGGGGGAGTTGGAATCTGCAGTATAAGACCATTGATTCCTCACTGATGATGTTGGCAGGGCTCAGTCTGAAAAAAATGTACTACTAAAACATGAACATCCTAACCCTCTCAGTCAAATAAATGGAGAGGCTGCTGCTGGGTTTTAACATCTATTGCATCAGCCACTCTTGTAGTCCATCTGTATCTCCTGTCCTCTCCCTTTGGAGGGACGAGCCTGGAAGCTTGGACTATGTTGCCAACTGCCAGGACCCAAAGAAGACAAATTGTGTCCCATACATACACAATATCTCTAATTATATCATACCTTAGTAAAGATTTTAATTGTAAGCCACTTTGAGAGCCAACTGTTGCTGGAAAGCAGGATAGACATATGATTAGTAATAAAATAAATTGTTCAGCCTCACTCATCATGAGGACTGATCCCGTTGACTGTAATCCATGAAATTGGTAGTTTCCGAAAGATATTTTGGAGGATGCTGTCATTGCATGGAAGCTTCCTAGGGGGTTTTCGGTGAGAAGTCTAGTAATGGTGAACACATCATCTAGATGTGGACTCTCCTTCCTCGGAGGTTTTTAAGCAAAGGTGGATGGCCATCTGTCAGGGATCATAGAATCATAGAATCATAGCACTGTAGAGTTGGAAGGGACCCTGAGGATCATCTAGTCCAACCCCCTGCAATGCAGGAATATGCAGCTGGTCCATACAGGGATCGAACCTGCAACCTTGGTGTTATCAGCACCATGGTCTAACCAACTGAGCTATCCAGGCTCATCAATGCTTTAGTTGATATTCCTGCATTGCAGGGGGTTGACTTGAGGTCCCTTCCAGCTATGATTCTAGGAATCCAAACCTCCCCAAGCATCAGCTTCCTCATCGCTGCTAGTCTCTCCCTGCATAATGCGGCTATAGGCAAGTGTTGAATATGGTTTCCTGGTGTGTATGAATAATATGTGTATGAATGACATACAGAGTAAGATAGACCTGCTGTATTAACAGAGTAAGTATTCTAGAGCAAGGGCATCCAGCATGGTCCCCTCCAGATACTACGGACTCCAACTCCCATTAGCCCTGGCAAGCATCATCGGCAATCAAGACTATAGAAGTTACAGTCCAACGACAGCTGGGAGGGACCACATTAGCTACCCCTGCTGCAGAACGTGCTGTAGAATTGTCTACACTTCTGCATAGTTGAGCTATGGCATCTCGATCACAATATGTAGTGATGACCACTGTCGCAGTTGACTTTGAAAGGGGATTCAATAAATTCATGGAGGATAAGGCCATCAATTGCTACTAGCAATGAAGGCTGTATATTGCAAGTGGCATCAGAGACAGTATGTTGGGGAGTATGGTCAGGGGAGTGCGGCTGCACTCATGTTCTGCTTGTGTTGTGGCTTACCATAGGCAACTGGTTGGCCATTGTGAGAACAGGATGCTGGAGTAGATAGCCCTTTGATCTGGTCCAGCAAGGCTCCTCTTAGGAAGTTTAACTGCAAAGAAATGATTGAGCAAAATGTTCTGTGTCTCTTGCTGATATCATTGATCCTTTTGGCCTAAATATTGGTGGGGTTCCCATATTTCCATGTGGCATATCTCCACTGTGCTCTGGGGTCATGCCGCTGAGTAATGCTCCAGTTGCTTTGCAGGTGCGCTACAATCAACAGCATGGGGCGTGGGGAAACCATGACCTTCACCTGTGCAGGGATGCAGGGCCAGTATGTGACCATTACAATCCCGGGGAGATATGAGTTCCTCTCACTCTGTGAAGTGCAAGTTCTCGCACACCCATGGCTCCATGTGGGTGAGTAGACGGCCTCTGTTGTGAATTTGATGTGAACAGCAAAGGAACATGTTGCTCATACGATGTGGGCGAGCCAAATCACTGATTGTTAGAAAACCCATATTATCACAACTCAGGTGAGAGAGGGCCTTCCTGCCTTTCCCAGAGCTGACCCATGAATAGATAATGTCAGTAGCTGCACAGGTGGGGCTGCGTTGCTCTTCCGTCTTCCCAACATTGTGCGTCACTACAACTTCTGGGGGGTGGGCAAGGCAGTGGGAGTTTGGCATGGTGTGAGAGGAGCAGTGGAACTAGTCCAATGCTCTAGCTGCTGCATATATTTTGTACCCGCAGGGGTAAGAGGCAGGGGAAAGACAGTCAGCCGAAATTTTAGTCTATGTTAGTCCTATTCACCATTGAAGTCAATAGACAGGACTAACTTAGGTTTCTTAATTTCAAAGGGTCTATTCTGGCTAGGACTTTGTTGGACACAACCCCAGGAGAGCAACACAGCCCCACTGACTGCTACTGGAGAACAGTATGTCTGTCGATGGGGAGTAGAAGCTTCTCCTGCCTCCACATCTACTCTTCTGCTGGAACTTCACCTCTCCCTTTCTGTTCCTGATATCTGACAACCCACAGTTTTGTTACATACATTTGGGTTGTTGTTTTTTTGAAAAAAGCAAATAATTTATTAAATTCATACAACCCATACAAAATTTAAACATCAAGAATATTATAGAAGTTTACTATCATAGACAGACGATAGATAGATAGATAGATAGATAGATAGATAGATAGATAGATAGAGATAGATAGATAGATAGATAGATAGATAGATAGATAGATAGATAGATAGATAATAAAAAGCATATATACTTTCAGCTCCTGTCAGACATAATCTTCATTTTGCTGAAACCTGCTGTTATATTTCCCCTGACATAATATGTTTCAGAACTTCATAGAGCTATGTAATCAATTCCCTGCCTTAAAATTTGCAACTCGCCTTTTATGTATTGTGTTGCCAGGTTCCGCCCACTAATGACACTAATAACTTCTCTGAACCTCTCTCTCTCAGCTGTTAATTTTACAGCATTTAGCTGTTCTGATATCTTTCTTACTAAGTCTCTGTTATTATGTTTCTGATTAATTATCCAGGCTTTTGCATATAGTATTCTAGCTAGAGTTATAATATATATAACACTTGGTTTTGATCACATACTCTTATATGGTCTTTTACATAATATTTTACATGAGGAGGTCCAATGAAACCTAGTAGCCCAATATTTCATGTAGGACTGTAATAACCATTTGCCAATAACCATTTGCCTTATTTCATTTCCACCAAAGATGAAAGTTTGGTTACATAACACTTGTGAGTAATGTGAATATTTTCCCCACCAGTGCCAGAAGCTCAGACATGTCATTTCTTTTTCAGTTCATGATGGTGGACGGAGCCCTGTGAGAGACAGTGAAACTGATTTAGGTAAGTGCTCAGTTGTGTGTTGGACTATGGCTCCCATCAGCTCCAACCAATGACCAAGGATGATGGGAGTTGTAGTTCAGAAGTATATGGAGCGCCACAAGTTCCCCACTGCTTTGCTGAACAGTGATTTCCTGTAGAAGTGCTAATGATGTTTCCCCTTCTAGGTCTGCAGGGCAGAGTTCTGAGTTTCCTTAACGAATCGAAGGAGAGTTATGTTGTCATATCTCCACTGCAGCCTCTGAATGTCATGGAATTCACGCTCTGCATGAGAGTCTCAGTAGAGGATCTGAGCGATCGCAAAGTCATTCTCTTCTCCTACCGCTCTCAAAAGGACGAACTGAGGATCTTGCGTGAGGCAAAGGGCTGCTTTGGCTTACACATGGGGGGTCAGAGTGTGATGTTTGCCCTCCCCGATCTCAGCACTTTGGGAAGTCATATGTGCGTCACCTGGGAAGCTGAGTTTGGCCTCACCGCCTTTTGGATGAATGGGAAAAGGAGCGTCCGAAAAGTGCACAGCGTAGGGCATATTGTTCAGTCGGGGGGCACTGCAATGCTTGGATGGGATCAGAGTGCACAAAATCCATCCGAAAAGCAGGAACGGCGTTTTGTGGGGGAAATAACGGATCTCTACATGTGGGATTATGTACTGAAATCTCAAGACATTCAAGATGTGTTCCAGGTCCACCAGTTTCCTAGAGGAAACATCTTTGACTGGAAAATGTTATCGTACAAGATTACGGGGCATGTGCTGGTATTACCTAAGGACTAACACCCAAGGAGGATATGGGCATTATTAAGATATGCAGGAGATCTTTTGTCTTCCTCCTTTGCAAAAGAATAGATGGAAAAGGGAAGGACGGAAAGCAAAACCTGAGTTGTGGAAGCACAGCTGGTGTCATTATTCACATTGCCTGTAATTATTCACATTGTAGGATTGTTGACTGCCGTATGAAAATTCTTTCGTACTGAAAATTGTTGAAGTAAATCATAAATTTTAAATAAAACAGTCCTATGAATAATCAAATTTGAAAACAAGATTTATTTACTCATGGCAAGCTGTTGTGTATATAAGAAAGACATATCTATAACTGTACTAGGGGCTAGAAACTTATTTGCGAAAGAAAGCTGTGGATTCTTAAAACGTCTATAAAGACCTTGAGGCTTTAATAAGGGTGCTCCAGGAGATATTTGAGATGCAGCGAGCTTTGCTATTTTCATTTTTGTGACCATTATTAAAGTATGTGCACTTTTGCTGGCCTCAGTGTACTGGATAGTCTGAGTCACAAAAACCAGAAACATACAAATGAGAAGCAAAGCTGTTCCTAGCACCAAGGATCAGACAATCTAAACTTGAAGTACTTAGGGATGCAACAAAGGGAGATGAAAGAGTGACAAAGAGCATTGCTGCTGTGCAGCCTACAGTCTCTAAGCCCACTGCAGGCTAAAGTTAAATAAAATTCCAAAAAATAAGCTCTGTGGAATAATTATATGAGCAAAGATCATGTCATTCAGGACAAAGTTGTGAAGAGTGCTGATGAAATTAGAAATAGGATGAATAGTGTCTTTGCACTCCAATAAAATCCATCTGGGAACCCACGGGAGATGGGTTATTGTTTATCCAGTTCAGTTGAAAATGTTTTGAGTGGGGATTCAGGAATCTGACCAAGACTACGTACAGACATTTTATTCTGGAATCAATGGAGACTAAATATTTGTTTTTTCTACCTAGCCCACACTCAGCCTAGGTCTAGTGTCCCCCCCCCCCCGCTCTTCAAAAGCACTTATTCAGAAACTGGTTTCATTCTGAAAAGAAAAGCTCGTTGCAGATTGATTCTGCATTACCTCACATTGTGTCCATTTAAAAAGAAATGTAGGTGGTTCTGGCAATGGGGATTCAATCTACACTTGGCCATAGACCAAGACTGCAATCACCACATCCTTCTTCGTTCACCTGGGGCATGTGCAGGGAGGAAAAGACAGGGATATCCTAATCAAGGGGAAGGTTTTCAAATATGTATCAAGTAACCACACACCCACTTTGTCTGATTAATTTATATACACAGTCACCTATATAGAAAAACAACCATTATATAGAAGGCTGTCCCCTGACTACTCTTTAGAAATATGGGGCTGGATAGCTCAGTTACTACTTGCAAAGCGCTGGAACAGGCCGTGGAATTTGGAGCAGAGAAATGGCAGGAGAAAGGGAATACTTAGCCTTTCCTGCACCCATAACTTCTTCTAGTTCCTTCCCTGTTTGTTTTTACAGTCTGTGTATATTTGTCATAATAAGTAGGTAAAACAAGCTTGGAAGGGAGGAAAGTACAGCATTTCCATCCTATACATTGTTCTATAAACAGTCCTGGCCCCCAGTCCTACTGCTTTGTGGATGAGAAGCAGCTTCCTAGCCCCTTAATGGCAGGTATTAATGTAGTTCCAAGATGGCGGCTTTTGATTTATTAAGATCCCCACCATTGTTTTCCTACCATGAGGTCTTCCAAGTTCTTTTCGCAGAAAGCTTCATTCATTCCTTTATTTGTAAACTACAGCTTCTTCTTCACTGTTACAAGTTGTGCTCAAGCAAACATGCAAAAGCCACATCCTTGGCGCATGGCTACACAAAGAACCCCTCAGGCCTTTCCTGTTTTCAGGTGGGTTTCAATCACATACAGGTGAATTCAGGTTTTGTAATTAACACTGACTTGGAACCCTTGAACAAAAAAAGCCCCCTGCTCCTCCACCCTGGCACATCAGAATTTTTGCAATAAGGAAAATAAGGGGAAATGCACTGGGAATTGTAGTCCAAAACATCTAGAACAGTGGTTCCCAATTAGGGGGTCTGTGGCCCCATCCCTCGCGGCCCCCCAACTAATTTTTTGTCATTTTTGCATGGTAATATAACAAATTTTATGGTCTGTTTTAGCGCTGTGCAATTTTTCAATATACTGTACAAAAGCACTTTTGAAATCACACCATGATCAGGGGCGTAGGAAAGGGGGGCAGGGGGCCACCCCAGGTGTCATCATGGAGGGGGGGGTGACAAATTATCAAGGAACAATTACTGCCCTACTAGGGAGGTTCATTAAAAAAAACTCTTTTAAAAAAATGCCTGCTCCAAAGGTCTTATCTTACTACACTAGGGATGATATAGCTACATAAGAAATTTCATGCATATCAGTTAATATCTTGACCCTCCTCCACCAAAATAGCTGTTTATTTGGCCGTTTTCCTATGTCGTGAAGGCTGAAATTTCAACAAAGCACACACCTTTGCTAGACTCTTTTCAGGCACCTGCTAAAAGCATTCTTCTTTAGGCAAGCATGCCTAGATGCTTAGGAAGTTGAAGTAATTTTAATCTTAATATTTTAGCTTTTGTATGTTTTAAAGTAGGATTGTAAATTTTTCTTGGTTTTACTGCTGTAGTGTTTTTTTGTTTTTTGTTTTGGTAAACCACTTTACAGGTTTTTTAAAATAAATTTTATTAAATAAATAGGCAATAAACATAAATAAAATAACACAAGCCAAAAGACAATCCACAGTCTCTGCCCACAGTCGTCTACTTGTTATCAGAGGCTCAGAATCCACATTCCTTTGTAAGAAAATATGAAATAACGTAAAACCATTTTTGCAGGCAAAAATAAAAAATAACAAAAAATCAAGGTGTGTGTGGGTGACAATAAATTTTCTGCACTGGGTACCACCTGACCTTCCTATGTCTCTGACCACGATAACGATTTTGAGCCAGCAAGACGCAGCAATACAGTGGTACCTCTGGATGCAAGCGCAAACTCCCCCAATGCTGCTGCGTGCGGGAAACTATCTAGGGAGTGTTTCCTGCCGGCAGCTGCATGAGGGGAGAGGCTCAACAACTTTGGGCCATCTCCCTTCATTTTCCTAAAATTGAGTCCCTAAAAATAGGGGGGCATCTTATAGACAGAAAAGTACAGTAGTTACCATGTGGGGTGTGATGAGATAAAATCAAATGTGGGTCCATAGTAGTAGTAGTAGTAGTAGTAATAATAATAATAATAATAATAATAATAATAATAATAATAATAAATGTATACCCTGCCTACCTGGCTGGGTTTCCCCAGCCACTCTTCCAACATAATATTAAAATACAATAGTCTGTTAAACATTAAAATCTTCCCTAAACAGGGCTGCGTTCAGATGTCTTCTAAAAGTCTGGTAGTTGTTTTTCTCTTTGACATCTGGGGGGAGGGCATTCCACAGGGTGGGTACCACTACTGAGAAGGCCCTCTGCCTGGTTCCCTGTAACTTGGCTTCTTGCAGCAAGGGAACCGCCAGAAGGCCCTTGGTGCTGGACCTCAGTTTCCGGGCAGAACGATTGGGGTGGAGATGCTCCTTCAGATATATTGGACTGAGGCTGTTTAGGGCTTTAAAGGTCAGCACCAACACTTTGAACTTTGCTCGGAAATGTACTGGGAGCCAACGTAGGTCTTTCAAGATGGTGTTATGTGGTCTTGGCGGCCGCTCCCAGTCACCAGTCTAGCTGCCGCATTCTGGATTAGTTTTAGTTTCCGGGTCACCTTCAAAGGTAGCCCCACATAGAGTGCATTGCAGTAGTCCAAGCGAGAGATAACTAGAGCATGCACCACTCTGGCGAGATAGTGTGTACCTTTTTGAGGAGGAAAGATTGTGTCTTTAGAATATTGTCTATAATAATGTCCCTTATTACTTCAGTTTAATCTGGTGAATTTAATGCATACCTTTCCAGATATGATTGCACTTGGGAAATGCATGATAGAAAAGCAGAATATAACTCACTTCTGGGAAACAAACAAACAAACAAACAAACAACAACTGAACAACATCGGTGTAAAGATGATGACTAATTCCAAATGTATGATGACCAATGTCTGAGTTAAATGGGTGCTTTGTGCAAAGTTAATTGCTGGTTCTTTGGAAGGAGGCTTAGGTAAATATGATATTAAAAGCAGGAAAAAGGCCAATGATAAATAATCATACCATTGGTTGAAAATCCTGGCATCAAGAACAGTATATCTCTATGGATGTAACATGGCTGATGCAACTCCGTATTTACAGGCTTATGGCACAGGGAGAACAATGTAGTGGAAAAGTTTCAGACAGATCCCTAGCTATTTGAGTTCCCAAATATTTGGTGTTTGTTTTGAAATTTTCATGTGATTTCACCTTGCTGATCAATGTGGTGTGATGCAATATCTGTATTTATATGACTGGGAGAGTCAGAGAACTGTTTCCAATTTACCTGTTTGTTTTTAAATTTAAGCACATAGTCCATGCATGTTTGCTGAACTTTCCCTTCATTTCAGTTTCCTTCCTCCATTCATCATTTTGTTATTGACAAGGAGAAATATTTGTTCTCTGAGAAAATCAAATCAGTATCTCGTGTCCTTAGTTTGGAAGAATCCTAATTGGAGGATATCAGTATTCAGAAAGGTATATTAACCTCTTCGAAATTCTCCAGATGCATTGAAGAGGAGAGTGTTTTCCCAACGATTTCTCTTCTGAATTTTCTTTACAAAGCCATTGAGGAGGACACCATGCTTTTAAGAAGAACCTCCATATCTGTGGCATTTTATCTCTGCCTGCTGCTTATGACTCCTCTGCCAACGCTAACTTTCCAAGAAGGTATGTTTCTGAGCTTGGGCATCCTTTTCAGTGATTCCACCGACAGCAAGATTCCATTTATTTATTTATTGCATTTACTCCCACCTGTTTCTCCAAGGAGCTCAACGTGGCATACATGGTTCTCCTCATTTAATCCTGTGAGGTAGGTAAGGCTGAGACGCAGTGTCTGGTCCAAAGTCACCCAGTCAGCTTCATGCTGAGTGGGGTTTTGAACTCTGGTCTGCCAGGTCCTACTCTGATACTCTAACCACTGTACCAAATTGGCTCTCTTTCAGAGGCTCATCAGCCTACAGGTACGTAGCAATTCACAGCACTCTCGGCATCTCTCCAAATCTGAACTACCGCAGAGTCTTTCTCTGCTCTCCCCTGACTAGCTGAAGTGTATTTTACTTCCAAAAGCAGTTGGGGGTGGAGGGAAGGAAGGGAGCCTTCCAGGGCACCACAGGAGACCTCAGCAATGAGCTCTTGATGGGGGCAAAGGACCAACCAGCCATTCCTGCCTAAATGGCCACTGGGAAGGTGTCCCAAGGGGAAAGGATAGATGGGATCTTCCCTTCTGAAATGTGAAACAGAGCTCTAACATCAGAGTGGTAGATCTGATGCCAAAACCTCCCTTACTCTCTCTGCCACTGGCTCTTTCAAAGCGCTGGCCTTACTGGCACTGGCTCTACGGCTTCAGAAGGGCTGGGAAGGGGGCATTCTGATAAGCAATGTGGATCCGAAACATCCTAAGCCATCCTGGTCCCCCAACACACCATTAAAATGGGAAAATATTGAGTCATGTTCCTGAGTGTGACTAAATCTCCCCCTCTCCTTTGGAAAACAATGTTTTTTTTATGGTAATGCAATAAAAGGAGAGAGGAGTGCATGTGTGTTCAAGCCTATTCCCATAGTAAGAGAATAATAACCTGCGCTACAGCTCTAGGAGTCTCTCTTAGCCAGTCAATCAGATTTTTATTGTTTGTGGTCAATGGACACTGCAATATTATCTAATAACTCTGCTGCTCCTTGCAGGATTCACTTGCCCAGAGAACTGGTTGAAGCGTGAAGGAAACTGTTATGGCTACTTCAAGGAACCTGTGACCTTTGCACAGGCTATGGTAAGAGATGGTTTATCATTGTATTAGCTGTGCATATGAGGAGTCAACATCCCTTTCCTCTCTGTGAAAATAGAGACTGGACAGGAAGGTGCTGGAAGGATGGAGTTGGGCCTGGCTATACTGAGGCCGGTGGCCACTGATGGAGCTCATGGTTTGGCGCACTCCCTGTGTGACAGGAATCACTTTGTGGCACAGCGTGGCTGGCCCCACACAATGCGGGAAGGCTGGTGTTGGCCCCCAAATCCCACAAGACCTCACTTGCTCGCGTTGCATGGTCTTGCACGAGTTCTGGGAGTGGGTGGAAAGGAGACTTCCTTAAAGAAGGTTGCTGTGCCTCAGGTCAGTCCTTTCCTCAACGAGTTTCAGATAAGAAGGCACAACAATCTGTGGGGAGAGTGCAGAACTTCAGAGGTTGGTATCAGGAGTGAACCTACTCTGCACTGGATTATCGGTTTATTTACTCAAAGCAAAAGGGTAGTATTGCCAAAGAGTAGATCCCTAATGCACAATATTAATCCAGTAATTTTAAGGCAGAAGAAGTAGTAATGAATATAATAAAGAACAATTATCATTATTATTTATTACATTTGTTAGTTGCTTTATCTTGCCCAGGGCAACCCAAAGTGACTTACAACCAACCAACAAACCAGCCAGATCAAAAAACACCACATAGATACATTAGAACCAAGAGGAAAAAGAAATACATGAAAAATATCCCGTCCACTTCTAAAAGGCTACAGAGAGTTGAAGGCCAAAGGACTGGTTATAGAGGAAAGTTTTTGCCAGGCACAAAATCATGACTTTTCAGCCTTCGTAGCATTTATCTGTTTCTCTTTCATTCTTCTGCATTATTGTTTTAATGTAAAAAAAAGATGAAAAATGGAACAAGGGCAAAACTGGTGTAAATTATGAACACTTGGCACTAGTGTTTGCATGGGGCTGGAAGGCTTATCCTGCAAAGGCTAAACTGCAACTGGGGGCAACTTAATTGATAAAAAGAAAGAAAGAAAAAAGAAGGTAAACCTGACTCTGTTGATAGCTGAGCTCTAGCTGTTGCAGCAAGCAAACCTTTGTTCAGCTTTGGTAGAGTATGTTTTGATTAAAAAAGAAAGTCAAAGCTAGCAGCTGGGGACTGTGTCTAGAAGCTGGTGCAACCCATAGAGTGAATGGCATTCTTTTTGCCCTTGTGTAGGAGAAATGCCAAAAGGAACATCGTGCCGACCTAGTCTCCTTCCATAGCAAGGAAGAAGTCTGTGCAATTGCGAAATTTGTTGCCGGCTTCAGTGACAACAAAGATGTTTGGATAGGTCTCCACGATCCTCAAAAGGTGAGTGCAGCAAGCTCCCTGGTGCTTAACGTCTCGGGATGTTTCCAACACTCTTCTCTTCTGAATTTCGGAAATCAAAAACAAGATCAAGTAATTCAAAAGTGGAACTGATGCCCTGGAGATCTCCATGATGGCAAATGTCAACTGTAGCCACACACAATCTGTCAGGAAATGCCACTCTCTGACCTAGAAAGCCTTCTCCAATAATTCCTTATCTGTAAGAACTTTCTCTCTCAAGGTTGGGGAGAAACACATACTGTATTGGACTAGCTGTAATGTGGAAGTGAGAGTCAAACTGGGTGCAGGATGGCCCGGGTACTAATGTTGAGCCAGCCAGTCGCCATCTAACCCAGGGAAGGGGAATCTGTGGCCTTCTGGGTGTTGCTGGGCTTCAACAGCTGTTGTTGGGAGCGAGCCAGTTCACAGATAAGTGAACTTAACTCTTTATTTGAAGAAACGGGATCTGCTCAGGAATGCCAGGCCTAATGAGCACTACAACTCTTATTCGGTACAACTTGTTGTTATGAGGCAGTTGCGAAGAATGGATGCTTCCCATAGCTGCCCAACCCTCCTCCTCTCCCAGGTTTTCCCCAAGCAATCTGAGACTGCTGCTGGGTGTCTGCCTTTGCAGACATGGGAGACACCCATGCTTCTTCACCAGCCTGACTCATCTCTGCCTCTTGGCCTCACTCCTCTCCTGCTTCTGTTTCTGCTGCAGCTTCTGGGCTTCTCTCTGCCACAAACTCTCCCTGATCACTAAACCCTGTTACCTCTTCAGCTTCTGACACCTCCTCCTCCTCCTCCCTCTGACCACTCATCATTGTCCCACCACCAGTCCCCTGTCTCTGAGCCTTCTTCCCTTGAAGCTTCCGCAGCTGGTTCCCCTTATTCTTCCTCTGCATCCAACCAGTCCATGGCACCCATTAACCCCAGCCAGCATGTCCAGTGCTCGGGATGATGAGTGTTGGAGTCCAACAATACAGTGGTACCTCGGGTTAAATACTTAAATCGTTCCAGAGGTCCATTCTTAACCTGAAGAACCACTTTAGGTAATGGGGCCTCCCACTGCTGCTGCACTGCCGGAGCACGATTTCTGTTCTCATCCTGAAGCAAAGTTATTAACCCGAGGTAATATTTCTGAGTTAGCGGAGTCTGTAACCTGAAGCGTATGTAACCTGCAATGCATGTAACCTGAGGTACCACTGTATATGCCATAAATTTCTTATCACTGAATGAACTTCATAGGTCAGCAGGGAGGAGAATTTGGTTTGATCTACATTTTTAAGTGAATTGATCAAATTCACATCTCTTGGGCCAATATATAAATTATCCTTTGGATCTCACACTTCTGGTGGAAACACTGGTTCCTGCTGGTGTTGTGTTGGCAACCCCTATGGAAAATGAAGAGCACAGGCCTCCAAAACAGATCTGCCCTTTACAGCAGAGTGGGGCGGGGCAGGGGGAACGTTTCTGGCTGGAGGGGGTCAGATCTTTATCTTCCCCACTCCTCTCAGGACAAAGATGGCAGGTGGGCAACCTGCCAATCCCCTCACCTCATAGTGATGTCAGGTGATGCTTCCCCTGGGAACCCCAGTGAGCAGGACTTCAAAGCAAACTGTGGGGCTTTCGAAGAGCCCTTTGTAAACACAGCACACAGGGATGTTTACAAAGGGCCGTTGAATCCTGTGCCTGTGCTTCTCCATCAAACCTTCACAGAGATTTGAAGCAGAAATGCAGAGATTTGAAGGTGGTGGTGTTTGAATGCCTTGAGCATGATGCAGTCCCACTGCCCATCAGCTGATAGGATGGGAATGCAATGTCCTGCATCAAAACTATCCAGAATCTGAAGAAAAAGACCAAGTTACTTATTGTTCCCAACCAAGGCATATCACATTGTGGACCTTCTACTTAGCCGTAAACTCAATGAAGTCATACCACAGGTGTGGGAAATCTTTGACCCTCCAAATGCTGCTGAACTACAACTCCTAAGCTTCTGAAAACATGGCTGATAGCCAGGGATGGTGGGAATGTAGTCCAGAAACATATTTGGGGGGGGGGTACAGATTCCCAACCACAATGTTATTCCCAGGCAGACTGGTCTAGGACTGCAACCTTGGTAAGTTTCTGTGCCATTCCACGAGCATTCTCCAAAGTATTCCACATGGTTGATTCCCTTACTAACTGCATTTCTTGCCTTCCACCTGCAGGATAACGTATGGGATTGGACTGATTCCACCAGGTTTAACTTATATGCTTGGCTGGATGACATAGACAGAAAGAATGAACATTGTGCGCTATTGCTCCACGGCACAAGTAAGTGTGCAGGTCCTTTGGCAGTTGGGGACACAGGGATTCAGGAAGGAGAAGAGCAAAATACGGCTGCTTTTGTGTACCTTCCAGCTCTAACACTTTGAGAGCTGAGATTTATGGGTGTTTCCTCTAAACAGCTGCAAAGCACTGCTTGGGTCAGAGGTGGGAAGGATGCAGTTTGTAGCAAAAAAAGTGGCTGGCACACCTAGACACCCCTCTTCTGTTGCAGCCTCTTCCTTCTGCCACATTCACCCCAGCCAGGGTTCCAGGCATGTGCTTGCTAGGTTGTTAAAGCAAGAGCAAAGGGGGAAGAGGATTCCAGAGAAAATGCTTACGGCAAGTGAGGTAGCTGTTCACCACCTGCTGTTCTGTACAGCAATTGTACAGTGAAATTGCTTGGAGATGCTTCCTAGGATT
Organism: Podarcis erhardii; assembly: GCF_964252035.2. Lineage (NCBI taxonomy): Eukaryota > Metazoa > Chordata > Lepidosauria > Squamata > Lacertidae > Podarcis > Podarcis erhardii. The sequence goes on along the minus strand of NC_138500.1, from coordinate 34,334,412 downwards.
CATAAGTGACATAAAGGACACCACCACCACGCCACTTAGCAACTGTTCAGTAGAGGCCTGACTTCCCAAATCTGACAGCTTTGTAGCTCAAACCAGTGGGAGTCCTGATGGGCTTAAAGACTTTTGCCTGCCAGGAAAGGTGGCATATACGTCAACCAGGTGGCTAGCACAGGTAGTCATAATCACATTTTTAAGATGCTGCCACTGTGTCACCTTAAATATCCTGTGCTGCCACTTGTGTATGTCTGTGCATTCACCTCCAGCCAAGGTTATTGTTGTCTTGCCTTTGTTGCCCTGTGGTGCAAGAGTGGCCCCTCCAAATGGCAATGATGCAACAACACCAGGGAAGCATTGCAGAACAACTAATAAAGCAAAAGGACGCATGGATGGTCCACTATAAATGCACTGCTCATGCATCAGTGTTATGTTGCAGAACACACCCATGCAAAACCCCCATTCTGGAGGAGCCCTCAGTGAAGATGAAAAAAAGGGGCTGAGTCAGCCACTCATGCTTAGCATTTGAAATCTCAGGAGCCGAATTGGTGAACTTCCTCTAGGTCAAACGTTGTGTTTCTGGTGATGGATACAGAAATTCTGCCCATGGTTTTGATCTGTGACAGCTGTTTCAGACATATGCATTTTCCATATAGGAAAAAAGACCTGCATAGTAATGTTCTATTGCTTCAGATGGGCACTGAAGACAGTTCCCCCCTTGGCAAGCTTTGAGGAGGATTGCTCCCAAGTGAATTTCATACCGTTACCTCTCTTGACTTTATTTTATTATTTTGTTCATTGCGTGTGTTGTTTCTTGTGGATTGTAAGTGAACCTGGATAATTCATACAGAGGTGGAATATACAGTATATACTATTTCAAAAGAAAATAAATATTTAAGGCTGTGGTCATCCCACATGAATGTGTGAATGAGCCTTAAAAGGCCGTGGAGTGAACAACACTTTTCTAATAAGACAGAAGACAGTTAATATTTTAATTATTAGTTTTAATAACCTATATTGCATGTTTAATATTTTGCAGTATGTTGTCCAGGGAATGTTTGTGGATGGGTAGCTATAAACATGTAATGCATAAAATAAACAACCCTGGGAGGTTGTATCCCAAGGAGAGCACAGATCCTGCAACCCACAAATCACCCTGGTATCTCAGCTGCCTTAATTTTCTTTCCACATAGATTATATTGCATGGGACAGCAGTAATTGTGAAACCAAGAACCCCTACCTTTGTAGTTCGACACCACAAATTATCGTTCGTGAGTGCTAACAAGGAGGAACCCTGGCTGGCTGTCTAGAAGAACCTGCACCCAGAGGGATGTCAACTCCTTCCATGACTGCTAAACTCACCTGCTACTCATATATAGGCTGAAATCCCAAATAAACAGCAGTACTTGCAACTCTATGTGGCTGGGTGTGTCGTCTGTTCCAAGATGGGGAAACGTATTCCTTGATTTTTCTTACCTATTTTATTTATTTAAACAGTCATAACCCTTACTTTTACAAAGTGGTGGTGTACACAGCAGAAATAATTTAGACATCAAACAATCTTGGGGGTTGAACCCAAGACCTTCTGTGTGCTGTGGCCCTTCCTGTTGAAGATACTCACCTGTCCCACCTGTCTCCTGTCATGGAATCCTGTGATTCTCAGGTAGTCACATGTCCAGGCAGTTACCAAACCTAGACCTGCTTAGCAACTTCAAAGTGATTGTCTCCTGTGCCTTCACACCATAATAAAAGGCTAATAATAGCACAGTACATAGTGATGCATTTATTAATTTACTGCATTTATACCTCACCATTTTCTTCAAGGGGCTCAAGGTGGTGTACCTGGTTCTGCCTGCTCATTTATCCTCCATAACAACCCTCTGAGTTGGGTCAGACTCAGAAGCAGTGCCTGGCCAAAGTCACCCAGTAAACTTCATGCCAGAGCTCCAGTCTCTCAGGTCTTAGCCTGACACAAACCACTACCCCATGTGGTACTGTGTTCTGTCAGTACCTTTGGGGGCAAAGAGCAGCAGGTGGAAGGAAATAAAACCTGCCAAGAAAATGGCATGTTTCCATGGGGCCCTTATCTTTGTCCCACAGAGAGCGAGAAAAACCTGTCTTTATTATTGGAAAGAGTTTGAGTGGTGCTAGCAGATGAGTTGTAAGAAATCCACAAGGCCTATGCTACCAACATTGTACAGTAAACAGAAAAGTCCATGAAGAGAAAAACAGCACATTGTGCTTGCCTATCAGGTAGAGAGGGACACATATGTCAATTTCAGTTTCTCTCATTTTCTTATTTATTCCAGTCAATTTCCCCAGTCTAGTTTAGTCCTTCAAATCAGTTTCTGTGGTTTTTTAAAAAGTACTCAAGACAATTGATCAACATCTTCCTTGAAATTTAACCTACTGTGCATATTTTTGTGTGCAATTTGCCCATACACAATGCCTGGTTGCTTCAATAAAACCTTCCCAGGTGGAGGGAGTTTGGAAGAACCCCTCTGGATTTCTGTATAAATATACCGTAACAGAGATATACTGCATGAAACCACAGCATGGCCCATGGGATTTGTTTCTGGGTAGAATATATATGAGAGAAAACCAGTCATGTTATTCTGTGGTGGCAAAAACACATTTAGAATGAGCAAAATGGTGATTCTACCCAACAGGTGAGGCAAGGGTTGGTTCTACAACTGAGCTTGGCTGTGGACCAGATTCTCTCTCTCTCTCTCTCTCTCTCTCTCTCTCTCTCTCTCTTTTAAAAAATAATCTTTATTAACAGGCATATCAAATCACATTATTTCCAAATCACATTAGTTCCAAATTATACAGCCAAATTTTTAAATTTTGTTGGGGGTACCCATACATCAAGCTCCGAACGGGGGTCCAAGTATCACTTATATTGCCGCTTTAATTAAACAGTTTTATCCAGTTCCATCCAGATAGTCTCTTTATTACTTTCTTCATCTTCTTGTTTTTATCATATATTCCTTTCTTTGCGATCTCTGATAATCTTCACAAGCGGGTTGGAAACAGACATCTTCTGTGTAGGTTTTACACTCTCCAAAGATCATATCACTTAGGGACAGCTGCCATTCCCCACTTCCATAAAAAATTTATCTTCGGTCTGTCCTTTAATTTTCTCAGGCTTGCCAAGTATATCAGGAGGGCTCTGTCAGGTTAAGACCACATTCCAAACATCCTTCACATTCCAATGATCCTGATCCTCTTCCCCCCGTCTTTCTTAGACAAGCCTTTCTTAGCGAGACGCCATTTAAAGCTACATCATAAAATTTTCCTCCGTTTTCTGTTGTTTACCAATCATCTCTTTAATCTATAATCCACTCCACACAGTTCTTGAATTCCTGCTTGTGATTAATAAAATGCAACGATCTTCTTTCTGGGTTGGAGGGTTATTAATATTCACATAAGGCAAAGAAAAGAAAAGTTTTTTCCTCCACCCCCCTTCTTTTCACTTCAAACATGCCAGTCTCTTAATGGTGGTTCATCACTTGATTTATTTGTCCCGTCCGTCGCTCCGATCACAGAGATCCATTAATCAGCAGTCTTATCTCCCGAACTTTGCTTGATGTATGCGCTTTAGCTTCTTTCCAATTATATGTTTTCAATTACATTTCCGAGCTAAAGCGAACCAGCACACGCTAATTGGAGACAGCGTCAGGAAGAGCCGACTTCACCGAGGGCTCGTGCCAAGTGTCGGGCACCCCCTTCTTTTGATTCCGGGGGTGCATTATGGACACTGCTGGCAAGGCAGTCCCCCCCATCTCCTTGGGGGGTCGGGAAGACTGCATACTTCCTGACTTCCAGGTTGGCGCCTCCGGCAATGGCGGAGCTCCTCCAATCGGGAGGAACTTGCTCCGTGGAAAACAGGGTCTGACCGCCACGGCGAAGGCGGAGACCCATTGAAATCACAAGCGGGAGAAGCTTGTGAACCTGGGATTCGGCTGGCACCTTTTGCGCCTCCCCTACTCGCGGGGAAGCCCTGTTTTAGGGATCCGGAGCGATGTGGGGTGAGTGGCGCGGTGCTTTGAATCGTCTGCTTCTTTCACGGAGTGAAGCCGCATTGCTGCTGTCGGAGAGCGCTGACTTTTTCCTGTGGACAATTGGATTTTAAACAACTACCCATGAGTAGAATGGAAAATTGGATCTTTAAATACCTTAATTTGGCACCGAAGCGGGAAGGTCATAAAGAGGAAGTCCGCCTTCCGCTTTTGTAAATAGACTGAAGCAATGACGTTACAAGCTAAAGTCTTTGAAAGCTTTTGACAAAGGATTAAATCTCCACCGCTTAAAAATATAACCCCCCCCCCTTGGAAGCAGGAGGAGAGGGGGGGAATTTTGAACTTAGTGAGCCTGCAGGAGTGAGGGAAAAATCAAATTACCACAGCTCTGAACCTGGGAACGGGCTGCCAGATGACGTTTGGGGAAAGTTCATTGACAGAACGGATTTGACAGCTAGCTAAAATAAGAGTAAGATACTGTTTCCATTGTCCTCTTCTGCATTTAAAATGGAGGAAAAGTAACTGAAAATCGAAACTATCTTTATTGCTTGAGTTGTGCTGAAAAGAACTGATACAAGTGGAGACTGTTTCCCGCTAGAGGGAGCTTTTGAAACTGTTATAGAAGTGTAACTGGGAGATCTCCAGCTGCAAGATAAAGATTCTGAGAACCAGAGACTGACCTTGGACCATTCAAAAATGTTGATAGGAGAAGCTATTGTGAGTCTGTTGTGTAAGATAAACTATTCGCTGGAAAAGCTTCATAAAAAGACGGATGACATGACTTCTAAAATTGATAATTTGGAACAGAAAGTGACTAACTTGAGACAAAAAGCGAGCATCATTACAGAAATAATTCAGGACTTGGCACAGGAACCTACTTTGGCAGAACAAATGGTGGAGGAAAAGGAGAAAGTGGTTGTTTTTGAACCTACAGTAACACAAACGGGATCCTTGGTTTTACAGAAGCAAATTGAGGACTATAAATTGAGGCCTTTTATGATTGAATCTAGAAAAAGTCAGATTTTGAGGATTGGATCCCGGCTTGGACTGAAGAAGGAAAGTTGGAAAGATCCCTCTATGCAGGGATTAATTGACTTTTGGGACATGGACTTGGATTTGGAGGAGCTTGAAGCTTTGGGGGCCTTTGGATTTGGAGGAATCTTGAAATATGTCCTGAAACACCTTATGGACCCTAGTCTCAACTATGGAAATTTGGCTGGACTGTCCAGAAGGAATAAAAGTATGGTTAGGTTGGAGTTTTCCCGAGATTTGTCCTCTAGCATTAAAGAATATGAAGAAGATCTGCAGAAGGGAGCTGGAAAAGAGTTAAGAGCCTCGGACATAAGATCTCCAGGTTGATGGACTATATGGAATTGACGGAAAGGACTGGCGGAATCCGAAACCAGGGAGAGGAGTGGGTGGAAGAAGATTGGAAATTTAAGGTTTATATATAGAAATATTGTAAAATTAATGAGTGATAGAAAATTGGTGGAATGATATTTTATGGATTTAGCAGAAATGTTATAAGGAGTTAAGCATATATAAGTACTTTAGTTTTAATGGAAAATAAGGTTAAAAAAATATGTTATTTATGATATGATATAGAATAGAGAAAGATGGAAAGGATTTGCTGAAATAATTAGTAGAGGTGGGATACAAAAAGGGAGGTGAGAGGAGGTCGAGGAAACAAGGGAATGAAAGAAAGAGTATCAAAAAGGGGGGATGTATGATTTTAAATTGTTTTTCTTTTGTTTTATTTAGGGATAGGGTTAGGGAGTGGGTTTTGTTTAGTTTAGTTTAATGTGTTTAGTTTAATGGGTTTAGGTTGTGTTTTGTATTGTTTATATATTGTATTGTATTGTATTGTCTTTTTTCTTTTGTTTTTTCTCTTTTGTCCTCTTTCCTTTTAAAAGTAATAAATATTATTTAAATAAATAAATAAACTGTATAAAATCTTGCAAAACCGATAATTTTTTAAAATAAAATTTAAATTTAATAAAATTGTTTTTTGAGCAAAAAGAAAAAAGAAAAAGGGAAGACTGCATACTTCCCATAGCAGCCTCTTAATTACCTCGTGTGGGCCAGAGAGATGTTATTGTCGCCCATCTTCCAATGCGCCACCTGGTGGCCCCCTGGACCAGATTCTCCTTATTGGGTGTCATCCAGATGTTGAACTACAACCCCAGGAGCCCCAGTCAGCTTGGATGGAGAAGGTTATAGTAGGCATACAGATTGAACTACTTGTCTCCTACTGCCATTCAACTGCCATTCCTCCCCTATTATGGCCATGTTAAACAAAGCTGCCAACCAAGACTCTCACTTCTAACATCTGATAAAGTGAACACTCTCTCTCTTTTGCACAGCTGGAGTTTGTTCATAACTTGTAAACAGGTCCATCAGGCTGTTCCCAAGGCTGCCAGATTAGATTAAATCTTTAGGCCTTGAATCAATATTGCTGCAGTTGAATAATGTTGATTTTCAGGAGCTGAAGCTGCTAGCCTTGAACTCTGTTGCAGAAGAAGTTGAATGGATATTGACAGTTTTCCAGAAACCACCGGGCAGCAGAGTCCCAGCTGTCTTTAGCTAGGCAAGATAAAACTATCTTGCATTCCTCCCGCCCTGCTGCTACTCTTGGGTTGGAAAACAGGGAACAGGGTCTTAAAACTGTATAGGGATGGGTGCATCTGTCCATTTTAGTTTCTCTCAAATTTCCCTTCTTCCACTCTGAAGTTCCAATGATGCCAACACTGGATTGGGTGTTGGTTTGCAAGCCCCCTTCACAGAGGCTGGCCCCTCTCACTGTCCTCGGAGCTTGCTTACCGGTAACCTCCTCTGGCTGATATCCAGACATACCAGGGAGATTTTGATAGGCGACATTTTCCCAAGCATGGGCAAAATGCACAACCCCTCCCTCCTGCTTCCGCAGGGGAAAGAAAATAAGTCAGAAATCTATTTACATGATGTTTATTCCTGACATTACAGCACTAGCACGTCCTTTCAGTTCAGTTCTTCCAGCAAGTCTGACAAACTTCCTGAACATGCGCACACAGAAGGTTTCAAGTTACACTCTTCACAAAGACTTATCCAGCCTGTGAACGTCCTGGGAAACTCTTCTTTCCCAAAGATAAGGGCATCATGTGGTGTCAACAATCTGGCTGTCTGCAGCGGAGATGTTTCCATATACTGACATTGGGGGCCCTGCATCCACTCAATCAATCAATCAATCAATCATCAATCAATCAATCCATATATGCTTATGTACATTTATTTACTTAGCCTAGTCTGCCTCACAGGGCTGTTGCAAAGATAAAAAGAGGGGAGGACAAGATACACAACCTTGCGCTTCTGAGCTGAATAGCAAGATACAAAGGCAGTGACGTGGGTTGGCTGGATACAAAGGAGTGGTGAGAGGCACCAGCTGGGGAACCCCCAAGGGATCCCCCAGACTGACAGCCAGGGGGTTGGGGGTGGGACAATGATGAGTGGTCGGGGGCAGAAGAGAGAGCAGACTGGGAGGAGGAGTTGATGGAAACTGAAGAGGTATCAGGGTTTAGTGAGCAGGAAGAGGCTGAGAAACAGAGCAGTCCTGATTCAGAGGCAGAAGAAGAGTCTGGAGAGGATCGGGCAAAGAAGCAGAGATGAGGCTGGCTGCTGAAGAGTCCAGGGAGTCCCTCACTCCTGCTCCGACCAGCTCCCCTTCCCCCTGGTCTCACACAACATCAAGAGGAATAAAGAGGGTGGAGCAATGAGAGGCTAGACAAAGGAGCCTGAGATTGCTTGTGAAGGACCCGGGGAGAAGTGCAAACTTGAAGGATGACTGTGTTTCAGTTAGCATATTGGTATGGAAAGTGTAAATCAGGCAGATTCCTCCTGCAAATGTGAACTGAATTATATTTCTCTCCCAAACTTAGAAGTGTTCTTGCTTCTTTTGCTTCTGCTTTGATGTTATGCTAATATCATGAGAGGGATTTTCCCTGCTATCCCACCCCTTGTGTTTGGAAGCCTTATAAGAAGCTGCTGCAGGAGAGGGACACTGAGAAACATCGTGGGAGGGGAGTTTCTAGGAGCAAGGTGAAACGGTGAAGCTCCTTTGTTATTTTTGCTATTGGAGGCTACATATAGTTTCCGTAATCCTGTTATGCAGGCGGGACCATTTTGTGCAGGGGTTCCATTCCTGACCCCCATGCACATAAGCCTGTCCAGCCCTGACCCCATTCCTCCCCATTTTCGGGCCATCTCCAGGTCAGCAGTGATGAACGTGTGCATGACCGCACATCAAGCAGATGCAAGTAAAATGGTTGCTGTCACTTTGTTCTGAAAGAAAAAACAGACCTCCTATTGATTTTCATTTCAGACCATATTTCATGTACTGTTTCTGATCTTTTGCCTCATTTACCTCAGGCTCTAGGGATGCGGGGACGCGCTGTGGTTTACACCACAGAGCCTAGGGCTTGCTGATCAGAAGGTCAGCAGTTCGAATCCCCGTGACGGGGTGAGCTCCCGTTGTTCAGTCCCGGCTCCTGCCAACCTATCAGTTCGAGCAGCTTAGTCATGCTGGCCACATGGCCTGGAAGGTGTCTGCGGACAAACGCCGGCTCCCTGGCCTATAGAGTGAGATGAGCGTGCAACCCCCGAGGTGTCCATGACTGGACCTAACAGGGGTACCTTTACTTTATCTTTACCTCAGACTCTGGCCTTTGTCAACCCTATTTTGTTGGAACTGGCAACAGGTCAAATATTTCTTCAAGTTACAAAATGAACCTTTGAAATGTACCTTTGAATGGTCTTGATTTGGAACAGTTCTCTGATTGGAGGAGAGCAGCATCCACCAGAGTTCAGTAACCTCGTTCCAATTCTGTTTGGGGCACTCAAATCAAGAGCGCTTCTCTTGGGAAGTGTTCTCTCCTGAGCCTGGCCAGCCTCTTTTTACAGATCCTGCAAGAAAGAGGACACGATGGTTCCAAGAAGGACCGTGAAATACTGCCTTTCGCTGCTGCTTTTGACCATCCTGCCTTCCCGACCTGCGTTGGAGGGTGTGTTACCAAGAACTGGGTGTCTTTCCTTCCCCCTATTTTTCTTCACTGGTCTTTCTTTGTATTGTCCCTTGCTTTCTTTTTTCTGTTTCTCTTCTTTGTTTCTCTTCTTTTTGTTCTTTCTTTTGAGTGCAATGACTGGGGCCTTTATTAATGTCCAGTGATTGTAGTCTCATGGGGGTGGTAAAGAGACAGTGAGAGACAGGAAAATGTCGGTCTCCCAGGTGAGAGGCTGGGAGGAGAAATGAAGGATTCCTGGTGAGAGCTGGAAGGAACTATGGTCCTCTGTGGGGGGTTAGGGCTAAGAATTACTTTTAAGAGAGGGCTCCGTATTCTGCTTACTTGATTTGTATTCTCGGTAGTTCTCATTTTACTGTTTTATTGAATAATTTAAAATAAAATCTTAAAAAACAACCAACCAACCCAGAGAAGGCTGTCTTACTTCCTGCTGGAAATGAAAAGGACAAGTTCATTGCTATCCTGTTAATTTCAATAGGGCTTCCTATGTGACTGCCTGCCTTTAGATCAAGGTCCCTCTTTACGTTAAGAAATATTTCTTAAGAGTAGTTAATCCGAGCGAAGATAAATTCCTGAAGTACTCGATGTGCCCTCTTCATTGGAAACTACTGTGGCCCACCAGCTTCTGCTCCCTGGAGCTCTTTTGAGTATGGCCCACAGCTAACTATTCAGTGACAATTCATAATTATGGGAACTAATGGAAGCACTCCTAACTTATTTACCTCAGAGTAAACTGCATTGAATTTGATAGGACCCTCGGAGCAATTCTAACTATGTCTGCTCACGGGTTAGTTTAATTGACAGTGGAACTTGAATTAGTCGTAACTAATTTGTTCCTTTGTTTTCTATGGGGATTTTAGTGCCACTAAAGTAAACCTCGTTGTTTTAGTGAGATTTACTCCAGGTAAATTAGTACAAAAATGCAGTCTTAACCACAAGTAACCTTTTAATTTGGTTGGAGTATGCAGCTGTTGTGCTGTTTGTTGCAGTAACCTCAAGTTTAATGACATCTGTTTAGCAGCATCATTACACTTCTGGTTTTATTTTGCACTGGACGGTTTCATAATAAGGAATGAGAGCTAATCCACACCTCTGGCAATAAAATGGAAACTTTCCCCCTCTCTCTTTCAGTCTCCAATGTGGCCCTCACCGGAGAAGCTTTACAATCCAGCACCTACAACCCGCTAGGAGGAGCTATGAATGCCATTGATGGGTCTTTAGTAGGTATATTTACAGAGGGATCCTGCACCCACACAGATTATGAAAGTAATCCATGGTGGACGGTAGACTTGCAGGCGCAGTATCAAGTAGTCCATGTAAGCATCACCAATCGGGAAGACTGCTGTGCTCACCGTCTTAATGGGGCTGAAATCCGAGTTGGGGACTCTGCAGAGAGAGGAGGCACCACAAATCCTAGGTACTGTATCCGGATCGGATGCTTTGTAGCCAGGGAAGGGGAAGCTGCGGCCCCTCAGGTGTTTTTGGAGTAGCACTCTCATCATCCTTAGCCATTGTCCACGTTGGTTAGGGTTGCGATTTGGGAATTCAACAATAATTTGGTTGGCCACAGATTCCTTATCTCTGTCTTACACATTGAGATGTCATGATGTACAATTTTCTGTTCTTCCCTGTTTTCGTCACATCCAGGACTGTTTCCGTTACACTTCAGTTCACTGTCTTCCAAAAGCTACATTATTTCATTTTGCTGTCCGCTGTGGGAAAATTACATAATTTATGTAATTCCGTACATAAATTATATAAGTTACAATGTCCTTTGATGCCACCCCACTCATTTAAATGTAAAGAAAATGCAGTGCAAATTGGGGTGTGTGTGTAATGTAATCAATTATATATTGTCTGTGGACTGAAAGGAGCCAAAACAGCAAACGCTGATCGTATTCACTGCATCGATTTCTGTTCCACACATGGAGTGAATTTGTGAACATTGGCCATTTCCACTTCTGTTTTTGCAACATCCTGTGGCATCCCTGCTTTACAGGATTATGGCATAGGGAGAACAATGTAGTGGAAAAGTTTCAGAAAGATCCCTAGCTATTTGAGTTCCCCAAACATAGCAAATATTTGCTCTCTATCCTGAAATTTTAATGTGTTTTCAACTTTCTGATAAAGTTCTTCAATTATTGTTTAGTACTGTTTCTTGATGTTTTCTTTTGTTTTCTAGATGTGCTATAATAAATTCTTTGGATGCTGGGGAAACACGCAGTTTTTACTGTGAAGCGTCAAAAGGGCAGTTTGTTACAATTACCCTACCAAGGGGTGGATACCTCACACTTTGTGAAGTCCAGGTGTTTGGTCAGAAGATAGATTCCAGTGGTAAGTAGGAAAGATATTGGTATCTGTTTATGTGCAAAGAGACTGAGGCTGCATACATCCCATGTACATTTAACTGCATGCTTCCTCCCCACCCCCCAAAATTCCTGGGATCTGTATTTTATAAAAGGGTGTTGGGAACTGTAGCTCTGTGAGAGGTAAATTACAGTTCCCAAGATTCTTTACAGGAAGGTATGTCCTTTAAATGGATGGTGTGTATCCAGCCTAATATACAGGAGAAACACAATGTCTATAATGTTGACTTATTCATTAATGGTCATTCTGGATGCTGTAGTAGCAGATTTTCTTCACTGAGAAGGTGTTGAAGCAGATTACCTTTGAGGTTCCTTCCAGTGCTATGATTCTGCCATGCCAGAGATCCCTGGGAACTGTAGGGTTATAGGAGGGAATCTTTCATTAAAGTAATTTCCCCCACAATTCTATAGAGGAAGCCATGACAGTTACACCATTATAATCCATTCCAAACCCAGCACAATATTTTCTAAAACTTTCCCCCCTCTCCTCCCCTGTGACCCACACCTTCTTCAAATCTGCTCTGCAGGGTTGGGAAAACACCCACGTGGTAAAAATTTACTTCTACACCATTTGTTCATTTCCCAGGTGAGGGAACACCCTTTTAAATAAAAACATGGAGCCAACAAAATAACAGCAACAGATTTAGCAGAAGCTGGGTTTATTAACGCTATTGCAATAGGACAACCTTGCTAACCAGTTGTTCAGCAGAACTGCTAGTTAGAAAAGACTGACATGAGGCATATCAGAACAATATATAGCAGTTTCAAACACAGCCACAAAAGTCATAAAACTTCAAAACATCCTTCTACATGCATCAAGAAAGGTTGCAAGTCATGGGATGTAAAGATATGTACATGACTCCACATTGGAATCAACTTCCTTGGGGTCCCCCAAAACATAAGGTCTCAACTATCTCATTTTAACTCCAGTTATCTTGGCAACCAAGCTTTCAGTAGGGTCTGTGGGCATTCCAATCCCACAGTTTACTCCCCTGTTCCCAAAACATGTCAAAGACCTTCAAGAAGAGATGCTGGATTAACACCCGGGTGCTAACTCAAAACAGACATAGCAAAATGTTTTGGCTGTCACTTTCCAGGTCAGATAGAAGAGATGGAATGCAGTGTAGAAGGGGCTGCAGTGTGGAAAGCAACCCTTTCAGAGCATTGGAAGATAATCCCTGTTACCTCTGTTTCCCCAGAGATAATTCAATAACCAAGATTTATAGCTTGGCTATCATTAATCACCACATCATAATCTCTGCTAAACTAGATGGTCGACCAGAGATATCTAGTCCACCATGTTTTCCTCCCGGAAGTCCACTTTCCTGGACTCTTGATTATGACTTTCATACTCTCTGCTAAATTTTTAGGATTTTATCTTTGCATGGTTTTAATTGTTGTGATTGACATATCATTCTTTTTCTATGCATGCTGCTCTGATAATTTTATCAAGGGGAACCCAAGAATGAATGAATGAATGAATGAATGAATAAATCTCTCTAGACTGTGCTGAATGAATTACATCAGCAGATAAAGGCTCAGCTAAGCCTTTTATTTCTTTTTATTATAAATTTCTTTGGAAGCCGGCCATGAGCTGGAGAAGAACAAGCCACTCACACCAGGAGAACAAGTTAACACTTCTGGTAAGTAGACCATTGCATACTGCTAGTTGGGAAGGAATGTTGCTGGTGGTGTAGTCTTGTAAATGTGGATGCCAGTTTGGGCATGATTCAGCCACTTTTAAGCAATTTCTGCAATGTGAGTTCTTTAAAGTAACTCAGCGCTACTTCCTGATATCCTTTAACTCAAGGGAAGCTGCTGAGCTCATCCATCCTTGGCCATTGGACAGTGGTTTGTGTTGATGGGAGTTGGAGTCCAACCAATCTTGAAGGCCATGGATGCCCCATCCCCGCTTCAACTAGAGATTCTGGTGAATAAATTTAGGACTTGAGAATTCAAGGCATTTGCTCGCCCACTGATTGATGGGCCCTCAACTTTAACAATAAGACTAGCACTTATAATTCATTCATATATTTATTGCAGATCCATTTTGTATATTCTCATCACCAGTGCTCAGTGATTTAAGTGCAGACAGCTTACATAAAAAAGAAATGAAATAAGCATTATTTTTTTAAAAAAAATCACAATTGCCAATAAAGAAATACAGGATGCAGCTGTGTGATTTACTAAGTCGATAATAAAACATACGCAGAAGAAAACAATGAATGGCCTGGTCTAAATCAAATCAAAACAATTACATCCCCCCCCCCCAAAAAAAAGAAGAAGAGAAAAAGTAACCTTAAACTGTACTAAATCCAGACATTCACATAGACCTGCTGGACTTGATGCTCCTGAGCTGCTGTGTTTGTATATGAAATGAAATTAAACCAAATGGGGAATAAGCGATCTTGGGCTCATTGGATCCTGAACACTTTCAAGATTCTTTCAAGATTTTCTGCTCTTTCTTATAGTTCCCAATGTGGCTCTTGAAGGGAAAGCATTTCAGTCCAGTATCTACAATGCACTTGGAAACCCTGAGAATGCCATCGATGGGCATATAATTAGTGACTATATGCGTGGCAGCTGCACACACACACAACTAGAATTTAATCCATGGTGGACAGTGGATTTGGGAGCAGAGTTTCATGTGTCCAGGGTTAGCATCACCAATCGAGGAGACTGCTGTGTGAGGCGGATAAATGGGGCTGAAATCCGAATTGGAAGCTCACCAGTAAAAGGAGGAATCACAAATCCATGGTACGGTAACAGAGTGATTTTATTGATGGGATCATACCTGACTTTTCTTCCTTAAGATCCTAAGAAGAGCCCTGCTAGATTAGACGAAGGCCAAGATTGAATAGTCTAGCACCTTGTGTTCTGTAGCAGCCAACCACATGCCTGCTGGGACCCCAGATATAGAACATGAGGACAACAGCCCTCTTCAGCCATTGACCCTAGTAACTGATATCCAGAGACATGTTGCCTCTCACCCATCCTGCAGTATGACTTCTGGTTAATACTGACACACAAACTGGTTTCCATTCAAGGTGTGCGACAATCAGGTCATTGGCCCCAGGAGCAACAGCCATTTTTGACTGTGGAGAATTGCAAGGACGTTATGTGACTATAACCATCCCAGGCATTCGTATCCTCTCACTGTGTGAAGTTGAAGTGTTTGGTGAAAAGCTACCTTCCTCGGGTAAGTGCGGAGGTTTCCTTGTCATGTTGTGGTTTGGTGGGCTGCTGACCGATGTTGTCCTTGAAAAGAAATGGATGGGAGATGTCTAGGCTAGGAAGTCTTTAATGGCAAGGGAAGCTCTGGAGAAGGAAGCCATCTCTTCTATGGGATGCTTCATGTCACATGTGCTTCTTTGTCTTTTAATAACTGCAGTATCAAGTGATGATGTACACCAGAGGCGGGAAATTTTAGCCCATAGGCCTATATAGGCTTGCTAGGCCTCCCTGTTTTGGCCAGGGGACTATATCAGGAAAGCCATGCTCACTTGCCCTACAACAGACAACATATAGATGACTTTAACATCTGCCTGAAAAAGATGCTGATGCCCTGAGGGTAAAGCTGTGCCTGTAAACCTCTACCCTGCTCCCTTAGAGGCATGGAAGATTTACCAGTAGAAAGCTGGCAACTTTAGTTAGGAGAAGGCTCAGAGTTCGATTGTTGATTCAGTCTAGAATGTTTACACCTGTTCTTCCCTTTTCCCATACTCATTATATTCATTGATATTCCTGTGGGACACTGACAAAATTCTTCTCAAGTTCTGTGCTATTTGGGGGTTTGTGATACCAGTGATCCCCATCAACCAAGTATACTTGGGGTTGTTGTTTTCTAAGTAAGGTTTGGCATGGCTCAGATATTTTTCATCACCTAGGAAGTGTTGCTTTGACACTCAATATATGTTTTGTCTAGGAGATGAAAAAGAGACCTCATCTGGAACTACGCAAGAAGCAGGTCAGTAAATGATCCTCACATTCATGTGTTCCAAAAGCCTAAAACGTTATATACAAGACATGAACAACCAGTATTTATTTAGCTGATTAGTTTGAATCAATATGGTAAATTTGGTCTTCTTCCCCTCACCAAACACTTCCAGCAACTCTACACTTGTCCCTCTTGTTCCTAAGCCGCTATAAGGCTTTCTTTTTTAAAAAAATAATATTTATTACTTTTAAACACTACAAAAAGGGAAAGAAAAAAGAAAAAAAGACAATACAATACAATATAAAAAATTACACAACACTAACACAATAAACTGAACAAAACAAAACAAAAACAGTTTAGCACACATCATACAATTTCAGTATCTTATCTTTCATTCACTTGTTTCAATGACCTCCTCACACCTCCCTTTTTGTATTCCACTTCTATTAAGTGTTTCAGCAATTCCTTTCCATCTTCCTCTATTTTCTGTCCTATAATTATCTTAACATATCCTAACCTTTTTTTCCCTTTAATACTCTAATAATCTATTTATACCTAATTCCTTATAACATTTCTACTAAAGCCATATAACTTCATTCCAACATTTTTCTAACATTCATTAATTTTACAATATTTCTATAAATAGTCTTTAAACTTTTTTCCAATCTTCTTCCACCGACTCTTCTCCCTGGTCTCGGATTCTGCCAGTCATTTCCGCCAATTCCATATAGTCCATCAACCTGGTGATCTTCTGTCCGGTGCTCTTAGCTTTCAGGACACAGCCCTCCTTCCCATCCAGGAATCCTTAAGGCAGTGACCTGGGACCTTTCAGATCTTATTGGACTCCAACTCCCATCAGCCCCCACCTGCATGGCCAATGGCCAGGCATGATGGGAGTTGAAGTTCATTTTTTCTTGGAACTAAATTTGCTTCTTGGAGCTGGATTCACACTAAACTCATTCAGACTTGCTACCTGTTATGTTTTTTAGAAATACAACAAAGCACCCAGAATGAAATCTTTCTCATATATTGCTAATCTTTTACTTACACTGATTTCTTCCAATAGTTTTTTCACCAGTTGAACAATGGGAAAAGCCAAGAGAACCCAAACAGCCATGGGAAGAAGCAAAAGAGAACTGGCAACCCTATACAACGGGTAAGCTGACCCTTTTACTGAAGATGGGTGTGAACTATCAAACCTGGTGGTATATGTATTTTTCTTATAGATTGCATAGGAAACTTACCCAAGAGTTCTTGTATGCTCACACAGAGGACACTTGATTTATAAGTGCCAATGTTAAAATATTACTCTTGATATCATAAACCACTCTTCCCTAAGTACATCCTATCAAGCAGTCCCTACAACTGTGGATGGGAACATGAGATTTGGGAAGAATAAAGTAAAAGCCCTCTTGTGGATATAGGTGCTCAAATACACATACAGAAACAAGGACTCATGTATGCATGAATGCAATGCCCTGGTGTGCACAGAACCCCCAAATGTTAATTATTCATTCCACTAATATTTGAGAGCCTACTTTGCAAGTTCCTTTTCCTTCTAGATAGTTTTGCTAAGCTGTTTATTAGTGGAAACACCTCTCTTCCATTGGTTTTTTTCTTTTCTTGTAGTCTATAATGCCGCTCTTGAAGGAAAGGCATTCCAGTCCACCATCTTCAATCATCTGGGATCTGCTGAGCATGCCAATGATGGCTCTACCTCTGCTGACTATTTGCGTGGACACTGCACTCACACCCAAGAAGAAGCTAATCCGTGGTGGACAGTGGACCTTAGGGAAAGATTTGATGTGTCCAGTGTAGTGATCACCAATCGAGGGGACTGTTGTGCGGAAAGGATAAATGGCGCTGAAATTCGAGTTGGGGACTCGGATGATGAAGGAGGCATCAGAAATCCCAGGTATTGCCAATGTCAGCTACCCAAGGATGCCAGGCCTAGGACTGGGCATTTGGCTAGTCCGATTTAGTCAAGTGGCCAGTCAAAAATGGTAAAGCAATGATAAAGTATTTCTTAAAGGATTAACTTTATTAGAAGAATAAGCAAGACTCTTTCACAATTAACTTCTTGTTTTAATAACAAGAATACAAAGCTGAAAATGAATGAACTGCAGCTAAAATCTTATGTTCATTTTTCACATGGTCTAATCCTCATCTGAAGACTGCAAAAAACAAAGCCAAATACTTGGTCAGTTTACGGGCTAAGTGAATGGCTAAGTGACAGTATTTGACTAGTGAATTGACTGGTATCCTTGCCCTATATTGGATAAAGCATTCATTAGCATAAGACCTTGTTCATGCTTGCCCCTCACCCCCCTCCAGGTACTGAATTTGTTGCTGATTGTATTCTTTAAATCTCTCATTAAGGCTAACATACTGGTTTCCTTTCAAGGTGTGCCACCATCACTTCACTGGGTTTGGGAGAAACAAAAAAATATCAGTGTGAAGGAATGCTGGGACGGTATGTGACTATTACCATTCCAGGCGAAGCCAAATATCTCACCCTCTGTGAAGTTCAAGTTTTTGGTCACAGGAGAGCTCCCCCAGGTATGTATAAAAATTTTCCAACAAATACTTGAGTTGGTATTTGTTGGCATAACTACTTTTTGCTGGAGAAACAGTTGTCTGAGCTGGGAATGGGCACTTTCAGGTGTTTGAAATAAGACATTCTCAATATTCTAGGCTGGAATATATTATTACGGTTTTGAGGGGTCAGTCTGGTTGATGATTCCCTTCAAAATCTGTGATAGAGATTAGACTCTATACAAGGAAACCAGTCAAACCAGTTACTTTGTTCAGGTAATGGCATTAGCAGGCCAGGTAAGTCCTGCCATTCATATTAGAAAGACTTATGTCTCACAACAAATGTAACTGATCTGTAGAAAACACAACCTGAAAAAGACACAATACATGTACTTTTGTAAACTAAGAAAACCTTTAATAAAAATTATTTTTAAAAAGAAAAGAAAGAGTTTGCCCTGTTGCCCACCGTCTTGTGCTCAGGTTGTATGTATTTATAAATGAAACTATATATCCTAAAGACATCACAGTCTCCAAAGATCTTCATTCCAAGGAAACTTCATTCCAGCATACCTGGAGTTTCTTGCTGCTTGGAGATTGGGGTGCACACAACAATATCCATTGGCCTTGTAACATTTGTTTATCCATCTATCCACCTCTCTCTCTCTCTCTCTCTCTCTCTCTCTCTCTCTCTCTTATCTATCTGTCTATCATCTATATCTATCTATCTATCTATCTATCTATCTATCTATCTATCTATTATCTATCTATCTATCTATCTATTATCTATCATCTATCTATCTCTATCTATCTATCTATCTATCTATCTATCTATCTATCTATCTATCTATCTATCTATCATCATCATCATCTATCATCTATCTATCTATCTATCTATCATCTATCTATATCATCTATCTAATCTATCTCTATCTATCTATCATCTATCTATCTCTCTATCTCTCTATCTCTATCTATCTATCTATCTATCTATCTATCTATCTATCTATCTATCTATCATCATCATCTATCATCTATCTATCTATCTATCTATCTATCTATCTATCTATCATCTATCTATATCATCTATCTAATCTATCTCTATCTATCTATCATCTATCTATCTATCTATCTATCTATCTATCTATCTATCTATCATCTATCTATCTATCTCTCTCTCTATCTATCTCTCTCTCTATCTATATCTATCTATCTATCTATCTATCTATCTATCTATCTATCTATCATCTATCTATCTATCCTATTTATTTCTCCCTAACAGGGACTTAAGGTGGCTAACATGTAAAATAGGAACAGCTAAAAACATTGGGGAAAATATCATTAAATATCTTTAAAAACAATTAAGCTTTAATATCTCTATCTCTGTCTCATCTACAAACACACACAAATACACTATTAACCAAGAAAAAGGCCAGTCAGCAAATGACCATACCATGGGCACGTCCAGATTGGTGACTCATGTTGCTATCCAATCATTTGTTTCTCTACTGAGAGCTACAAGTTGAACTGTGTGTGTGTACACACTCTTTTGATGTATATAATCTGCTATGTTGCATCCACACTAGTGGGTGTGACAAAGCTGAGATAAGGGCGCTGCATTGTTCAAGCAATATCTGGAAACCCAGAACTAGTTTTCTTGTTTAGTTGTGTGAGCATTACTTTCCCTTTCCTGCAGTTCCCAATGTGGCCCTCGAAGGTGAGGCATCCCAGTCCAGTACCTACAACCAACTAGGAGTTGCAAAGAATGCCATTGATGGGTCCACCTCCACTAATTATATGCGTAGATCATGCACTCACACGGATATAGAGCCGAATCCATGGTGGGCTGTAGACTTGAAGGGAGAATTTGATGTGTCTAGCATAAGCATCACCAATCGAGAAGACTGTTGTGCAGACCGGCTGGATGGGGCTGAAATCCGCATTGGCAACTCCTTTGAGAATGGCGGTTCTGCAAATCCCAGGTACCTGCTGGTTGAATGTTCTCAAGGGGGTCACAAGGATAAGGCACAGAGAAGACAATACCATGAGAAAGATGAGACAATGCAGAAACCACAGATAAAAAATATATCTGTGTAATGCAGTGATGTTCCATTATTCATCTGTATCTTTTATTCTTTTCAGTGTGGATCAGGTTGACCAGCAGCCATCCTGATGTGGCTGGGCAACAACTCCCATCACCCCTGACCTTTGGCCTGGGGCTGATGGGAGTTGGGTTCCTGAAACGTCTCGAGGTCCACTGGTTAGCGATTCCTGGCATAAATCATGTTGCAGTTCGTGGTGTCCTTCAGTCGCCTAATATTATTAACATGAATGGATTTCTTTTTCAAGGTGTGCCACTATCACCTCAATAGGTGCTGGAGAAACCCGCAGTTACAATTGTGGAGGATTCAAAGGGCAGTATGTAACATTGACCATCCCAGGCATTCAGTATCTCACCCTGTGTGAAGTCCAAGTGTTTGGTGTGAAGGTGGATTCATCTGGTGAGTAAAAAGGTTTCTTGGGTGGATAAGAAATGTGGATAAGCCCTTAGTGGTGCAATTGATGCCTATCCCCATTTGCTGATAACTGAGCACCAGTCTCAGCATTACTGGCATTAGGCATGTAACATGAGTTCAGCACTAAACTGTTCTAAAACAATTGTGCTTCTAGTCAAGACCTCCCCATTTGGAATGCAGAAAGTGTAAAAGTGAATGAGGCATTTTATCCCAACAGCCAGAAAGGAGCCACCCTAAGGAGACAGGTGGAGATTGGGCAGATGGGGACCCTTTCCCCTCATCATCTGAGGAAGCTTGATGTTGTCAGAATTGGACACTTCTTCTTGTTTTGGATGTAAACACATATAATCATATTCCCATCTTGAATTCTGCAGGACATCCAGACATCCCATCTGAAAAGGAAGAAGCATAATTGAGAGTAAGTTCATTTCTCTTTAAATTCACAGATCTAAAAGATCTGCCACCCCCAATATTTGCAGAGGTCTACAAGGACTGGTTCTGAACTCTGCCTTGGACTGAATTTTGGGTGAAGTTTTGGGCTTCCACTCAGACAGATTCCCCAAATCACCCTGGTATCTCAGCTGCCTTAATTTTCTTTCCGCATAGATTACATTGCATGGGACAGAAGAAATTGTGAAACCAAGAGCCCCTACCTTTGTAGTTCGACACCACAAATTATCGTTAGTAGGGACTAACAAGGAGGAACCTTGGCTGGCTGTCTAGAAGTACCTGCACACAGAGGGATGTCAACTCCTTCCATGACTGCTAAACTCACCTGCTACTCATCTATAGGCTGAAATCCCAAATAAACAGTAGAACTTGCAACTCTATGTGGCTGGGTGTGACATCTGTTACAAGATGGGGAAATGTATTCCTTGATTTTTCTTACATACTTTATTTATTTGAATAGTCATAATTCTCACTTTTTCAAAGTGGTGGTATACCCAGCAGAAACAATTTTAAAATGGCAGACGTATTAGTAAAAGCTGTTGGGAAGCAATCTCAGATTTGAAAGGCCTTTGTGACTGAGTCAGACCAATGGGTCCATTTGGATCAATATATGAATGTACTGTAACAGAGACGGAACACATGAAACCACAGCATGGCCCATGGGCTTTGTTTCCATGTAGAATATATATGGGAGAAAACCAGCCATGTTATTCTGTTGTGGCAAAAACACATTTGTTATGAACAAAATGGTGATTCTGCCCAACAGAAAACAAATTCCTTCCAGTAGCACCTTTAAGTAGCACCTTAAAGACCAACTAAGTCAGTTCTTGGTATGAGCTTTCCTGTAAGACCTATTGCAGTCGTTAAGAGTCGTCAACAGGCTCATCACAGCTATCTGCCAATCACCCATTCCCACCACCCTTCTGAGTAATACCCCTCCCCACCTTCTCACTATATAGAAGGGTCTGGAAACTTCTGTTTCAGTGTATCTGAAGAAGTGTGCATGCACACGAAAGCTCATACCAAGAACTGACTTAGTTGGTCTTTAAGGTGCTACTGGAAGGAATTTGTTTTGTTTTGACTATGGCAGACCAACACGGCTACCTATCTGTAACTCTGCCCAACAGGTGAGGCAAGGGTATGGTTGTACCACTGAGCTTGGCTGTGGACCAGACTCTCCTTATTGGGTGTC
Source organism: Podarcis erhardii (assembly GCF_964252035.2). Classification (NCBI taxonomy): domain Eukaryota; kingdom Metazoa; phylum Chordata; class Lepidosauria; order Squamata; family Lacertidae; genus Podarcis; species Podarcis erhardii. The sequence goes on along the minus strand of NC_138500.1, from coordinate 34,312,352 downwards.
GTCCAGATGTTGAACTGCAACCCCAGGAGCCCCAGTCAGTTTGGTTGGAGGAGGTTACTGTAGGCAATGGGTTTTTGAGATCACAGATTGTACTCCTTGCTTCCTACTGCCATTCAACTGCCATTCCTCCTCCTTTATGGCCATGTTGCACAAAGCTGCCAACTGATCTGATAAAGGAGACACTCCTCTCTCTCTCCCTCTCTCTCTCTCTCTCTCTCTCTCACTCTCTCTCTCTCGTAAGCTGATTGAGTTTGTTCATAACTTGCAAACAGGTCTGTCAGGTTGTTCCCAAGGCTGTCCTATTTTCCAGATTAGATTACATCTTTCGGCATTGAATAAATATTGCTACAGTTGAATAATGTTGATTTTCAGGAACTGAAGCTGCTAGCCTTGAACTCTGTTGCAGAAAAAGTTGAATGGATATTGACAGCCTTCTAAAAACCACCCGGCAGCAGAGTTTCAGCTGTCTTTAGCTAGGCAGGATAAAATAAATATCTTGCATGCCTCCCATCCTACTTTTACTCTTGGGTTGGAAAACAGGGAACATGGTCTTAAAACTGTTTAGGAATGGGTGCATCTGTCAAATTTGGTTTCTCTCAGATTTCCCTTCTGAAGTTCCAGTGATGCCAACACTGGATTTCCTGGGCCAGTTGACTGCATGTTGACTGGGGGCCCGACATCCACCCACTCAGTCCATAGGGAAGAACTGATGTTTATGTATATATATAAAATTATCCTAGTCTGTCTCACGGGGCAATTGCAAAGATAAAAAGAGGGGAGAACAAGGTACACAGGCTTGAGCTCCTGAGCTGAAAAACAAAATACAAATAAATAACAAGCAGGAAATGTGTGCAGCTTCAGAACTCTCAGCAAAATAAACACATTCAGAAAGAAATTTTGTCAACCTTGTTGATTTTTTAAATAAGAATTTTAACTTTCTCTAACTTTAAGGTGTGTGTTGATTTTATGGCTGCATTTGCTGATTCGTTTTATATTTTACATTTTTTGTGGTTACTGCATATGAATCAATGGTAGCCCAGTGATGACAAGGAGACCAGTAGTGGTTGTGTGGCTGCCTTGGAAAATTGCATTTGGGTGGGCTGGACACTGCAATATCACCACTTTTACTAGGTAGCAGAGAAGCCTCATTTATTCATTTACCTGCAAGTAAAAATAAAGGTAAAGAGACCCCTGACCATTAGGTCCAGTCGTGGCCGACTCTGGGGTTGCGGCGCTCATCTTGCTTTATTGGTCGAGGGAGCCAGCATACAGCTTCCGGGTCATGTGGCCAGCATGACTAAGCCACTTCTGGCAAACCATAGTAAAGGGAAGTTTTCCCTCCGCACATAATTGTTGCATTATAGGGAAGCATTGCATCGTTCTCTTTCTACACATAACTGTGGCTTTATGGGAAGCATTGCTTCTTTTCTCTTGCATTCTGGGAACTCTCGCTTATAATCTTTTCTCTGTTTCTGCACACACTGTACGAACCTGTTCCAAACACCAAGACATTCCCTCATTGCTCAGTTCACCTTAAGTTCATGGTGACTTGTTCTCCATGCATAGTCGACCATATCTATAGAACTTGATTATTGTATTCTTTCATGTTATGATCAATCATTAGTAATTGTTTTATGCCATATTAATCTTTAGTTATAATTAATTAGGAGGTTTTATGCCTGTCTAGTCCCAACCTTGTTTCCCAGCCTTTAATCTACCGGTGATTAATGTTCACATGTAATTCCCACCCCTCACATGTAATTCCCGCCTTGTATGTATGTTAACCAATCAGCATCAAGTTTCTTTGTGTTTGTATCAACCAATCAGCCACAAGTACAGCTGTGGCAATGTTTGTAATATTCAATAAAAGAGAGTTCCCGGGGCTTCCCCGGCAGACGCCTCATGACACCCACTACTCGTCTGTCGTGATTTTCATTCCTACACCATAGCATTGCACAGAAATGCCGTTTACCTTCCTGCCAGAGTGTGGTTTAACCCACAGCGCCACCTGCACCCCTTTATATTATTATATTATATTATTATATTATATTATATTATATTATATTATATTATATTATATTATATTATATTATATTATATTATATTATATTATATTATTTAAATTATATGATTTACCTGCAAGTAAATCATACCAAAAACAGCAAGTTGTGTTTTCCACTGTAAAAGCAGGATACTTGGTGAGTGAATGAAATAATGTGGACATGCAGGACAGCACTTAAACATGCATACAGCTAATCTCTTCATCCAGTGCCAGACTAGCAGCAATAACAAGATATTCCTCTTTTTTTCTGCCACCCTGGGAGGCCTGTCTGGGAGTACCAGGTAGGGACGGTCAGCATTCCTTCCTCTGATTGCTTAACAGCAGAGTTTATGTTATTGAGCATTCTTGGCAATAGCAGCTTCTCTGTATCTCCCTAATTGTTGTCTCCACATTTTGCTTTCTAGCTTTTTTTATAGATGTTTGATTGGCTTGCCCTCTTTTTAAAAAGAATGTTAAGAATCCAGGGCCCTTGCTGTATTGGGGGCCTGGTACATGTGTACCCCCTACATTGTCTGTTGGCAGTCCTGTTAATTTAAGATCTTCACATCACTATGATGATTTTTAAAAAAAACCCAAGTCCTCAGAAGAATTCATCAATATTATTGCATGAATTTCTCCTAATATGCACATCTTTGTATCGTATTTTTCGCTCTATAAGACGCACCAGACCAAAAGACGCACCTAGTTTTTCGAGGAGGAAAACAAGAAAAAAAATATTCTGAATCTCAGAAGCCAGAACAGCAAGAGGGATCACTGTGCAGTGAAAGCAGCGATCCCTCTTGCTCTTCTGGCTCCTGGGATAGCTGCGCAGCCTGCATTCGCTCCATAAGAAGCACACACATTTCCCCTTACTTTTTAGGAGGGAAAAAGTGAGTCTTATAGAGCAAAAAATACGGTATGTCATTTTGCATAATATAATGTTGCACACCACCCCAATCTATGAGCAGTGCAAGATTCCAGTAGTTCTAGGTACTTATCCAGGATTTGATTTCCCCAGAATGAGGGACATGAAAGACACTGGTGTCTTTAGGATATATGGTGTGTGTACACACACACACACACACACACACACACACACACACACCCTGAGCCTATGATGGAAGGGCTGACAGCATTAACACCCCAGAAAGTCTTGTTTCTCCCATAAATGCAGCCAGGGCATTTTCCAGCTAGAATTCACCAAAACTCAGAACTCTGGTGGCACCGCTCAGGTGGGCACCATTACCATTATAAGAGAACAAGTAAGGCATTCCTGCTGAGTTCCTGCACCTCTTTTTCTAGAAAAATAGTACTGGCTATAGCTTTGGATTCAGGCATGTCTCTCCACTGCCTGCAGGAGTTGCCAGAAGCAGGAATACAAGGTGCCATGCAAAGCCACTACCGATCTAAAGAGGGGGTGGGGTTGCGGGCTCACGCCCCCATCATCAATCTTGCGGGGCTAGCGTAAGCCCCGCGAGAAGCAGGGATTCCCCCAGCTCATTAGTATTCACCGCCCACGGCGGCAGCCAATCGGCTGCCGGTAAGGGCGGGCCTCCCGGGATCACTTAAGGTCGGGGCAGCCCTGGCTCGCCCCTTTTCGTTCCCACAGCAGCAGCAGTTTGGTTCTCCCCTTTCGTCGGCTCCTGTATTTCTTCGGACCGATAAGGGCCTGCTTACTTTCTTTGTTTTGGCACTTCCTTTTACGTCCTGGTTGCGGGAGCGCAATTGGGATTTGCCGGCTTTTCCTTTCGGCCTTTCAGCGGGCTACCAGAAGCAGCCTTCTCAGCGCGGAAACCTCCTGGGATCATCGAAGCTGCCAGCGTGTGTTGGAGCAACGGAGTCCGCGCCGCCACGTATTACCTCGTTCGCCAGCGGGAGCAGCACTCAGCGATCTCAAGAGGTTTGCTATTTGTCCCGGTCTCCAGGAGTTTTCCGCTGGAGGAATTGGTTTGCCTATCTGGTAGTATCGTCCTTATCTCTGTGGAGTTTCTGTTACGCCAGTTTACCCCTACTTATATTTGCTCGCAGACCTGCTCAATTTAATTTTGCCGGCTAGGGGCTGGTGGCCTTTCTCATATCGGGATTAATTTGGGGCTTTTTTCTACATCGGGCTTAATTTCCGGGGAACATTTGGTGTCGCTTGCTACCGGTTGCCTCGGTAACGTTGTAGCTGGGCGCCATCTTACTCGGCCCACGTGGTCTCTCCAGGCGCCATCTTAGGTGAGGCAGTCCTGGGTCCGCGGGCGGCTACACTACCGCATTATAGCTTTCTCTGTGCATTGCGGAGCATAAAATATAGTGTTTTCTTTACCGTTTGTTGCCGGGGGAATCCGCTGCCAATCCTGCATTCCTGAAGCTGGGTTTTTTGAGGGCGCTTGGCCGGCTAAGCGAAACAGGCACCATTTTGGCTGCTGGCAACGTGGTTCCCGGGTAGCCATCTTGAGAGTGGCACCGCTTGCCCGGAACCCAGAATTGTAGCGTTCCCAGCGGCAGGGGTTTTGGCGGTCTTCATTATTTATTCTTTCACTGTCAGCTCGGCGGGCCTCAGCCGCCAGGTTCATTTTCCCGGGGTCTAGGGGAAGCGGGTGCCATTTCTGTCGCTAACGACGAGGTTACCGGGTGACCATTGTTGAGTGAAGACCACTTGCCGGGCACCCTACATCGCGGCGTTTTCAGCGGCGTTGGCTGTTTGATCACCGTTCCTATCGTACCGTTCTACGGTTAGGGTTGTCTTACACTTCTGACTTTCTGTTACTGTTCCGTCTTAACTGCTGGTACAACCTTTCTTGTATCGGTAAGACAGTGGTTACATCCCCTTACTATCTGGTCCCTTTACTTGTTGAACCCCCTTCCTTATCCGAGCAGTCCCCTGTTTAGAGGTTAGTCATTCGTTATTCAGCACAGGCGGTTTTCGGCACTGCTGAGCCGTTTTCATTCATCTTGCTTGTTTTCAGCATCAGAACTCTCTAGAGTAGGAACGCTGACTCTTGGCAGTTCACTGGGTGGCGATTATTTACCTTTTTTAAGGCTTTTGGTGCTGGGATTTCAAGAACCTTGCTATTATCTGGCTTACTGTGCCTGATTTACTATTGCACTGCCTTTTCGTTTGGTCGGTTTAGCTAATTCTGATTAATATAATTGGTAAATAGTTAATACGCTTAATTCACACGTTTGGTAATTCGATAATAATTAATTATTACTTGTTGCAGTAGCCGCAACTAGAGTAGGAGATCAAGTATAGATCCAGTTACAAGTGCAGTACCATTGGTTCTTCTGTTAAAGCCACAATACTAATCGGCAGGGGCGGTCAAGGTTAGGGGACAAATGCTTTGCCAATACCGAGCAGACGCTACCTGGCCTTTTACATATATATTCACACCAGCATCTCATTCGCAGCACAAGTTTGTTACCATGGCAAATAGGGGCAACCCCCAGCTACCACAGTCGAGTGGGGCACTACTGCCTGTTGCACCCTGCGCATGCTCAGAAGCCCAAGGTGGCTGTGCAGAAGTCTAGGCCAGGGGTGCAAAAGTCGAAGGCTGCTTCGCATAAATCCAAAACACAGCAAGCAAGCTCCTCTAATTCTAGCCAGCAGGGGATTGGCATACCTAGTGTCTTTCAGGATCCTACGGCCCTGCCTAGCCCATCGGAGGGGTCCTCGTCGGACGACGAGATTCCGCCGCAGCAGGCTGCTCCAGCTGACATCGATCCAACGCCGCAGGACAACGGTAAACGCGGAGGAAAACGCAAGGCGAAGAAGAAACATGTGTCCAAGAAGAGCAGAAGGAGCGACCCATCTGATTCCGACAATGAAACAGGTACCTCTTCGTCGGAGGGTGATAGTGACGCTCCTATGGAGACTTATTGGGGGGAGGGTGAAGAAACCGGGGTTCCGTTGTGGATACATGAGAGGAGGGCCAATTCTCATCGAAAAAATTTTAATGGTACCCTCGAGTGGAAAGACGTAAAAGTCTCAACCCACTGGTCCACTGAATTTATTTTGGGCAATCACCTCTCTAAGAGAAAGAGGGACAAAATATTGAATGGGGACTATGTTGACTTGTTCACTTTACTGCCACCGGTGCAAATAAAGGGTAAAGGGGAGAAAAAGCGGTATTACGGCAAGAAAAGATACAGGTCCCCCCGAGCCGAGCGTACATTTGAGAACTGGCTCAACGGTTATCAGGTATTTATGGGGATAGTAGTGGGTTGTTACCCAAAGATGGGTTTGCACCTTGCATCTTATCTTGCGCATGTGAGAAGAGCCCGGGAGTTAGCAGGAGACGAGGCTGCCATCTCGTACGATGAGGACTTCCATAGGAACGCCTCGCTCTTGTCCTCCACTCGCTGGGATCAGAGGGATAATAATTACTGGATGGACCATGTGGGCCCCTACATTGAAAAGAAAGCGCACGACCAAGCAAAATCTGGTAAGGTCGACACTAAACGTCGCAAGCAATGCTGGGACTTTAATAAAGGAGCATGCCAGCGCACCTCCTGTAAGTACCTGCACGAATGCGATAAGTGTTCGGGCAACCACCCTGCTGTTAACTGCTACAAGGGGAAGCAACAGCCCTTTCGAGGCAGCAGGGGTCACTCATATCAGGGAAACTGGGGTGCCCCCTCAGGCGCAACAGGTCCCGCCCAAGAAGCAACAGGGAATCGCTACTAATTTGTCTCTCGGCCTAGCTCGTTCACCAATTAAGCTTCTACCCCTGAGGTCCCTGTTAAATTTGTATCCCAATAGGCAGGCCGCCCTTCTCCTAGGGGAAGGGTTTTCTCTAGGGTTCAGAATCCCAGTAGCGTTCACTCCCAACTCCAGCTGCCCCCCTAACCAGAAATCGGTATTAGAGAGACCAGACATTGCTTTGAAAAAGATCCAGAATGAAATTTCGGCTGGGAGGGTAGCTGGTCCATTTGCAGTTCCTCCCATAGATCAGCTCCATATTTCCCCGCTCGGCATCGTCCCGAAAAAGGCGCCTGGCGAATTTCGGCTAATACACAACTTGTCTTACCCCAAGGGCGCTTCAGTTAATGACGTTATTCCCCAGGAGCTCTGCACGGTGAAGTACGCTTCTTTTGATCAAGCCGTGAAATTGGTCAGAGGTTTTGGTAGAGGTGCCTTCATGGCCAAATGCGACATTGAGTCTGCCTTTCGCCTCCTCCCAGTTCACCTGGAGGACTATCGGTGGCTGGGGTTTAAATTCCAGGGTTCTTATTTTATCGATAAAGCTATGCCCATGGGGTGCTCGATCGCTTGTGCAGCCTTTGAGACCTTCAGCACCTTCCTCGAATGGGCTTTAAAATTTAAAATGGTTTCGAAGGGGTGGGGCATTATCTGGATGATTTTATTTTGGTCGCAAATAATGCACACGATTGTGATGCCCTGCTGCAGGCTTTTAAGTCCTTGGCTGAAGAGCTGGGCGTGCCTTTAGTGGATGAGAAGACGGAGGGCCCGGTCACCACGATGACTTACCTGGGCAATGAGCTTGACACTATATCCCAAACGTCCCGCCTACCTGCCGAGAAACTGATGGCCCTAAAAGAGCTCATTTCGCAACTCTTGCCCCTAAAGAAAATTACCCTGAGACAAATTCAATCACTCTGGGGTCACCTCAACTTCGCGTGCCGGGTAGTCTCCCCCGGTCGGCCTTTTTGTGGCCGCTTGGCCAAACTCTCCGCAGGTCTAAGGTCGCCATATCACAGGGTACGCCTTTCAAGAGCTGTAAAATCCGATCTCCAGGTTTGGCTCCAATTCCTAGATGGCTATAACGGGATCTCACTATGGCAAGATAGTTTGGCCCTGCAAGCAGACTTCCAGGTGCATTCGGACGCAGCAGGGTCCTTGGGTTTCGGCGTCTACTTTAGGGGACAGTGGTGCGCACAGCATTGGCCCCCCTCATGGCAGGGGAAACCCATTCTTCGTGATTTGACGTTCTTAGAATTCTTACCTATTGTTGTTGCAATCCATCTTTGGGCCGAGCAGTTTAAAGACCGTAGGATCTGCTTCTGGACGGACAATCAGGTTGTGGTGTCGGTTTTAAACAAACAATCCGCTCGTTCCCCTAGGGTAGCGTCACTGTTGTGATACTTTGTCCTCTCTTGTCTTCGTCTTAACTTATACGCCTCTGCTAAGTTTGTATTGATAACAACATTGCGGATGCGTTATCTCGTTTCCAGATGGAGTGGTTTCGCTCATTGGCGCCGGATGCGCAGCAGCTGCCGCAGCAGTTTCCGGAGCACCTCTGGAGTATTGGCAACGAGAAGCAATAAAGGGAGTATTGTCATCAGTCGCACCCTCTACATTAAGATCCTATAACAAAGCGTGGCTAGATTTTACATTATTTAGACAAAAGAAAGGGCGGTTTAAACCAGGCAAGCCCCCGTCAAAGTCAGAGGTTATTGAGTACCTGGTGCATCTTCATGATCTGGGCCGGGCCCCCAAAACCTTTAACATTCACTCTGCAGCGATATCCTTCTTCTCCAAAGCGCTGTTCTCACTTGACACATGCGCACACTTCGTGGTGCGGAAAATGCTAGAGGGTTGGCGCAGATCCCATCCCCCTAGCCTGGATAGCAGAAGACCCATAACATTTGACATACTCACGCAACTACGTGCCGAGCTCAGAGTCATCTGCTGGTCCAGGTACGAGGCCAGGTTATTTTCTTCAGCGTTCTCCTTCGCCTTCTTTGGCGCCTTACGCATAAGTGAGGTGGTTTGCAGGGGGCTGCTCTTTGGGGATGTATCCTTGTCCAGCTCCGAGGTTATCCTGAAAATCTGCAGTTCAAAGACCGACCAGCTTGGCAGAGGGGCACTGGTTCGCCTACAGGCTACTCGTAGGGCGGCCCATGCCCAGTTAAGGATGCTAGGAAGTTCCTCTGCCTAAGGCTAAAGACAGGTGGCCCCTTCTTTATACACGCTGATGGCTCTCACCTTACAAAACACCAGTTCACGAGAGTCGTGCGCAAAGCGATCGCCGCTATTGGGCTCCCAGCAGAAGCATACGCTGCGCATTCTTTCCGCATTGGGGTGGCAACCACCGCCGTTCACATGGGTTTACCGCCGAAAGGATAATGGACATGGGGAGATGGAAGTCAAATGCCTACAGGGGCTACATCCGGAAATCACGCTAAACCCCCTTTACCCTGCCCCATCTGCCCTCCCCCACTGATCCGGCTCTCCTGCTTTCTTATTTTCCAGGTGGCGGAATGGTGCGTATATGGATCTTCGGCCATAGCATCGTCCACTGGGCAAGACTGCGGGCGCTTAGCGGAGGTTGCCGCCTTGATCGGCAGCTCCCTAACAATGTCAAAGTTTCCTGGTTTGCCCATCGCGGAATGCGTTGGGAGGAATTCCTCCCAACTATATCAAATAAACTGGCAGTACTAGGTCCACCTGAGGCGTTGGTCATCCAACTGGGCGAGAACGACCTGGCATACAGAAAGGGGGTGGACATAATGTGGCACATTATCAGCGATCTGGAGGCGCTGCGGGCAGCGTGTCCAAAGCTTACAATCATATGGTCATCTTTGCTGGAGAGGCGCTGTTGGCGAGACGCCACTAACCCCGTGGCCGTTGATAGAGCCAGGAGGATTTTGGAGCGCTCGGTGGCACGTAGAGTGACTGTGATGGGTGGGCGGGTCATAGGACACCCTGGCATCCATTTTAGCAATGAGGCACTCTACCGCGGGGATGGCGTGCATCTTTCTGATGATGGTAACGATGTCTGGCTGGCCGACATCTTTAATAGAATCAGGGATTGGTTACAGGTTTGAGGGTATTGGCGGCGAGACAGGCTCGTGTGGCGGTTAGGCATTGGCAGGGGTATTGTTATGGAAATGAGGTTGGGGGGGAGGAACGCCATCACCTCCCCCAAAACTTGAAGGGTAGTTCGTTAAAGGACTCCGGGGGGCGTCGCCTCGTCCGAAACCTACGGAGGCTAGGGCCTAAAGCGCACTCCCGAGCGGTAACCCCCTGGGGAGCGCCCAGGGATGTGCATCTCGGGGGCTCCCCCAGTTTGGTGCTTAACCCTTCCCGGTTAGACCAGTTAGTCTGTTAGGGCCAATGCCTAAAGCCAATACTGCTCTTACCTGTAATCAATAAAGTTGTGGCCATTTTCGCCCAATTAACCTAAATCTGGTGTCCAGTGTCTTTATTTACTTCATCTTTGGGATGGGGCGGGAATTGCCACGCAACCATAATAGAGACTCCACTCCAGATTTGTGTAGGGATCAAACCAAATTTTATTGGTCAATCAAATACAGGTTAAAGCCTGAAATCAAAAGTAAACAAACTGGTCACAAAAAAAACATTATAGCACATAAGGTTAAATCATTATACACATCACAGGTATACACAAATGGCAAAAAAACCAAGCCCTCAGGGCACGAGACTGGACTCTTGGGCTTTCCTGAGTTGGGAGCCTTTTAGCACTGTGTTAACATAACTGATTTGTTCAAGCTAGACAGCAGGTAAGGCTGTGGAGAATTAGCCATGGGGAATCAGGGACAGTTCCATGACAAAAGATCCTGAACAGCTTCCTGTGTGCTGGCATCTTCACACAACAGAGGGAGAAGAGGGAAAGCACTCATTCTCTTTTCTAAGCTCTACACAATTTCACAGTGCATGGAGATTCCTTGCACCAGAGGAGTAGTACTTTCCTGCTTTGAGGGAGTCCTATCAGTGGGAGAGAAATATTTTGATAGATTCCTTTGTTGGTTTGTATTTGTCTGGCTTGCTTAACTTGTTCCAATCTTTTTCTTTTTGCATTCTTGTAACCACCATATCAGATGGATCTACTTCACTTAATATTTTGAACTGAACTATAGGGCAGATCTTTTGCCTTTAATTCCTTTAATTCCTTTCAGCAACTCCCGGCCTAGTTGCTAAACTCCAGGCAGGACAGGTTTTTCTATTGAGCAAAGCAAATTTGTGCAAGATGTTACAACACTCAGTGGCTTTCTTACTTGAAGGAAATGGTGAATTATAGCAATAATAGGTAGAGAGTGACACGTCACACCACCCAGTCTCTGTACTCCACAAACAAATGCCATTCTTATGGGTTTAAAATTAATTAAAAACAGATCTCTGGGGCAAATGTCCTCTGGTCTCCACTCCATAAAATATTGGTAAGACAAGCTGAAACTCCTTAACACAAAGTTAAAACAAAGTTAAGACTAATTTAGAACCTTGAGAGCTGTGGAGCAACCTGAGCTGTCAGCTTTCTCCCTTTCACTGTCAGTATGAGTACGGTTTGCTCCTTAGCCTTTTCTTCTCCTGAATATATTCCACAAGGCAGTGCATGTTTAGGTCCAGAATTTTCCTTTTCTTAGATGGGCTACCTTCCCGGATTGATGAGCCCCATCTGCCCCTCATTTCCATCTGCAGCATGTGCAGAAACCACCTTTTTGTCTGTTGGACCCACTATTAGGCCCACCCGCTCAATCCCCAGGAGCCTGTCTTCACATGCAAGAGAGTCCTTTAATTCACCAATGGTTTGAAACCCATCAGCTACCCTCACCTGGTTTAGCTGGCCAGCGAAAGCCATTCCCCGGGTGTGGCTGCTGTCGCATGCTGACAGTTTCTAGGAGCCACAGGTGAGAGCTGGGTGCAGGGTGGGGACCAAAGTTGGGCAAAGTACCCCAGGAAGAGTATGACATGTCCCCCACCACCAGAGGTATCATCCCTCTCCTAACACCCTTGATAACATACTACTAAGTAACTGAAGGGGAGAGAATCAGAAATAGCAAAATATGTAATAATGTAGCACAGCACAAATGCTGAAGAGGTTGAAAAAGTTCTTAAAACACTTGGGGAAAACAAAAAGATATCATCACCTGGTGTTGAAAAGACCAAAACAATTGGAGTGCCACTGCCAAAAAGACCCTTAATCTGGTAGACACCCTTTCTTCTTTTGGAATGGAAAATGAAGAGTGTCCAAAGAAGATCTATGGGTTAAAGGAAGCATCTTCACCATCATTTTATTTGGGTACCACATTTCCAGACTCTGGACTTACATCCCTGGAGAAGGTAGAATGGCGCCCTCTTTGTTGTCCTTCTGCTGACAGGTGAGGAGTTTCTCTTTCCACAGGCTCTTGGAAACTGGCTGCTTTTAATGAAAGGGGTGGAGCACTGGTATGTTTTAAACAGATTTTATATAGGTATATAGTTTTAATTCTTTTAATGTCTTTTTAATGATTTCTCCCCCTACGGTTTTAACAATTCTTGTTTTTATCTGTAAGCTGCCTTGAGTACTATGAGGGGGAAAGGTGATGTAGAAATAAATATATAACAACAACAACAACAACCATAATAATAATAATAATAATAATAATAATAATATTTAAAAATATAGTTAAAACCATGCTCATGGTGATGTACAGCATGAATTTACATAATTACAAGTGTAACAAAAGTAGCCATAACAATACACAACCAAAGTAGAAAAAATTCACATAAATTAGGCCAGGTGGGAAAAGGACTGCAAGGCAGGGAGCAGGTCTTCCAGGATTAGCATTCAATACGGTCTCTTGGTTGGGCAAGGAGGCAATCCATTTTAGGTAATCTGACCCAAAGGCTGCTAATGGCTTTAAAGGTTAAAACCAGGACTCTGAATTGGGCCTAGGAACAGACCTGCAGCTGACGGTAAAGAGCTGGTGTGATATGATTGGAATAGCTAATCCCAGAACAAGTGTTAGATGCTTCACATGACACAGCTCTATATAGGTTTGGAGCTGGAGGGGTCTTTTTGTGGTTTGTGAAACAGTGTTTGTGTAACTTTGTTCTGAAAGAAAGAACTGAACTATTTATTTACGTTTAAGACCATTGTTCATGTACTGTTTCTGATATTTTGTCTCATTTATTTCAGCCTGCCCTTTATCAACCTAATCTCCTCATGTTTTAATAACTGGCAAGAGGTCAAATATTTGCTTTGACCACAAAGTTGAAAGGAAACTTTGAGTGGTCTTTGCTATGAACAGTTTTTTGATTGGAGGAGAGCAGCATCCCGGGCAGTTTAATAACCCCCTTTCCACTCTGTTGGGGGCACTCAAGCCAAGAGCGCTTTTCTCTCTCTGTAAGTCTTGTCTCCTGAGCCTTGCCCAAAAAGGACACATGCCGGAATGAGAGCCAGGTACTGAGACAAACTGTGAGTGAAGCCCATTCCCCCTTGTCCCTAGGGGGAATTTGCAAGGATAATTACCCTCAGTCACCCTTGTTTTTCCTTCACCAACAATCTCCCGCTGTTGTGGGAGCTGCCTGCATTAAGGCAGTGTGGAACCGGAAGCCCCTCACCGGGCAATTCTAGCCACATTTGCTATGGGGTTGGTTTAATTGACAACAGAACTTGCATTAGTCACAACTAACTTGTTCTTTTGGTTTCAATGGGCTTTTAGTGTCACTGAAGTAAAGCTCATTGAGTTCAAGGAGATTTACTCCAGGTAAGTGAATACAAGAATGCAGTCTTAAGCCCAACCAACCCATACCCTTCAACATTCCTCAAATGAAAATAGGAAAATTTCACCCTCCCCTAACAATTGACACCATTCCTCCACCCCCTGAACATTTCCACCACCACTACACCAATGGGACATAGCACACCCACTCTCCACCATCCTAAGGAAACCCCCTAGTCCCAATTTTATGGTATCTTTACAGCGTTTCCGTGTGCTGCTCTGGTTCGCCAGAAGCAGCTTAGTCATGCTGGCCACATGACCCAGAAGCTGTCTGCGGACAAATGCCAGCTCCCTCAGCCCATAGAGCGAGATGAGCGCCGCAACCCCAGAGTCGGTCACAACTAGACCTAATGGTCAGGAGTACCTTTACCTATCTTTACAAAAAGAAAAACACACTAATAAGTAACTTAAAAGGGGGCAAGGTTAGACATGGGTGCACAAAGTGGTGTTTTTTTTAAAAAAAACCAAGACTCCTTGCATGCTGCTCTGCTCCCCTTTTTCTGCCCAGGATGGTCCTGCTCCGTCTGCACCTTGAAGCCGGCGAGTGGTAGCAGCAGCCTCTCCTCCTCCACACTGGCTCTCCTGCAGCTGCTTCAAGTGGCCATGGAGAATCCATTGAGAGGCCACCCTAGAGGCACCGGGATGCTCCTGCACAGCTGCCACTGCTGGTGCCACCACTGCTGCTCCGAGCAAGCACCAGCTCATCTCCTCCCCAAGCTTCGTGGCGATGGCAATGATGGGGGAATTGGGGGCATTCCAGAATCAAACCAGAAGCCAGGATGGCTTCTGTAATTCCAGAACTATCCCTGGAAAACAGGGACACTTGGAGGGTATGCTAACCTTTCGTGCTACTTGCTGCAGTAACCTCAAGTAGAATATGACATAGGTTTAGAGGCACCATTATACTTCTGGTTTTACTTTGCACTGCAAGCTTTCATAACACTGAATGAGGGCCCATCAACACTTCTGTTTGTGCCACAATTTCTAGGCAGAGAACTGTGATTTTTAGGCATGGGGTGCAAGGGAGTGGGTTTTTTTATTTGTGCCACCACAGAAAACCTGTTTGACTTTTGCTTTGATTAAGCGGTAAACAGTGAGTTTTCCCAGGAAAGTGGTGTGACAAAAAAACGCTGTGCTTGGATCCATGCCTACAAATCACAGACCTGAAAGAAGCATTATTTTTTAAAAAATAATTTATTACAATTGCCAATAAGGAAATACAGGATACAGCTATGTGATTTACTAAGTCAATAATATAAAACATATGCTGAAGAAAAGAATGAATGGCCCATGATTACAAAGGGCTCCATTGTCTAAATCAAAACCATTATAAATCTTTCTTTCATAAAAGAAGATAAAAAGTAATCTTAAAGTTAAAGGTAAAGGGACCCCTTAAGTCCAGTTGCGGACGACTCTGGGGTTGCGGTGCTCATCTCTCTATACTTAATCTTAAACTGTATTAAATCCAGACATACACATAGACCTGCTGGACCTAACGCTCCAGAGCTGCCGTGGTTGTTTATGAAATGAAATAAAACCAAATGGTGAATAAGCGATCTTGGGCTCTTTGGCCCATGGACACTTTCAGCTTTTGTGATAATTTTTTCAAGATTTTCTATTCATTCTTATAGTTCCCAATGTGGCTCTTGATGGTAAGGCGTCACAGTCCAGTATCTACAATGACCTTGGAAAGCCTGAGAATGCCATTGATGGGTCACCATCTACTAACTATATGGATGTCCACTGCACACACACAAAACTAGAACTGAATCCATGGTGGACAGTGGATTTGGGAGCAGAGTTTCGTGTGTCCGGTGTTAGCATCACCAATCGAGGAGACTGCTGTGCACTGCGAATAATTGGGGCTCAAATCCGAATTGGAAACTCACCAGGAAAAGGTGGAATCACGAGTCCAAGGTAGGGTAACAGAGTGATGATATTGAAGGGGTTATATTTGACTTTTCTTTAAGATCCCAAGAAGAGCCCTGCTAGATTAGATAAAGGCCAAGGTTAAATAGTCTCTTGTTTTCTGTAGTAGCCCACCACATGCCTGCTGGGACCCCATATATAGAGCATGAGAACAATAGCCCTCTTCAGTCTTTGTCCCTAATAACTGGCATTAAGAAGCATGTTATCCATCCTACAATATAACTTCTAGTTAATACTAATCAATATGAACTGGTTCCTATTCAAGGTGTGCTACAATCATATTACTGGGCCGAGGGAGAACCGCCAATTTTGGCTGTAGAAAAATGCAAGGGCGGTATGTAACCATCACCATCCCAGGCATTCGTATCCTCTCACTGTGTGAAGTTCAAGTGTTTGGTGAAAAGGTACCTTCCTCGGGTAAGTGCGGAGGTTTCCTTCTCATGTTGTGGTTTGGTGGGCTGCTGACCGATAGCCTTGAAAACAAGTGGATGGGAGATGTCTAGGCTAGGAAGTCTTTAATGGCAGGGGAAGCTCTGGAGGAGGAATCCATCTCTTCTATGGGATGCTTCATGTCACATGTGCCTCTTTGTCTTTTAATAACTGCAATATCACGTGATGATACACAAGAGGTGGGGAATCTTTAGCCCATAGGCCTATATAGGCTATATCAGAAAAGCCATGCTCACTTGCCCTACAAGAGACGACATAGAGGCAGTGATGACTTTAACATATTCATGAATAAGATGCTGATGCCCTGAGGGTAAAGCTGTGCCTGTAAACCTCTACCCTGCTCCCTTAGAGGCATGGAAGCTTTACCGGTAGAAAGCTGGCAACTCTAGTTAGGACAAGACTTAGAGTCCGATTGTAGATTCAGTCCAGAACAGTGTGTCCCAAAGTGGATGATACTACCCCCTGAAGGGCACTGGAATGATCCTGGGGGGTCTCTCATGGTTCTGGTGGTCATGCTGAAGGTCAAGTGTTTTCCCAGGCATGGGTGAACTCTTTTCAGCTTCACCCAAGCCCGGGAAGTGGACCACAGCTTGCCAATGCATTTGGCCAATGGCAGGCAGGCTGCAGCACTGGCCTGACTCCTGGAATGGATTGTACTGAGGCTTCATTCTGGTCCACCCCATGGGTTTTTAATCCCGGGGCCTAGTCCACCTCCTTGTCCAGTTTTGAAAAAACATTCATACACATATCACCGGTTGTGTAATGATCCTTACCGATGTAACCAAGAGTTAAAGCCATAGTGATAACTTTATTTTACTTTACAAAGAAACACACCAATTGCAAGTTATAACCGTTCAGTGGTCCAGTCCTCCAACAGGTCTTGACAAGCAACTGCTGGCAGGCAAGCGTGTCGCGCATTGTTGGGAAGTCTGATGAACAGGCCAAATAGGTTTGGGAACCTCTGGTCTAGGAAGTTCACATCTGTTATATTCATTGATATTCCTGTGGGACACTGACGAAATTCTTCTCGAGTTCTGTGCTATTTGGGGGTTTGTGATTCCAGTGATCTCCATCAACCAAGTATACTTGGGGTTGTTGTTTTTTAAGTAAGGTTTGGCATGGCTCAGACATTTTTCATCACAAAGGAACTCTTGCTTTGACATTTAATATATGTTTTATCTAGGAGATGAAGAGGGGTCCACATCTGGAATGGAAGAAGCATAAGGTTGGTAAATGATCCTAAGATAACACATGCTCCAAAAGCCTAAAACATTATACATTAAACATGAACAGTCAATATTTATTTAGCTGGTTAGTTTGAATCAATATGGTAAATTTGGTTTTCTTCACCTCACCAAACACTTCCAGCAACTTGACGCTTTCCCCTCTTGTTCCTAAGCCTCTATAAGGTGGCTCATTTCACCTTGCAGGGCACAGCCTTCCATCCCACCCACACCCATCACAATCTTTAAGGCAGTGACCTGGGGCCCTTCAGATCTTATTGGACTCCAACTCCCACCATTACCAGACAATATGGGCAATGACCAGGGATGACTGGAGCTCCAGATGGCATTTCCAGATTGGTGATACATACATAGAGTTATGCAATCATTTGTTTTTCTACTGAGAGCTACAAGTGTGTGTGTGTGTGTGTGTGTGTGTGTGTGTGTGTGTATACTCTTTTAATGGGAGCATCCTGCTATATTACATGCACACTAGTGGGTAGGACTAAGCTGAGTGGATGGGGAAGCCTCCCATAAGTACCTTTCTGCTGCTCCCACCAGATGCATGTTACCATTGGTGCATCTTCCTTGGGATATTGTGTATGCCTAAAGAAGCAGCTGGGCCTTGTGCTATCTCTGGAAAGCTAGGTTCGATTGGCACTTGATCCTTGCTTTCTGGGCATGGGTACGAGCAGTTTTCCCCTTGCCCCACTCCTTTCCAAGGGAAAACTTACTCTTTAGCGGTGTTGTGTTCATGCTGATACAGAAAATCTGTCCATGGTTCTGATCTGTGACAACTGTCTCATGCATATGCATCCTTCCATATAGGAAAGATGTCCTAGTGAGCAACACTTTTATATTAAGATTATAGTATTACTGTATATTGCATGTTTAGTATTGTTTTGCAGTACAGTTATACCTTGGAAGTTGAACGGAATCCATTCTGGAAGTCCATTCTACTTCCAAAATCAGCAGCCAATCAGAAGTCACAGAAGCCCCATTGGACGTTCGGGTTCCAAAAGACCATTGGCAAACCAGAACAATAACTTATGGGTTTGCGGCATTCCGGAGCCAAAATGTACAAGTTCCAGGGTGTTTGACAACCAAGGTACGACTGTATGTTGCCCAGGGAATGTTTGGGATGGGTAGCTATAATCATGTAATGAATGGAATAAATAACCCTGGGAGGTTGCATCCCAAGGAGATGCAACCCACAAATTACCCTGGTATCTCAGCTGCCTTATTTTTCTTTCTGCATAGATTATATTTTATGGGACAGCAGAAATTGTGTAACCAAGAGCCACTAGATTTGTAGAAAGACATCACAAATTATTGTTAATCAGTGGTAACAAGAAAGAACCTGGTTGGCTGTCTAGAAGAACCTGCACCCAGAGGGACGTCAACACCTTCCATGACTGCTAAAATCCCAAATAAACAGTAGAACTTGCAACTCTATGTGGCTGGGTGTGTCATCTGTTACAAGATGGGGAAACGTATTCCTTGATTTTTCTTACATACTTTATTTAAATAGTCATAACTCTCACTTTTTCAAAGTGGTGGTATACCCAGCAGAAACAATTTAAAAATGGCAAACATATCAATAAAAGCTGTTGGGAAGCAATCTCAGATTTTGAAAGGCCTTCGTGACTGAGTCAGACCATTATGTCCATTTAGATCAATACTGTATATGAATGTACTGTAACAGAGATTTAACACATGAAACTGGAGTGTGGCCCATAGGCTTTGTTTCCATGTAGAACATATACAGTGGTACCTTGGGTTAAGAACTTAATTCATTCTGGAGGTCTGTTCTTAACCTGAAACTATTCTTAACCTGAGGTACCACTTTAGCTAATGGGGCCTCCTGCTGCCGCCGCGCCACTGTCATGCGATTTCTGTTCTCATCCTGAAGCAAAGTTCTTAACCCGAGGTACTATTTCTGGGTTAGTGGAGTCTGTAACCTGAAGTGCTTGTAACCTGAAGCATCTGTAACGCGAGCTACCACTGTATAGGAGAAAACCAGCCATTTTATTCTGTTGTGGAAAAAACACACATTTGGAATGAGCAAAATGGTGATTCTGCCCAACACGTGAGGCAAGGGTGTAGTTCTAACACTGAACGTGGCTGTGAACCAGACTCTCCTTATTGGGTGTCGTCCAGATGTTGAACTACAACCCCAGGAGCCCCAGGAGGAGGAGGAGGAGTTGGAGGAGGTTACTGTAGGCAATGGATCTTTGAGATCACAGATTGTACTGCTTGCCTCCTGCTTCCATTCCTCCCCCTTTATGGCCACGTTGCACAAAGCTGCCAACCAAGGATTTCACTTTGTGCATCTGATAAAGCAGACACCGTCTCTCTTTCCCACAGCTTGTGTTTGTTTATAACTTGCAAACAGGTCCGTCAGGCTGTTCCCAAGGTTGCCCTATTTTCCATTCCATCTTTCAGCCTTGAATGACTATTGCTGCAGTTGTATAGTGTTTATTTTCAGGAGCTGAAGCTGCTAGCCTTGAACTCTGTTGCAGAAGAAGTTGAACGGATATTGACAGTCTTCCAAAAAACAGCAGGCAGCAGGGTTTCGGCTGTCTTTAGGCAAGATAAAACTATCTTGCATGCCTCCCACCCTGCTTTTACTCTTGGGTTGGAAAACAGGGAACATGGTCTTAAAACTGTATAGGAATGGGCGCATCTGTCCATTTTGGGTTCTCTCCGATTTCCCTACTTCCCTTCTGAAGTTCCAGTGATACCAACAGGATTTCCTAAGGCAGTTTGCTGCATGTCGATTGGGGGCCCTGCATCCACCTACACAACCCATTGGGCAAGAACTGCTGCTGATGTATCCTAGTCTTGTATAAGTTATCCTAGTCTGTCTCACGGGGCTGTTGCAAAGATAAAAAGAGGGGAGGACAAGGTACACAGCCATGAGTTCCTGAGCTGAAAATCAAAATACAAATATACAACAAGAATAAACAAATATGTGCAGTTTCAGAACTCTCAGGGGGGCAAACACCCCCCACAATTTTGTCAACCTTAATAAACACAAAAAAGCAACCTTATGTTAAAGTGCAGCCTATAGGAATTTTCACCTTCTGTAGCTGTTAAGTGTGCATTGATTATATGGGTGTATTTGCTGATTTAAAAAAAATATATTTTACACTTTTGATTTATGCTTAGTGCATATGAGTCAGTAACAGCCCAGTGATGACAAGCAAATCAGCAGTGGCTGTGGGGCTGACATGAAAAACCACATTGGGGTGGGGCGGACACTGCAGTATAAAGTCATCATAACAATATCAAGTGAATCATACCCAAACTTTTGCTAGGTAGGAGAGGAGCCTCATTTATTCAAGAGAATTACTTGCAAGAACCGTATTTGCTCAAGTCTAATGTGCCAGCGCCATTTTGTTTCCAAACCTTGAAATAAAAAGCTCTGGAAAGTCATCCCTGAGTTTTAATGGCAGAATGGGTGACTTGTTGGGGAGTTATTTGTAGCTCAGCTTGTCCTTGAACAACGTAAGGAATGTTTTCTAAGGAATGGACTGTAAATGGATAGACAACGAGGGCAGTTGATCTCTTCACACACCAGGTCTGGGAACAGAGTGCCAGAAGGGCTGCATGCACGAAATGGATTTCTATATGTTTGGGAAACCACAGTGGTGCTGACTGTATGGAAATAATCAAGGCCAGTTATGACAATGGATTAAAACTAGCAGAAGGTCGAGAACGCGATGAAAAGAAGAAGGAATGTAGCAACAACAGGAGGAATTGACATATGTTTGTAACACATGTGGGAAATTATTTAAAAAATTGTATAAAATTTAAGAAATATGGACTGATTTGTTAAAATCTGGAAAACTAATAAAAGAAAGAAAAATAAAAAAGAAACAAAAAACGTATTTGCTGGTGAATGTAGTGTGTATCGGCAAAATGTGCACTTTTTATAACGAGTTTCAGTCAGCCTGCTGCCTGCACTGCATTCCGCTTTTCCTCCTCCTTCTCCTTCCCCCGCCTCTCTCAGAACTTGTGCAAGTGGAGGGAGCCAGGTTTTAAAATACACACACACACACACACACACACACACACACAAACACATTTCTCTCTGCTCCCCTCTGCTGTATCAACATTCCCAAATGGAAAGGTGCCTGGAGCTGGCTTGAGCACTGATTTGCCAGCCCGGTCCGGGGGGCTTCTGATCTGTCATGCCTTCACCGCTGCTACCTCTGTTGTAAGCGAGTTTTTAAGAAAAGGATTGGTTAGTTGGTTGTGTCTGTATGTTCATTTTTTAAAAAAATCTCTCTGTGTGCAATCTCTCTTGAAAAACAACAACAAAAAACCAACCATGCTGATGGAGCCAGAAGGGGAGGGTCTCGTGGAGGGGAAAGCCGGCTTTCCCTTGCTTGCTCTGTCAAAAGTTGTCCAGCAGCTTCATGGACAATTTTCTGGGTGCTCAGGCACTTATGAAGGCAGGAATCTCAGGGAGAGGCTTTTGGGGACCAAGGCCTGATCAATCATGGCCTGCAAAACTACTGTATTTACTCGAATGTAATGTGCCATTGAATCTAATGCACACAGTAATTTTCACAATGTAATTGGGCAAAAAAGGGTGCACATTAGTTTTGAGTAAATATAGTAAATCATACCAAAAACAGCCAGTTGTGTTTTCCACTGTAAAGCCAGGACACTTGGGGATTGAATGAAATAATGTGGACATGCAGGACAGCACTTAAACATGCATACAGCTAATCTCTTCATCCAGTGCCAGACTAGCAGGAATAACAAGATATTCCTCTTTTTTTTCCTGCCGCCCTTAGAGGCCATCTAGGAGTACCAGGTAGGGGTGGTCAGCATTCCTTCCTCTGATAGCTTAACAACAGAGATTAAGTTATTGAGCATTCTTGGCAATAGCAGCTTCTCTGTATCCCCCTAATTGTTGCCTCCACATTTTGCTTTCTAGCTTTCTTTATAGATGTTTGATTGCCTTACCTTTTAAAAAATGGAAGTTAAGAATTCAGTACCCTTGCTGGGTTGGGGGCCTGGTACATGTGTACCCACTATATTGCCCGTTGGCAGCCCTGTTAATTTCAGATCTTCATATCACTTTGATAATTTTTAAAAAACAAGTCCCCACAATAATTCATCAACATTTTTGCATGAATTTCTCTTAATAGACATCCCTTTGTATGTCATTTTGCCCAATATACTGCTGCAAGCCACTCCAATCTCTGAAAGCAAAAGCAAACAAAAGGGTCTCAAAAACATAGCACATATCGTTAAATCATTATACACATCACAGGTAAGGACAAATGGCCAAAAAAACCCTCCTCAGGGCACAAGACTGGACTCTTGGGCTTTCCTGAGTTGGGAGCCTTTTAGCACTGTGTTAACATAACTGATTTGTTCAAGCTAGACAGCAGGTAAGGCTGTGGAGAATTAGCCATGGGGAATCAGGGACAGTTCCATGACAAAAGATCCTGAACAGCTTCCTGTGTGCTGGCATCTTCACACAACAGAGGGAGAAGAGGGAAAGCACTCATTCTCTTTTCTAAGCTCTACACAATTTCACAGTGCATGGAGATTCCTTGCACCAGAGGAGTAGTACTTTCCTGCTTTGAGGGAGTCCTATCAGTGGGAGAGAAATATTTTGATAGATTCCTTTGTTGGTTTGTATTTGTCTGGCTTGCTTAACTTGTTCCAATCTTTTTCTTTTTGCATTCTTGTAACCACCATATCAGATGGATCTACTTCACTTAATATTTTGAACTGAACTATAGGGCAGATTCTTTTGCCTTTAATTCCTTTAATTCCTTCCAGCAACTCCCGGCCTAGTTGCTAAACTCCAGGCAGGACAGGTTTTTCTATTGAGCAAAGCAAATTTGTGCAAGATGTTACAACACTCAGCAGCTTTCTTACTTGAAGGAAATGGTGAATTATAGCAATAATAGGTAGAGAGTGACACGTCACACCACCCAGTCTCTGTACTCCACAAACAAATGCCATTCTTATGGGTTTAAAATTCATTAAAACAGACTTCCAGGCGGCAATGATTGACTGGGCTGCAGATTTTGGCTATAATATAGACCTGGCAGATTGGGATAAATTATGGAAT
Organism: Podarcis erhardii; assembly: GCF_964252035.2. NCBI lineage: Eukaryota > Metazoa > Chordata > Lepidosauria > Squamata > Lacertidae > Podarcis > Podarcis erhardii. The sequence continues at coordinate 34,289,152 of NC_138500.1, read as the reverse complement.
AATACGGTTAAAATATAATACAGATGCTTTTTAGGTGGTACCTGATGCCCAGAAAATTGGTAAAGATAAATAAAAGAGGATCTAACCAATGCTGGATATGTATGGATGCAGAAGTCATGTTAATCCACTTGTGGTGGCAGTGCAAAAGCGCAAAAGCGTTTTTGGGGATGATTCATGAAGAACTTATGAAGATGCTCAAATGTTCATTCTCCCCAAAACCAGAAGCATTCCTGCTAGCCCTAATAGGACAAAACTAAAAACCTATTCCTCTATGCAACAGCAGAGGCAAGGATAACATATGCAAAAATGTGGAAAGAAAGAACAATTCTGACAAAAGATCAGTGGATGTTGAAACTAATAGAATTTACCGTAGCTGCTTTGACAGCTACAATTTTAAAAAGAGTGGAATAATGATAAATATACAAGCGGGGATAGATTTTTGAACACCAGTTTTTTAAAAGAGTAAAAGGATAGGTACAGGAAAAAAAGAAAATATAAACTAAGGAGTTGCAGCAAAATGAAAGGAAAATCTAGGCTGTCAAGGAAAGATAGGCTGGGAAGTCTTCATATGATAGGATCTGATTAGAGATGTTTCATTGTTGTATTAGATGCCTATTATTGTATTAGATGCTCTATTAGACATTTAGAAGAGGTGATAAGATAAACTAGAAAAACACAGAGAAAGAAATGAATATGTATGTAACTGAAAAATGCAAAAAGAAAAATTAAAAAAGGGGGAAAACCCAGACCTCCAGGACAGATGAAATCCAGACTTTTGTCCTCTGGTCTGCATTCTGTAAAATATTGATGAGACAAGTTAAAACTACTTAACAAAAGGTTGAAACAGTTAGAACTAATTAGAAACTTGAGAGTTGTGGAGCAAACTCAGCTTTCTCCTTTTCACTTGCCAATATGTGTATTAATCCTATCCACTCAATCCACAAGAGCCTATCTTCATATGCCAGGGAGTCCCTAACACACCAAGGGTTTGAAACCCATCATCTACCCTTGACCTGGTTTAGCTGGCCAGATAACACCATTTCCGGGGTGTGGCTGCTGTTGCAGGCTGGCAGTTTCAGTAACAACAACCGAACCCCTGAGAAAACGCCTCAGCCCAAGAGTCAGCAGCCTCAGCTTCTGCAGCAGGCATTAGTGCAGGTCCCGTTGTCTCAGGCAGGCAGAAAAAGGACTGCAAGGCAGAGAGCAGGTCTTCCACGACTCACAGCCAAGAAGGTCTCTTGGTTGGGAAAGCATGCGATCCTTCTTAGGATCTGCTCCAAAGGCTGCTAATGAATTTAAAGGTTAAAAACAGCACTTTGAATTGGGTACTGAAACAGACTGGCAACCATCATTGACAGTCAAGAATTGGTGTGACATTATCGAGATAGCTAAACCCAGAACAGGTGTTAGATGATTCACATGACACAGCTCTATATAGGTTTGGAGCTGGAGGGATCTTCTTGTGGTGCGATATAGTGTTTGTGTAACTTTGCTTTGTCTTTTTCCATGGAGTTTTCTTGGCAGGGATACTTGAGTGGCTTGCCGGTTCCTGCTCCAGGTGGATCACGTTTGGTCAAAACTCTCCACTATGACCTGTCCATCTTGGGTGGCCCTGCACAGCGTAGCTCATAGCTTCTCTGAGTTATTCAAGCCCCTTCACCACAGCAAGGCAGTGGTCCACAGTTGGACAGTGTTCTTAACACTACCCATGGGTTGGACCAAACTGCGGGAGGCAGTGGAAGGTAGGAGTGCCTGGGGTGCTCTGGTCCATGGGGTCACGAAGAGTCAGACACGACTAAATGACTAAACAACAACAACTTTGCTTTGAAAGAAATAACCAAACTATTTATTTTCATTTAAGACCATGGTTCATGTGCTCTTTCTGCTATTTTGTCTCATTTACCTCAGACCCTGCCCCTTATCAACCAAATCTCCTCATGTTTTAATAACTGGCAAGAGGTCAAATATTTGCTTTGACCACAAAGTTGAAAGGAAACTTTGAGTGGTCTTTGTTATGAACAGTTTTCTGATTGGAGGAGAGCAGCATCCCGGGCAGTTTAATAACCCCCTTCCCACTCTCTTGTCAGCACTCTAGCCAAGAGCGCTTTTCTCTCTCTGTAAGTCTTGTCTCCTGAGCCTTGCCCAAAAAGGACACAATGCTTCGAGGAGGGACTGTGAGATGCTGCCTTTTGCTGATGCTCTTGACCATCCTGCCTACACGGCCTGCATTGGAAGGTGCGTTACCAAGAATTGGGTGTCATTCCTCCCCCTATTTTTCCTCCCCCCCCCCAATATTCACTGGTGCAAACCCATAGAAGGCTGGCTTAATTCCCACTGGAAAAGAATATGACAAGTTAATGGTTACTTACAGATATCCTGTTAATTTCAATAGGGCTTCCTATGTGAGTGCCTGCCTTTAGAGCTGGGCCTCTGTTTTGGTTAAGAAATATTTCTTTTTTAAAAAATAATAATATTTATTATCATTTCTAAAAGATACAAATAGCAAAAATACATACATCCAAGAAGCCAAAATAGACAAGGAGTAAAAACGAAAAAATCAGATGAAAGAAGAAAAAAAGAAAAAAAAATTAAAAAAAAATTCCACCTTTTAGATCCCATTTTCGATACCTTCTTTTCTGGACTTCCCCACGCCCCCCCTTCTTGTATTCCACTTCCCATATTTGTTCAGCAAATTTTACCTTAATATCATCACATATTTTAGCCATTTATTTCAATGTTATATTTACCTCGATCTAATCAATGACACTTAAGCTATATACCTTATTCATATATAAGAGAGATGAAAGAACAAAAGAAATCAAAAAAGTAAAAAATACTTATTCCTAAGGTTGTCCCTGGTTCCCATCCACAAATTCCCCATTTTAATCCGCCATCAGCCGATCGCGCTAACCCGGAAGTCGGTTAAGAAATATTTCTTAACAGTAGTTAATCAGGCTCAAGACAAATTCCCAAGGCACTCATTGCGCCCTCTTCTTTGGGAACTGCTGTTGCCCGCCAGCTTTTGTCACCCGGGGCTTGTTTGAATATGGGTTACAGCTTTTCAGCAACAATTATGGGAACTAATGGCAGCACTCCTAACCTCTTTACCTCAGAGTAAGCTGCACTGAATTTAATAGGACTCAGGGGGAGATTCTAACCATGTTTGCTCAGGGGTTAATGTTTAATGTTTAATGACAATAGAAGTTGCATTAGTCACAACTAACTTGTTCCTTTGGTTTCAATGGGCTTTTAGTGTCACTGAAGTAAAGCTCATTGAGTTCAAGATTTACTCCAGGTAAGTGAGTACAAGAATGCAGTCCTAGGCACAAGTAACCCATACCTTTCAACATTCCTCAAATGTAAACAGGAACATTTCTCAATGTCCCCCTAACAATTGACCCCATTCCTCCACCCCCTGGGGAAACCCTCTAATTCCAATGTTACCTTATTTCAATCTTTGGAAGATTTACAAAAAGAAAAACACATACCAATTAATAACTTTTAGAAAGGGGCAATGTTAGACGTGGATGCACAAAGCATCTTAAAAATCAAGACTCCGTGCACCCTGCTCCACTCCCCCTTTCAATCCTCCCTGAATGGTCCTGATAGCCAACTTGCTACATGAAGCTGGATTTTAGGGTGGCAGCAGCCTCTCCTCCTGAGCCGCCCTCCTGCAACTGCTGCAAACTGCCCAAGAGAAAAGGCCAGCAACAGCAGCCACAAGAGTCCCTGGAGAGGCACCAGAGAGGCAACAGGATGTTCCTGCAGAGCTGCCACTGCCGCCGCCACTACTGCCACTGCTCTGAACAACCTCCAGCTTGTGCTCCTCTCCAAGCTCAGCAGCGGTAGCCCTGACGGGGAATTGGGGACATTCAGGGATCAGATCCCCAGCTAGCATGGCTTTTGTAATTCCAGAACTGTCCCCGAAAAACAGGGACACTTGGAGGTGATGCTAATCTTTTTGTTTGGTTGGAGTATGTGCCTTTCGTGCTGTTTGTTGCAGTAACCGCAAGTAGAATATGACATAGGTTTAGCCAGCTTCATTACACTTCTGGTTTTATTTTGCACTGGAAGGTTTCCTAACAAAGAATGAGGACCCATCCTCACTTCTGTTTGTGCCGCGATTTCTAGGCAGAGGTATGATTTCTGGCATGGGTCCAAGTGAGTGGTGTGTGTGTGTGTGTGTGTGTGTGTGTGTGTTCCCACCGCAGGAAACCCATTTGAGTTTTGTTTTGATTTAGAGGTAAACAATGAGTTTTCCCACTAAAGCAATGGGGCAAAATAAAGCCCTGCCTGGACTTGTGTCTACTTATGCCAGGCAATTGCGGAAAAAAATGGTGTGGATAGGTTAGAATTTATGTGAATGGGTTAAGAATTGATTCAGCTCTCTTAGTTTTTCCTACCTTGCAGTTCAGTGGTTGAAGCACATCAGCAACAAAATGGAACCTTTCCCCTTTCTTTCTTTCAGACACCAATGTGGCCCTCGCCGGAGAGGCTTCACAATCCAGCAACATCCACCCGCTAGGAGCAGCTGGAAATGCCATTGACGGGTCCACATCCAGTGATTATAACCAGGGATCCTGCACCCACACAGATTCTGAAAAGAATCCATGGTGGATGGTAGACTTGAAGGCACAATATCTAGTATTCCATGTCACCATCACCAATCGGAAAGACTGCTGTGCTCAGCGTCTTAATGGGGCTGAAATCCGAGTTGGGGACTCCGCAGAGAGAGGAGGCACCACAAATCCTAGGTACTGAATCCGGATCGGATGCTTTGTAGCCAGGGAAGGGAAAGCTGTGGCCCCCCAGGTGTTATTGAAGTACACTCCCATCATATTGATCCATTATCTATGTTGGTTCAAGCAGGTGGCAGTTGGAGTCCAACAATATTTGGAGGGCCATAGGTTTCCTATATCTTCTTTTCATGTAGAGAAGTCACGAGGTATAATTTTCTGTTCTGCCCTGTTTTCGTCACATGCAATTCATTGTCTGCTGCAGTTCACTTCTGCCAAAAGCTATGTTATTATGTTTTGCTTTCCACTGTGGCAAAACTCCTGTCATGAATACACCAGCTCCAAGTGTAATCTTGCAGCCGGCTGCAGAATGTAGTCTGGACAGGGAGGCTGGGCTTTCATGCTGCCATAGGAGAGCCCACAGCTGCCAGTATCAATTCCCCCTGACCTTGGACAGCTGGCTGATAAGGGAGGAATGGAGAGCAGGCTGGGACACAGCAAAAGCTCCCCGGAAGCCCAAACAGGCGTGGAAAGTCACAGAGACAACTTTTCGGAACAGGAAGGGGCTGCAGCTGACTAAGTAAGTCCGAGGTGTAGGCGTATAGGAAGGCTCCTAGACAAATCAAAGGCTCAATCTCTTCTGTCGACACAGGAAGAACCCCTCAGAAAGGTCAGCTCAGTGATGGGGGCTGGAGGTTTGTTAGAGCCGTCCGGAAATAATTGCTTGGGTTTTTTTTGCAATAAATCCTCCTTTTTAATTACTTACGCTTACTATGTTATCAAGCCGGGAACCTGGACTCCTCACAACTACATAACTTATGTAATTTATATAATTCAGTATGTAAATTACGTAGGTTGCATTGTTCTGTTATGCCAGGCCAGCATAGCTCTGACAGTAGAGCATGAAACTTTAAATCTCCAGCTCATGAGTTCCAGACCCACACTGGACAAAAGATTCCTAATTTGCAGACGTTTGGGCTATGTGACCGTCATAGTCCTTTCCAACTCTACTGTTCTATGATTCTATGTGGGGTTTTTTGCTGAAAAATATTATTCCATTATTGTTTAATGCTATTCTTTTTTTATGATTTCGTTTTTCTTTTCTAGATGTGCTACAATAAGTTCTTTGGGTGCTGGCGAAACAGAAACTTTTTACTGTGAATCATCAAAGGGCCGGTTTGTAACAGTTACCCTACCGGGGAAAGAATACCTAACACTTTGTGAAGTCCAGGTGTTTGGATGTAAGATAGAGACCCATAGTACGTAGAAAAGATATTGTCATCTATTTGTGTACAAAGAGACTGAGGCTGTGGACACACCCTGTATTTAAAGCACATTTAAATGCATGACTTTCCCCCAAGAATCCTGGGGTCTTTAGTTTAGGATTGGCTTCTGTGATTCTGGAATGTCCAGCTTCAATGGGGCAGTTGACGGGTAGAGTATACAGGCCTAAACTCTTACTTTCCATGCTCTGCTGCTACTAAGCCTGCAACTGAAATAACGGTTTCCCAAGATTACACCGAGGCTCCCCTTCCCTCCCCTTCCTCACTTGTAGGGGATTCACCCACTGCTGAGATTTTGTTTCAGCACCAGACAAATACCGTACCCTCCAACATGTTGAGGCTGAAAACTGAGATGCACATTTTTGGGCTCTACCACCTTGCATACGATTGTGATCTCACATGTTTTTAGGCACGGCGAGAGCATTAATTAAGAATTAATTCAGCTCTCTTAGTTTTTCCTACCTTGCGGTTCAGTGGTTGAAGCACAACACAACAAAATAGAAACTTTCCCCTTTCTTTCTTTCAGACACCAATGTGGCCCTCGCCGGAGAGGCTTCACAATCCAGCAACATCCACCCGCAAGGAGCCGCTGGAAATGCCATTGACGGGTCCATAGCCAGTGATTTTAACCAGGGATCCTGCACCCACACAGATTCCGAAAGGAATGCTTGGTGGATGGTAGACTTGAAGGCACAATATCAAGTACTCCGTGTCACCATCACCAATCGGAAAGACTGCTGTGCTCAGCGTCTTAATGGGGCTGAAATCCGAGTTGGGGACTCTGCAGAGAGAGGAGGCACCAGAAATCCTAGGTACTGTATCCGGATCGGATGCTTTGTAGCCAGGGAAGCTGCGGCCCCTCAGGTGTTTTTGGAGTACCACTCCCATCATCTTGAGTCCGAGCAGGTGGGAGGTGGAGTCCAACAATATCTGGAGGGCCATGGGTTCCCCATCCTTTCCTTACATATAGAGATGTCATGAGGTACGCTTTTCTGTTCTGCCCTGTTTTCGCCACATGCAGGACTGTTTCCATTCCACAGCAGTTCGCTTTCTGCCAAAAGCTAACTTACTTTGTCTTGCTGTCTGCTGTGGCAAAACTACAGAAGTTATGTAATTTAGTACAGTGGTACCTCTGGTTACATACACTTCAGGTTACATATGCTTCAGGTTACATATGCTTCAGGTTACAGACTCCGCTAACCCAGAAATAGTACCTCGGGTTAAGAACTTTCCTTCAGGATGTGAACAGAAACCGTGCAGCGGCAGAGGGAGGCCCCACTAGCTAAAGTGCTACTTCAGGTTAAGAACAGTTTCAGGTTTAGAACGGACCTCTGGAATGAATTAAGCACTTAACCCGAGGTACCACTGTATGTATATTAGGCAGGTTACATTGTCCTGTTCTGCCATGCCAGCATACCTCCGACAGTAGTACACAAGACTTTTAATCTCAGGCTCATGGGTTCAAGATTCCTAAATTGCAGGGGGTTGGACTAGATGACCCTTGTGGTCCTTTCAAACTCTGCTGTTCTATGATTCTATGATTTCATTGGAATGGAAATGCAATGCAAATCGGGGAACATGATGTAGTCAATTACATACTGTTTTTGGACTGATCAGCAAATACTGATCATATCCACTGGATCAATTTCTTTTTTTTTCTTTTTTTTAAAAATGATTTTTATTAATTTTACAACACAAACAAAAAATAAACAAACATAACACGACTTCCCCAAGCCTCCCCTTCACTGCATTCTTATTTTAGAATTTTTTAGCAATCCTTCATCCATTTTTATATTTAATTCTCTTTAAAATTTTCTTAAGCTTAAATTTTTACAGCTGTAATTCTTTATATCAAATCCCTTGACATCTTAACATTCCAAAATTTTACAACAATTTTTAAGATAAATTTTAAATTTTTTCCAGTCCTCTTCCACTGTCTCTCTCCTCTGGTCACGGATTCTGCCGGTCATCTCTGCCAGTCCCATAAATTCAGTCACCTTGGTCTGCCATTCTTCCAGAGTAGGTAGTTCTTTAGTCTTCCAGTACTTTGCCAAGAGAATTCTTGCTGCTGTTGTTGCGTACATAAAAAATGTTCTATCTTTCTTTGGAATCATTTGGCCTACCATGCCCAAGAGAAAAGCCTCCGGTTTCTTTGCAAATGTCCACTTAAGGATTTTCTTAATTTCATTATAGATCATTTCCCAGTAGGCTTTAATCTTCGGGCAGGTCCACCAAAGATGATAAAAAGTTCCTTCGCATTCATTACACTTCCAACAGTTGTTATTGGGCAAATGATATATCTTTGCAAGCTTGACTGGGGTCATGTACCATCTATAGATCATTTTCATTATATTCTCTTTTAAGGCACTACATGCCGTGAATTTAATACCTGTGGTCCATAACTGCTCCCAGTCAGCAAACATAATATCATGACCGATGTCTTGTGCCCACTTAATCATAGCTGATTTGACCGTTTCATCCTGTGTGTTCCATTTTAGCAGCAGATTATACATTCTAGACAGATTCTTAGTATTGGGTTCTAACAATTCTGTTTCTAGCTTTGACCTCTCCTTCTGGAATCCTAGTTTCCTGTCCTGCTTAAATGTCTCATTAATCTGGTAATAATGTAACCAGTCTCGGACTTTAGGTTTTAATTTCTCAAAACTCTGTAGTCTCAACTTTTCACCATCATATTCTATAATTTCGCAGTATTTTGGCCAGTCTGAATCCATGTTCAGTCTTTTTACCGCCTTAGCTTCCATTGGTGACAACCACCTGGGGGTTTTACTCTCCAACAAATCTTTATATCGATTCCATACATTATACAGTGCTTTCCTGACAATATGGTTTTTAAAGTTTCTATGAACCTTTACCTTGTCATGCCATAAGTATGCATGCCAACCAAAGTTGTTATCGTAGCCTTCCAGATCCAAGATATCTGTATTCTCAAGAAGTAGCCATTGTTTCAGCCAGCAAAAAGCTGCTGCCTCATAATAAAGTCTTAAGTCCGGCAGGGCGAAGCCCCCTCTATCCTTTGCATCAGTCAAAATCTTAAATTTTATTCTGGGCTTTTTGCCCTGCCAGACAAATTTAGATATATCTTTCTGCCACTTCTTGAAACAGTCCATCTTGTCTAAAATTTGCAGTGTCTGGAACAAAAATAACAATCTCGGCAATACATTCATCTTGATAACAGCAATTCGGCCTAACAAGGAAAGTCTCAGCCTAGACCATATATCAAAATCTTTCTTCACTTCCAACCAACATTTCTCATAATTATCTTTGAATAGGTTCACATTCTTAGATGTTAAACTCACCCCCAGATATTTCACTCTTTTTGCAATTTCCAAACCGGTTTCTCTTTGGAAACTATCTTTTTCCCCCATCGTTAGATTTTTTTCCAGCACCTTTGTCTTATGTTTATTTAATTTAAAACCTGCTACTTGACCAAATATTTCAATTAATTCCAGAACTCTTTTTGTACTGGCTTCTGGCTGTTGCAATGTCAAAACTAGGTCATCTGCAAATGCTCTTAACTTATAATGTTTAGTTCCGACCTGTATTCCTTTAACCAGCTGGTCCCTTCTAATCATATTCAGCAAAACCTCCAGTACCGATATAAACAATAGGGGGGATATTGGGCATCCTTGTCGTGTCCCTTTCTCAATTGGGATCTCGTCCATGACCATACCATTTACAATTAGTTTAGCCTTTTGCTCAGAATATATTGCACCTATACCGTTTTCAAAATTTTGGCCTACCCCCATCCCTTGAAGATTCCTCTTCATAAAGCTCCAGCAAATATTGTCAAAGGCTTTCTCTGCATCCACAAAAATCAACACAGCTTTTCTATTTATGTCAGTTTCCAGAAGTTCCAAAATGTCTATAATATTCCTCACATTATCTGACATTTGTCTGCCTGGTAGAAAGCCTGTTTGGTCCCTGTGAATCTCCTCTAACAAAACTTTTTTAAATCTTTTTGCTAAAATGTCTGCAAAAATTTTGTAATCCACATTCAAAAGTGATATAGGGCGGTAGTTCTTAACTTGATGTTTCTCAGTTTCTGTCTTCGGTATAAGTGAAATGAATGCTTCCTTCCACGATTCGGGAGCCTTTTTCCCCTCCAAGATTTGGTTACAAACTTCTTTCAATGCTTGTACTAACCATTCCTTCAATGCTTTGTAGTATCTCGCGGTCAGCCCATCTGGTCCTGGTGATTTCCCTAGTTGCATATCCTGAATGGCACCCTCTATTTCTTGATCTGTAATTTTCTCATTCAAACTCCTTCTGTTTTTTTCCGAAATTTTTGGCAGGCCGTGTTTTTCAATAAATTCTTCTATCTCTTGTTCATTCTTTGGCCCTTGTTTATACAGTTTCTTGAAAAAACTTTGAAAACAATTACTTATCTCATTTGGTTTATTAATAAACTTCCCATCTACTTCGAGTGATGTCACCGTATTCAACTTTTGTCTCTTTTTCAATTGCCATGACAGTAGCTTCCCACATTTATCTGCTGACTCGAAGGTCTTTTGCCTCATTTGTTTTATTTTCCATTCTATTTCCTGATTCATCAGTTCCATATATTGTGTTTGATGAAACTTTATTTCTCTTAAAATCTCATGAGACTTAGGTTTAGATCTAAGTTTCTTCTCCCCTTCTTTTATTAGGTTCCAAATTTTCTCTTTCCTCTTATTCTGTTTTTTCCTCTTTATTGAATTCTGTTGTATTAGGAAGCCACGCATCACGGCTTTGCTTGCGTCCCAAATTACTCTTTTTTCAACATCTGATCTCAGGTTTATCTCGAAGTAATCTTTAAGTGTCTTTTGGGCCTTTTTACAAATTGCTTCATCTCCAAAAAGGGTGTCATTCATTCTCCATCTAAAGGTTCCAGCTGTTGTCAGTCTCATTTCCATCTTTACAGCATTATGGTCGGAGCAGGTTTTTGGGCAAATTTCTGTTTTTTTAACCCTTGATGCCAGATTGCTAGAAATCCATATTTGGTCGATTCTAGTCCATGTCATTTTTGCTTCAAAGTCCCCTCCCTTTCCAGAGGGTTCCTAGTTCTCCAAATGTCAATCAAGTCCATAGTGTCAGTCAGTTCAAAAAAAGTCTTTGGTAGTCTTCCATCCTTAGATATTACTTGTCTTTGGGCCTTGTCCATGTTTGTGGAAACAACTCCATTCATATCGCCAATCATTATAATTTTAAGGTCCAAAAAGTCCATTAAAGTCTCATGCAACTTCTTAAAGAACTCTGCCTTCCCCTCATTAGGTGCATAAACTCCTACAATCAAAATCTTTTCTCCTTGAATTTGAATTTCCACTGCCAGGTATCTTCCTTGTTCATCCTTAAAGATCATTTTTGGCTCCAATTTTTCCTTAACATAAATCACTACTCCTCTTTTCTTGACTCTATCTGATGAAATAAATTCTAATCCTAGTCTCTTGTTCGTTAGAAGTTTTCTATGTGTCCTGGCAATGTGGGTTTCTTGTAAGCAGATTACATCTAAATGTTCTTTCTTTAATATATGAAACACTTGGCCCCTTTTTCGGGGATGGTTTAGACCATTACAATTCCAGCTCAGGAGTTGCAGAGACATTTTTATTGCTGGGTACCTCTTCCACCGACTGCACCCAGTTCTTGCTCCTCCTCGGTCGGTGCTTGGTTCAATCCAAATGATAGGTTTGAAATGTCCGGTATTTCCCTCTCACTCACAGTTCCTTTCTGAAGATCCTCTGAATTTCTTTCCAGAAAATGTTCTTTATCCTGATTTGTTTTTATTTTAATTTTCTTCCCTTTAAAGTTGAAGGACAACCCTTGTGGGAATTCCCACCTGAATGGAATGTTGTTCTGTTTGAGTAAATCAACTATTTGAGTTCTGACCTCCAAAAATTGAGTTCTGACCTCCAAAAAGTGTTTAGGAATATCCTTGAAGATCTGTATCTGGGAGTTTTTAATGACCAAAGCCTTCTGGAAATGTAAATTCAATATTTTATCTCTTTCTTCCTTTGATCTCAAAGTGATTAAGCAATCTCTTGGTTTCTTGCCTTGCTTCCTGCCAATCCGAAAGGCTGTAGTTATTACAAATTCATCTTCCTCTCCATCTAGCTCATCATTCCAAAAGTCTTGAAATTTATCTGTAAGAAATTCCCCAAGCTTGTCCTCTTCCTCTTCTGGTACCAATCTCAGTTTCAGATTCTTACTTTTCCTCTCCAATTCCAAAAGGGCTAAAGCTGCATCATGTTCATGTACTTTCTTTGCAATAGGCGCAAATTTTCCCTTGGTTTCCTCAGCAGTGCTCCTGGCGCTCTCAGCTATTTTCCTTGTTTCCGTGCTCTCTTGAATTAAACGATTAATAGAGTCTGTATTAGATGATATTGTCGTTGTGTTCAAGTCCAATCTTGTTGTCAACTCCGTCAGTTTCTTAGAGTTCTCTGTAGACTGTTTAGTAAGCTCTGCAGACTGCTTAGTAAGTACTTCTAAAGATTGATTTATTCTGAGTAGAGCCTGTGTCATAGAATCCATTGATGCTGCTGTTGTTTTCTCCTGTGCAGCTGCTGCTCCTGATATGGAACCTCTTTTTTGAGCTTGTTTTTGAGCCTGCTTTGTTTTACTTCTTGTTGAAATTTCTTCCAGCGGGTTGCTCATAACTCAAGGTCGTTCACACAGGAAAGTTACAAGTGGAAAATCCCGCTGAATCCACCGTAATGCAACTGAAGCCCTCTAGAGGGAGAAATTGTATCCAAACAGAGGTAACAAATAGACAAAGAAACGGAAAGTTCCAAAAGCAAAAGTCCAACCAAAAGTCCAACCACAGTCCCTACTTTGTAGCACTTTATGGTATTGAAACTTTTATCCACCAAAGTCCCGTTATTATGTTTCAAGTAGGTCTTATTTTGTAACCGCGATCTTTTGACAGCTCATTTGACAGTTCCTTCTCTAGGCGATCGCTGCTCCGGCAGTCTGGCCAGAGGTGTCGGCAGCGGAAACTTCCCCGTTCATAACTCTTTCTTTCTTTTAGCAGGTTAAATTAGTTCTATTCCCCCCCCTTCCCCTGCTCTACAGGGGGGAGATCCTTTCGATGTCCGGTCTAATAGAGTTTAAAGTAACTTTCCTCTTAAATACAGCTCAATCTTTTCATTGCTCCGTCACTCATGCAGTTCCGGGAGGCTGACTTCCTTAATTTTGCCTTTCCCGTTTTCAGCCAAATCTTCTAATTTTTTAAAGTCCCGTTTCCTTAATTTTCCGTTCTTACTCACGGGTGTTGTTGTTGCCAATCAGTAGTTTCAGAAAGGAATCGGCGCTCTCCGTCAATGGCGACGCGGCTTCACTCCGCAAGCTGGGTAGCGATCCTCAGCACCGCGCTCGCCCCGATGCCGCTCCGGAGCCTTTAAAAAGGCTCTTTCACGATACCGGGGGGCGCAAAGGTGCCCACCGAATCTCCTTGTTCACAGGCTTCAGCGCCTGTGATTTTAGGGGTCCCCCGCTTGCCGTAGCGGGTAAGACCCGAACTCGCGGAGCAGTCCTGCCTCGGAGCTCGAGGCAAAGACCGCCATTAAACGCTGGCGCCGACCGGAAGTCTCCACTGGATCAATTTCTGTTCCTCTCATGGGGTGAATTTGTCCACATTGGCCATTTCCACTTCTATTTTGTCAACATTTTCTGGCATCCCGGCTTTACAGGATTATGGCACAGGGAGGACAATGGAGTGCAAATGTTCCAGACATATCCCTAGCAATTTGATTTCCTAGAACATAGCAAATATTTGCTTTCTTTTCTGACTTTTTCATGTGAGTTCAGGTTACTGAAAAAAATTCTTCCATTACTGTTTAATGCTATTTTAATAATAATAATAATAATAATAATAATAATAATAATAATAATAATATATGATTTGGTTCTTTTCTAGATGTGCTACAATAAGTTCTTTGCGTGCTGGCGAAACAGAAAGTTTTTACTGTGAATCATCAAAGGGCCAGTTTGTGACAGTTACCCTACCGGGGAAAGAATACCTAACACTTTGTGAAGTCCAGGTGTTTGGACGGAAGATAGAATCCTCTGGTACGTAGAAAAGATATTGTCATCTATTTGTGTGCAAAGAGACTGAGGCTGTGGACACACCAACAGAATGGTTGGGGCCCGTTCCACGGAGTGGGGGGGATGCACAGGGACACCCATTCTCAGGGATCACAGGTACGAGGAGGAATTGTGCTAAGACCGGACCATGTCATTACCAAGGAGGCAAGTTTAGTCATTGTTTGAAGTCTATCCCTGCCTCCGGGTCTGGTCTAGACCAGAAGGATACTGGAATCAACAAGGGAGACCCACATGCCAGGTGAATGATTCACAAGACGGCTGTCACCCACGACTTGGTCGTGGATGGAGGACTTGACCTGGCATGTGGTTCAATGAAACAGATGGGCCTGTCCTTGCTGCTGCTTGTCCACCAGGTTTCTCTTACGCACAGCAACCCAGGACATATGGGCGGGTGGGTGCTGCAGTGATATTTAGAAAGTCATTAGCTTACACCAGGTGTCCTATTGGGAAGACCCAGTTTTCTGAGTGCATGTTCTGGAAGGTGGGCGATAGGAGCAGTACAGGATTCCTTTTGGTGTACTGACCTCCCTGCTGCACCAAGGATTCCCTATCCAAGCTGCTTCAGGTCGTGGCAGATGTTCTCCTAGGGACACCTAGTTTGGTTGTCCTAGGGGATTTTAACATCCGTGCCGACACGCTCTTACAAGGGGCCCCTCAGAACTTCATGCAAAGTATGGCCTCCATGGAGCTGTCCCTGAATAAGTTTGGCCCAACTCAAAGTCGCGGACATGCTTTAGACCTAGTGTTCACCTCTATGAATGTGGGTGATCTGACACTAAGGAAAAGCGAAACAAAAGAAGTTCCATGGTCGGATCACTTTCTGGTGCATCTGGACTTCTCCACGACCCTTCCCATTTGCAGGGAGGTGGGACCAATTTGTATGGTCCGTCCCCACCACTTAATGGATCCAAATGGTTTCCAGAGAGTGGTAGGGAATGTTTTATTCCATGTTGATGGTCTTTCAGCTGATTCCCTGGTGGCCTGCTGGAATGTGGACTTAACCAGGGCTATTGACTGTCTGTCTCTGAAGCACCCTCTCCGATTGCATGGAACCTGGACAGCCCCATGGTTTCCCCAGAGTTGAGGGTGATTAAACAATCGCTGAAATGGCTAGAGTGCCAGTGGTGGAAATCTCATTTTGAATTAGATCAGACATGGGTTAGAGCTGAACGTTGAGCCTACAAAGTGGCAGTAGTGACACCGTAGAGGACCTTTCATCTGCAGAAGACAGCAGCAGGAGACTCTTTCAGGTGGTTTGCAATCTAACAGAACCACCTCTGCCGTTGGGGCCTGGTAAGGACCCCAAGATCTCCTGCAATGATATTGCAAATTTTTTTGCAGATAAAGTCTGCAAAGTTTGCAGAGTTGGAAGGAGGTAGACTCCACCTTCCACCCTGGGAGCAGGGCTGGGACAGAAGAGTGCTAGAGTCTTGTCTAGTCAAGTTGTATAGGATCGATTCCAATCTGTTACCTCCGAGGATGTGGACAGGCTGCTCGGACAAGTGAAACTGACCACCTGTCTCCTTGATTCTTGTCCACCCTGGCTCATAAAAGTGAGCCAGGAAGGGCTGGGCGATGGGCTCTGCAGGATGGTGACCTAGTGCTGGACCTTGGCACTCTGAGGTCACTATGCTCACAAGCACCAGAGTGAGAGTCTTTTGGTCTGGTGCTGTGGCATGAGGACTTGCTACAGAGTGCTGGACCAAAAATGGAGAGATCTGGCAATCAAACAGAAGCCAGGATTGGCTTCTGTGATTCTGGAATGTCCAGCTTCAATGGGGCAGTTGACGGGTAGAGTATACAGGCCTAAACTCTTACTTTCCATGCTCTGCTGCTACTAAGCCTGCAACTGAAATAATGGTTTCCCAAGATTACACCGAGGCTCCCCTTCCCTCCCCTTCCTCACTTGTAGGGGATTCACCCACTGCTGAGATTTTGTTTCAGCACCAGACAAATACCGTACCCTCCAACATGTTGAGGCTGAAAACTGAGATGCACATTTTTGGGCTCTACCATCTTGCATACGATTGTGATCTCACATGTTTTTAGGCACGGCGAGAGCATTAATTAAGAATTAATTCAGCTCTCTTAGTTTTTCCTACCTTGCGGTTCAGTGGTTGAAGCACAACACAACAAAATAGAAACTTTCCCCTTTCTTTCTTTCAGACACCAATGTGGCCCTCGCCGGAGAGGCTTCACAATCCAGCAACATCCACCCGCAAGGAGCCGCTGGAAATGCCATTGACGGGTCCACAGCCAGTGATTTTAACCAGGGATCCTGCACCCACACAGATTCTGAAAAGAATCCATGGTGGATGGTAGACTTGAAGGCACAATATCAAGTACTCCGTGTCACTATCACCAATCGGAAAGACTGCTGTGCTCAGCGTCTTAATGGGGCTGAAATCCGAGTTGGGGACTCTGCAGAGAGAGGAGGCACCAGAAATCCTAGGTACTGTATCCGGATCGGATGCTTTGTAGCCAGGGAAGGGGAAGCTGCGGCCCCTCAGGTGTTTTTGGAGTACCACTCCCATCATCTTGAGTCCGAGCAGGTGGGAGGTGGAGTCCAACAATATCTGGAGGGCCATGGGTTCCCCATCCTTTCCTTACATATAGAGATGTCATGAGGTACGCTTTTCTGTTCTGCCCTGTTTTCGCCACATGCAGGACTGTTTCCATTCCACAGCAGTTCGCTTTCTGCCAAAAGCTAACTTACTTTGTCTTGCTGTCTGCTGTGGCAAAACTACAGAAGTTATATAATTTAGTATGTATATTAGGCAGGTTTCATTGTCCTGTTCTGCCATGCCAGCATACCTCCGACAGTAGTACACGAGACTTTTAATCTCAGGCTCATGGGTTCAAGATTCCTAAATTGCAGGGGGTTGGACTAGATGACCCTTGTGGTCCTTTCAAACTCTGCTGTTCTATGATTCTATGATTTCATTGGAATGGAAATGCAATGCAAATCGGGGAACATGATGTAGTCAATTACATACTGGTTTTGGACTGATCAGCAAATACTGATCATATCCACTGGATCAATTTCTGTTCCTCTCATGGGGTGAATTTGTCAACACTGGCCATTTCCACTTCTATTTTGTCAACATTTTCTGGCATCCCGGCTTTACAGGATTATGGCACAGGGAGGACAATGGAGTGCAAATGTTCCAGACAGATCCCTAGCAATTTGATTTCTGAAAACATATCAAATATTTGCTTTCTTTTCTGACTTTTTCATGTGAGTTCAGGTTACTGAAAAAAATTATTCCATTACTGTTTAATGCAATAATAATAATAATAATAATAATAATAATAATAATAATAATAATATATGATTTGGTTCTTTTCTAGATGTGCTACAATAGGTTCTTTGGGTGCTGGGGAAACAGGCAGTTTTTACTGTGAAGCATCAAAAGGGCAATATGTGACTGTTACCCTACCTAGGAAAGAATACCTCACACTTTGTGAAGTCCAGGTGTTTGGACAGAAGATAGAGACCCCTGGTAAGTAGAAAAGATATTGTCATCTATTTGTGTACAAAGATCCCAGCCTGTGGACACACCCTGTATTTAAAACACATTTAAATGCATGACTTTCCCCCAAGAATCCTGGGATCTTTAGTTTAGGATTGGCTTCTGTGATTCTGGAATGTTCAGCTTAAATGGGGCAGTTGACGGGTATAGTATACAGGCCTAAACTCTTACTTTCCATGCTCTGCTGCTACTAAGCCTGCAACTGAAATAACGGTTCCCCTGATTACACCCAGGCTCCCCTTCCTCACTTGTCGGGGATTCATCCACTGCTGAGATTTTGTTCCTCCCAATTGTTACGATTCTAGTCAAGACATACCCACTTGGAATGTACAAACTGCACAGGGACTTTCACCCCAATAGCCAGAAAGCAACCACTCTGAGACAGGTGGAGGTGGGCAGATGAGGACCCTTTCCCATCATCAACTGAGGAAGCTCAGTGTGTCAGAATTGGACAGTTCTTGTTTTGGATGTAGATCCATATAATCTTCTCCCTATCTTGAATTCTGCAGGACAGCCTGTGTGAAAAGGAAGAAATATAAGTTCAAAGTAAGTTCATTTTCACTTCTCTTCAAATTCACTGACCTCAAATTTAGGCCTACCTCATTTTTTTGCAGAGGTTTATAAGGGCTGGTTCTGAACTCTGCCTTGGACTGAATTTTGGGTGAAATTTTGGGCTTACACTTAGACAGATCCCCCAAATTTGGCAGAGAGGCTTGCTTCAAATTGGCACCATTATTTCACATGCTTAACAGCTACCAATCTATAGGAAGTGAAGTTTTAGGCTATGCAGGTCTGACTTCAGTCACTTCCAAACAAAATGTATATTGATCAATCGCCCTGATTTGTTTTCACAAAACTTGCACAGAGGTTATACGGCATCACCATCAAGGGATTATGATGAATTTCCACTATGGTTTCACCTCATTTTTCTTACTGTAAACATTGGGGGGAGGGTTGGGGGGGGGAGCAGATTTGTTGTACAAGAGCTGCTTATGGTTGCCAAAACAGTTTCCATTGGTTTAGGTGTACTGAAGGATAGCAGTGTGAAAGGGACCAGCTAGAATTTGTTGAGATTTGCGATTCTGTTCTTTAATCAGCTATTTTTGCCTTTTTTGTATTCTAGATCTGTTCGGCACAGCTTTCCCTTTTCCTGACGAAACAGACAAAAGCTATTATGTCTTGGATTCCACACACTAGTACTGGCAGCATTTATTCTTTGTGAGAGATTAGTTCCAGAGTTACAGACATGAAATCCCTTTTCTTTCCTGTTGGTACTACAACAAATTCAATGTCTGGCAAGAGACAAAGGAACCCTCGATTTAGACCTGAGCAGTACCACAGTCTGCTCACCTCAAATCTGCTATCCACAGCCCTGTCCTATTAGGCACATTTCCTAATAGGAATTCTCTTTATCTTACTATTCTCTATGATTTAGGATGTCTGTCTGATTTTTATTTTCAGAAGATTGTAGGCTGAAAATGTATTATACGTGTTATAGATCAACATCATCTGATTTATTTTCACATTTCCATGTTTGTATGTACAAGGCAGCAATACATAAAGAAGAAATAAATATGTAAGTGCTTCTTGTATTAACATAGAGATTAAATATGGTTGTGCCTCAATTTTTTTCATTTGTTTGTTTTGTATTGGATCCTATTGACTGGAAGAAGAAAACAGGAGACTTGGATCTGACAGCTGTCTACATATAGTTCCATTTGATTACAGTATTAAGAAATGGGCCTTAGCTTAGTAGTAGAGCCTCTGTTTTGCATGCAGAAGATCTTGGGTATAATCCCTGGCGCCTCCAGCTAGGGCTGGGAGAAACTCGCGCCAGGAGCCCTGGAGAGTCGCTTTCAGTCAGTGTAGACAATATTGAGGTAGGTGGACCAATGGTCGGATTTCCTATAAGGCCAGCTCTCTCTGTGTGTCTGTGTATAATGTATATATTTATCAGGTTCAATTCCTACCAGGATCTTGGGCTGTAGCACACCCCTCTCTGCCTGATGCCCTAGATAGAGTAGATAAGATTAGTCTGCCAGCTGAAGTTAGCATCGTTGGTGAGTGTCCTCCTCCTCCTGCATGTGGATGGCTCTGTTGCATCTGGAATATTGCTTTGTAAGCAATCTTTTGTAAGCATCCACTTTCTTTCTGCTCGTTGCAGAGCATAGGCTGTCTTGCATGCACTGGCTTTGTGGGGGAGATGGTGGGTTAAATGGGAGGCCCCCATCTGTATACAGAGAATTGTAGCGGGTGACTTTAAACTATAACATAGTTTCCTCCATAGCAGAGCATCTACCTGCTGTGCAGGGAAAAACCTCTCATTTCAGTGGCCTTGCAAAAAACAAAATATGGGTGTGCAGTGGTGTAGCTTCTCAATGTGAACCTCAGGTCAGACTATTGAGCCATCTTGCTCAGTACTGTCCACAGTCACAGGCAGTGGAATCCAGGGTTTCAGCAGATGTCTCTTTCAGCCCTGCCGAGAGATGCCAGAGACTGAACCTAGCAGCTTCCACATGCAAAGTACTGTAGGTGCTGTAATCCTGAGGGCTGGCCCTTCCCCAAGTCACTAGCTGGTCAGCACAGCCACCAGAGAATATCTACCACGGCCACCCACCACACAACCATTTATCCATATGCATCCTGCTAATTCCATGATGTCATTAGGGCAGCTACTACCCTAGCTGCTTGCACTATTCTTTTAAAAGCTGGGTTGTTCTCCCGCCTGCTGTGCATCCCAGACAATCAGAAAGCAGCAGTTCTATAGAACATTTCATTTCCAAAGTAATTGTGATGATTGGCTGAGATCATACCTTATTTTCTCTACATTCACATAAGACTCTGAAGATTCAGTCATCTGGCTAGCATAGTGTCACCAGTTATTTCAAGAAGAGGAAGGGTAGTGTATTCCCTTTGGGAGATGACTACATTACCTTTGAGTCAGGAATAGTGTCTCTGTGTGTGTGTTAGTAAATGTGCTTTGGGAAAAGCGAACACATAATGTTCACTTGCAAGGATTGCTTCCTGAATACGATACAAGCTGCACTGTCCCCAGTCAGTTTCCAGTGTGTCACATCCTTCTGAATTAGTCGGGCAGGGAGGGGGGTGGTGGTGGCAGCAGAGGGAATGTCAGGAAACGACAAATTCCTGGTGTGATGCAAAGCAGTCCCAGGGGGGCAATAGGACTGTAGTAAGTATAAATTTGGCTTGTCCAGAAACAGCCTGAGAGTCATTCTTGGGAACACTGGATTGAACTGAAAACCATGGTAGGTGGGATTATTCCTTTGTCCTCAAAAACTCTGTAGCTTTGTCCTGGTTTCTGCTAGTTTATAAAATAATGGAGTTTACCAAAAAAGAGAGACCCTATTTCTTATCCCACTGATTTAAGCAGAAGGTAAAGTCAATGATTTTAATAATCCTGCTTTACTTTCTGTCATTCTTATGGGTCACCACTTAATTGGTGAAACTTCCAACCTGTGTGATATGCTAAAACAAGCAGGTAGATGATACACAGTGCTTGTTTTGAAGAGTATTAAGGACAGGTTTTTATTACTTTGGAAGATACCTCCAGATGACACCTTGTGTTATTGTACAGCATTAAAAATGAATGAATCCATAAACAAACTAGATAAAGAAGCAAAAATGATTGTATGGTCCTCTTGCCCTTGGAAAAGTCATCCAGAAGGGGAAATGTTAATCCAGGGGGAATCAATTAATTACAATTTAAGAATTAGTAAGTAAGTCCAGCAAATGAATATGGGATATTAGAGAAGATGGGTTTGCTAGTAAGTGCCAGGAATCTTGCTTTTGAGTGGCTATGTTGTGGAAGTTTCACTCTGAGATGTTTTTTGACAGAATAGGTTGTGTGTGTGAATTATCTGCATGTCCTTCCTTTCTTTTCCCTGTGGGCTGTAGACACTTCTTGTTTGATAAGCCCCAGGGCATCCTGCTCTCTATATTGGCATGCTACAATCTACTGCATGAGCACTTGTCAAACGTGACAGGGTGACATTAGATTAGGGCTGTGGCTGGTAGCGTGCATTTGATAAGACAAGCAATGAGGGCAGATAATTCTTTGGTGTGTGATACGAAGCACTGAAGGAGAGTGACAACCAAATATGCCGTTGTGCCCAGGCCTTTGACAGACATAACGGTTTGTATCTAACTTTAATTATATACAGACAATTTTCAGAGGGGGTAGATGTGTGCTAAATCTGTTGCACCCAATAACAACAAATAAAGGGGTGAGGTGATCAGACTCCAGCATTGCTGGATCACATCAAGGCTTTTCTAGTCCAGCAATCTGTCTCCTACAGTAGCCAACTTGTGCCTATGGGAAGTCAACAAACGGGACATGAGTGCAATAGTGCTCTCTCACTGTTGTTCTCCAGCAAGTGGTATTCAGAGACATCCTTTATCCTTACCTTTAGAGGCAAAGTCTGATAGGATCTGCTCAAAGGAACCACTGGTGCTTTTAGGATCTAGCTATACAGTGGTACCTCAGGTTACAGACGCTTCAGGTTACATATGCTTCAGGTTACAGACTTCGCTAACCCAGAAATAGTACCTTGGGTTAAGAACTTTGCTTCAGGATGAGAAAAGAAATTGTGCAGCAGCGGGAGGCCCCATTAGCTAATGTGGTACCTTGGGTTGAGAACAGTTTCAGGTTAAGAACGGACCTCCAGAACGAATTAAGTTCTTAACCTGAGGTACCACTGTACTAGGGGGAAAGGTGGTCCCAGATGCATCTGCAGGCCTGGCTGTCAGAGTGTGCTGTTACCTTTCTAAATGCCCTTCTCTCTCCCCTCCCCCCAGCTTCCCATCAAGGTTATGGAGGACAACTTCCTCCCTCACACTTTTGATCCTACACATCACTTCCATGTCGTACTGCTGGATCAGAGAAGCAGGCTTCGGGAGCACATCAGGAGTCTCCGGGAGATTTCACGGAGAATCAACAAACTGCACAGACGCTCTCTCATCGCCAATTTCACTGGGAGTTCGTTAAGCGCCGCAGGTGCCATCGTGGCCATCGTGGGGCTGTCCTTGAGCCCTGCAACATTAGGGGCATCCCTTTTGGCTTCCGGGGTGGGCCTAGGAGTGGCGGCTGCAGGAGGGGCCGTCACGGTGACTTCCGACCTCTCCTTAGTCCTCTCTAATTCCAGGGAGGTGAGGAAGGTCAAGGAGATTGCAGTGAGCTGCCATGCTCAGATGAGAGAAATCATGCACTGCCTGGAATTCTTGCACCGCAGTCAAGGCCCGACGGATCCTAGGTTACTGCTGGCTGAGAGAAACGCCTCCGTCACACTGTACAATTCCATCTGCTTCATGGTGTTCTGCGGCCCCCACAGCTTCCTGGTCCCTGAGCACAACGAAGAGGTGACCAAAGTGAGTCATGCTGTGCTCAAGGCAAAAGTCCAGAAGCTGGCAGAAAGCCTAGAAGCCTGTGCAAGGCCCATGGATGAGATCTGCGAACTTTTGGAGAACAGGAAAGAATCCCCGCTGAAGACAAGAAGAATAGCACTCTAGGAGGATGTCCAGGGACAAAATCACCCACATCCTCTGAAAACGACAAAAGGGGCCTAAAAGACCTAAAACACACTGTGTTATTCCTATTAGGATTGTGCCAAATCAGAGTTTTCTCCAGGTATTTCTCAATAATAGCAGCCAACACCCCTTAGGGACTTGGTCTGTATTGCTCTCCTGTTATGTCTGTGCACAGCAAATAGAAATTGTAGCTACACAAGTGCTGATCTATGCTATCAGCACATTCCAAAGTCTGGTGTCTGCATATGGCTGTCTCACAGCACATCATACCTTGCTTTTTTAGGGGGGTTGGGGGAGACTTCCACATTTCTCATTTGGTGCTAAAACACTGAACTCAATGCAATTAATGCTTCTGCATGCATGTACTCCAGCATACTTTCCTCCATAGCTGTCAACTTTTCCCTTTTCTTGCGAGGAATCCTATTCGGAATAAGGGAATTTCCCTTTAAAAAAAGGGAAACATTGACAGCTATGCTTTCTCCCCCCCCCCCCAGCCCCACCTACACAGGGTAATCAGGAGAAGTGGACGGGGACACTTGCCAAAGCTCTGATTAAATTTTTCTCCCACAGTGCTGAGCTAGGTGAAAACTGTGGTCGTGAGGGAACCAGAGCCAGCCTAGGAAGGAAATGGCTACAGATTCCAGAACTTGCAGTTTCCAAAGCTCTGTGAGGCAGATAATGAGGGAGTCAAAGGCCAGAGAGCCTGAATGAACCTGATTATTTTCTCGTGATGTTCTTAGTAGCGGATGGGAATTGCACACGCAAGTGCGGCAGGAGTTTAATCAGTTTGGCTTTTGTTTGTCGCTCAAACTTCATCCACTCTTTATCATGCATTCTTCCAGTACAGGCAGGCAAATTAAGGCACCTGAGGCACTGCTCCGCTAACTTCAGTCTTAGAATCATAGAGTGGGAAGGTCCCCAGAGGGTCATCTGGTTCAACACCCTGCAATGTAGGAATCACAGCTAAAGAATCCCCATAATTCCTCTTGATTCTTCTGTGCTTATTCCTTCAAACCAGCCCTGGGAGGGGGGGCTTCCTGCCTGCTTCCTTCTCACTCTTGCTTTTGCCCTTGTAGAACTCAACAGGGAAGAGGACGGGGACCAAGGTTGAATCAGTGCCTCCACCTGCTATTGACTGTGGCTCAAATATGGTTGGCCTCCCTGCCTTCTGCCCTACCAAACTAGTAGGCAACAGCTGCCATTCCTAGTTTTAACTATCACCTATCTAAAGTGGGTGCCCCCCCCCATGCTCAGGGACATGGTGTATTGATGTATTTTTGTATTTATTTGTTTTGGGTAATTTAAATGTGGATTTGAAGTTTCTATTTAAAGAAATAATAATACAGCCACTCCAAGATGGAGCAGCTCATTCTACAGAGCCAAAGTTTGTTATATCTGAGGCACGGAAATATCCTTGTGTGATGTCCCCTTCCCCTTGTCCGTTCCCCACAGACCCCACCATCAAATGACCTGTGAAAGAAGAGCAGATGGGACTAGCAATTCACGTGTGAATTTTTTTAAAAAGCCACTTCACCCTTTTTTCGAAAAGTGGAGAACTGAACTTGCAATTAGAAAAATGAGCAACCAAGGGAAACCAAAGCTGACAGACACATTTCCCCATCCCTACTCTAAGACAGAGCTTATGATATGCAAATGTTTGTAAGTATATGCAGATGTGAGGGTGACTTGTGATGTCAGTTTTGTGTCTTCAAAACACTGCTGATGAGCAAGAACTAAGCAAAAGAATTAAGTAGAAGATGGGACAGCTGTTCTTGTTGGCATCAATTTGTCTAGAGAGACAATGGAATAGTGTACCATCGGGGGTACAGTCAAACCATTGGAGAGTTACAGCGCCTGTTGTGGCTGTAGAGACCAATATGGGAGAGATATGTTTTATTGCAGCTGGGGCAGATGAAAGCATTCGGTTGTGCTGTTACAGGTACATTATGGCGCTTCCTCTCTCCACCTTTCTCCCAGCGGTCATTTCTCCTCTGGTTACTTCTCCTCTGCGGGATGGTATCCCTAGGAAAACAGCAATGAAAAGTTGGAAGAAAGAAGAGGTAGAACTGGGCAGTGGGTACGTTGCTTACGAGGGCAAAATAATTTTACATGAGTAGTGGGGAGACACTGCATAATGGTGCGGGTGGCCTGTGAAGATAAGGAGATGGTTTGAAAGATGCATGTAAGCTCAGACGCAGGTTTACCAACTTGGTGAGACTTAGGCCATAGATTACACACAGTGATGCTATACTTCAAAGATTACACACAGTGATGCTATGCTTCAAAGACCTGTTTGATGCTCTTTATTTCTTCGCTTGTGGCTCAGGTGAAAGGAGACACATTATAATCTTAAAGTGTGGAATGGTGGGCAAGAGACAAGATTTAAATGCACTGGATCCTAAGGAATTTGGGTACGGGGTGAGCTTCCTCTAAAGTGATCCTTGACTTTCTGCTCTTTGGGGGAAGGGACAAGAGAAGTGGCCAAAAGGATCTGCTTGCTATTTTGGGTATTTGTAAAACCAAGGAACAACTTGCACAGATAACTAACTCTGATCCAATACAAAATACAAATTAAATGAATGAGCACAAAGTAACCTTGTGTCTGTGTCTATTTGTATATATAGTTTATTCACAAAATTGCTTCTTCAAACAATGGGAATGTCACAGCAACCTTAGTGGAGGCAGGCTGCTTTGAATATAGTTAATGGAGAGTTAAAGTGCATTCATAATAATGCATTTATTTTCAAACTTGCAGGTTGTGTAGGTATTAAGGGGTGCAAAAATAAGCACACTGGCTGTCTCCTTAAATCAAAGCAGAATCAATCTGCTTCTTTACAAGTTCTTCTCATGAGGGAGCTTTGGACTTCTGGACTCACTAATGCTATCTGTCACACAGAGTGCTTGTTTAGATTTCCTGCCTATTGCCTATTGTTATATAAGGGCAGGATGTAGCATGGTTGGACTCCAGTAACTGAGGGCTCAGGGACGTCATCATTTCTACAGTGCTCACGCACGTAGCCAGGAGTTTTTGCAATCATGCCACTTGGGTATTGGAGATCCTTCAGTATCCAGAATCAGTCCCTGGGGATACTTTGCTGTGACTTTCTGAAAATCACTGCCAACCAACTGCTAGGTTTAGGTTTGGCAAATAGTCCACATCCAAGGAAGAACTGCTTCTGATTTTATTTGGTATTATTAATCATAAGGATTTATACCAGCCCTTCAACAAGTTTCCTTTTGCAAGATTTGCAGGCAAATCTCTTAGGCTCATTTATTGAATCTAATATCAAAAGGCTGGGTAAGATGTTGCTGTGTGAGTCTGTGAAGAACCCTCTACTTTCATACAGTTTGTGACTTTTAGTCCCCTCCCTGCTATTTTGTTAAAACACATGTACAAGTGAGGATTGCTGCCACGTTTTTAGAAAGACACTTGGGAGGTGCACTTATGAGCATGCACAAAGGGAATGCTTCCTCGACAATCCAGAAACCATCAAACTGAGCTATGTGATTTAGTGTCCTTTGCTAGCCTGACCCAGCAGTGGCTAGAGGGCTAAGAGTATACCTTGGAGGACTGGGTTCAAAGGGCCACTTACCCACAAAACTTTGCTGCGTGACTTTGAGCCAGTCACCTCAGCCTAGCCAACAGGGTTGCTATGAGGCCTCTTTTGTGTTGACCTCTTTTTGTGCAACTTAATAAAATAATAAAAAAAATTAAAAAACAAATGCAAGCCAATTAAATACAGCATCAGCTTCAGAAGATGTAACTAAAAACTTCATTTAAAAAAATGCTTTCAACAGCTTTGTTGTTTCTATGATAATAAAAGATAGGGAACTATACAGTGGTACCTTGGGTTAAGAACTTAATTCGTTCTGGAGGTCTGTTCTTAACCTGAAACTGTTCTTAACCTGAAGCACCACATTAGCTAATGGGGCCTCCTGCTCAGTGGCGTAGCATGGGGGGTGCAGGGGGGGCTGGCCGCACTGGGCGCAACATCTGGGGTTAGGGCAAATCCACGGGTTAAGGGGCGCAAATCCACGGGTTAGGGGGCGCAAATTACTTGCCTTGCCCCGGTGCTGACAACCCATGCTACGCCACTGCTCCTGCTGCTGCCATGCCGCCAGAGCACAATTTCTGTTCCCATCCTGAAGCAAAGTTCTTAACCCAAGGTACTATTTCTGGGTTAGCGGAGTCTGTAACCTGAAGCGTCTGTAACCCGAGGTACCACTGTAGTTGCTTTTTGACTCCCCCCATTATGGTGCCCCAATGGAACATTACAGATCCCAACACATCAAAACTAGTTTATGTTTTATGTTTAGGTTTGGTTGTAAGTCGCTTTGGATTTTCCTGAACAAGATAAAGTAACTAACAAGTTCAATAAACAGACAAACTTAAATTGTAAATCACTTAGAGGTTCTATCAAGCAGAATATATATGTTGTTAAATAAATTTTGTTAAGTAAATATATGGATTTTGTTTTCCTTCCCCCAACTCCTCGGGATCTTCTAAAATTTATTTATTACACGACAAAAGTGCTCCCTTTTCTTTCCAAACTCGTCATCCCCGCAGCTATTTTCCTCTTGTTAGTTCCCGACCTCGCTTGCCCTCCAGAGGTGAACTGCAAGTCCCAGAACCCTCCGCGCGGACAGCAGCCCTCGCGGCTTTTTGGACTACAGAGATAATAGAATGAAGAGTACCACATCTCTCATTATAAAATGTACTGTATATAAACTTTTGAACGCTACACTGGAATCCATTTTAAAATTTCACCAGGGGAGGAAGGCAGCGCTGTCCATAAAAATTAATGAGAAAGCCGGGATTTTACTTGGCTGTGACTAGGCATCAGCGCACCCACATCCGAACAAAAAGGAGTAGTAAAAAGGAGCTCGTGGCTTTTCTAACGTAGTTCTTGCGTCAGAGTGCTTACTTATTTCATTAAAAAAGTTTTAAAAATTAGCTTAGCTAATGCCAATTCCCCGATATGACCCCCCCATATTGCAGCTTATGGAGAACGTGGCTGACAACCCTGCAGTGCAGTCCACTATTAAAATTGCAGTTCACATACCAGGCTGAAGGTGCGTTTGAATTCCTGGCTAAACATTCCGCATAGAAAATGCACTTTTAAGCTACAGCAAAGGTTAGTTTTGCTAGCACAGCGCTTCAGCCAGCCAGTGTCCTTCCCCCCTGGCATGCCACATGGATGGAAGCGCCCGTGCTTCCTTGACTAACACGTGGACGACTTGCGCTTTTATTTACGTACTTCTTTTTACAGTAATTGCATCGACACTTTTTTCTCCCGAGAAGCCCGAGAAGGGGTATGCATGGCTCGTCCCAGCTCCATATTACACTCATGATGACGACAACCCTGCGAGATATGTTGACTTACCCGAGATCACCCTGCGAACTTCGTGGCCGAGTGAGGATTCGAACTCAGATCTCCACCTATGTGCTGATCCTACACTCTCACCACTACACCAGAGACGTGTAGTTTTTGTTTTGTTTTAAGTGCTTCCAAACAATTACATTCGCCGCATGAAATAACCCCCGAGGCAGGCTTCTTTCCCCGACAAGCGCCTCCAAATTCCGGCACAATTTTCTCCATTGAAGGGGAAGACGGCTTCACTGCAACCGGAAGTTGGTGTCGCGTGTAACTCTACCCTTTTCCTATCTCTGCGGCTCAGAGGCTCGTTCGGAACGCGCTTGGACTACGAGTCCCAGGGTACCTCGCGGCAACCCGGAAAGCGAAGTGGGAGCCGAACGTGGCGGCCGGCATGGAGGGCGAGGGAGCCGTCGAGGAGACTGCGAAGACTTTCCAAGATCTGGTAAGCGGGGAAGACTCGTTGTCTCTCTTAGCTCCCGGCGACCCTTTACTTGCCCAGCGGTTTGACTTTTGAATTTTATTTTAAAACCAAGTCCAGCCATTGCACCGGAGTAGACGAAGCTGTCCCTCCGCTCCGTTCTGCTCCGTTCTGCGGAGGAGCTGCTGTGATGGGGGCAGCATTTCTGGAACCAGCCAGGCAATCGCAGTGCTCAAGGCTGGGGTCGCCCAGCTAGGTAGTGCTGTACAGCGTGGCAGTCATTTCCCACTAGATGCTTATACAAGCTTTCTTTCCCCACTGAGAAAATGCCCCGTTGAAACCATGGGAAAGCGCCTGTGCAGAGAAGGCTAGCGGAGTTATATTATACTTTAGTTGGTGAGGGTGTTTATGGCCTGGTTGGCCCAGCTCGCAGAATTGCTTAGTGGGTTTGCATATTGCTTTGAAACCGACAATGTCCTAAGGCACTGCAGTGGACAAGGCGAAAGGAGAAAAGATAAATGTGGTTTCCTGTGTGAAGGGATATTTTGCTACATGGTTGTGTGCTGCCGTCCTGCTAAGGAACTAAAATACAATTTCTCAGTTTTACCGTGACCCGGGTAAGGTCAGGTGTTTGGAGCAGGTGGTGCTGTGGTCTACTCTAAACCACTGAGCGTCTTGGGCTTGCAGATCAGAAGATCAGCGGTTCAAATCCACGCAACAGGGTGAGCTCCCATTGTTCTCTCCCAGCTTCTGCAAACCTAGCAGTTTGAAAGCATGCCAGTGCAAGTCGATAAATAGGTACCGCTCCGGCAGGAAGGTAAATGGCATTTCCGTGCACTCTGGTTGCCATCACAGTGTTCCGTTGCGCCAGAAGCAGTTTAGTCATGCTGGCCACATGACCCGGAAAGCTGTCTGTGGGCAAACACCAGCTCCCTCGGCCTGAAGCGAGATCAGTGCCACACCCCATAGTCACCTTTGACTGGACTTAACCATCCAGGGGTCCTTTAACCTTTTCCTTTTTGGGTGAGGAGAAGCTTGGCCTATCCACAGCACCAGTGTCTCTTCCCTTACTTTGCCTGTTTTTATTTTTTTAAAGTGTCCCATGTTTTCAAGTTATCAAAGTTTTGAGATGAAAATAGACTTGTAGCTAATCGAAAAGACCATGGTCAGGTTCACATTTAACAACCAAACCACGGCTTAGCCCAAACATGCAGTCTCCCTGCGAGGAGATTGCAGGCCAACCTTTGCTTAGATGACATGCTGCAGTATGCTAAAAGGACAGGAGACGATAGGTTGGTTTATCGAGTTGTGTGAACCAGGACTTCCTGGATTCTGAAGGTTGGGGTCCCTTGCTAATTATGGTTTCTTTTCTCTTTGGAATAATAGGGAGTGACCGATGTGCTGTGTGAAGCCTGTGATCAGTTGGGATGGAAGACACCGACAAAGATCCAAGTCGAGGCTGTTCCAGTTGCACTCCAAGGTGAGACTGGGAGCTGAAATTCAGGAAAAAGAGAAATCTCTTTCTAGAAATAAGAAGAGGCTCTCCTGTGTTTCTTGTATTATAGAACTGTATTGCCAGTCATTTGTATTACACAGACTTGGATCCATATGGAGTTCCCCTCACCTTGGACTATGAAGCAGTACAGCTTCCTGGTCTGTCCTGCGGCAGAAGTGTAAGTCTCCCCAACTCCACAAGTCTTCTGGCAGGGGAGCTATACCATTTGTGGGGAAGCCCCATCAGCAAGAAGTCAAGTGGGACCTGGGCTTTTTAAAGCAGTGAGACAGCCAAGTTCGTTCAAACCAAAAGAGACTGTGAGGAGATATGATAGGCATCTTCCAATATCCAAAGGGCTGCCACTTGCAAGATGGAGCAAGCTTTTTTCTCCTGCTCCAGAGGAGAGGAGCTGAAGCAATGGATTCAAGTTATAAGAATGGAGATTGCGACTAAGCATCAGGAATATCTTTCTGACAGTAAGAGCTGTTGAGCTCCCATGAGGCATGGTTGGCTTTTCTTCCTTAGAGGTTTTTAAGCAGAGGTTGGATGGCCATCTGTCATGGAAGCTTTATTTGAGATTCCTGCATTTCAGGGGGTTGGACTCAATAACCCTCAGGGCCCCTTCCAACTCTACAATTCTATGACTGAAATTATTATTATTATTATTATTATTATTATTATTATTATTATTATTTGTACCCCACCCATCTGACTTGGTTGAAAATGCTTTAATGTTATTTGTCAGGAGAGACTTCCATTTTCATTAACTGCCCTCCAAAATGTCACCTGTACAATAAGACAATTAAACAGAGAGGGGAAATGTCTTTTGAAACTCTTCATGGAGTGTTTAGTAGTGCAGATATCCACTGCTTCTACTCTTCCTGTGCCAGCTTCTTTTGGTAAGAGCCAAGGTTGAGGAGCTGTTAGAACAGGGGTCTTGTACAAACCTTCCATGGCCTGTACTCTGTATCTTCAAATAATACGCTTATTACATTGGTTGATGTTTCTTAAGTCATGTTAGCTGATTTCAAGCTGTCACTAGTGCAAAGATTTCTGTTCTAGTGCTGCTCTTGTTACTTTCCAGAACTGCTTTTGAATGTCCTCCATCTGTGCTGTTGTATTCCTTCAGCCCTGCATGTGACACACCTCTTTTCTTGTAGGCCGTGACATCATTGGCTTAGCAGAGACTGGATCTGGAAAAACGGGGGCTTTTGCATTGCCCATCCTTCAGGCACTGCTAGAGACACCTCAGCGCTTCTTTGCTTTGGTCCTTACCCCGACCCGGGAGTTAGCCTTTCAGATCTCTGAGCAGTTTGAGGCCCTTGGATCTTCCATTGGTGTCCAGAGTGGTGAGTGGCCTTGCTGCAGTGCTAAGAATTAGCAGAAAACAAAATGGAATTTGCAAGGGGAAGAAGCAGTCGCATGCTTTTCAAAATAAGAATAGTAAAATATCAGATTCAAGAAATGGGACTATATCCCACTTCAAGGTGTGAATCTTAGTCTGCCTCTAGTAGAGGTGGATGGAGCAGCCTAGTTCCATTCCTCATCGGTTTTGCATGCATTCAATCCATAAATTTGTTCTATCCTGTTTTTAAAAACGATACAAAAATACTTACATTTGTGTATGTTGTGGGGTTTTTTTTTTGTTTTGCATTTCTTTTTACACATTTTTGAAGCCAAAACTGCTTTGCAAAATTTGGGAAGGTTCGCAGCCTCATTGTTAATTGTGTTCTGGTCTGCATATGAATGAAGGAACTGCATATTAGGTGGGTTTGTGCTAAAACACACCCATGCCTACCTTATGATCAAAAAGTTAACACTGGAAGTTTCTGGCAGTTTCTCTTAAAAACAAAGAGGCAAGCAGAGAGAGATTTAATTAGGTGGGACTTATTTCACTCTCACCGTTAATATTTCTCCATGTGTATCCCCACTCCCTCCAAAAAATGTGTAAGCCATGCAAATGAAGAGTGCTTGGTTTGCACAATTTATTCCAGTTTCATAATCTAATTGCCTTTTAAGCATCAAACTTGTTTGTTTTGGATTCATTATTTACCTCTTGCAGGGTTTTTTTTCTGGATATGTACCAGTTGATTGTTTTGGTTGGAGCTGCTTACACTAGTCCATATTGAATAGAATGGAAGCTTGGCTAAGACTTGCTTCCTGAAGCTAATGCAGGGTTCTTTTTTATAATATGTATTTGTCAGTGTTGTGGTGTCTTGTTCGAAGAATGCCTCTTAGCATCTAAACGTAGCAATCCAGTTCCAATACTAGGCTGTGCCTATGAGCAAGCTTGGCACTGGATAAGGGGCCTGAATTTTGCCTTTTATTTTCATGTAAAGGAGGTGATGGGGAGGGCGGCTGTGAACTGGCTCAATTTCAATGGGCTTCATTTAATTTTTCTTCTCTTTCTCCCCTCAAAGCTGTTATTGTGGGAGGAATTGACATGATGGCACAGTCTCTGGCCCTAGCCAAGAAACCACATGTAATAATTGGTAAGAAACAGGCAGCATCAGTGATTCAAATGATTGTAATGAGATCTTAATAATTCATATGAATGAGGCCTATTGCACATCTGTGTCTTTTACATCTGCATAAATGAGGTAATGAAAAGCAGTAGGCCAGCAAACATATCCTTTATTCATACTTCAGATACCTTCCCAGTTTAATGCTAAGCATCAGCCACAGGTCTTGTACTTTAATCTGAAACAGGAGCAGACATGGGAACTCTCCCCACCTCCCCCAACTTCATCCTAGGGTCCACATGGCTCAGGCAGAGCTTTTGCCTTTGAGCCACAAGTTTGCTCATTTATCATTTCTGATAAATTAATGTTTCTCTCATAAGTGTTAACTGATGTGTGCTTGACTGGAAGGGCTGGAGTATTTGTCATCTGGCTTGAGAGTGAAAAACTGTATTAGGTTGACCAGACTTGACTGCAACCTCCATGGAGCAAATCTCTCAAAATAACTTCTTGATTTACGTCAAGCCTCCTCCACCCCGCCCCCCACTGGGATACAACTAGCCATGCCGTATTAAACCTGCATAAAGTTCTGACTTAATCCATACTCCAGTGGCTGTGCTTACAAAGGCTTTTGGCAGAAGGAAGTCATGGGACTCTAAGATTTGGCAAATTGGAGTGAATGGGGGATACATGGCAATAGTGCCTTCTGTGTTGTGTTTCTTTTTGAATGCTCTGTTTGGTAAAGTTGAAAGTTTGTTTGGTTTTCTCCCGTAGCTACACCTGGCCGCCTTATTGACCACCTTGAGAACACAAAGGGCTTCAATTTGAGAGCTCTGAAGTATTTAGTTATGGATGAAGCTGACCGGATCCTCAACATGGACTTTGAGACAGAGGTGAGCACTGTCAACTGTTGTCGCCTTAGAATGGTCCTTTGCAACATCATGGAGATGGTGCTTTTCAAAACTGTTTAACGTGTACTTTAATCACCATCATCATTTAATAGATAAAACCACGCACAAGGCGGCTTACATGACAAGAATTAAAAACATAACTTACTCATTAACCAATAAATAAAATACATAAAAAGTACACAACCAAATTGAAACAATGTCCACATAATCATAATAAGATTGAAAAAGTAATAAAGATACAAAATTTAATATCAGTAACAAGAACAAAACCCAACCAAGCACCCTAAACAATACCACAGCCCAAGGGTCTGTTCAGCAGCTTTTGCAGCTGGAGTCAGTCCTGGTCACGCCCTTTCAGGCCAGGTGGAAGAAGGTCAAGGCAGGGAGCAGGTCTTCCTGAGCTCACAGCCAAGATGGGCTGTAGGACCTGCAGGTCAATGGGACTTGCCTCTGTTTGATTCCCTAATATGGAACACAGAGCCTCTGTTGTCTTCACCACTTAGCAGCTGACAGTATGGTGTCATGCTTCCTGTGTTTGTCTCTCCAGTGGATCCTTGTTGACTGTTGGGATCTGAAACATTCTCAGATACAGTGGACCCTCTAGTTACGTACTGCTCTGGATACATAACTTTCAGGTTATGAACATGGCAAGCCCGGAAGTGTATATTTCTGGGTTTCGCCTTGCGTGCATGCACAGAGGTGCTTAATCACGCCGTAGGCAGAAGCGGCGCCTCTGCCTACGGATTTTCAGGTTGCAGACAGACCCCCGGAATGAATTTAATTCGTATCTGGAGAGTCCACTGTACTAGGTTTTAAGATGTAGCAAGGCATTTGGATACTAGACTTGTAGTCTTGTTATCAACTATTGCTCAGGTTGCTGTCCAGAGAATCTTCCCTTCCAGGTTCATGTGTAGTAATCTGCAGTTGTAGCCCAAGTAGCAAGACCTTACCGGAAGGCATTGGGATGCTTTCTCCCCCATGTTGCCTCGGTCCCCCTCGACCCTCACAGCACAACCCCCTCCTTTCTGTGGATCAGTAGAGTGCCTTGTTTTTCAAAGGAGGCGCTTCCAGTGTTGCTTTCATCAGACTGGATTGTGATACCACTCCCACAGTGATGCAGTATTTGTCTGCATGCACATTAATTACCTTTCTAGTTGTTTCACTGTCACTTGCCTTCTCTTTTCACAGGTAGACAAGATCCTGAAAGTCATTCCCAGAGACAGGAAAACATTTCTCTTTTCTGCTACCATGACTAAAAAGGTATGGGAAGGTGTGGCATTTTGCATGAGTTCAGCTAAGGTGGAGGTAGAAATTAACAGGTCATATCAACTAAATTTGTGTCTGAAAACATTAATTATTTCTGTTCAGGTGCAAAAACTCCAGCGTGCAGCTCTTAAGGACCCTGTCAAATGTGCTGTTTCAACTAAGTACCAGACAGTTGAAAAACTGCAGCAATACTATGTCTTCATCCCTTCCAAGTTCAAGGTAACATTTATTTTTTCAGGTATTTTATTTCCTTTAATTTATCCCTGACTTACTCCACTGGGGTTTTCTCTGTCCCTTTGTGCTTTTTTGAATGTGTTTTCCTTTCACCTAATCTCCATTAGTTTCCTTTCTGATTTCAATTTCTTTTCTTTTCTCTTTTTAGGACAGCTACCTGGTCTATATTCTGAATGAACTTGCTGGAAACTCATTCATGATATTCTGCAGCACCTGCAACAACACTCAGAGGACAGCCCTCCTCCTTAGAAATCTGGGCTTCACTGCCATCCCCCTCCACGGTCAGATGAGCCAGGTACAGGCTGACCTGAACACATTCATTTCTGGAATACCACACTGAAATAATGATCATATTTTAAGGGCAAATATGATTTGTATGTGTCACCAAGCTTGCTTTCCCTTTTGTTAGCTTATCTTTTACAGACTTTCATTTCTGTAGAACAACAGACTGTAACGGCGGAACGATTCACAAAACCTGACTCATTTTGCTTTCCCACGCTGGAAAAATCTAAAGCATGTTCATTTGCCCTTTCTCTCTGTCTTACTCTCCCCAGAATAAGCGATTAGGGTCGCTGAACAAGTTCAAGGCTAAAACACGTTCCATTCTGCTGGCTACCGATGTTGCCAGCAGAGGCCTGGACATACCCCATGTGGATGTTGTCGTGAACTTTGACATTCCTACCCATTCCAAGGTGAGTTACGAAGGCAGGGAGCTGGGTTACAATTGTGCAGCCCCTAGTTTGAGATATCCTAGTGGAGTTTGCAGAAAGATAGCCCTCTTCTTCCACAGTTGCAACATAGGATTCCATAGTGATGGAATAGCTAAACGCCCACCTCCATGTCAGCCCTCAAAAAGCTGAGCATTGAAAGGATGGGGAACCATTAATACATCAGTAAGACAATAGGGGGTTAGATGGGTCTTTAGATCAGAGAGCTCTTATTTAAAGTGACCCGTTGAGAGCTTTAACCTGAATTGTTCATTTTAATCCAGAGAATTGCTGGGTTTCATATTTGTCTTCTGCGATGCTTTATGCTTTACAAACTGTTTCATGGTTGCTGTATTTTGTTTATTAAACTGCCTGTGAAGCCTTTCTACGGAGTGGTATAGAATCTAAAAATAAAAAATATTATTGTGAAGATACAACTGTATGAGGAGGCGGATGGCTACAGCCACGTGGTCAAGCCCATCTTTTTCACCTCCTTAGACACTCTTGAAGCATACTGAATACATATTCAGAAGGAGCTGCGTCTAGTGAGCATTGTGGGGTCTCTTGCATAACTGCTTCGGATTACACTTTCTTTTTAAATGGTGTTTTGCCTTGCTTTGCCTTGCGTTCTGTGGCTTATTCTGGATCCCTTTCAGGATTACATTCATCGTGTGGGGAGGACGGCTCGGGCTGGGCGCTCTGGAAAATCCATCACGTTTGTCACACAGTAAGTTGTGCCCTCTGCTCCTTCCGCTGGGCCACAATTTTTACTCTTCTCCTCTCCTCTGAATGAGTAGGGAAGCAACTTTCTGAAGTGGAAATGCAACTGAGTTGGGGGAAGAGGCTTTTTTAAGGGGGTGGGCTCTTAACTAGTTTATGGGCCACTGGTTAAGAAGAACCATTCGGATGAGAGAATTTTGTCTCACTTCCCCCAGGTACGATGTGGAGCTCTTCCAGCGCATCGAGCACCTGATAGGAAAGAAGCTGCCTGCCTTCCCCACACAAGAGGAGGAGGTCATGATGCTGACCGAACGTGTGGCTGAAGCACAGCGATTTGCTCGGATGGTAGGCTGAACTTAAGGCTATGTTTGCGCTTCTGCAGACCCCCGTGTGGGTCCGTTTCTCTGTGGACATGCATGCGCAACAAATCATTGGGGTTCTGTTGTGCAGAGGTGTGGCTGAAACATTAGGATTTGTACTGCATTGAGAGTATTGTTAGCTAATTCTACACAAGGCTGTTCCTGGTTATAAGGGGCACTGTGTTTCCTCATGCATCCTTGCAAGCTGGGTTTTGACTCTATTTGTTTGTGCAATGTTTACCGGCCACCCTGCATGGTGACTGAAGGTATTACGTTTTCAGCTCTTGAGCTTCTTGATTGCTTCTGTGCCTCCATGCTTTGAATGCTCAAGCAACTTGCTGTCTGGCTTTCCTTGCAGGAGTTGCGGCAGCAGGGCGAAAAGAAGAAGCGTTCCCGTGAAGAGGAAAAGGAAGAGGATGACACCGAGGGAGCAATGGGGGTCAGGAACAAAGTGGCTGGTGGGAAAAGGAAGAAATGGAAAGCCTGAGAAAGGAACTATTTTTCCCAGAACTATTTTTCCACGTTTTTAAGCTGCTTGGTTTTCTGAGTCACCAGTATCGGAATTGACCTTTCAGCATATCCCAGAGAGCAAAAGATTTCCTGATCCACTAGCACCTTTTGTAAACTTCTGTAATCCAGAAGCAATTCTCCTGCAAGCCTGGGAAATCTCTCTTAATGCTATGGGGAGGCCTATTACTTCTGCTGCCAGCAATTGTTCCTGTCTACCAGCAGGCCACAGTGGATTCCCTAAGCTACATGAAATGGATATATGGCAGAACTTTTTCAAGCTGCTACTATCAAAGTCAATGGAGAGACATTTGCACCCCTAATTTTATAAGAAAATTGTCCAAAATAAAAACAAAGTAATAAAAAATGCATGCTGTGCTGGTTCCAAGACGTGCAGGCAAAGAATATGGAATAGGTAACTTGCATCTTAAAGTTACTTATGTAATCACAGCTTTGTGCAGGTGTTTGTGGGAAAATAAATAAGTGAGAGCAGCAGAAACCTGCTCTCCATTTATTTATTTCCCAGCCACGTTCACAAAGTGGGCTTATTCAGCTTAGGGAAGGCACTGCTAGGGCTCTGGCAGCATCCCAGAGTCCCTGTGTTACTTTCTCAAAGCTGGGTAAGTGAGTTGCTAGGCTTTGGGAAGGAGGCACAAGAGCTCTGGCTGGGTCCTAGAGCCCTTGAGTCTCCTTTCCAAAACTGGCCAAACACTTGCAAGACTTAGGGAAGGATGAAGGAGGGCTCTAGGACTCTACCAGAGCCTCACACTGCCTTCTCAAATTTGGGTAAGTGGCTTTACATCTTGTGGGGTGGGTGGGGCAGTTCCAGGGGTTCCTGTTATTTTTGCATATACATGCGGACCCCCAGAACCGAATCTCTGCGTAAGTTGCAAGTTATCTGTATTTGTGATAGCACCTGTCAGTTGTGAATGCTTTTATGTACAATGCTGCCTAGTAACCCAGACCAGTGTTATGTAGAAAAGACTGATCCCCCAAATAGGGGAAAGTCTGGCAGATGCTTGGCTGTTTGCCTGTGAGTGCAGAATGCTGTTGAAGTGGGTTTTTCTTTCCTCATTATCTCAGCCCTGAGGCCATTCTGCCTGAACGCTAAAGCTGAGAGGCAGTGTTTATTTAGTCGAGGTATTTGGCAAGGTGGATTGTCTTGCTGAGATCCTGCCTGTCTGCAGTGTTGAGGTTGGTGGAATGAGA
Source organism: Podarcis erhardii (assembly GCF_964252035.2). NCBI lineage: Eukaryota > Metazoa > Chordata > Lepidosauria > Squamata > Lacertidae > Podarcis > Podarcis erhardii. Next base: position 34,250,296 of record NC_138500.1, on the reverse strand, counting down.
GAGCTTTTAATTAAAGTCCTTCCATCCTCTTCCCCTTTAGCTGTCTCTCTTTCATTGTGGCTCTTTCACAGTCTGTGAACGTTAAAGGTGACATTGCTCAAGCAGATCCGTCCAGTCAGGGGACTGGCTGATTATCTGGTGCTTCTAAGTTGTTTCTATTTTGAACACACCCTGTTTTTAGAATAGAGCTGTGAGCAGTAGTAGAACTCTGTTCTACTTGCTACTTACCAGGCATCGTTGATTTTCAGTCATGCATTCTGACAGCCCTAACCTGAAGAGACCAGTTTTCGTCTTTGATACTTGTGCAATGCCTGTTCGTCATCATGGGTGGAAATGTGGGTATGCAGGGTGAGGGGTGAGACTTATATATAGCAAGGATCTGTGTGTGCGTGTGTGTGTGTGCGTGTGTGTGTGTGTGTGAACTCCTGTGCAGCAGCCCAGTAGAAAACAACTTCTCTGTAGGAATGGATGACAGCTCTTCTCTGTAGGAGAAAAGAAAATCAAGCATCTAAGAGGCAGAACTTGCCTTGCAGGGTTAAACCTGCTTCCTCCTTTTGCTCACCTCAGTAGCAGGAATGAGAAGCAGGCTTTGCCTCTTCGCAGTTGTATCCTAAAATTGCAGTCTGTTTCCGAGAGCCTACCCCAACTGCGTTCCTAGAGGTTTTGTAGGAGCAAGTCAGCTATCTGCATGATCTGGTGTAGCCACACTGTCATTTTGAGTACAACACCCGCTTATTGTGGGGAAGGAAGGGAACCCTTTTGGGGACACATTTAGATATTGTAGCTAGGAAAATTTTAAACTTGAAAGCAATCCTTTCAGATACTTTTCAGAACTGGCCAGTGTGCCATTCCACACATTTGCTTCCCTCAGTTGCTATTTGTGCATTCATGTGATAAATCTCAGTTAACCAGTGATAGGTAAGGGACAGGCCCATTTTCACCAACAGTCCTTCCCAAAGTAGACCTGCTGAAATCAATAGACCTAGAACCATAGAACTGTAGAGCTGGAAGGGACCACAAGGCTCATCTAGTCCAACCTGCGATTCTGGAATCTTTTTGCCCAGCGTGGGGTTCAAACCCACAACCCTAAGATTAAAGAGTCTCCTGCTACATGACTGACTTGTGTCCATTAATGTCAAGGGATCTATTCTGAGTACAACTTAGTTGGCTATCGCCTTCTGTTGGGAAGTATTCTGGCCTATGTATGGGTTTTGAACAGTGTATCCATGGTCTTTTCATGTACATTTTGCACAGAAGGAGCAAAGCCTGTGGAAGAGAGCCATCATTCTTGGCTTTAGGCCCTCTGCTATTAAACCAGTGGGCTGCACTCTCCTCCCTCCTTTGCCATATTTTTAAACTTGTAGCCTCCTCCCAGGCTGATTTAACATGCAGCTATGAAAACCAAACATTAGAAAACCAACATAGTTGCTACACCCACATACTTCACGGCCGCCTCACCTGCCAAAGGTATGCACATCCAGTTTTGCTATAAAAAATCCCCAAACCACCCTCCTCCTAGTTTCAGTGCTAAGAAGTAGCTTCTTTGTTTGATGGCGATGACGGCAAGAACGATGCTTATATAAACAAAACAAGTGTGTGTGAGGTAGCATGGAAGACTTGATCATAGCGCTACTCAGAGAACTCGGGGGCATGCGTGAAAACAGCTGAGTTGCTCTAAATGGGAAGCACTTGAATTCGGTGTTCAGTTTCTGGGCGAAGCTGTCAACATGGCTACAGGGAACTGATACCAGTCAAGAACAAGGATGGGCTAACTGTGGCCCTCGGGCTAATTTTGTGCAGCCCTCAGTCAGATTTCATAAGCCCTCTGCGAGCAAGCAGTTCAAGTCTCAGGCAAGAGAGAGATGTCCCTTTCCCAGACGTTTGCTGGGGAGAGAGGGGGGGCAGAGGAAAAAGAGGGTGTTGTATATAAGAAAAGGGGGAAGCCCTGCCCACCACTGGGTTTGGCCCCACCCACAGTTGACATGTTTTCCCCTCCCCTTGGGCCCAAAACAATTTTATCCCGGGGGGGGGGGAACTTGCCCATTCCTGCTCTAGTTTAAGACTTAACAGGTTTGCAATGGTTGTGGAAGTTCAGAATGTAAGCAAGAGTTAAAGTAGCGAAAGTTCGCTAGGGGAACTACAAGATCACCCCACCACAGCTACCCCAATGCTATTTTCTAAAATTTGCCACCATGTCTTCCATTCAGATGATCGACCATGCTTGCACCCCATTCCTATTTGTTCTCCCTGCTCCCAAAGTTTGCTTTCTTAGCATACGTAAAATCAGTGCTATTTTTTCCTAGAGAAATAGGGGTGCCGGAACGCACCACGAATGCCTCCCTCTTAGAATGGCAATGGTGCCCACCTGAAAAGTGCCAGAAATAAGTTCCTCCTGGAAGAAAAGCCCTGCGTATAATTTAAAGGCAGCTTTTCGAGCCTCTGCCAAATGCATCTGCTCTGCTCCATGTGTGTACATAGGCTGCTGATACCAGTGTTTCAAGACAGTGATAAGATTGTCTTTGAATCTCTTTTTCTGCCTTTGTTGCCAGTTCTGGGTCATTGTAACGGTGAGTCCAGCTGATTAAAAGCAGTCTGGCTTTTCCCTATTGATTTCCAAGAGGCTCAATGCACTTTACAGACACACAGGTTGGGTATGGTTAATTCATTGGTTTCTAGAGAGTTTCTGGGAAACTGTGGTTGTGAAAGTAGGCAGGAGAAGCAATGTGATCTCTGTGGACTAGGGGTTGCCAGTGTGGTACCCATGGGTGCGCATGAATTCCCAGAGGTCTTCCCTGGTATCTGTGGTTCCTCCTGCCCAGTGAAATCAGACATGAAATAAGCATTCTAGTGTAACCAAATAATACATTGGTGTGTGTTGTACCCATGACAGTTTCTGCAGTTTGCAAACATGAGACCAGAAAGTCCGGTGACCCTTCCTTGAAACTCCTGAGTCCCTTTGAATATTAAGCTGAGCTGTGGCCATGAGAGGAAAGGGGGATGTAGAGAGGCTCCCACAGATACCGTGATGCTTGCCTTGTTCTTCCAAAAGAGTCGTTGCAGGGAGGTCAAAGACACACCTTAAATTTTCTCCTAATAAATTGCATACATAAAAATTTGACTTCTGACTCCCTGACAATGAGCTGCAACCACTTGGTCTGTGTGTTTATGATGGGGCATTTGCCAGGAGTTTTAGCCAGGTCTTTATCTGCACAACTATGTGTTCTCCGATAAAGATTCCTTTTTTCTTACAAAATGCTCTTTGGACATTCCCCTTTCTACTGTTTCCACCGTTGGCTGAGTGTGCTTGCAGTGAAGCGAGAAGGTCAGCGTCTACAAAGGAATCTTCCCTTAAAATATTGCAGAAATGTTACCTCATACCTCTTCATCTTACACCTATTAACCCTTCCCTTCACCTGGTCTGTAAGCAAGGATGCGGAACTAAGGCACATGGCAGCATATGTGGTGGTATTACGTTACGGTGTCAAGTATTGGGGAGACAGTCTTTCTAGAGATACATATTATCACTGGTCAACAAATAACTCAGTCCCTTGTGTTAACTTTATTGAATACACAGGGTCAAATACAGGTATTTCTTTTAGAAATCTTGGTTATTTATTGTTAGTAATTAGATTTGTTATAGCCTGTTTGGGGGGAGACTTGGGGCATCCTTATCCAATTGGTTTAACAGAATCTGGCAATTGCCCTTAATAGATAAATTGACCGTCAAAATAAGACTGGGCAAAGGACAGAGACTCCAAGACTCATTTACAACTGGCTGGTATTGTCTTATGGATTACATGAATAAGAAAAACAAAAGCAACATTGAACTTTCAAAGACATCCAGATATTTTTGGTTGCTGTAGATTAAATAATATTATATGCTTTAGACTGATGACTGGGTATTCTTATGCCATATCTTTATTGTATACCTTGTGATTTCTTTTAAGTGTGTGTGTGTGTGTGTGTGGTTTTAAAAATATATATCCTAATGAAGCTATTTGAAAAAGATGGTCAAGCTTGCATAATGCTTCATCTATTGATTAGTACAGCCTTCCTTCCCTATCCAGCTACCTTCCTGATGTTTTGAACTCGGCTCCCATTTGTTCTAGCCAGGCAATGCAGTGCCAAACATGTGAGGGCACCAGGTTGGGGGAGGCTGGATCAGTGAGCATGTTTAGTTGTGAAAACCTATCACAAGTAAATTTAGTTTTGCACCCAATAGGGTTGGCATTGGACAGGTCAAACAAAAATGGGATCAGTGGTTGAAAGGACATTCAATAATACTTGAGGATCTAAGGAGTTGACTTTGGATGAAACGTTCATAGCACAGGTGTGTGCATTCAGGCTACAAACTCAGGCCTCCACCCCATGCAAAACCTTGTTAGACATGTGTGCAAGAGGTTGTTGTGCAAGAATAACAAAATGGGCTTGGCTTGCATTTGTTTCTGGCTTCGCTTCCTTCCCGGTTCTGGCAAATGGCCCAGAGATTTGGCTGGCAGCTTAGATCTCTGGTGCTGCCCTGACTGTTTTTGTGTTTGCCTCATGCTGCATCCCAGTAATGAACTCAAGGCAGGAGTTTGGAGCCGAGGTCCAGGAAGTCACCTCGACAGGAAAATACTTATCCTTGCCTGAAATTCAGCACAGCTGGTTTACCACATTTGGAAACAAGCGAATAAAGATGCTATCATCTAAAGACACCCCCTCCACACAATGAGTCAATTACATCCAGAATTTTAGGCTCACTGCTGCTTCCTTCCAAATCCAAATCTGGCCTCCCTGTCGGAAGATGCCTACAGTTTCGCATAGAGCCAGCAGAAGGAGCTGTGGCTTCACTAGGACGGAAAAGGGCTGCTTCTTGCGAAAGGGAGAGATCTTTGCAGGGCTGCCTCCTCCATGAGGAATGTGTGTGATCCTGACTCCTGGCAGCCCCAGCTGGCCCTGCCATTATTCAGTGCTTGCCTCCAGCAGCACATTTCTGAAAGGTTACAAATTGTCAATGATTTTGTTTATTATATTTTTACTGCTGCGATGAGGTATGGAGAGAGATGGAGATTTTCTGCCTCAGGCGTCACAGTACTCAGGTCGGCATTGCTTCCAATAAACCTGAGGTGCAAGGGCTCCTCGCTCAGAGGAGGATATGCTTACTTAGACCGATAGATGCAAATGCAGAAATAGTAAGTATTATAATCTAAACAGGAACACAGTGCATCTCGCCATCATGCGGAAGGCTGGGACTGGACGGTCCGCTCATGGCTGCTGTCCAGCTGCTTAAAACCGTTCAAACAGAAATCAAGCATTGCTCTGTCTTTCTTGGTTCCCAGCTTGCTGCTTTGCTTCTACCCCATATCACTCTCCCCTTTGCCTTTTTTCTAACCACCAGCTAACTAGCTAACTTTCTAACCACCAGCTAACTTTCTAAGCACCAGATAACTAGTTGAGGGAGTGGGGGCACCCATTTGCCATCTTGCACAGATCCACATCCTTTGCTCTCTTAATGGTCCATCACTCAGGCTATTGTCTCAACAGAAAGCCAGTCTGGCTTATATTTTAACACTTGCCACATCCAGGGGTTAGAAGGCTCTTGGCATAAGAGCCTCAAGCCCCTCCCCCCCACACAATGCATGACACTATCTTAAGCAGCAGCAGAATCAAAAGCTTGTTTGAAAAATAATATTTTCAGTAGCTGGTGGAACATGGCAACTAGTCCAGCAATGTTGCTTATTGCTGATTTTTCACTTCTGTAGGCAGCCAGCTCAGGGGTAGGGGACCTCTGGTATGCATGGCAAACACATCTAATGGACTTCCAATCAGTTTTTTAAAAATGAAAACCAGCCCTGGGAGGCAGCCATTTTGATTAAGCACATGGAGGGGATTAATCCTTTCCTTGTCAGCCATTTTCCTGCTCAGAACCATCCCTCCCTTCCGAGCTGTTTATCCCACTGTTCTTTATTGGGTTACAGGTGTGTCTACAGTATAAACTTTGGATTTGGCAGTTTGCCTCAAAATTTGCGGCTTGGCACTTCTTGATTGATTTTATATTCTCAGGTGTCTTGTGTGAAATCTTTTAAGAGGTCATCTGCATGTGATCTAACACATACCATATTTGCACTGGGTTATCCCATTAGCAAAGAGCTTTGCTAGCTCTAGGGCGTATCTTTATCTTACTGCCTCAAATGTCCCTCATTTCAGAGAATATAACAAGCAACAGAACACGTAACAGGGTTTTATAGTTGGTGAAACCATTCTGCTTCAACAACTTCCTCATTGCTCCTCCAGCCTGAACTCAGAAAGCTAGCAACCAGGTTTTTAAAAACCCACACAACTCCCATGTACTCTGTACATTAGGGATGGGGGAATCCCTGGCCCTCTATATTTTGTGCCTGGACTCTAACTCCCATCAGCCCCAGTGAGCATAGTCAGTGGCCAAGGATGATGGGAGTTGTAGTCCAACAAGATACAGAGGGTTGTACCTTATCTATTGCTGCTCCACAAAGATAACAGTCCTCTTCTCAGCCACAGCAAGACTACTGATTTCCAGCCTATAATAAGTGATGTTGGGCCAAGGCAGCAGAATTCACAGTTCATGGTTCATCATTCTGGGTTCCTGATGCAAGTAGTCAGGGTGGCTTTTCATATAGGGAGGCAGGAAGAAACATGATTGAATCTGCACCCTGGACTGCTGCACACCTTGTAAATTAAAGCAAGAAACTTGGGCTTGGTCCATTGGCTCAGCGACAGCCAGGGCAGGCTTTAAGCCCTGGATATACGTCTTGGCTTTATTCTCTCCCCCTGGCACAGCGCTGGAGAGCAGTCTGACTAGGCACACAGGCCACAGTCCTCCCCGCTATGATGAGATGAACTGTATTTCTATTTAACCTATAGTAATTATTTCAATATGTCCATCTGTACATATACATGAGCATATGCAAATCGGTGTCCTCTTTTGCCCTCTGTTTTGGTGAGGCATAGCAGAAGGGGACGTGTCCTCTAGAACTCTCTTCAATGCTTAACATGGCCTATGAACGTTAGGCTTGATGTTATGCAAATAATGGCATTGTCCAGAGGCTCTTCCTCCCCTGCATTTGATTCTAAACATTTGTATCCCTGTGATATTCTGCAGTTACGGAAGTGTAGTGGCAACACCATAACATTGCACTTTCTGACATTTCTCTGCTCTTGCCAATCACACTCCATCCTAAGCACCGGCGGACACTGGCTGTCACAAGCAATACTTCTCTCCAGAGTCAAACACAGACTTTTTACTTGCATGCAACTATGAGGATATAAACCTTTCCATGTTGATTTTAGCATGGAGAGGTTTCATGATTTTTTTTTTTATAACATCCAACAACAGAAAAACAAAATGGGCTTTGTGTGTGTCAAGTTCTAAGTAACAGTTGTGCCATGTGCAATCACAAGTTTTCTGTAAATTATGTTACTTGGAAGCTGGTGCTGACAGAATGATTTGTTAGCTTGCCCTATATTTGACATTCATATTATCACAGGATAATTTCCCCTGTTTCAGTTTATACCCCTGAAACCCAGTGGTGTTTAGCGTTGCTTTACATCTTAAAATGCTAACGAGCACGTGTTAACAAACCTGGATCATGCACCCTTTAAAAGTGGCACCGTTTGTAACATGCATGCCGTCTCTCCCTCCTCAAAAAATTTGGAAAAGCAGTGTGGTTCTTTCTGTCATGTACTAACAGGAAACCAAGATGTGTATGAACTTCAAACATTATTGAGTACACAGCAGGGTGCTTTTATTTGTATCTGTTAAAACCGCAATGGATGAAGGAGAGCTGTAGCATGCAGTCCACTCCATGCTGCTGTTACATTGCCTTTTCTTATTTCAATAGATTTTACATGGCTACAATGCAGTGACAGTTCTGAATGGAATCCTGCCCTTGGTGTGTGGTCTTCCTGTATTAATGAAGGCACTTTTGCTCCTTCCTCCAGGAAGGAAAATTTGCATGCATAAGCAGCCTTCTGAGTGTGTTGCCAATTTGGTGGTCTTTCTCAGGTTTAATGCTAAGATATCGTCAGGGCTATCTTAAGCATATGCGACACTGGGGTGCAAAGATCCGCCTGGCGCCCCCGCCCCGGTTACCCAGTCCCAGGAGTGCAGGAGGGCAGAGCCGGCCGGCCGCCTCAGTGTCTCGCTGGCTCCGTCACCCCCAAACTCACGGCACAGAGCAGCTTACAGCAGAAGAGCCCACTGCGGCGCTCCAACTGACAGACGGCTCTTCCCTGGACTCAACTCTTGGGCCCCGGACTCTCGACCTCGCGCCCATGAGAGCCCGGCGCCAAGGTGCCCTGCACCCTTAGAACCTATGGGTAAGACAACCCTGGCTATGGCTTAGAGTTACATGGGCAAGTCTTGGGTTTGGGAGTTACTCTCCTCCTCCTCCTCCTGGTGCGGCTATGAAGAGAAAGGAAGCTTCCCCTTCCATCTGTAACTAATTGTTATCATACTGTCTCAAACCAGTCAAACTGTGGTTAGCCTTAACTAGGCACATGCAGAGGTGTGAGGGAAGCCAGGTGCACTTGCCTTGGGCTTTGGAGGGCTAGGCTGGTCAGAGGGCCCTGCCAGGGGCCTGCCAGACTTGCATTGTCATGCCAAGAACAAGACTTCCGCCCTGGGCCCCAGACAAGCTCTGCACAGGCCTGGCCTTAACTATGGTTTATGATTGAAATGAGCCAATTTCAGACTATGGTTTAGAAAGCTGGCTTAGTTCCCTAAACTATGGAAGAGAAACGTGTGGTTCTCCAGATGTTAGACTCCAGGGCCAGCATAGCCAGTGGCTGGAGATGATGGAAGATGTCATCCAAAAGCATCTACAGGCTGCCGGTTCATCATTCTGGTCCTTAATTTTAGACATGGTTCATCAGAGTTTAGGGTTTGCAGTTTAATGAAAATGGAAGCAAATGCTCCCAACCCACATGGTCAGAGAGCATTTCCCTCAACCTGAAATAACCACCTCATGCTGTTAAACATATGGATTGATGTGGGATAGGCGGGGGCAGAGCTTATTTCAAATGATGTAGATTCCAGACGAATCTGAGCCCCAGATCTCCCCTTCACAGAAATTAAACACTGCTAAGCAAATCTCCTTTTTCACCCGCAGCAAGACTTTATTTTGGTTAAAGTCCACATAGCAAGAATGCTATGAGTGAATACCACACATGCTTTCATTGTGGAGCGAGCTATTCCAGCACGATCTCAGGTGCTCAAAGGGAGACTTCAAAATGTGTCTGGTTTAGTGGGTCTTTTGATTCACTTTTGAAAGCTCGAGAACAAAGGCAGCACTCGCAAAAGCACATCAGGAAGCATGCACAGTGTTTCACCAGAACAAGGAGAGAGGCCACTCTTCCTTTTAGCCAAGGAAGATTGTGGAGTCACTCCCGAAAGGGTGTCTCTGTGTGTGTTGCTGTTGTTGACAAGGTGAACTTAATGAGGAGAGAGAGGGAGGGAGCACGCACACAAATGGAAAGGAAATCTTGAAGCAGGAGTCCAGCTCCTTACCTACACTTTTGCTGTTGTTTTGCTAACAATTAGAATTAACCAGTGTTTAATCCTTTAAAGTTCCATGGAACCCTTTAAGTCAAAGAACAGATGAAGCAAAGCAAATAGACCATGTTCATGTAAGCATGTCTGCAGAGAGAGTAAGATAGTGAACTCTTGTGTGTTCCTTCCTCCTGCTGTAAAAAGAGCTTTAACGTTCAAGGTCACCTATACTAGGCCAGATTATTGGGATTTTGTGTGTGTGCCGTAACAATGTTACGAGGTGTATGTCTGAACCCACGTGTCTCTCCACCACCTGTGTGCTCCCTACACACGCTTCCAAGAAGTTTAGGATCTTTTGCTGGTGTCAGTATGCATGCCCGTTGCCCTATAAAGAAGGTACATATCTCAATCAATCAATCAATCAATCAATCAATCAATCAATCAATCAATCAATTCTACCCCGTTCATCTGGCTGGGTTTCCCCAGCCACTCTGGGCGGCTTCCAATAAAACATAAAAATACAATAATTCATCAGATATTAAAAGCTTCCCTAAACAGGGCTGTCTCCAGATGTCTTCTAAAAGTCGGATACAGTAGTTGTTAATTTCTTTGACATCTTGTGGGAGGGCGTTCCACAGGGCGGGAACCACTACCGAGAAGCCCCTCTGCCTGGTTCCCTGTAACTTCGCTTCTTGCAGTGAGGGAATCGCCAGAAGGCCCTCGGTGCTGGACCTCAGTGTCTGGGCAGAACGATGGGGGTGGAGACACTCCTTCAGAAAGTTTGGTTTATTATGCGAAAAGAAAGAAACAAGAGTTTATGGGTTGCAGTCAGGTTCAGATATGCATGCAGCACAGACACATCTTGATCTGAAAGGGTAAAAGAATCCTTAACTATCCCCAAAGCCTAGAGAGTGGGTGTAACAATGTGCCACAGACCCATGCTAAATAGAGAAGAAAAGGGGAATATACCTGATACTGAAGGAACACTAAGTCAGGGATCAGAGATCAGTGCAAGAGTTAAGCTCTTCCTTTAAAATCCTGTACTATCCAGGCAGCAGGAATCTCACCCATTCCTTTGCTCTGTGTCCAGTGAATGTATGTTTACTATCCTGTTGACTTCACCAAGTTTGAAGTTGAAAGGAAACGACCCAAGTAAGAAATGACTGACTGGTTATCTGCATGTTTCCTGAATCATGAGTTTACCTTGGGATGAAGATCCTATTGTCTATGCGGAAGCCAATTCTTTCTTCCAGGAGGTGATAATTAATCTCAGCTGTTAACATAGGATTAGTGTGCTGATCTCCACATTAAGAATTAGAAGGTCAGGATATTTACTCATGCCTTCCATGACAAATATAGTTTATTGAGGGGTATCTTTTTAATATGAAGTTATGCCAACTGCACTGGTGCCAGGATCTACCAGATTACAACATGACACTGGCTCTGCCTTCAGTTTTATGGTTTAGACATTGCACAAAAGGAAACAAGTCCAGGGAGGAAAGAGTAAAATAAGCAAATTCAGTACCAAAATGTTTCAGATGCACAACAACCAGGCAGAATGGGCCTGGGAAGATAGTTCTAGGAGAAGAGAAGTCAAAAGGCAAGTGCATTGTGTTAAAGCAGTCACTGAGTCCTATAAAATATACCCTTTCCTTTTGTGTGTGTGGCTTGTCTCACCTATTAACTCATTGTGTTCCTTTTTGGGGGACTACTGAAAGGGTAGGAAGAGCACCTGTAGTTCTGTGGCAGAGGCAAAGTTCCCGACATTGCAGTAATAATAAAAGGGTGTCAATGGTACCTTGGAAAGACTTCTGCCAGAGTGCCTGGAGCCAGGGCCAGATTTAGGTTTGATGAGGCCCCAAGCTGCTGAAGGTAATGGGGCCCTTTATATGTCCAGCTGTCCTTTGTCAACAACAAATTGTCACTGTTTTTTGTGCTGAATATATGCTATCTGGTAATTTATGGACCTAATAGGTATCTAAAGCGATTTGCACATAATAAAATATGTATTTTATCAAAGTAATTGTTGAACGGAAATACAATTAAGAAGAAGTATATAAATAGTGAAATATAATTAAGAAGAAGTATACTAATACAGTGGTACCTCGGGTTAAGTACTTAATTCGTTCCAGAGGTCCGTTCTTAACCTGAAACTGTTCTTAACCTGAAGCACCACTTTAGCTAATGGGGCCTCCTGCTGCTGCCGCACCGCCAGAGCACGATTTCTGTTCTCATCCTGAAGCAAAGTTCTTAACCTGAAGCACTATTTCTGGGTTAGCGGAGTCTGTAACCTGCAGCCTATGTAACCTGAAGCATATGTAACCCGAGGTACCACTGTAGCGAAATAATTATTAATACATACTGTTGCTGTATGTAGGTTTTATTTTATTTGTTTTTTATCTTATATTGTGGAAATGTACATCCAGTTTTTTTCCTTTAATATTTTTGGGGGCTCCCAAGAGTGTGGGGCCCTAAGCTATAGCTTGTTTAGCTTATACATAAATCTGGCACTGCCTGGAGCATGTGTGTTGCATGCACCACTGCTCACTGGAAAGTGATGCCCTCAGCAACACCCTCTTCACCTCTTCAGGTGTTCTTTCTTGCAGGACCACTTTGTTTCTCTGGCAAGCTGTTGACCATTGGGCAGAGGGTGGAGTAAGGATGTAAGCAGCCATCCCTTTCTGTTCCGAGACATATTTGCTGCAGGCAGTGCTGCTTCTGTTCTGCTGCAGGTTGGCTTCCAACAAAAAAGACGTTCATGTTGCCATCTGTCATGGTGAAATTTGGCACAATTCATTGATTCCCCAGCATTCATTCCCATGTAAAGGAAACACAATGCTTACTGACAGCGGTAACAAAAACAGCGAATACTGATTGCATTTGCCAGATCCATTTCTCTTCTGGACACGGGATGAAGAAGTGAATGTCAGCAATTTCTGCTCCAGTTTCCATTTTTGTCTGAATTCTCTGACATCCCGAGGGTGGAAGAGGAAGAGTGCAGTCTGAAGGCTCAGTATACGCGTCCCAGCAGAGCTGTAAAAACAAATTCTCTGTGTTAGTTACAGTATAGGAATCATCCATCAAACTATCACCTTCCTGGAATCCATTTATTATTGGAGGCTGGATTCTGTTGATAAGAACAACAGTAATGTTGACATTTGCAACACAGAGAACAAATTCAGAGAAAGAGAGTGTCTTGGTAAAATCTGTTCGCGGCATCAGGTGAGGCTTGACTGAGTGCTGGCCATTGCTGTCAACAGTGGGAAGGTATCCTGTGTTTTCAGTTATTTGAGTCTTAGCCTCTTAGCAAGCCATTTCCACAAAGTGCATGAGGTCCATTTCATCATCAGAAAGACGCTCATTATCTGTCTACTTGATACTAGGAGGAGACCCCCTTCCTGCTGGCTAAAACCAGCTGAGGTGTGCCCCAGATGCTGCCTCAGGTTCTCTCCCCGCATTCCTCCACCCTTCTCGACTTGGTTGGGTTTTCTTTCGAAGGTTTCAATTCAGCTTTCAAGGTTAAAATCTTGCTGGTACTTCTTTGAGACATCAAGGAAAGTATCAGATTTACTGCATTTTCTGGGAAGTGACGAGGATGACGAGTGATCAGAGCAGGGCTAGCAACTCGAAGAAGGATGTCTATTCACCACCCCAAGCTCTTTTTGTTCCTGACATCCCTTTCACCCATGTCATGTGTCTGGTGGAACTCCCTGTTTCTGGCCCGGGCACTTGTCAAAAGAAGCCTAGCAATTAGAGATGAGAAATCCATGACGGAGATCATATATCTTTTCTCCCAGTCATTTCTCAGCAATTTTAACCGGTGTTTAATAGCTCTCGTGGGGGGATATTAATCACAGGAGTTGGCCTAATTGAGGAAACTGAGAGATCTCATTGTTAGCACACAAGGGGGGGGGGCGGGGAGGATGATGTCTTTTCCATAACCTTTAGGTAGCAAATTAATTATCCATAAAGATACTAGAATCACTGAAGAAATCACTTCCATATCCTGCAGCCATCATGAAAACAAGCAACGCTAGGGGCTTTTTTATATTGGGAAAGGTACAAGTGGAAACTGTGGCATTCAGAATTTTAACTTGCCAGCCATGCCCTTTTCCAAGTGCCTTCATTACATTTCCCCTCCCTGTCTGGTTTTCTGTGCACCTGCCCCAACAGTTAGGGATGGTTAGTATCCCATACTCATTGGACATGCTCAGTCCCCAATGAGCTGTTTTAATGTCCCTCCTCTTTACTTGCCCCCTTAAAGAGTTAGTGTACTTCTGCAAAACTTTGGTCCCCCCAAGCCTGTTGATACCTCCACCTTGTGCATAGGTGGTGCATTTTGGATACATAAGGCTCCACACTCATAAAATGGATGGCTCAGTGAGTAGAGCATGAGGTTCTTAACCTCAGGGTTGTGGGTTTGAGCCCCATGTTGGGCAAACGATTCCTGCATTGCAGAGGTTTGGACTAGATGTCCCTTGGGGTCTCTTCCAGCTGTATGGTTCAATGGAATTCACTATTGGTATAGAAGATTCAAAGCTAGAATAATACCCTCCTGTTGCAGCTACATTGAAAAATACTGACATGCTTTCTCTGCAACTTTCATACAATACAATATAATACAATCACATTTGTTCAACACTTTATGTAGCATTAAATTTAACACTAGGTAGACCACAAGCATAACATGAGTCAACAGTGTGATGAAGTTGCAAAAACGCTAATGCTATTCTAGGCTGCATCAACAGAAGTCTAGTGTCCGGATCAAGGGAAGTAATAGTTATGCTCTATTCTGCCTTGGTCAGGCCACACCTGGATTAATGTGTCCAATTTGGGTGCCACAATTTAAGAAGGATATTGACAAGCTGGTACATGTGCAGAGGAGGAGGACCAAGATGATCAAGGGTCTGGAAGCCAAGCCTTATGAGGAATGGTTGAGGGAGCTGGGCACTTTTAGCTTGGAAAAGAGGACACTGAGAGGAGATATAATAGACATCTTCAAATATTTAATGGGCTGTCACATGAAGATTGAGCAAACTTGTTTTCTCTTGCTCCAGAGGGCAGGACCTGAACCAAGGGTTTCAAGTTCCAAGAAGGGAGATTCCGTCTAAACATCATGAAGAACTTTCTGACAGTAAGAGCTGTTTGGCAGTGGAACAGACTCCCACATGAAGTGGTAGACTCTCCTTCCTTGGAGATTTTTAAGCAGAGCTTGGATGGCTATTTGTCAGGGATGCTTTAGCTGTAAGTGTAAGCTGAGCATGCGTGTCCCATTTGGGCTTGATGCACATAAAGACAAATGGCAAAACTTATAAAATGCCCCCCCAAAATAACAAGTGTCTAAATATGAGGCCAGGGCAGGTCCACCCATGAGGTGGATTGAGGCAGCCATCTCGAATGGCAAAATCCCATGGGGCGTTTGCCCCCACAGGTGCCACACCCACCCCTGCTACCTCCATCAGAGAAGTGAGGAGACCCAGTGGTGGCTTCCGGCGAGATCTGGCAGAACTCTCAAGAGATCGTGTGGAGCTCACATGAGATCTTGCTGGAAGCTGCCACCTCATGACCCCGGTAAGTGAGGCTTTGGTGGAGTGGTTTCAATGATGGGGGGGGGGCAGCACCTTCCTGTTTTGCCTCAAGCATTGAAACAGAATGAGTCACCCGTGTCCAAGGCCCTCTTTGAGCTAAGGCCCTTACTCCCTCTCTAATGAGCTATGGTTCTGGGTGGTGGAAGGGGATTTAAATTCACATACATAATAGCAGGATTTGGGAGCAGCAAGCATCTAAAGTGGAGGACCCATTTGACCGTTAAGTCCTGAATTTAACATTTCCTAGGAGGGCCTTCTCGGTAGTTGTGCCCTCCCTGCAGAATGCTCTCCCTTCAGATGTCAAGGAGATAAAGAACTACCCAACTTTTAGAACAAAATAAAAAAATTCCTTCCAGTAGCACCTTAAAGACCAACTAAGTTAGTTCTAGGTATGAGCTTTCGTGTGCATGCACACTTCTTCAGTATCGTAGTGGGGAAGAACTACAGTATTTGTTAAAACTCTCTTAGTACCCCAATGTTATTAAATCTCACCGGGCACTGGCCAAATCTGTCTTTTCAGCCATGAGGGCTAGAAATTTGTACTTGAAATTTAAGAGGAGATTCCAAGAACCCTGAGTTCTGTGCCCAGTGTCAGTTTCTACTCTTGAAGTTATAGCATCAAGAAATGTCAGCAGCTCTGTTGACAGGGCAGACAGTGCCTTCCTCTTTTCCTCCCTCTTTCTGACTGTTTTCTACTCCTTCTGCACTTGCCAGCCATGTCTGTCATTTGTATTGAATTGGGATTGCTTTCCACCTCTCACAGGCCGCAAATTGCTGGTTAAACATTCATTAAATCTTTCCCTGGGGCATGGCTTGTGACCCACACATTTTGCTTCTGTTGACCAAACAAGTGGAGGAATGTGTCCACAGGCTATCGGCTCCTTCAGAGTGGGCAAGGAGCCCACAAATGTGATCTAAACCCTGACCGGGACTAAGAAGTAAAGGCAACACCTTTTTCTTGTTGTTCGGCTTCTGTCCCTGGGAAAATGCAAGCTTTGTAGTGAAGCAATATAGCAAACTATAAATAGAACCTTGCTGGTAACCCAGCCTTTAGGCATCAGAGAGTTTCTCTCTCTCTCTTCTCTCCCCTCCACCCCGTGTGTGTGTGTGTGTGTGTGTGTGTGTGAGAGAGAGAGAGAGAGAGAGAGAGAGAGAGAGCAATTTCACTTGCATACAAAATACCAATAGTGATACAACCAGTGGCAGATTTATGGTCTGTGGGGTCCTGTGTGCCGCCCTTTTGGGGAGCTCTATTCTGCGGGTTAAACCACAGAGCCAAGGACTTGCTGATCAGAAGGTAGGTGGTTTCGAAACCCCACGATGAGGTGAGCTCCCGTTGCTCGGTCCCTGCTCCTACCAACCTAGCAGTTTGAAAGAACGTCAGAGTGCAAGTAGATAAATAGGTACCGTTCCAGCGGGAAGGTAAACGGCGTTTCTGTGCGCTGCTCTGGTTCGCCAGAAGTGGCTTAGTCATGCTGGCCACTTGACCCGGAAGCTGTATGCCGGTTCTCTCGGCCAGGAAAGCAAGATGAGCGCCGCAACCTCAGAGTCGGCCATGACTGGACCTAATAGTCAGGTGTCCCTTTACCTTTACTATTCATTCACCTATATAAGCATGACTATGTCAAAATTAGAGGTGGATGAGGAGTTGGTAATAATAATGTTTCTGCTTATTGCCCTGTGCTTCCTCCTCCTCAGAGAACTTGGGAACAATCTCTGCTGTGAGCCAGGAAGGAAGAAATGGTGATGGGAATCATGAGGCTCTGAAATGGGTGCTGCTCTGCCCCCCCCCCCCCGGAACGATCGGGGGTGTGTGTGGATAATAGTGATGATGATATTGCCTCTGCACCTTCCCACTACCAAACAACATGGGAACAACCTGGGAAACATCTGGCAGCTGGTGTAGCCCAGTGCAGAGAGTGTTGGACAGGGACTGGCAAGTCCTGGGTTTCCTGCTTTGCCATGAAGCACACAGAGTGAGCCAGTCACGATTTATCAGCATAACCTACGTAACAAATTAGTTTTGTTTTTGTCCTGGAAAAACTATTAGGTGGAGCAAACCAGAATACCAGGTGAGGTGATGCACCCAAGGGTCCTATCCTGGCTCTGCAACCCTGACACCTTCATGATCCTTGCCATATGGTTTCTTCACCCACCGTTCCATGTCATCCCCATGCAAGATGCTTTATGTACCTTCAGTGCTGCACCTTGTTTATGATTCCATGGAAACTTCACCCCGTGCAATGTTCTGGGCTGAGCAGTACTTTCATTGCTTCAGAATTGCAGGCAAATTGGTTTCTTTTTAACTTTTGTAAACAGAGCTTAAGAACATAAGGAGAGCTCTGCAGGACAGGTGAAAGGTCTGTCTGGTCCAGCATGCTGCTCTCAGCATAGAATCATAGAGTTGGAAGAGACCACAAGGGCCATCGAGTCCAACCCCCTGCCAAGCAGGAAACACCATCAGAGCACTCCTGACATATGGTTGTCAAGCCTCTGCTTAAAGACCTCCAAAGAAGGAGACTCCACCACACTCCTTGGCAGCAAATTCCACTGTCGAACAGCTCTTACTGTCAGGAAGTTTTTCCTAATGTTTAGGTGGAATCTTCTTTCTTGTAGTTTGGATCCATTGCTCCGTGTCCGCTTCTCTGGAGCAGCAGAAAACAACCTTTCTCCCTCCTCTATGTGACATCCTTTTATATATTTGAACATAGCTATCATATCACCCCTTAACCTCCTCTTCTCCAGGCTAAACATGCCCAGCTCCCTTAGCCATTCCTCATAGGGCATCGTTTCCAGGCCTTTGACCATTTTGGTTGGCCTCCTCTGGACACGTTCCAGTTTGTCAGTGTCCTTCTTGAACTGTGGTGCCCAGAACTGGACACAGTACTCCAGGTGAGGTCTGACCAGAGCAGAATACAGTGGCACTATTACTTCCCTTGATCTAGATGCTATACTGCTATTGATGAAGCCCAGAATTGCATTGGCTTTTTTAGCTGCCGCGTCACACTGTTGGCTCATGTCAAGTTTGTGGTCAATCAAGACTCCTAGATCCTTTTCACATGTACTGCTCTCAAGCCAGGTGTCACCCATCTTGTATTTGTGCCTCTCATTTTTTTTGCCCAAGTGCAATACTTTACATTTCTCCCTGTTAAAATTCATCTTGTCTGTTTTGGCCCAGTTCTCTAATCTGTTAAGGTCATTTTGAAGTGTGATCCTGTCCTCTGGGGTGTTAGCCACCCCTCCCAGTTTGGTGTCATCTGCAAATTTGATCAGGATGCCCTTGAGTCCATCATCCAAGTCGTTGATAAAGATGTTGAATAAGACCGGGCCCAAGACAGAACCCTGTGGCACCCCACTAGTCACTCTTCTCCAGGATGAAGAGGAACCATTGATGAGCACCCTTTGGGTTCGGTCAGACAGCCAGTTACAAATCCACTGAGTGGTAGCATAGTCAAGACCGCATTTTACCAGCTTCTTTACAAGAATATCACGGGGCACCTTGTCAAATGCCTTGCTGAAATCAAGGTAGGCTACATCCACTGTGTTCCCTTCATCTACCAGGGTTGTAATTCTGTCAAAAAACGAGATCAGGTTAGTCTGACATGACTTATTTTTTAGAAATCCATGCTGACTATTGGTGATCACAGCATTCCTTTCTAGGTGCTCACAGACTGTTTGCTTAATGATCTGCTCCAGAATCTTCCCTGGTATTGATGTCAGACTGACTGGGCGGTAATTATTTGGGTCCTCTCTTTTCCCCTTTTTGAAAATAGGGACAACATTTGCCCTCCTCCAGTCTGCCGGGACTTCGCCTGTTCTCCAGGAATTCTCAAAGATGACTGCCAGTGGTTCTGAGATCACATCTGCCAGTTCTTTTAATACTCTTGGATGCAGTTCATCTGGCCCTGGAGACTTGAATACATCTAAACTAGCCAAATATTCTTGTACTATGTCCTTAGTTATTCTGGGCTGTGTTTCCTCTGCTGAATCATTTGCTCCAAATTCTTCAGGTCGGGCATTGTTTTCTTTATTGGAGAAGACTGAGGCAAAGAAGGCATTGAGGAGTTCAGCCCTTTCTGTGTCCCCTGTTTGCATTTCACCATCTTCTCCTCTGAGTGACCCCACTGTTTCTTTGTTCTTCCTTTTGCTACAAACATACCCTTAAAAGCCTTTTTTGTTGCTTTTAACCTCTCTAGCAAGCCTGAGTTCATTCTGTGCTTTAGCTTTTTTGACTTTGTGTCTATAGGTGCTGGCTATTTGTTTAAATTCCTCTTTGGTGGTTTTCCCCCTTTTCCATTTTTAGTACACATCCTTTTTTAATCTTAACTCAGTTAAAAGTTCTTTAGATAGCCACCCTGGCTTCTTTAGGCACCTTCCATGTTTCCGTCTCATTGGTATTGCCTGAAGTTGTGCTTTTACTATCTCCCTCTTAACAAACTCCCAGCCATCATGAACTCCCTTTCCTTTTAGTATTACTGTCCATGGGATCTCACTCAGCACTTCCCTAAGTTTTATGAAGTCGGCTTTTTTAAAGTCAAGAAATTGAGTCCTAGCATGCTTGGCTGCTCCTTTCCGCTGTATAGTAAACTTCAGAAGAGCATGATCACTCGCGCCTAATGATCCTTCCACTTCTACCCCATTAACCAGGTCATCAACATTGTTTAGGACCAGATCTAAAATGGCTGTTCCTCTTGTAGCTTCTCCCACTTTCTGGACAATGAAGTTGTCTGCAAGGCCAGTGAGGAATCTGTTTGACCTTATGCTCTTGGCTGAGTTTGACATCCAACAAATATCCGGGTAATTGAAGTCCCCCATTACTACTATCTCCCTTCCTTTTGCATGCTTGGCCATCTGTTCCAGGAAGGCATTATCTATGTCCTCTGTTTGGCTTGGGGATCTATAGTAAACTCCCACAGTGAGGTCACTGTTATTCTTCTCTCCCTTAATTTTGACCCAAATGCTCTCACTTTGGCTTTGAGGTTCTAAATCTTGGAACTCTTCACAGGTATACACATCCCTGACATATAACGCCACTCCTCCTCCTTTCTTGTCTGGTCTGTTTCTCTGAAATAGATTGTATCCCTCCATTATTACATTCTGTGAAGAGAATCAGAACTTACAGGGTTAAACAGTTCTGAGTGATGTTTCCCAGAGGGGAGTGTTTCTCTGTGTTTTTTTTTCTTTCACTTTTGCGGCGAGGCAGCAAGATGTACGGTCTCTTGCCAGGCTGATTTATAATGTTTTTCTACACGATTAAAGACTGTTAGAGATAAGCAAGAACGCTTGCGTGCAGTCTGATTTATTACACACACTGCAACAGTTTTCTACCGCTGTGAAGACTCTGCTACAGGAAGCTGACGGAGAGCTTTCCACGGGAGTCCAGTGGGGTGCAGGGAAGTGTGCCGGGCTCCATCCAAAAGCCACACATTCCAATCGTGGGACTTATCCCACCAGGTTTCAGTGATGCCTATTATGTCATATTTAGTTTGCTGTACCAAGAGCTCAAGCTCATCTTGTTTATTTCCCATGCTTTGCGCATTAGTGTACAGACATTGAAGTCCATTAATCATTCCACTGTGTCTCTTATTTAAGGATTTTTTCCTCCCACTAAGATATATATAAGATTAAGATATATATAAGCATTAAGATATGTATTAAGATATGTATTAAGATCAAATGTGAGGCATGGCAGGGAGGTCCATGTGGCATAGTGGTCAGAGTGTTGGGCTAGGAGTGGGGAGACGCAGGTTCAATCCCCACATAACTACGAAGCTCAGCGGGTGATGTTGGGCTAGCTGCTACCTCCCTCAGCTTAGTTTACCTCACAGAGTTGAGGGTAAAATGAGGAAGGGGTGGCCATGTACACTACCCTCAGCTCTCTGGAAGAATGGTGGAATAAAAAGGAAATAAATAAGTTCTTTTTAAAAATAATTTTTTTTTATTGAAACTTATCAGCATAGAATACAGTAAAAACAGATCAGTCTAAATAAAAATGAAAATAAGAAAATAACATAAAAGAAAAGAAAAAGAAAAGAAAAGGGAGGAAAGAAGGGAAAAGAAGAAATACAAAGCTCTCTATCAGAGGTAGATCTTAGCCCTTGACTCACACAATAAGGTGTGGACCCTCACAGCACTCACCTGGTTGCTTCCGTTTCTTCTTCCGGCCTCCCACCCTGGAAGATCTTCCCTTCCTTCCCTCTCACAGGTCTTTTACCTCCCACCCATCATCTTCCTGTGATGATCATCTTATCTTGTTTCATATCAACTTCTTGCATCCCATTTGCCATGTTTCTTTCTTAGTCTCCACTATACATAAAGGGTAATCAGAGGTTATCTTTTAAAATGTGTGTACAATAAACTGGACTTATTTGGGCAACAGTGGGAGCACATGATATGCCTTCTCCTTTTAATTATGTTTTATTTGTGTTTTTTGAAACAGTCTTTTTTAAAAGGAGGGGTTCTCATCTTCTTGCAAGATTGGGTCTGGTGGCAATTCCTCTGTTTCCTGTTCTTGTTCTACCATTTTGTCTGTAATATCTCTGAGGGTGGTAAGGATTTGAATCCAGAAGTTCTGGGTCAATGGACAGCTTATCCACATATTATGAATCTAAGCATCTTTCTAGACTGGGTGTCCCTGGCACCAAGTACCAGGAAACTAGTGCTTTGTAAATGTTCTGTTTATATTTAGTGTACAATTTAGTAGTGTTGTTCCAAACTTCATTTGGAAGTTCAGAGCCAAGACGGGTTTCCCACTTGGGCACATAGCTAGTTTTCTGGGCTGAAAGTCTAATTAGAGAAGGTGCTGCAGATCCTGACAATAAGGCTTTCTCTTTAGGGATAGGGTACCTGTGACCCTCCAGATGGTGGATTCCAACTTCCACCAACCCCCAACCAGCATGGCCAGTGGCCTGGGATAATGGAAGCTGTAGTCCAGCAATATCTGGAGTGCCACAGGGTCACCATCTTTGATTTACAGATTAAAGTGGACGGAGTTACCTGGACGCTTGCCAAGCGAGATCTTGCTTCTTCTGTAGGAAACTCTGGGTGGCTCCTCTTGAATGATCTGGTCAAATGACTGGCTTTGCTCAGATGCCAGAGCACATTGCAGCCAGCATGTACAGAGCAAACAAAGCTTGGCTTCTAAAGTGCTACTGGAGCATCGGCCAAGATATTTTATACGATCTACATAGATCTTGTTGACTCAAATCATTGTGCAATTCAAGAAGGCAACTCCCACCCACCCATCTGTAGGAGGAAACACCAGATAAAGGGCATTTTGGTGTCTCTGCCATGCCAAACATGGCACAACAGGAGGACCATCATTCTTACGCTGGTCCCAATGCCAGGTGAAGCTGTGACCACCACGGGCTGCTGATATTTTAACAGTAAAAGCTTGCCGCTCTATAGTATATCCCACCCAGATGCAAGTCCACCACACCTCTGTCTTACAGCTCACATCATATGTGATGTCAAGTGTGGGGCAGGTAAAGATGGGGCTGGACCCAAAAGGGGTTCATGGATGGCCTGCAAGGCCACCTGCAAAGCACTGACAATCAGTGGATTGTTCATAGCGCTATGCAAAAAACAGGTCCCCTGGTGTGTTTGTGACATCAGCTGATTGACAGGCGGACAGTCCTGCCCACGTAGCAAATTTGACCTTTGAGTGGTGCAGGAGGTAAGGATCTGGTGTTATTCTAGGGACTCCCTGTCTGTGCCCCGCCCCCTGGCCACCTGTGCGTCTGGCCCTGATATTAGGATGTGAGCCAAGAGGGATGGGTACAAGGTGTGGAGATCAGACAAAAGGTGGATGAGGGGTGTAAGGGACCCAGTGTGTGTGTGTGTAATTTATATTGATCTTGAGGGAGAATTATAAAAGTGAATTGAAATTTATAATACTCAGAGCAGAAACAGTCTTTGAACATTATACATAAGGTAAAGGTAAAGGGACCCCTGACCATTAGGTCCAGTCATGGGCAACTCTGGGGTTGCGGCGCTCATCTCAATTTATTGGCCGAGGGAGCCGGCGTACAGCTTCCAGGTCATGTGGCCAGCATGACTAAGCCACTTCTGGCGGACCAGAGCAGAGCACGGAAACACCGCCTATTCATCTACTTGCACTTTGATGTGCTTTTGAACTGCTAGGCTGGCAGGAGCAGGGACCAAGCAACGGGAGCTCACCCCGTCGCGGGGATTCAAACTGCTGACCTTATGATCGGCAAGTCCTAGGCTTTGTGGTTTAACCCACAGCGCCACAGTTCAACCCAAAGGAAGGAAAAGAAAGAAAAGCAAATTACAGATTAATCATTGGAGTCTTTTTAAACTATTTCAACTTTTTTCTTTGCAGGGTTTAACAAATGCAGCTGGAGATGCTTAAGATATGGAAGGTCTATTACAGCTATTATTATTATTATGCACATCCTGCCTTTTTTCTGTGACAGGGACTCAGGGTGGCTTACAGTTAAAATAGAAACAGTTATAAAGAATTCTATATACCCGCCTGTGTAGCTGAGGTTACTGGAGCCTCAATTACTTCATTAATAAATTAAATAAAATCATACCATGTCAAACAAAACTCATTTTTGTTATACTTTCTGTATCTTTTGGGCTAGCTTTTCAGATAAAGCAAAAAGCAAAACAAGAATATACCAGTATTTTAAAGCGGCATTTTCCAAATATTTCCAGAACCTTGAAGTGGTTAATCTAGCCACTGATAAGAGGAACCTGATTAAGTCTTTATTCTTGCCGTCAAGATTTTGCCCATCCCAGATATTTGAAAATGCTAGGGATGGAAACAGAATAACATCTGGGTGAGTAATCTTCTGTATTTTCTCAAAACCCTTCAGCAGTGGGACATGTACCCCATGTGCAGAGAGAGAGAGAGAGAAAAACTTTTGAGGCCTTTCATCTCCAACAGCTTGGGGACGACATATGTGCAATATGTGACTATCTGGTAAATGTCAGGTGCCATCTAAAAATAAATATGAGGCTTGTTTCCTTATATTTATTTATTTCCGCAATGATGAAATTGAATGTGTAGCTTGATCTCCCAGATTTTTTTGCTAAGTATCTTCGTTGAGTTGACAACTAAATTCTTTTTCACAGCATTCGTTTGGTGACAGTGATCCTGGTCAGGGTGTCACACCTATGGTTTCCAGGCAGGGTTTTTAAACGATAACACAATTTTAAGTAGTGTGTTTAACACCAATTGTAGTTTGGCCCAAAGTCTTATGAAATCAAAATGCTAAGAAACAGTGACTAAAAAATGCCCAAAGATTCAAGGTTGCCATATGTCTTGAATAGCTAAGGAGGAATGTAGAAAAATTAAAGACGCATCTGTTCATTAATGGAGCTGCGGGGTGGAGACAAGAGAGAAAATGAAGCACACAAGAGAGCTTAATATAGGCCTCCACACTTTGTGACCCACCAATCAAAACACAGCTCAGCAACCGGGTCTGGCAGTCCACGAGGGGCTAAACAAACCTCCTTTCAAAAATGCCTGACTGGGATTGCAGAAGAGTGTAGGAAGTGACAGACTGTGGCGACTGTTGGTCTGTATTCAACTTGGTGGGTCATAAGTTGTGCACGCCTAGTTTAAATATACACAGGGAGACATGATACTCAGTGTTCTGGAATGCATCTGAATAATGTGCTTTTTGGCCTGTTGGCTGGCTACCAAATATGCCTGCTTCTTGCTGCTTAGCTACATACAAAATATGTATTAATGACATCAAGGAAACTCCCTTTATATTCAGGTTTACTAGGGAACACATACACGGCAGGTTTTACTGCTACCAAAAATCCACAAAGCCAAACAACCTTGGACATTCCTGTGTCTCAGCCAACAACACAGCTACTGAAAGGATTTATTTCTATATTAACTTAAACTTACAAAACGTGGTGCAAAGCCTCCCATCATTAGTATCAGAAACACTAATGACTTCTTACTTGAAATCATGTCTTTAAACAAGCAGTGCCAATTCCACACCAATACTATACTTTGGATGTCACAGCTATTTACACCAATGCCACATAAAGATGGTGTTCGGGCTTTAAATGAGCTCCTTAACAACAACTTGCAGTGCTTTTTTAAAATAGAAAAATAGGTGTCAGTACTCGCCATGAAGTTGTTACAGTAAGTGTCGCACTTTTTAAGCAAAAAGAGAGAGGTGCCAGTACTTCATACCCTTCAGTAAAGGTAAAGGTACCCCTGACCATTAGGTCCAGTCGCGGATTACTCTGGAGTTGCGGTGCTCATCTCGCTCTATAGGCCGAGGGAGCCAGCATTTGTCCGCGGACAGCTTCCGAGTCATGTGGCCAGCATGACTAAGCCGTTTCTGGCGAACCAGAGCAGCGCACGCATGGAAACTCCGTTTACCTTCCTGCCGGAGCGGTACCTATTTATCTACTTGCACTTGACGTACTTTCGAACTGCTAGGTGGGCAGGAGCTGGGACCGAACAACAGGAGCTCACCCTATCGCGGGGATTCGAACCACCGACCTTCTGATCAGCAAGCCCTAGGCTCTATGGTTTAGATCACAGCGCCACCCACGTCCCCATACCCTTCAGTACCCTCTTTAAAAAAGCACTGCTTACTTGTAATAACAACATTTAAAGGAGAGCATCACTTGCAAGTACAAGGCATGGCTATTGTGCTACTGTTGCTCCATCTTACGGAAATCTATTCTTGGGAAAACTTTAACAAGACAACCCATAAGAGCTCATTAAGAAACCACCTGCATGGTGGCGCCAATATCTTTGTGGTCTGAACTTAGAACAATTTACAAATTACATCAAAACTCTGTTCATCCAACTAAAGGTAAAAGGTAAAGGACCCCTGGACAGTCCAGTCAAAGGTGACTATGGGGTGTGGTGCTCATCTCACTTTTCAGGCTGAGGAAGCTGGCATTTGTCCACAGACAGCTGTCTGGGTTATGTGACCAGCATGACTAACCTGCTACTGGCACATGGAGGACTGTGATGAGTGCTGAAGTGCACAGAAATGCCGTTTACCTTCCCACTTCAGTGGTACCTATTTATCTACTTGCATTAGTGTGCTTTCAATCTGCTAGGCTGGTAGAAGCTGGGACAGAGCAATGGGACTTCACCCCGTCACACGGATTCGAACTGCTGACTTTCTGATCGGCAAGCCCAAGAGGCTCAGTGGTTTAGACCACAGCACCACCCGCATCTCTCATCCAACTACCAAGTTTACATTCAACAGCACCACTGACAATCCGCACATCCCTTTTCTTGATGTCCTCCTCACCATTGCAAACAATAAAATACCCACTGTTCTTTATAACAAATCCCCTGATAATGCCCACATCTAAACTATGCTGGAAATCCTGCTATCCAAAGCATGTATTTTCAAAAAGTGTCTACACCTTGGCTTTCAGGAGCAAATTCATTTGCAGCAACAAAGATAAATATCAATGAAGGATCAGAGAGCTGAAAGAACACCTTCTGCGAAGAGGACATCCTCTACATCCACCAAGCTTCCATTTTGTTTAGAGAAAGCCTCCTGCATCAAATGAGGTGCCAAGTAACAAAGAGCAATATATCTCATTTGCGGTAGATTTCCATCCAGCATCTCCTATCACCTGGTAATAAGAGAAAGCTACCTTTTGTTAGCAAATACTGAGTGGCTTGCTAAAGGTATCATTCTGCCAGCTTCCAAATCTATGCAAACTATTAGTGAGAGCTGTACCACAGATCAGCAATCATGGATCTCATCCATGTAATTCCAAACCCTGAATCACCTGTGTGTATCTCTTGGTGATAGCTACCTTCAAAAGCACCAGGAGAAGTAGAACATAGTCAGCTGTTTTAAACTCTTTAATATTGTGTTTCAATATTGTAACTCACCCTGAGACCTTAGGGTGGGTAAATAGTAGTAGTAGTAGTAGTAATAATAATAATAATAATAATAATAATAATACATCAAACAATACATTACCTGTGGATCCTGTAATATAATTTATATCATTGAATGCAAAAAAAGGGATGTCATATCCTGTATGCAGGTAAAGCTACAATTGACCTATGCAAACATTTTAGAAACCACAAATTGATGATTTTGACAAATGAAGGTCTTCTGAGCACCACATCCTCAAACCTGCAACTTTGGAAAGAGCAGCATTTTCATAAGAGCAACTGTTGAAGAGCAACCGATGAAGGCAGAAACTCAGATGTGAGGGTTCAGAACTTAACTGGTTAAGTGTTCTGAGCTGTGCGTCACTTTCCGACGTCAGCTTTAGAAGCTGGGAGGAGTCTGGGAGGAGACTGATCACTTGTTGTTCTCTCTGTGTGTCTTGAGAGAGACGGACATGTTTTCGACATGGCTGCAAGCAGCGATGGGCTGAAATGTTTCAATAAACAACTGTAAATAGACGAATCTGTCTGTGTATCCTTGCATGGAGCAAGGGAGAAAAAGACTGTTTTACACCGCTGTAAGCCACTCTGCTGAGCCGTGGCCAAAGAGACAGCAGACTTACGTGCGCAGCTAGAAGGAAGCGTGCCGGACCGCTGTAAATGACTGATTGGGATCGTAAAGCTGTCTGAGTACACGGCTCAACGGTCAAGCTATCAAGATCGTTATCTCGCACAGGTTATGGAAGGTCAGTAACGCTCGTAAAACAGTCGGTGTGAGCTCCAGGAACGCTTTGAAGTCGGCACGGAAGCTAGCTGGAGGTTGGAAGCTGCATTCCTTGAGTCTAGCCTAATGCCGGGAAGCAGAGGGAGTTTTTGCCTGCTTCCGAGAGACAGTGAGAGCTTCTGATACAGAGAGCTGGCTGGAGCTAAAAGCTGAGACGCAGCTGCTGTCGTTTCTCCACGGAAGGGTGAGGCAGAGAAGCTGTACCTGATCGTAAGTAAGCTTGGGCCCCCTTGGGAGAACGGGAGAAAATGGCAGAGAGCCAGGATATGCCGGTGGAAAAGCTCACTTTAAAAAGTTGGGCAACCTGGAGCAGAAGAATAAGGGGCTGGTTCCTGGTCCATGGGCTTTGGGAAGGAAGCCAGAGGGAGCCAAAAGCACCACCCCTTAGCTGGGACGATGGCCAGCAGAAAATGCAACAGGAGCTGAATATGCTCAGAGCATGCGTTGATGCTTCACTGAGGCCCCATTTAGAAGGTGTACAGACACCAGGGGCTGCCTGGAATGTGCTGCGAAGTTTGTGTGAAGCTTCAGCAGAAGGCCAGAGCCCTGGAGACGCTGGGCTGGCAGGCCCATTTCCCGATGGGAGCGCTGGTGAGCAGATCGGGGGGGCGAAGAGTTCCAAAGGCAAGTTTAAGAAACTTTCCACTGTTGCTGAAGCGGAGAGCAGCTTCAGGGCGGGCCAGGCTGGTGGGAGGCGCCGTTCCAGAAGGAGGAAGGCCAGGCCAGCTGGGAGGAGCCCCGGGCAGTGTTTTTCCACTGGAGTACAACGTCTGCATGGCAGCTGCCCCCACCGGAGCACAGAGCCGATGCAGGATGTTTGCAAGGACACTTCCCATGGGAACCAGCCCGGTTTCCATGGCAACAGGCCTGGCCAGGCAGGAAGCCAGGCAAGCAGGCGTGCAGGTGGCCGTGGGAAACAGCAGGAAGGGGCTTATCAAGTCTCTGCGAGTATGGCATTGTTCGAAGACGGCAGGATGGAAAGTTTTGAAATGGCCTTTGTTCTTGACTCAGCAGCTAACCGCAACATGGTTCCAGAGACATCTGCAGTCAAGATGGGGAATTGCACGGCAATTCCGGCCGGACAAACTGTTATGTTCGCAAATGGACAGAGAACCCAGATTAAAACTGTCACTAACGTTTTCCTTTCTGTTTTGCAGGAGACGCTGCAGTTTTGTGTTATCCCAGAGGGGGATCATTGTTTGTTATCTGTGCCTTATTTGTTAAGTAAGGGGTTCAAAGTTTGTTTTGAAAATGATGTCTGCACAATCTCCAGAGGAGGGAGGTTACTTGCCAAGGTTAAGAAGGGGCAGAATGATCTTTTCATTCTTAAAACGTCTCTTGGGGGTGAGGGGAAGGTTGAGAGAGCACAGGCGCAGCGTGCTACAGTTCCCACTCATGTTCAATGTGCTTGTGCATGGCATGGGAGAACCATTCATGGTTCGGTAGAAGACTTGCAGGTTCTACCCGAGGTTTCCACAGGTTGTAAGATTCGAGATTGCAGAAGTGCCATTAACTGTGACACTTGCAAGCAAGCAAAGGTGAAAGGGTGCAGTTACCCAAAGGTGGAACGGGTAACCACTAAACCTTTTGAGCTGGTTCACATAGATTTGGCAGGTCCTGTCAAGGAACCAAGTCTAGGAGGGGCCAGGTTTCTGCTAACTTTTTTGGATGATTTTTCGCAGAGCACCTGGACTCACGGTCTCAAATCCAGGGAGGATGCAGCACAGCTGATCAAGAGCTGGGTTGAGGGGGTGGAACAGAGATTCTCCACCAGGGTTCAAGCGATCATTAGTGACAGAAATGCTAGGTACACTGGTTCTGCTTTGCAGCAGTTCTTTCACAGAAGAGGGATACGTCACACAGTTACTTCACCCAGTAAGAGGGGGGTGGCAGAGCTGAGAAGTGAAGCTCTGGTTAAGGCTGGACAGGTGATGCTGAAAGAAGCCAGGTTACCTCCAAAGTTTTGGCTGGAGGGAATCCGTTGTGTGTCGTTCACCTGGAATCGTGTCTACAACTCACTGGTAGGTGACACACCGTACTCGTTGTTGAATGGCCGCAAACCCCAGGTTCACTTTCTGCGCAAGTTTGGATCTCCTGCGGTTGTCCCTGTGCCTAAGGCTTTGCAAGGGCCAGATGGAGCCAAAGTCCAGAAAATGATCTTCTGTGGGTATGAGCCAGATGCTCGTGCATGGAGATTTGCATATCCGTCAGGTGATCAGAGTAAGGTGCTGATCAGTAAACACGCTGATTTCTGTCAGGAGGATGTAAAGTCAAAGACTCCTGTCAGGCGTGATGTTCTTTCAGAATGTCTCTCTGACCCAGAAGACAGTTCTGATGAGGCAGAGGAAGAAGAGGCTGAGTCTGCTGATGACGACCAGGTCACTGACCAGGGTCAGGAGCAGGGTGGGGCGTCTCCACAAGTTGTTAGGAAAGGACAGCCCAAGA
Source organism: Podarcis erhardii (assembly GCF_964252035.2). Classification (NCBI taxonomy): domain Eukaryota; kingdom Metazoa; phylum Chordata; class Lepidosauria; order Squamata; family Lacertidae; genus Podarcis; species Podarcis erhardii. The sequence continues at coordinate 34,220,099 of NC_138500.1, read as the reverse complement.
GTGAGCCTAGTTCTCCTGTAAGTGTAATGGAGAGGATTCAAAGACGCTTTAAGTCAGAGGGGGAATCCTGTGATGCAGAGGACACACCTGCTGGTGACAGTGAGCCAGAGGAAATACCAGAGTTTGTGCCTAGGCGATCCAGTCGCACAACCAAGGGTATTCCACCTGAGAGGTACCAGGCCACAGGTACGTGGGTAAGTTTCGCACAGTGCGATTCTGAGAGTTGTGAGGTAATTCCACAGATGCCCAACAGGTACGCCAAGGTAGGGCGCAAGGCATTTGGGAAGGGATTGATCTCACAGGGTGTTGCTGAAGATGTTACACAGGTTTTGTCAGAAAGCAACGCAAGGGGGTGTGTGAGGGTTCAGAACTTAACTGGTTAAGTGTTCTGAGCTGTGCGTCACTTTCCGACGTCAGCTTTAGAAGCTGGGAGGAGTCTGGGAGGAGACTGATCACTTGTTGTTCTCTCTGTGTGTCTTGAGAGAGACGGACATGTTTTCGACATGGCTGCAAGCAGCGATGGGCTGAAATGTTTCAATAAACAACTGTAAATAGACGAATCTGTCTGTGTATCCTTGCATGGAGCAAGGGAGAAAAAGACTGTTTTACACCGCTGTAAGCCACTCTGCTGAGCCGTGGCCAAAGAGACAGCAGACTTACGTGCGCAGCTAGAAGGAAGCGTGCCGGACCGCTGTAAATGACTGATTGGGATCGTAAAGCTGTCTGAGTACACGGCTCAACGGTCAAGCTATCAAGATCGTTATCTCGCACAGTTTAGCTATCAGAATTTAAAATTTATGTTTTCTTAGTCACAGTAACAAAATATATCATTTTAGTGATTAATGGCATCGTACCAGGATCCAGAACAAACTTGTCCAGAGTGCTGTTTGATGCTTCCATTACTTTCTCTCCCTTCCCCTCTCTATATAAATCATAGCAAATTTACATTTGACTTTATATTTTGTGTTCTTTTGGCAGCTTTACATATCACACTTCCAATGTGCCCCTGATGATGTGTATGTTTGCTATTCTCCCTAGCTGCTTCTTTACCGCATATTTACACCGGAAAGCCACTCCTTAAAACTCTAGCCCAAGTAAGAATCAAATGACTCATTATGTTAAACATGCCAAAGGACATAAGTAAAAGGTGAGGCCTCTAGTTCCAGATTTATTTTAGTTTCCCTTTATTTTAGCCTCCTTACAGCATGAAAAGAACAAAGTGGAAGAAGAAGCCCCTTTGCTGCCCATGGGACATTTTGCGACATTCTGGTACCCTCTTCTTTTCACCCTCAAGCCGTAGTCCTTCCCAGTGCTTACATGTTTGCTACTCTCACTCACACCAAAATATCACTCCAGAGCTTCCTGAGGCACTGGAATCTGTTGCCTGTTTGTCCACCCTCCCTTTCTTAGCTATCTGTCCTCCCAGTCCCTTCCCTTTCCTGTAGGTGCAGAAAAATGGTACTCACAGCCTTTGATGAGACATAGCTAATGTCCCAGAGTATGTCAGACTAGTTTGTTTCATTTGGTGGCTTGACTAGTGACAAAAAGCTTTAGAGCTCTATTCTGGACATTGAATGCTTCACAGACTTTCTATGGAAAGTGACAGGGAAATGCACTGAAAAGTATGGAATGAGTAGATAACTAACGGGGAGACGTGTAAACTCCCCAGTAAGCAAGTCAGAATGAATGCAGGATGGATGTTCATTTCTATATAACCACCCCACAAACCAATCAAAACAAATGCTCAGTAAGAGCTGGGTATAATCTAACCGCTGCATAAGCTTTGTGAAAGCAAATCAAGATGGATACTAAAAGAGAGAGAGATTGTTTAGAGGGACCCAGAGAGAGAGAGAGAGAGAGAGAGGGAGGAAGCCACTTTGTACTGTCTTGAAGTGAAATCCCCACAGCATCGCGTTGCTGAAAACTGAACAGATACCTTCTTTTCAGGGGATAGAAAGATTCTTGAATTCTGTATAGTGTCAAATCTGAAGCAGGAAAACCTGCGTTCAGATATGTGCTAACATAAACACAGTAAGGCTTGAGCAAAATATATACTGTATCTCAGACACCGGCTGAATTTCTTGGCTGTCAAATGGCAATATTAAAGAACAGTGTTACACACTGTTGTTTCAAAAGCCCAAAATAAAAGACGGAAACATCATTTGCAGTAAGCATCATGAATTATAAACCATACTATGATGGAACAAAATAAATATTAGCATTAGTAATATTATTAGTAATATTTATATGGGACTCTTAACTTTTAGTGACATTATCAAATGTGTCTTTGGCCACACCCAGAGTATATAGTAAAGGATATTTGTCACTGAACTTGGTGCCCTGATTATGTTTGCTTTTTCAGCTATCAGAGCAAATACAGTACTGTATTCTGAAGCTCTGATTCACAGTCCCATATAAGATAACAGCACTGAATGGAGAATTCTGGGGGGGTGGGTGAATGTGGCATCACAGTGATAATACAGCAAAAAAACAGGACAGGACAGAGGGTGGAACCTATTTAAATCAATAAGTCTCAAAACTCATATATCCACAGTTATTATTATTTATTTACATTACATGTTCCATTGATAGCTCAATGTCCTCTAACAGGGCTTGCTGCAGACAGAGACACTTTCTGACTTGGTTCTGTTGACATTGGTCAGATCCTCCCTAGTCTCTGCCAGTGAATCCAAACAGCACTGTTTTGATTATATCTTCCCTGCATCTTGACTCTCCATTTTCCATTGTGAGGCTATTTAGGCCACATGAAGAAATCCCAAATCCTATGTGTCCCTTATGATAGTTATCAGCATTCAAAAGCACACAGGACACAATAGTATGTGCCCTGTCCTGCCGTGTGCATTTAATATTTAATAGCCTCTCTTCTGTTTTTTACACATCATCGCTTGACGCTTCTTAGAATAAAATCAATGAAAGCATTCTTGGCAAAGCTGCTGTCAAACCAGCCAAAATGCTGTTTCACGTGGCCTCAACATATTCGAGATTAGCTCAGGGTGTGGTTGCACCTGTGCTGCTTGGGCCCCTAGGGCTAACCTCAGGTATTTGGACAGCCCAGGTGAAAAATTAAAATGATGACCTGCACTCCCATTCAGACTTCAGTTCACTGCTCTGGCAAAGCCTTCTTCATGCCTGGCTATGTGACTTACAACAGACTCCTTCTGTTCTGGAGCCGAGCCTGCTGGGATCATTGACTGGCTCACCTCTGTCCCTCCAGAAGTTCTGTCTCCAAGTCCTATTTGGGGGGTACTGCCCAGCTGCCAGGCAGTTAAATCTGGCATGAGGCACCCACTGAGGCACCATTTGTCTTTCCTTGCTTCCAGTAGTATGTAACCAGAGTCCAGTGCTCAAATTATTTGGGGGTATGGGGCACTGCTCCACCAACCTCAGCCTGCACTCAGCCAGCCTTCACCTGCCTGCCTTCTTACAACTAGCTGTGATGACTCTGCCTGCCATTGGCTCTAGCTCCCTTGGACGTTGACCTTCCTGCCTCCCGTCCCACCAGTCACATTGGCACCAGTCACAACCGGGGGAAAGGTAAAGGGACCTTAAGGAAATCTACAATCCCCTGAGTCACCTCATCAGCTGTTGTTGAGATGATGCCCACAGCGGCCTTTGAAAAATAGTAGCTGGGAGGGGGCTCATCATCTTCATCATTTTTTATTTATACCCCACCCAACTGGCTGGATTTCCCCAGCCACTCTGGGCGGCTTCCAACAAAGTATTGAAATACAGTGGTCTGTTAAACATTAAAAGCTTCCCTAAACAGGGCTGCCTTCAGATGTCTTCTAAAAGTCTGGTAGTTGTTCTTGTCTTTGACATCTGGTGGGAGGGCGTTCCACAGGGCAGGTACCACTGCCGAGAAGGCCCTCTGCCTGGTTCCCTGTAACTTGGCTTCTCGCAGTGAGGGAACCTCCAGAAGGCCCTCGGCGCTGGACCTCAGTGTCCGGGCATCACACCTCCTTTAATTTGAACACTGAGAATAGATATGTTCTGCTACTACATCATCAGCAAAATGGCTTCCCCAGTTAAGATGCCTGTGGCAGACACCTACAGTTACCTTATATCAGGTTAGTTTCATACACTGCACCCATTTTGAAATAATAACACAAAGCAAATTTCATAACCTGTGATGCTTTTTCCACTCTCAGTGCTGGCCTTGAGCCTGGTTTGGCCGTGGTGAAGTGTACTTGTAGGAAGTGCAGTGTGAACCTGAGGTGAGCCACAAAATGGCATCCATTGCCAGAGAAGAAGGGAGAAATAAAGATCTACATCAGGTACAAAGGGGTAAGTGAAAATTCACATTGGGAAGAAAGGTGTGTGTCAAATCAACCTTACCCGATGGTTGAAGGGAATCAAAGACCATCATGGGAGGGAAGAGGCCTGTTCTAAATCAAGCTTGGCAGGAGTGGAGCCTAGGAGACTCCAAGGGCAGCTCCGCCATTTCCTCCCTAGGGGTAGAAGGACACCAGCAGCACCTCTTATTTGCCAAGAGGTCGCTGTAGCGGTGACACTGGGTGGGGGGCTGCCAAGGTGGTGGCAGATCTGACTTCCAAGGCTTGTACCACAGCCGTTGCTGCCACTGTGGCAACAGCTGTGGGCAATGCATTCTTGGAGGCCAGATCTGCTGCCCCATGGATCCTACCACCTAAGGCAGTTGCCTTGCCTTGCCTTGCCTCATGGGTGAGCCGGCTCTGAGTGTGAGTCTGTGCACATATCCTCTGTATATTTTTTTCTTAGCTGATCTGGATGGCAAAACATCTGATTTGTTCAGCAGGATGAGCACTGGAAATTCCTCAGCGTCTACAGGCATGAGCAGCTTCTGCTCCAGGGATCGAATGTACAAAGAAGAAAGAGAACGAGGGAGAGGGAGAGGGAGAGGGAGACTGTTCCTCATGGTCACTCTTGAACTTCCTCAGTACATTAACGTAGCTGAATGTTAGGTAAGTATAGAAAGCAATGAAGGGGAGGAGGAGCACAATGGTGTTATTGTTGGCCAGGGGTCTCCCACCAGCCCATATCCTCTTGGTTTCTCAACTCCCAGAGATGTGCAGTTTATCAACTGACTTGATGAATGGTCATGGATTCAATTGTGGGGTGGGGAGAGGCGCAGGATCCTTCCCCACCCAGCTGCTGGGGTGACTGTCCTGTTGACGTCAGACATTTTTACCTCATCTCCTGGCACCGGGACGTTATATTTATAACAGCACCAGGAGTAGTGGAACTGGAATAGGCGTGTCCCTACTCCATCATCTCTGCTTTTTTCCTCATTTGCTTTTAAAGCTGCCCTTAGAGTGTGAGAGAGCAATTTTGCTGCTTGTCTCGCTCGGGGAGAGAAGAACGAGCAGAGCTGAGATTTGCCGAGTGGGTGTGTGGCAGGAATTTCCCTGGTTTGCCCTCTGCTACTGAAGAAGACGCGTCTAGCCGTGGGAGCACAGAGCACACTCAAGGTAAATCAAAGACCGTGATGGGATCGTAGAGCAAGAGGTTTGGTAGGAGGGAGTCCTGTGGCTCTTTCTCAGCCTGACCCCAGGGCATGCTGCTGTAGTGCAGTTTGTAGCTTCATTTCTGGATTGCTAGTCTGCAGATGGGATTTTCCTTTCATTTTTTAAGCATTACAAAGACCCCCATCGACAGCCATTCTCTGGCTCTTTCCTAGAATCTGAAAAGTGCAAAACAAAACAAAATCCTTATTTATGTATATGCACTGGTGCGCAAAGCATGCCACGACCGACACCTTCCCTGTAGATTTATTTTGCGTTCTCACAGCTAGCAAGTCTTAACTGGAGTACCTGGAATTCTGTTGATTTAACCCTGCTATTATTAAGCAAGTCGGTGTCCCGTTGGCGTCAATGTGTTCATTCTGTTCAAACGCATGCAGCACTGTTTAATTGGTTTGTGGATCTGGCTGTTTGACCTCTAGCTATCAGCTGCATGTGGTTTTAAGATAGCTATACACCTTTAAGTGGAGGGTAGCAAACCAGGCAGTGAATGAATGATTTGCAGCCCGATACTATGCATGTTTACTTGGCAGCAAGTTTGCATAGGTCTACAGCCTGAGTGCTTAAAAGTATTTTTCTTTTTCTCAGAAATGGAGAGGGTGGGGGGATTTCTGAGTGGCCCTTGTACAACCAAGGCAAGTGCTAATGTTAAAATGACGCATAGGGGTTCTGATTTGGAAATTTCTCACCAGAAGAAGCAACTTACCCAACATTCAGTCTTTATGGTGAGTTTTCTGTTTTCAGTTATCTGAAGGAATGCCTCTGAGGATACGGCAGATGGAGGAAAGGGGTGTTCCTGCTTGATACAGTGTTGACAGTCCTTTGGATAATGCGATGCATTCGCCTGAACCTGCAGGCAGTTGGGGCCTGACTCAAAACATTAAAATTTGGTGGCCCACATTTGCCCCAAAATGTCACATTCCATTAGAGGGCAGTGCCAGACCCTAAAGTGAGTGGGGTCAGACCCACACACAATTACAGTGGTACCTCGGGTTAAGAACCTAATTCGTTCTGGAGGTCCGTTCTTAACCTGAAACTGTTCTTAACCTGAGGTACCACTTTAGCTAATGGGGCCTCCCACTGCCGCTGCGCCACAATTTCTGTTCTCATCCTGAGGTAAAGTTCTTAACCTGAGGTACTATTTCTGGGTTAGCGGAGTCTGTAACCCAAAGTGTTTGTAACCTGAAGCGTCTGTAACCCGAGGTACCACTGTATGCACTCAACACACACAATCACACACAGAGAGGCATTTTTCATGGGAAAAAGTGATATGTATTTATTTTTCTGTAACTCTGTTCAAGTTTCACTTTCCATTTTTCATTCCTTTGGACTCCCCACACTGAAAGTCTGTAAAAACAAGCAACCCAACAAAGTTTGACTATGCAGAAGGCAAAAAAGAACCAGTAATGCCTGCTGGTGGTGCTGTGGGTTAAACCACAGAGCCTAGGGTTTGCTGATCAGAAGGTCGGCAGTTTGAATCCCCGTGACGGAGTGAGCTCCCGTTGCTCGGTCCCTGCTCCTGCCAACCTAGCTGTTCAAAAGCACCTCAAAGTGCAAGTAGATAAATAGGTACCACTCTGGCGGGAAGGTAAACAGCGTTTCCGTGCACTGCTCTGGTTTGCCAGAAGCGGCTTAGTCATGCTGGCCACATGACCTGGAAGCTGTATGCCGGCTCCCTCGGCCAATAAAGCAAGATGAGCGCCACAACCCCAGAGTCAGTCACGACTGGACCTAATGGTCAGGGTCCCTTTACCTTTACCTTTAATGCTCGCTGGAGATTACACTGCCAAACTTCAAGCCATGCCATATATAGCTCTTTAGTCTGAAACTTCAAAAGGCAATTGCACCCTGAAAATACTATACCCAAGTTACAAAATACACAGGCACTTCTTGCATACTTGCAAGGAATACAAGTGCAAGCACCCCCATCTCTTTTTTTTTTTTTTATAAATATTTATTAAAGTTTTTAAATATAAATGTACAAATAATAAACAGTCTTACTTCTATCACAGACATAATTTCATCACTTCTTTGGACTTCCTCACGTCTCCCGCTCCCATTTACATCGTTAAAAGTTTTTTCCAAACAAATTATCAACTTGTTTACAATCTCATGTCCACTCATTCAAATATAATCTAGCACTTCTTCCAAAAAAATTTTATATTTTCTTTAGTCTCACTTATCATCAAATTTCAATCTAATTTAGTGGTGGCCAGTTTTTTATAATCTAGCATCCTTCTTAGCATTCAACCAAATTACAATGTTTTTGTAAATACTTCTTGAATTTCTCCCAGTCTTCCTCCATCTTCTCTTCTCCCAGGTTACGGATTCTGCCTGTCATCTCGGCCAGTTGCATATAGTCCATCAGTTGCATCTGCCACTCTTCCAGTGTGGGTAGATCTTGAGTTTTCCAGTTTTTTGCGATGAGTATCCTTGCTGCCGTTGTTGCATACATAAAGAATGTTCGGTCCTTCTTTAACACCTTCTGGCCGACAATACCCAGAAGGAAGGCCTCTGGTTTCTTAGTGAAGGTATACTTAAATACCTTTTTCAGCTCATTATATATCATTTCCCAGAAGACCTTCACCTTAGGGCATGTCCACCAGAGGTGAAAGAATGTTCCTTCGTTTTCTTTACATTTCCAACATTTATTATCAGACGAATGGTATATTTTGGCAAGTTTAACTGGGGTCATGTACCATCTATATATCATTTTCATTACATTTTCCTTCAGAGCATTACATGCGGTGAAGTTCAGCCCAGTGGTCCACAACCTTTCCCAGTCCTCAAACATAATGTTATGCCCAATGTCCTGTGCCCATTTTATCATAACCGATTTGACCATTTCGTCTTGTGTATTCCATTTTAACAGCAAGTTATACATTCTAGATAATACCTTAGTCTTTGGTTCTAACAATTCAGTTTCTAACTTCGATTTCTCCACCTGGAACCCTAACTTTTTATCATTTTTAAAAACTTCTTTAATCTGAGCATAATGTAACCAGTCTCGCACCTTATCCTTCATTTTCTCTAAACTCTGCAATTTCCAATTGTCTCCATCTTTTTCTAATATTTCCCAATATTTTGGCCATTTAGCCTCCATATTGGGTCTTTTTAGGGCCTTAGCCTCCAGAGGTGAGAGCCACCTTGGAGTTTTATTTTCCAGTAAGTCTTTGTATTTTGTCCAGACATTAAACACTGCTTTCCTGACAATATGGTTCTTAAAGGCCTTATTGATCTTAACTTTGTCATACCATAGGTATGCATGCCAACCAAAAGCATTGTTAAAACCTTCCAAGTCCAACACGTCAGTGTCTTCGAGAAGTAGCCAGTCTTTTAGCCAGCAAAAAGCTGCGGCTTCATAATACAACTTTAAGTCTGGCAGGGCAAAGCCCCCTCTTTCTTTCGCATCTGTTAATATCTTAAACTTAATTCTGGGCTTTTTGCCCTGCCAGACAAATCTGGATATATCTTTCTGCCACTTCCGGAAGCACTCCGTTTTGTCCACGATCTGTAATGTTTGAAACAAAAACAACATTTTTGGCAATACATTCATCTTGATAGCAGCAATTCGGCCTAACAAAGAAAGCTTCAATTTTGTCCAACTATCCAAGTCTCTCTTAATTTCAGACCAACATTTTTCATAATTGTCCTTAAATAGACTCAGGTTTTTTGCTGTTATGTTTACCCCTAGGTATTTTACTTTTTTAACCATAGTTAGTTCTGTTTCTCTCTGAAACCTTTCCGACTCTGTATCTGTCAAATTTTTTCCCAACACTTTAGTTTTCTGTTTATTTAATTTAAATCCTGCCACCCGACCAAAATCCTGTATCAGTTGTAATACTCTTTTCGTACTAGATTCTGGCTCCTGCAGAGTCAAAACTAGGTCATCTGCAAAAGCTTTCCAAGCACCCCCATCTCCAGGTGTTCTGGTCTTTCATCAGATGGTTGCTCATTTTCGGCTGGCAAACCAAGTAAGCTGGGAAGTGACTATCTGAACTGGGACAATAACTTTTAGTCTTTTGAAGGCGGAGGTAAGGCAATGTATGCCTTTTGATTACACGATCCTCACTGTAGTAAATAATATTTGTAAATATAATGGTACTACTAGATTAGTTCACCATAGATTCCATAATCCATAACTCAGTTAATGAAATAAGGCTTTATCTGAATCAGTTTAATAATTATTTGATTCCTTTGACATCTCTAAGTAGTGTCTGACTTGGTTCAGCTGTTCTGATATTATCTGTTTCATAGAATTGTAGGGTTGTAGTCCATTTCATTCTCTTTTTCAAATCATGCTTTATCATGCTTCTCTTAATTTCTACAGGTATTCCTTTAAGGCGGCATCCACTTTAGGGCTGTCCTGAGGCACCATGACCTCCCAGCCAGTCTGTCAAGGCTTAGATCGAGACTATGACTTCCTTTGTGACACCAAGGACTATTGGGGCGTTGTTGTGGAATCCTTTGCTACTGCTGGTGCTGTCGTCACAGCCATCCTGATCGTTGTGCTCGTTTTCCTTGTATGTAAAGTCCAAGACAACACAAAGCGAAGCCTGATCCCTGTCCAGTTCCTCTTCCTTCTGGGCACTCTAGGAATCTTCGGCCTCACTTTTGCCTTCATTATAAGGCTCAACGAGAGGACTGCCCCCACCCGCTTCTTTCTTTTCGGGGTCCTCTTCGCCCTCTGCTTCGCCTGCCTCCTGGCCCATGCCTTCGACCTCATCAAGCTGGTGAGAGGAAGACGCCCATTTTCGGTACTGGCGCTGCTGGTTTTCGCCATCAGCCTGACCATTGTGCAGATTATTATCGCCATACAGTACGTAGCCATCAACAGTCAAGAGCTGAGAGCCCTGAACTCCACGAAAGGTTTGACACAAAAAAGCCGCGTGGACTTCGTTCTGCTTCTCATCTACGTGCTTTTCCTGATAGCCCTCCTCTTTGTGGTCTCCACTTTTGTTTTCTGTGGGTCATACAGAAGGTGGAAGAGGCATGGCACACACACCTTCTTCACAGCCCTGTTCTCCATAGGCATCTGGGTGGCATGGATCAGCGTGTTCATGACAGACTTTGGGAAAAGGCCAGAATGGGACGATCCCACTATCAGCATTGCTCTGGTAGCTAATGGGTGGGTCTTCCTGATGATATATGCAGTGCCTGAGCTCTGTTTCCTCACCACGCCACGGAAGCCTGGAGACTACCCTCCGGAGAATGATGCCTGCCAGCCTAAAGTCCTGAAAAAAACCTACGGAGTAGAGAATCGAGCCTATGCTCAGGAAGACAATGCGCAAGGTATGGCTATCCATAGCAATGCCTGTATGTCTGGGACTGGCAAAGTGCTTTGTGTGATAGAGAGAGCATCTTTGGCAAGCTAAAAATATTCAGACTGTTTTAGGAATGCTGCTGAATTATTATTTTTTAACCCATTTTAAAGCATTCCCTAAGACAGCTTCCCTTGTTCTCATTTGGTGTTGCAGAGCACAAAGAGGGCCACACTGGAAGTGTCCTTGGAAAGGCAGGCACTTTTTAGGACAATTCTGGGCCACAGGGAAGGTGGGAGGCCAGCTTCCTAGTGTTTCCTGTAGTGTAGGCTCACTGCCACCTAAGTAAATGCTTATATAGCCAAAGCCTATATAATGATTTATGGCATTCATTTGTCACTTTTCTTTCTTTCTTAAATCTTAAATCTTAAATCTCAAATCAACATGTTGCACACCACATGGATCAGGATTCAGTCAGGTCCCCAAATGGGAAATATTTTTGGGTGGCTGAAATCCTAGATGCACTTACCTGGGAATAAGGTCCATTAGGGGCATCTAGACCAGTATCTAGCCCACTGCCAGAGTTCTCTCCCAGTCCTACCTAGAGATGCTGGGGATTAACCCAGGGACTTCTGCATACAAAGCAGATGCTCTTATGGGCGTAGCCAGGATTTTTGTTAGGGGGCAGGCCTTTTGTTAGGCAGGGGTAGTTATGTATTTATATTTATATTTATTGATTTGGGGGGCAGCTGCCCCTCCCTGCCCCCCCTTGGCTACACCCATTGATGCTCTGCCTTTGAGCTACAGCCCTTCCTTTATGCAAAAGACAAAGGCTTTCATTCTGAGTAAATACAAATTGGACTGGGCTGCACAACACACTAGATCAGAGGTTTTCAACCTTTGTGGCTCCACAGCTTCCTTGACCAACTACATTCTTTCTGTGGCACCCCTGTGGGGCTCAGGAGCCCAGTTATGGCACCCCTTGCCTGCAGGGCTGGCAGCCTCTCACTATTTTTCAAATACCCTCCCTTGTGGAGTGTTCCCTCAGCCTCTTCCCCTCTCCTCTCTCCTTGGGAGTCCTCTGGGCAGCCACAGCTGCTGCCCCAGTCTCTGAGCTGCCCACCCTGCCAGAAAGAGAGGTGTCTCCTCACACTGCCCCACAGGGGCCTGGGAGGCACCCCCTGGCCAGCCCCAGAGGCACCATTTGCCTGCAGAGCTTGAAGCCAGGGCTGTTGTAACAAACAGCCATGCAAGCCTTTGGGAGAGATGCAAGAGGGTGTCAAAGAGGAGGGAGAAAGGGAAGAAGGAACAGAGGCCAGTGTTGCCCACAGCACCCCTGACCATCCTTCAAGGCACCCCAGGGTGCCACGCTATAGTTCCAAGGATGCTTTAACTGTATTGTGTATACACAACTGTTGCTGTAGATGGTTGTCTGGAAGCAAATGGAGTTTTCTTTGTTTTTGTGGCAATATTAAATACACTGCCTCACTGCCTCCCCTTGCTTGTCTTTTTCAGTTCCAAATGCAAACAGTGGTCCTTCATATCCTCCATATTCAACTCACTTCCAGCTGCAGGTAAATAAACAGTCTTTGATTTTCAGTACGGGAATGATTTGTTGCAATGCAACTTCATTCAATCAAGTGGCCTATGAAGGAATTTCAACATGTTTGGATAATTATTAAACATTGTCGAGTTGGTGGTGGAGCTGCCACTCACATAAGGTTATGTGGTCTTGGGGCTGTGTGGGACACAGAGAACAACTCAGCTAACAAGCTGCATTTGATGTCTGGGTAACATGAGTTCGTTTTGGCTGCATTGAGACAACAGAATAGTTTATGTTGGGGCAGGTAATAGAATTGGCTGTAAACTGCAGAATGCTTGATGCAGTTGTATAGTGGGCTCTGTATGCAACGTCCCAGCCAACCTGAGATCACTCAGTGAGCATTTTAACGCCACTGCTAATATTATTGGAGGCAAACAAAGTCAAGTATGAGTGAAGGCAATGCTTCCTTCTGCTCACATGGTTGTTAACCAGTCATGAATGTGTGCCTCTCCCCTCTAAGCAGTCAAAGATGATTGCTGTGGAGGTGATGAGTCTCTGCGCTTATAGCGAATGGTGGACGAGTTGCTTCTTTTCTAAAGAGGCAAAGAAAGAGAGGCGGTTGTGGGGAGCTTCCATGCCCAAACTTCAAACGGAAGATGCCAGTAATTGGGGAAGGAGGGATTGGGATCACACTGAAGCTCTTTATTCACCTTATGCAACATTCTAGAAAAATAATTAAAAGGAAATCATTTTTTGCAGCCACCAAAAGCTTCCATGACCCCAACCCAGCCCCAATGGCTCAAGTATATTTCCATGCAAAACTAACCATGTGGTAATGTATCTAGCATGCAGTTTTGTCTGGAAGGGTTCTCTTAAAAAGCCTGCCACATCAGGAATCGCAGGCTACAGACTTAAGTGTTTGGTTGACCTTTACCCCCTGATTAACAAAGGATTTCCCGATACATTGCATTACCTAGGCTCACTTTTATTATAAGTGACCCAAGCACTGGATTTTCTTCTAGGTCTTGGGAAAAGTTGGCCACTACCAACCTGCCACTGCAAAAGTTGGGGCAGGGGGCTCGGAGTCTCTTCCTCAACCTAGTTAAAAAGCAGCTCTGCTTTCTCAAAAGAAACATTCAACAGAACATATGTCACTTAAAAACCTTATATTTCCACTTCCTTTCTCTTTTTTTGCCTAGAACCTCGAGCCCCAGCAGGATTTCTCCATCCCACGGCCGAAAACCCGAACCAGCCCATACCAAGAGTATTCTGGAGGGAAAGGTGTCAAGTAGCCATCCTGCTACTTATGCCAGAGAAGCCATTCTGAGTCGGCGGAGGTGCTGGAAATCATCACGGATATAGCGGTGCTTCAGTTTTTATTAAATCAGGGACAGAACTCAGCGCTGCAGCGGATGAAGGAAGATGCCTGTCTTTTTCTCCTGCACACCTTTTATATCTGCCTTCATACACTTGGCACTTTATAATGTTTTCTTTTACCATGTTCCTTCATTTAATGAATTGCTGTAGGCTTTTTTTGAGGTAGCCTCTCCCCTCGTGTGGTTACAATCATGCCACTCTTGCTACCTTGCTGCCCTGCCTTCTGCCACCCAAGTGCTGAGGGGGGAGGTCTGAAGCATGGAGCTTTCTCTATAGAGCTCTCGGTGTGGTTTAGACCCCTGATTTGCGCAGGATTCTATATCACCTGGGGGGCAGCCCATAAATGGGAGGGGGGCAGTGAGCTTAGCCATGCTCTTCCCCTCCACAGCTGCAATTGCTTAAGAGGCAATCTCCCAAATAGGGCTTATGGATTCTCTCAGTTCCACAGAGAATTCTATACTTCAGCATTTTGCCCAAGCTTGTTTTTCTCCTCACAACACAAACAGGAAAGATTATATCCATCCCATTCACTCGTGGGGTTCCCTGTGAGTAAAAATGTGAGTAAAGCTCAAGGAATATTCTTGGCTCAGGCCACATACCTGAAATGTATGTATTTGTGTTTTCTCCTAACCTCCCCCCACTCCGCCTTTGCCCTTTGAAGCATTGGAATTTGCAGGAATATTCGATGATAACTGTACCATTTAGAAGCCTGCGAAATCTCCGAATGTCTTCCTTTAAAGAGGTCGCCTGTATCAGTGGCTGTCTTTAGTCCCACGTGCAATGCCAGGCCTGTAATAGCACTGCTGTCCTCAAATCCTGTCAAATTCCCCCTACCTGCTTTTGTGGAACTGAGTCACAAAGGGAAGTGGCCCAAACAAAAACAAATCAGTTTTCAAACCAGGAAATTGCAGTATTTTAAAAAGTGAAAGTCATTCCAAACTGTCTATAGATCTGCTTTAAACACAGGAAGAAAGCAGAGGGAGGCGGAAAGAAAACAGGTTTAAAAACTGTGTACAGCTTTGAACGAGATTTCTTTACAGACTTCCTGCTTTTGCCATTGATGCCTAATCTCTCCCCTGGTGAGACTTCCAAGCCCACTGAGCATGCTGAGGGGACCTAACATTAAGACTGTTGGGAGATGGGGAAATTGCTCTGCTTTGCAGAGGACAATCCTGCAGTTTGAAGGCAGTGATGTGTGACAGCATAGAAACAGGATAGTAGATTAGAATAATTATCTCTAAATATGCGTCTCCTCCTATAAATTAGCACATGCAAATTTTATGTGCTGTTGTGTAGAGAGGACCCTTGACTATATGTAATACACAAACACAAACATGAGGAAGTCCTCTGAGTGTGTGAACAGTGGTGTGAACAACCAAAATAATGCATTATGGGGGGAAGAGGCGGAGGCGGATCGCAAGAGGTTGGGATGGGCAAACTGATGCATGGCCATCTCCTGCCAAAGCTATATGAGAGATGAACATGATCTCTTGAAGTCAACATGGCAACAACTCCACAGAGAGCAGTTAGTCAAACCCTCCTGAGGGCAAAAAATCCCTACCTATAGACCTTCTCAGCACGGGTTTCTGCCTGTCATTATTAGCAGATTTCAGTGACAAAGGGAAACTTTGGAAGCATAATGGTGGCGGCGGAGGGAATTCATTGAATGCCACTAAGGCTGCAATCCTATACCCGCTTACTCTGGGATCAGCCTCATTCAACTCAGTGGGGTTTCCTGCAACTCTTTTACCACTGTTAATTAAACAGCATTTTAGGACATACCAATGCTAACCTCTAGCAAAATGTTGCATATTGGAGTGCTGCTGTTCAGGATTCCTCCCACTCTACTCTGCTCTATTCCCCCTGTCCTGGTTTTTCATTCTCCTTCCTGCAAGAGCCAGTCACAATTTTGTGGTCACTAAGCTTGCTCAGTCTCCTCATTGGGCTGTTTGGAGAGGTGGTTTTCTCCTAAGAGTTTCGCACCTTCCTGAAGATTTTCTATACTTCTGCAAACCTTGGGGTTCCTTCTGATAGTTTCCTCTTGGTGCAGTTTTTGGCTGTATAAGGACCAGCACATAATAGTATTAAGATTAATATTATATGATTGCTTTATATGATGATATCAGATGGGGAAGAACACTGGCTATCACAAGCCTTACCCATATGGCAAACACTTCCAGAAAGTTGTTTCAGATTTTAATGGGGAGTTGGCGAAACTCTTTTACAACTGGCTCAAGAAAAATAAGACACAATTCAGAGAAAGTCAAGCTTCTTTTCCCCATTGGGGGGGGGGGGGAGTGCACAATTTTGCTCCTTAACCTGTGAGAAAGGATTCTTCAGGTTTTGTTTTTGCTTGTGTGCTTGTAAATGTATTATATTATTATTTATTTGTTTATTTCTCATACCACATGGAACACATTGGTCTGCATTTAATAAATAATTATAGACGGTGTGTATTGATAATGTGTTCTTTTGACAATTTCTGTTCACGGTACATATCCACCAAAGCACTTTGCATAGGTACGAAGACCATAGCAGGGTTTCAAGATACAGTGGTACCTCGGGTTAAGAACTTAATTCGTTCTGGAGGTCTGTTCTTAACCTGAAACTGTTCTTAACGTGAAGCACCACTTTAGCTAATGGGGCCTCCTGCTGCCGCCACGCCACTGGAGCATGATTTCTGTTCTCATCATGAAGCAAATTTCTTAACCTGAGGTACTATTTCTGGGTTAGCGGAGTCTGTAACCTGAAGCGTCTGTAACCTGAAGTGTATGTTACCCAAGGTACCACTGTACTATACTGAAGGGTGCATCTTCGCATATCTAAGGGGCTGTGACCAGGTGCGTCAACTCTAGGGGACTGAGGTGTCTTCAGCACCTTTGATATTTGTTTGAAGGGAGCCCAGCCCCCTCAGTATTGAGGGGCTTGACGTGCATTGCACACGTGATATCACACACATGACACATCGCAGCTTCAGTGCCTGGCTCTGCCAGAGTGTTCAGCCTCTTCCAGAGGACGTAATGTTGCACATGCTCCATGAGTGATGTCACACACATGCGCCACATGCATGATGTCATATGCACGCACCATAAGCTACATCCCCTCAATCTTGGGGGCAAACGGGCATCTCTGACTGAACTAAAGGAGATCATAAGAGAATTGCTAAGAGAACTTTTGCTAACGCACAACTCCCGTCGTGCCTGGCTATTGACCATGCTGCCTGTGGCTGATGGAAGTTGTGGTTCGGCAACACACAAAGGGCCTAAAGTTCCCTGCACTCCTGTTTTAAAGTCTTCAACCCTCTTTGTCTCATGGCCAATGAACCCTGAAAAAGGAAAAGAATATTTTTTTATAGAAATATGATTCATATATCATCATGACACTCCCAGACCATTTTTAATTACCAGCATTTCTGTGTTTATATGGCATGTTTGTGCTTGGGTGTGTTCATAGAGATCCTTACATTGTACAGAGAACGGAGGGTGCTGGGTGGGGAGGTGTTGTGAGAGCGTCTGGGATCAGATACATGCAATGCCGAAAATAACCATGAGATGAAAGAGGCAAAGATGCTATAGGAAGTAGAAGAGGCAAAAAATAAGTTGCGTTGGAGGGCAGATGAAAAGAGGTGAGACAAAGGGAAGCAAGGGAACTTGCCTGTATGGCAGGGGTGGCCGATGTGGTGCTCTTCAGACATTATGCGAATGCAACTCCCATCAGTGTTGACTTTCCCCAGATAAAAAATGCACTGAATAAGTCAATTCATGAGTCTGACATCAGATTTTCAACCAATATATCTGCTCATCACACTTTGATACCTCATTCCTACCCCCGGGAGTGACAGTATTGCCTGAATGTGAGGTGTTTTCTTTTAACCATTGCTAGCCCTTTTCAGTCGCAAGCTATACAATCAACATGCCTAGTTTCTCAGTTAGGAGTGCAAAAGTTTATAAAGTTTAATGTTTATAAACTTTTGCACTCCTAAGTGAGAGCAGGCATTGTGGGAGCATCACATAAACAAGTTCAGCTCTGGATGGTTTATGGAATATGTTTTCTAGGTTTGTGCCCCCTTACTGGTCCAACAACAGCCTTGGGTAAAATTCTTGTCCTCCACATTTGGGGTGCACCCTTTGCACAAACTTTTAACACAGAGCTGCTTCTTTTTTCTTTTTCTCACATCCTTTGAGGACAAGGAAAAACTATGGATCAGTCTGATAAGGTCAGCTCAGTATATTTCCCTCAAGGTGTCCCACCAGGAAACAAATGACACATCACTTGGCTTACTTGTACTGAAGCAGCTTTAGTTCTGCTAACATTCATGTGTGATATCAGTAATCCTAAACATACTTACTAGGAAAGGTATCCTTTTAAACACAGTGAGGCTTATTTCAGAGTAAATGTGTTTAGCCAACTAAGCTGGAAGTAGGAAGGCTTAATCTGTTTACAGATCATATTCTACAAATGTGCCAATGGCAACAGGACAGACTGATTTCTGACACAGGAAATTAAGAAGACCCTGATGGGATAGCCCAAATGCCCATCTAGTTAACCATCCTTTTCCCACCAACCAAATGCCTGTGTGAGAAGCTCACATGCAGGACATGAGAACGATAGCATCCTCCCCACTCATGTTCCCTGGCAACTGGTATTCAGAGACATGTTGCCTCCAGTACTGGAGAGATAGTACACGGCCATCAGGACTAAGAGCTGCTGGTAGACTGATCCTCCATAAATTTGTCTAACCCCTTTCTCAAGCAGTCCAAGTAGGTGGCCATCCCCGTGTCTTGTGGTGACGAATTCCATAGTTTAACTAGGAGCTGTAAAACTACTTTGTGTTGTCTGTCAACATTCAGTGTCACTCATTTAAGTAATACCAGAGAAAGAGAGAGAGTTCCTTCTGCCCATTTTCTCTGTCCTGTGCATATTTTTATTATGCAGGACATGGTTGGCACTGTGGGTTAAACCACAGAGCCTAGGGTTTGCTAATCAGAAGGTCGGCAGTTCGAATCCCCGCAACGGGGTGAGCTCCCGTTGCCCAGTCCCAGCTCCTGCCCACCTAGCAGTTTGAAAGCACGTCAAAGTGCAAGTAGATAAATAGGTATGGCTCCAGCAGGAAGGTAAACGATGTTTCCGTGCGCTGCTCTGGTTCACCAGAAATGGCTTAGTCATGCTGGCCACATGACCCAGAAGCTGTACGCTGGCTCCCTCAGCCAATAAAGTGAGATGAGTGCCACAACCCCAGAGTCATTTGCAGAGTCGTTACCTTTACTTTTAGCATGTCTTCCCTTTGCCTTTTTTCTGAACTAAACAGTCCCAAATGACCATGAGCTTCCTCTCAGGACAAGGTGGCCCTGCCAAGTAGGTCCCAGTCCTGTCTGAAATCCCAGATAGCTGCTGCTATCCATGAGTGTAGACCAGCCCCGTCCAAGACATCTAGAGCAGTGGCCCCCAATTTGCTAAGTACTGTGGAGCCCCTGTTTTTCAACAGCCAAGCCATAGACCCCCTACTTTTGAAGGTTTTGATATCTCTGTGGTAGTTTTTGTTACATGAATGGTGCCACAGACCCCCTGAGTGGGTTACATGGACCCCCAGAGTCTCCAGACCACCAGTTGGGAACCGCTGATCTAGAGGGCACCAGACTGGGGAAGGCTAATGTACGCAGTAAGAGGGACTGTTGGACTGACTTGGTACAAGGCACCGCTCTGCTTTTCTCTTTCTCTTCGTTCTCTGCCGCCCTTTTGCTTCCTCACATTCCTCCTTCTTTGCTGCTAACCTCTATGGATTCCCTGGGGGTTTGCCCTCCATCTGACCTCTCCTGCTCCTTACTCCATGCTTCATGTCTTTGAAGGCATCCTCTCTTTCAATGTGTTCTCCTCGATCCCTGCGTAGAACGTCCTGAAGTCGCCCAGCTTCTCCTCCACCCTAAAAGTCAACATGCTGCTATGCTGTGATCAAAAGTTTCGAAGGAAGCTGCTGTTTGCTTTTCTCTTTGCCATGGTGACTGCACACAGCACTGGATTATGTAATGAATAATGCACCCCTCCCATTTTAAAGCACATGGACATGGCTGATGAATAGAGGGCCTTTTCTTTCTCTCTCTCTCTCTCTTTCTTTCTTTCTTTCTTTCTTTCTTTCTTTCTTTCCTCTCTTTTCCCACCCAGTGCAGAACATTAGGCTGGATCCCAACATTTGGCTTGACAACAGCAATGACCAAATTCACCCAAAGGTTGAAAATAATAATAATAATAATAATAATAATAATAATAATAATAATAATAATTTATTTATACCCCGCCCATCTGGCTGAGTTTCCCTAGCCACTCTGGGCGGCTTCCAATCAAGTGTTAAAAACAATACAGCATTAAATATTAAAAACTTCCCTGAACAGGGCTGCCTTCAGATGTCTTTTAAAGAGAATATAGCTGCTTATTTCCATCTGAAGGGAGGGCGTTCCACAGGGCGGGTGCCACTACTGAGAAGGCCCTCTGTCTGGTTCCCTGTAACCTCACTTCTCACAATGAGGGAACCACCAGAAGGCCCTTGGCGCTGGATCTCAGTGTCCGGGCTGAACGATGGTGGTGGAGACACTCCTTCAGGTCAAGAGGTCTTGAATATTTCAAGGTGGATTTCACAAGTGCACTGACTCAAGGACTGGAGAGCTGGAGAGCTGCATGCGCTTGCATCTGCTGCCAGAAAAGGGAACAAGGGCAATTGGGAGACTCTCCGGTCTTCCGAGAAGAGCATAAAGGCAAGGTGGAGACTAGCTTGGCACCATCCATCAGCCAGAAAGCAGGGAGCAGAGATAGACAAATATTTCCATTCAAGTTTATCTCTTTTTTCCATTCACAAATTCAGTTCTCCACATTTCAATACCTCTGTGTGTGTGTGTGTGTGTGTGTGTGTGTGTGTGTTAAAAGTCCAGCATTTCAGTGTGAATTACTCCTGACATACACATTTTTGTATGCATTTTGTACGTACACATTTATTTACACTCTGTTTGCAAACAATTCCCCCTGATATAATGCATTTCTGCATGGTGTGTTTAGTTGGAGAATGGCATCGCAAAATGTGGAGATGTGCTGTTTTTAAAGAACAACTGTGTTTCAGTTAGCATATTGGCTTGAGAAGTATGAATTATGTCATTTCACATGAAAATGCAAACAAAATCCAATTTATCTCTCCCCCACCATTCCCTAGCACTCTGCTGTTGCTTTCCAGTTGTGCTGGGATTGCAGAAGAAGAGGGAAAGACCCTCAGGAAGAAAGGCTGCTGGGTTGCCATGCGTTTGGCTTTGTGTATATGCAGTGTGCGGGGACGAGGGTGGCGCTGTGGGTAAAACCTCAGCGCCTAGGACTTGCCGATTGTCAGGTCGGCGGTTCGAATCCCCGTGGCGGGGTGCGCTCCCGTCATTCAGTCCCAGCACCTGCCAACCTAGCAGTTCGAAAGCACCCCCGGGTGCAAGTAGATAAATAGGGACCGCTTACTAGCGGGAAGGTAAACGGCGTTTCCGTGTGCTGCGCTGGCTCGCCAGATGCAGCTTGTCACGCTGGCCACATGACCTGGAAGTGTCTTTGGACAGTGCTGGCCCCCGGCCTCTTAAGTGAGATGGGCGCGCAACCCCAGAGTCGGACATGACTGGCCCGTACGGGCAGGGGTACCTTTACCTTTTTATATGCAGTGTGCAAATATTATTACAATCTGAGGGAAGCTGCCATGCAGATCATTCAGTCATAAGGCAGGATGCAGATCCTCTAACTAGTCCATAATCTAGTCCAGTCTCCCCCGGCAGGATTTAATCATGACACCTAGGAATGAATATATATGCATATGTATGTTTGTGTGCATACTGTTACAAAAGTTGGGTGCCTCCCCCAATCTCTGCCAAGCGATAGCAAGATCCCAGGGGGGTTCCAGGCACTCACCCAGGGTCTGCATTCCTTTGGAGAATTGAGACACCACAGAGACTGTCATAGCTTTAAGAAATATGGTTTGTTCGCCTTCAGTCTGTAAGGAGGGAGTCCAGATCTTACAGCATGGTCATTTCAAGAGGGGCTTGTCCCCACAGCAGTGCAGCCAGCCTTCAGCCAGCCCACCCAAGATGGATTCCAGTCCTTCATTTCCCTTCTTATTCCCAGAACACCTGTGCTGGACCCGGGGGAAAGGTACCGTGAGCGTAGTCTGAGTCCACACGGAGAGGGGCGAGGTCCGAGGCGGAGAGCCGGGCGGGGAACAGGAACGCTGGAACAGGAGGCCGAGCAGGGTACAGGAACACCGGATGGTCAGGAACAGGAGGCCGAGCAGGGAACAGGAGCACAGGAAGGTCCAAAGCCAACAATGACGTTGCTCCCACAACCTGGGGCCGGGCTGACTGGGCTTTTATCCTCTTCTAAGGCCAGGGGCGGTCCCGGCCCCCAGGAGCCCCGTCTCCTCTGGTCTTAAGGCGAGCACTCCTCCTGGGAGCAACCAGTTCCCTTCGCCTCTCTGCCCTAAGCCTCTGCAGATCAGGAGAGGCCGAAGGGTTACTGGGCCCTGGAGGAGGCTCACCTGTAGCCACTGAGTCCTCAAGCCCCTCTGGGGCCAGAAGGGTTTCACCTGGGGCCAGCTCCCGGTGCTCTGCCACAGGTGCAGGCTCTTCAGCATCTAGACCTTGCCCCAGTTCAGCCGGCCCTGGAGGCGGGGACTCCTGTGCAGGCTGGGATTCCTCTGGTTCATCCTCTGAATCGGAATCCCAGGCCATCACAACACCTTTCTAAAAACTCTAATTTCCTATCACTTCAAACACACACCACACCACCTTGGCAGCAACTGTCTCCCCAGGCCAAAGGATTCCTCTAGGGTGGCCCATCAACACCTTTTGTCATGTTAACAGATTGGCTCTCTGCTAGGCCAGCCAGGCTGCTTTGCATAAGCCAGACCAGAGATTCATTTTCTGGCACAGCTCTGCAGCTTGTACTTTCATCCATATCCCAATTAATAAAAATCCTGCCATTTATTAATTCCTAGGGTTTGGGGGGGTGCCCCCCATATGTGTGGGTGTGGGTGTGGTCATGTGTTCTCTCTCTCTCTCTCTCCAGTGGCGTAGCGTGGGTTGTCAGCACCCGGGGCAAGGCAAGTAATTTGTGCCCCCTAACCCGTGGATTTGTGCCCCCTAACCCTACCCCTACCCCTAACCCCCAGATGTTGCGCCCGGTGCGGCCGGCCCCCCTGCACCCCCCACGCTACGCCACTGTCTCTGGCAAATCATTCTCTGAGCGTACAACTCATGAACATCATCCTTCTGTGAAGGATTGTGTCAGGGAAATGGTTGCATAACAGCAAAGAATGGCCACTCTTTCCAATTTGCATGGAATCTGAGGTGAGTAGATGGGTGAGATTTATCAAACTGGAAATGAAGGTAGGCTGGGTGTGATCTCAGCAGATGCTTTGCATGCCTAAAAAGGGCTGTGGACCACAGTTCCACTTGAGCCTTTAGAGGAAAGAACGGCAAAAACAGCAGTTTCGGCAGAAACTTCTATAATCTTTTTACCAAGTCCACAAATCCCATATGAGTTGAGTGGTTTACTGTAGTTACATGTGCTTTGCTGGGTCTTGAGACTGCGCTGATAGCTGTGCTCAGAGTGGACCCATCAAAATCCAGTGACCTTAGCTTTTTCTAGACTAAGTTAAGTCCATTGATTTTCAGGTCTTCTCTGAGCCTGATTTAGTCAGATACAACCCACTGTTTTTACATTAACTTTCAGCGTTATTGGATTGCATTTTTTTATTTTATTGATTGATGTCCAGAGTGGTTAAACAATCAGTCCCTCTACACAGGGAACTTGGGGAATTATAGTTCTTTGAGGGGAGCAAAGGGTCTCCTCACAACCCGCAGCACCTGCAACAAATGACAGCTCCCAGAATTCTTTGGGGGAGGCTATGACTGTTTAAAGTCATACCATAGTGCTTTAAATGTATTATGTGAATGCGGCTCAAATTGTGAATCCTTCTCTTTTTTCTCATGGAAGCCATATTTTAAGGGTTCCAACACCCACTCTGAAGCAAAGGCTCCACACTGAGGCTCTGTCATCACCACCACCCACAGCCTAACACGGGAAGGCCCCGAAAGCTTTCGCAGTTTTGCAGAGGTCTCATTTATGGGGCACTTGCTGACTGAGGAGGAAAGAAGCCTGAAGGCCAGCAAAGCACCGTGAGAGAAGCTGCTTTTCACCTCTGAGGACGAGCACATAGTCATATGAGGTGGCCGGAGTATTTGCCCAGGAGAATCATTGATTCAGATATTGGGGTGTTTTTCCCACCCAGCACATTAAAATGGAAGGATACTCTCTGAGAGGCATTGTTAGGGGGTGTCCCAGGTCTTTTACAGCAGGCCCCAGATCTCATACTCCTCAACTGTCCTGCTTTAAGTGGGACATTGTAGACTTACAGAAGAACTTCTGGCTTCTGACTGGATCCCAGGATGTCCCATTTTGACTCTCACAAGAGTGCAGCCCCACAAGATGTCTCCTTTGGGGTGCTGTGCTCACACAGGAGTCATCTGGCGAGTCAGTTGAGCAGAAGCGTGACATCAGGCAGTGTGCTCCCACCAGAGTACCCACTGTTGAGGTTCATGCTGCTAAGCTGGTGAAAATCTCTATCACCCCCCTCACCAACTGCCTTCCTGTTCATGGTTCTCTCCAAGCCCCACCTCTAGTGGGGGTGAAATGCAGCCATGCAGAGAGGGCAGGAGCTGGGGCAGGGCATATTCATGGATGAAGAAAGTTGGGGTGACAATTGTTTGGGATGGAAAAAGGAAGGGGTGCATGTGGAAGTGAGTGGAGGGGAGGAGGAAGAAGGATAAAAGTGAGGTGTCCAGTGATGGAATGGATCTAGCTCTCTCATTTCCTCTGTCACCCTTTACTGTGACCAACAGCAGTCATTCTGTCACCAAAAGGCACATGTTCCAATTTCCCCCTGCAGCATGTTGGAGGGTATGAGCTATCCTGCCCTCTCTCCTCTCCCCCCAACTTTCTTCTTCTTATTTATTGCTTATAGGATGGCTGGACACACTGCAATTGGCTAGGAGGTCCTAGCCAGTGCCATCTTACTTTCAGAGAGGCAGCTACATATGCAGATTTGTGTTGTCAGCCTGTTCTCCAAGTCCTTTAAGTACCTTGCAGTACTCAACAATATATTACATAGGCCTGCAAGCTGTCTGTTCATTCTTTAAATAAAAGCTGCCAGGCCACAAATCTTCCAAGCCTGTACTTTCTTTTTTAATGATTAGGTGGAGCAAGCCAGTGTTCCAGGTGAGGCTGTGCATTCCTGGTCCCCACCCTTCCTACGTCTCTCTGGGCATGAGGTTCCAAGTTCTGTCCCCAGCGCCTCCCCCTCTGAAAGAATCCTGTGCAGCCCAAGGGTGAAGAATCTCTTGCCCAAGATCTGGAAGAAGTACAGTGGTACCTCGGGTTACATACGCTTCAGGTTACAGACTCCGCTAACCCAGAAATAGTGCTTCAGGTTAAGAACTTTGCTTCAGGATGAGAACAGAAATTGTGCTCTGGCGGCACGGCAGCAGCAGGAGGCCCCATTAGCTAAAGTGGTGCTTCAGGTTAAGAACAGTTTCAGGTTAAGTACGGACCTCCGGAACGAATTAAGTACTTAACCCAAGGTACCACTGTACTCCCTGTTTGGAGCAGAGCAGGGTGGCCAATGTGGTTTTCCCACTTCGTTGCTGGACTCCATCTCCCATCATCCCTGACCAGAGGCTTACACTGACTGGGGCTGATGGGAGTTGAAGTCCAGCACCATCAGTTTATGTGTTCATCTGAAAATTTTAATTCTCTGACTGGGGAAGAAAGAAGGTAGAAGTTGGAAGGAAAGACATTTGTGTTAGAATTCAGGCTCGGTCAGAGGTATGTGCCTATCTGCAGGCACCGGCTGAATTCCTTTGACCTCCCTCCGGCGAGGTCCGTTCCGGCGATTTTCCTCAGGCTGTGAGAAAAACACACCAACTGCTTCTCCTCCTTCTCCTCCTCCCTGCATATCCCCAGGGAGGGGAATGAGACTCAGACAGAAATTTATCTACATTGCTTTTATTCCTGTCTTTAGCAGTCATACAGTCAAAGATGTCTGCTCTCTTCAACAAACAGAGAGAAACTCCAAACTCCACCCATGTACATCCTGTACAGGTCATATGACACACACTGAGCTCATATCCTGTGCTCAATAAGGATGGACTGCCCCTTTGTTTCCATGGCAGCAGTCACACACAGCCTGTCTGGCTTTACAGCCACTAGCAGCTGTCTGAGCTGTTAGAGCCTTTGCTTGCTGCTGCATTGCTGCTTTAGAATAACATACTCCCCCTAAAGTATCAATGCGTGCTGCGAGCAAAGCGTCATCCAGAGAAGGAAAACAAACAGTCGTTATACTTATAACACTCCCCTGTTGTTTCAGTTCCACCCTTGGAACTACCCGCCACTGGTTTTACCAATGTACCTCTCTGGTTGTGTGACTTCCAAGGAATGAGTGCTTCTGCATTACCTTGGTTAACAACTCTCTGTTGTGCCTTTGTCTCTGACTCAGACACAGCTTCAATTTGACCTTGGTCGTTTACAATAGCAACAGCTAGGTTAGCAAACTCCTTTGAATACCTCTTGGGTGGTACACCCTTCGTTGCTCTCTCAGACCTACGTAAGAAGTGCTGCTCTTCTTTGCTTTCTGGTTCAGCCTTTGGACTCTCTGGAGAACCAGTACCAATTGTAAACAGTGGTTCGTCTTCCTCCTCTTCTGAGGGTCTAGTCATTACGTGAGATTTCCTCTCAATGACTGTGACAACTGAGCTGTCTGAGCTATCGCTGTCATCAGTACTACTGAACTCAACAAAATCAACATCATCAGAATCATCAGAATCATCATCATCTCCTGTGGGAAATGTGTGAACAATCACTCGCTCCTGTTCAGGAGCACTCTCTAGAAATTTTGTGAGAATCACTTTACCAGATTCAGACAAAATTACTCTGTAGAGACCCTTTTCATAACCCACAAAAATGCCTCTGGCATTCTTTACTCCACCCGGAGCTTCTGTTCTCACATGAGACCCAAAAACCTTGAAATGGGCAACAGAAGGTTTTCTGTGGAACAGTTTCTCAAAAGGAGAACTTCCCAACTCTTTTGAAAACTTTCTCAACCACGTATAACAATATGACATTAGCGATTCAGCCCAGTACTCATGTGGCAGATGTGAACTAAGCAATTGCGCTTCCATACCCTTTTGCAATTCTTTGTTCACCCTAACACAGACACATCTGTTCCAAGCTTCTTCTGAAGCTGCAATTTTGTGTCTTATCCCTTTCTTCTTCAGGAACCTCTGGAAATCCTGTAAAAGAAAAATTGGCTTCTCATCTGTGCAAAGACAATTTATGTCAGCATCATGCATATTTTTAACCTTGTCACAAAACTCTTTAAACCTTTCTAAGGCTTCTTTCGGTCTCTCCAAAAGATAAATCCAGACAAAACCTGTGAAAGAATCAACACATATTAGGTAATACTTTGCATTGCCTCTAGATGGTGCTAAAGGACCAATCACATCAGCATACACCCGCTGAAATGCCTTGTCGACCCTCGAGGTGACCTGGTTGGCGTTCTTCTTGGCTACACCTGCAAAAGAAATCATGTTAGAATCACAAGAATTACATTCCATGTAATCACTTTGATCAAAAGTCAACAAATACAGTCCATCTTTCTCTTCGGCAGAAAGATACAACTCTCCATCTTTGTAGATCTCGCAGTGTTGATCATCATAGGACAGTTTTAGTCCCTTCTTGGCAATCTGCGATACGCTGAGCAGATTGTACTTTAACTCTGGAACCAAATAAACATTGTTTATAGTCAAGTTCTGACTTTTAAGATACACAGTCCCAATTCCGGTGGCTTCCAGCTCTTGACCGTTGGCTTGTTGTACAATGAAGCTTTGCTTCTTAAACGACGAAAACAAATCCCTGCGATGGGTCATGTGAAATGTGCACCCAGTGTCTATGATAAAAGCGTTCTCCACTTCTGGTGTGGCTCCTTTCGACATCAAAGCCTTTGCAGGCTTCGTCTGTGACTTGGCATGACCTCTGCCTGACGCCTCAGACTTCGTGGAGCTTCCCTTGGCTCCCTTGTTCTGACGTGGCTTCTTGCAGTACTGCTGAAGATGCCCAGTCTGTCCACAATTGTAGCATCGGACAACATTCAAAGCTACGGCATTTTCTCCAGTAGCTGTAGCAGTGGGGGTGTCAGAACTCCGTTCTTGTCTCCCCCTGTCCTTGACTTCCAGGGCGGCGAGTCTGTCATGTTCACAAAGAACCACGGCAAAGACCCTCTCCGACGTTAGATCAGCTGCTGGGAGGGACCCCAGCTGACTGGCAACCGTTTTGTAAGTCCGATTCAGACTGTTGATGACCATGAAGCAAAACACTTCCTCCTGCAGACGGAAATTACGTTCCACCATCTGTTGATGCAGAAATTTCATTTCCGTCAGGTGCGCTTGAACATCTCCATCAGGCGCAAGCCTCAGGTTGGTCAGCTTCTCAAAATACAGCAACGCTGAAGAACCTGCATCTCTCTGATGTGTCCTTCTCAGCGTGTCCCAAACATCTCTCGCGTGCTGTAAATCTTGTATATGAATAAGCTCAGAGTCTGACACGCACAGAATTATAGCAGTTCTGGCCTTCACATCCTGTGACTCCCAAGCACGCGTTGGTGCTGGAGGGATGGGGTTCTCAATCACCCCAAATAGTCTCTGATTCTGCAGCAGGGCCTTCATCTTAATAGACCAAGATGCATAATTGTCACTGGTCAAAAGGGGCGGAGAAGGCAGGGCTCCCCCCTTCTTAGCATCCATTTTGAGTCCTTGCACTGACTCTCAAACACAAGCCTCTAAAATCCAATAGCTGGCTTGTTTACACTCTGTGCACCTGGCAGCTATAACACTTGCTGCTTGCAAAGTCGCTTTCAAGAGTTCCTTTCTAAGGGCCTAGTCAAAACACGAACTGTTTTTGCCTGACTTCCAGCCCTTATCTTGAAACTGGCCTGCGTTGCTAAGCAACTGCATTCCTTTTCCTTGGACAGGAAAAACCACAGGAATGTTTGGAATGCAGAGTTCTCCTCTCTCGGAGCTGTTTTTCCCAAACCTTGCTCCCTCGAAGCAGAGAATGAATCAATCTGCATTCACACTTCTAAGCCCGAAAATCTCATACCTGGGCTCCGTAGCTTGGCTTTCAGCTTCCTCTGGTCAGCTTCTGGCTGCAGAGAAATAGCCTCTCACTTCAGGCTTCCATGGATCGTAGAAACCATCCTCTGCTACCACTGTTAGAATTCAGGCTCGGTCAGAGGTATGTGCCTATCTGCAGGCACCAGCTGAATTCCTTTGACCTCCCTCCGGCGAGGTCCGTTCCGGCGATTTTCCTCAGGCTGTGAGAAAAACACACCAACTGCTTCTCCTCCTTCTCCTCCTCCCTGCATATCCCCAGGGAGGGGAATGAGACTCAGACAGAAATTTATCTACATTGCTTTTATTCCTGTCTTTAGCAGTCATACAGTCAAAGATGTCTGCTCTCTTCAACAAACAGAGAGAAACTCCAAACTCCACCCATGTACATCCTGTACAGGTCATATGACACACACTGAGCTCATATCCTGTGCTCAATAAGGATGGACTGCCCCTTTGTTTCCATGGCAGCAGTCACATACATCCTGTCTGGCTTTACAGCCACTAGCAGCTGTCTGAGCTGTTAGAGCCTTTGCTTGCTGCTGCATTGCTGCTTTAGAATAACAATTTGCCCCTTTCTAGCCCTAAATATTCCATATTCAACCCCCAAAGAAACCTGCGCTTTCCATGGTTTCTCATGGTGGCCATACACTCCCAAGGCAGGGCTTTAAGGGATAGGAGAGCCGAGGAAGCATCTTTAGTTCAGGCACAGGGAACCTGTGGCCCTCCAAACTTTGTTGGACTTTTAACATGACTCATGGTCAGGGATAATGGGAGTTGTTGTCTGATAATTTCTGGAGGGCCACAGCTTTTGCCACCCACCCCTGCTTTAGAGAAAGGTTTGGAGCAAACACTTCTTGAGAACATGGTTCTGCTCCATGTAGAACCAATCATATTGTTTCTTGTCCCTTCTCTCCCTTTAAGGAGTGTTAAAACTATAAACTGGAGGGGAAAGTGTGTAGCACTTTAAGCTGCAGTCCAAATTCATCTTTCTCTCTCTTTTCCCTAGCTCCCCTTCAGCTTATTACCGTAATTTGCCCCAGTGTGCCCCAGTCTTACTTATTTAATCCCTACTGAGACCTCTCTGGAATATGCAGTGCAGGTATGCTTCTCCATCTGTTTTGTGTGCTTATTATTTTTTCTGAGTGTGACATCATGTGGTGAGATACAGCCGTTGCATCATGGCAGGAAGGGCGACTCTCAGCTTTCGGACAGCTTCCCTCAGGTGGTGTTCAATAGTGAGGGTGTGTGTCCTGGAGTGGGACAGAACCCGAATCCTAAAATGCAGTCCCTCCTAAATAACATATTTTGCCCTGCACGGTCTCAATCAAGAGCAGACTTCAGCATGCAAAAATGAAGGAGAAAAAAATGCCTTCTTGTGCTCCTACGCACATGAAAACATGCTCTCCATAGGTCTGTAATACAGGCGACTCCCCACTTACGCTGGGTTATTTTCCAGCCCCCCCGCATGCATAAGTGGAAATCACCTTTAAACACCTTTTAAGTGCTCTTTTTGCTGCTTTCTCTCCAATCCCGTTCAAAAACACTGTACCAAAAATATCCACAACTGGAATTGAAGCTCTGGGGCTGGCAAGGAGACTGGAGGATGTGTGGGAAAGAAGGTGGTGCTGCTGTGCTACCCCACACGCCAGCTGTTAGGTGGGGAGGCTGAGCAGCCTAAACAAAGTCCCACTGTGCTTCTGGTCTCTTCGGGGCTTCCTCTTCAGCATCCAGGGAGGGTCTCCTCATGAGCCACAAGGACTTTCCTGCGCTCTCTCCTGCCATTTCTGGGTATGATTCTAGTTATTAAATTATTTCTCGGGGCCACACATATTTGAGTTGATCACGTGCAAGTGAGGGCAGGGGGAATGCCTGTAATTATCAATGGAAATTAATACCAATGTAGTTATATCACATTAATGTGAGAATTGGACCTGAGCTGATATTGATGGACAGCAAGAGGGAAGAGGAGGAGAGCTTAGAGACTAAGCGTATGTGTGAGAGAGGGAGAATTTGAGAGGAAGCACCTGCACCTCTGTGTGTGTGTGCATGTGAGGAAGAATTCAGCACGTCCCACTGGCATTATCATGAGCATTCATTACATTTCTTCTCTTCCCTTTGCCAGGAGGTTTCAGGGCAGGTTATAGCAATTTGAAATATGCTATTAAAATCAGTTAAAACAAATGGCAGTCAAGAGAATAGTGGCATTTGCAAAGACCAAGCTGCTTACTAGTGCGCTTCAAGAAGAGCCTCTAAGAATGGATTAGAAAAGCAGAGAGTCCTTTTTCAACTTGAGAGCCACATTTCCTTTGGGGAAACCTTTGGGGGGGGGGCACTTTTGGGTGGTGGGTGGAGCCTGAGGAAAAAGTAAGTGGAGCAATGAATGAATTCTACCTTTGTACAGTCATCTACTTTCTAACACACTCACACCCATCCCTCTCTCCTCCATGCAGGCCATCGAGAAGCATTGTCAGAGTTGTTTTTTAAAATGTATTTTTATTAAAGATTTTCTTGTGCAATGGTATGTGCTATGTCTCTCATGTGCAATGTGCAATGTAACATGCCCTGAGCCAGCTGCAGCAATCTGAGGGACCTCATGTATCTCTGATAAGGGAGAGCCTAGCCTGTTACCAGGGGTGGATTTAGGCAAGTGCTTCAGAGCTTTGGGGGTGCTGCAGGGGGTGCTGCAACTATGAAGTAGAATGGAAGGGGAGAGGCAGGGCATGCCAAATGTTGGTGTCACATAGGGCGCCACCGAAATTTGAGACCCCAGGTCCGCCTCTGCAGTGACACTTCATGCCACACCAAAGTGCCACAAGACTCTCTGTTCTTAAGGATCAAGCATCCGTTGAGTCTCTAGAAAGCTACATACCAAACCGCTGCATTGTGAACCTTAATCAGCACCATGTTCTTAGCGGCAAACCAAGCAGGTTCTCGATTGTGTTTTGAATTTGTCAAATTGGAAGTTAATGCCTAGTATTAATTTCATCACCAACTGCCTCCTTCAGCAGAAAGGCACTGCTGTGCTGTAATAACTTTCACTTCATGATATGGTTAATGAGAACTTGCTCATAAAGAATTGTCATTGTCTTTGTGCATGTTTTTACTGCCTCGATAAGTGTTTATATTTGGAAACAGGTGGCTTGTAATAAACCTGCCAGCTCCTGCTAATTGAACAGGTGATATCTGAATAAATACTGATTGCTGAGCCGCAGAAATGGATGTTTCAGAGAAGTGGTCCTGGGCGAAGGGCTTCGCTTGCAGTTTCATAAGCTTGGCCACTCGATGGCAGCCTTGCACCAAAAAACTCACCGTGTTGCCTTACAGCTGAGCTTAAACTAGATCTGGCTAGAAGTCAAATCCTCGCTCTGTCCTCTTGTGCACCATTGTCTTTAATTCTTACAATCACAAGCTTTCCTTAACAATGACATGCTCTTGTTCTTCATGTAAGTGCTGAGTGATTAGACTGTCGAGTGTCTTAAGCATTTTCCGATTATGATTTGGATGATAGGACAATATGGCAATTAGATTACAGTGTGGACTGAACGGGCATCAGCATCAAGATCAGAATGAGAGGCTGTGATCTCATTATCCTCTCATGCAGGTTGCCACTTTGAATCATATAATCATGAAGCAGGGGAGAGAGCAGCCAGAATGCCCATCCCGTTAGCTTTGTAAGGATGGAGCCACAACATCTGAGACCACAGTTTGCTATCAGTAAAGAGCAAGTGCAGGCAAGGGGAACCACAACAAGGTGTTTACATAACAGGGGGAAGCAGGTGACTCAAGGAAGGAAGCCACTCCGCATGCTTGAAATGCGGGCAGGTTCTGAATGGCGTCAGTTCTAAATGCCGTCTTGGGGAATGTAAGTGCCTGAAAGTACACAGCATATAAGGCAAATTAAAAGCAGCATTTCCGACCTCCATTTAGTGCAGCACAGAAATCAAGATGTTGCAGCTAAAACAACGTCAACATGTGCTCTGTTTCCATATCAGAATTAGGAATACAGAATATATGATAGAAAGACCCTTTTCTGTTTCTTGGAAAGCTACAACAATGTTGAAAAACAATAACACAATTAAATGTTAGGAAAGTATCTTCAAATGTTGATAAAGATATTTATAATATTTGAATAAAATTGAACACACAAACATACAAGGCAGAAGTCCATCTTTGATTTCATTTTCTTATTCCCAAGCGCCAAATTTTCATGCAAAATTACTTGCTCTATGACAGTATTAGGTAGATCTATTTGCTTATGTCAGTCAAAAGGCTCTAGATGTTTTGCACATAAACATTCTGTTTGTGGTCACACTGCATCATAGGTACTGTAGTCTTAAAGCTAACTAAATTGCACTATAGTTTATGCAAAAAGGGAAATATCATGAGAAAACAGATAAAACTAGTATATATAATGCTTATTCATAAAATTGTGTTTCCTAAGCAGATTCATCCAAAGCACAACAGATCAACCACCAGCATGTTGGGATCAGATAATGGTAGAACTATGATAGCTAACATAGAGAGGCAATTTTCAGAAAATTCTGGCAATTCTAAAATAACTATATCTGATTGGGAGAAAGAGGGAACCAAGCCAAGGACTCTGTGAGCATTTACACCTGAGGAGTGCTGCCATTTATCAGAGTGTTGCAAGTGAAAATTAAACTCAAATCCACACTGGGTTCTCCTTGTGCCACTCAGGAGTGATGTGATAACTTCAGCCTGGGGCAATGTGTTTTGACGTCAGCAGGGACTGACAAAAACTTTAAGCGGCTGCACAGTTTGAGGCAGTTTGTGCCATTGAGCCCTGTGTAATTTCCTCTACTTGGTGGCTGTAGGAAACAGCACCTTGGGAAAAATGAAAGTGGCAGTGACACAGGGAATGTGCCTCAGTGTGTCTGCTTGGGTTTGGCCCCAGCCCATGAGGAGCTGATTGTGTCTCCCTGCTACCAGTGTATTCAACTGGGAATTTATCTATGCATGATTCCTCATCTCCAACAGGTGCCCAGATGCATGTTCAGTACCTTTGTTTACACATTCCTCTTCTTCATTACCAGGACCATAAATCATTCTGTGTACAAATACTATATTCGTGGTTTTTGTGGGCAGGATCTCCACCAGTAATCCCAATGCACTCACAGGGGAAATTGGATGCAACCCCGTCAGTTGCAGTTTGTCCCAATTCTTGCATTGTTCCAATGGCAATGATGCTTTGGACTACAACTTCCATCATCCTGGCCACACACACATACATACATACATACGTAATTTTATTTGTATGCCACCTTTCCACTGTTTAAACCATGCTCAAGGTGGCAGACAACATGGGGATGAAAAATACTTAACTACAATATAGCAAAAGTAGTCCTAAACAAAACTGAGCTGTTTCCACATAAATCACACAACAAAAAAACCAGTAGCAGCAGCAACAACAACCACCCCTATTGAAAACAACAACCTCAGCAGCCTCAGTTTTTCTAGTGGGTGTCAGTCCTGGCCCTGCCCTCCCAGGCCAGGTAGGGAAAGGTCTGCAAGGCAGGGAGCTGGCCTTCCAAGACTCTCAGCCAAGCTGGTTTGGTTGGCCGTGCTGGTTGGGGCTGATGGAAGCTAATCTAATGGCACCTGGAGAGCACTAGCCTGGGGAGGCTGATCTAAAGAAACTATGAAGTTTCACAGCCAAGAACAGAGCAGAGTCCAGGTTTGGTCTGGTTGCCCAAGTGGGCCCTGGTGGATCCCCTCCTACATTGGCTGTGGGTGGCGCTGTGGTCTAAACCACTGAGCCTCTTGGGCTTGCCAATTGGAAGGTCAGTGGTTCGAATCCCCGTGACGGGGTGAGTTCCCGTTGCTCTGTCCCAGCTCCTGCCAACCTAGCAGTTCGAAAGCACGCCAGTGCAAGTAGATAAATAGGTACTGCTCTGGCGGGAAAGTAAATGGCGTTTCCGTGCACTCTGGCTTCCATCATAGTGTTCCGTTGCACCAGAAGCTGGCCACATGACCTGGAAAGCTGTCTGTGGATAAACACCAGCTCCCTCGGCCTGAAAGCGATATGAGCACCACAACCCCATTTGACTGGACTTAACCATCCAGAGATCTTTTTTTTACCTTTTTACCTTTTTACATTGGCTTGGTTCCAGTAAGCTCCCTGTTGGAGGCGGTGGCAGTCCTGTGACAAGTAGCAAAGGGAGGCTTGAAGTCACCTTTTTGATTTCACTCAAAGCCTATGAAGCTGCATAGCTCTGGTGCACTGTGGGAAAATGGCAGCCAGCTCCCCTACCCAACCATGTACAGAGCATTCCTCAGCACAGGTGTTAGCATTGTGGTGGACCCTGGCAGGCCCAATGGTGCTGAGTGCTGATGGCCACAAGTGTGTGCTTGGCACAATCTCAGTGTTTCAAAGAAACATTATGCATACTACAAGGCCTATGCAGCCAAACTTGTGCCCCCCCCTTAGAGCATTTCCTATCATCCTGAAGGCCTGTGCCCACCTGAGGCTGGGCTGAGAGGTTTTAGGCTTTAGTTTTGAGCCCTGTTTCATGCCAGTGAAATAATTTCTTCTCAAAATGCTCAAGCTTGGGTGGTGAATCAGAGCCAAGGGCCTTGTGAATTCTGTATGTCATCATCAGAACGCGAAGTTGGGAGCAGACAGGTCCAGATGTGCAGGCCCCTCTGTTTAAATAAAACCCACTTCCCCATCCGCCTCATTGCTGGCAGCTGTCAACTTATCTGGGCTTGGTTGCATTGCATTTTGGTGATATACCTTGGTCTTCATATCACCCATGAATCATAGGAGAGATAATAAAATAGTGAATTAAGAAGCTTCCATCCAGGAATGGCTGCGATATCCATGAAGTAGCAAAGCAGAAAGTGAACGTTCTCCTCGTTTAAGTACACATGGCTGAACGGGCGCTGACCTCTCCCCTAACTGTCTTGTTAAGCATGACAAATCTGTATCTCAAATCTCTATAAAGGACAGTCCTTGGCACATTGCTGTCTCCAAGTGCTGGGAAATGAATAATGGATTTATTGGACCCACAGTCTCTAACGCTTCCAAGAGAAGATTTCTCCAAGAGAAATGATGGGCCTCCTGTGGGAAGCTCTGCATAAGCAAACCTAAGTAAACTTTCTTTTTACCCCACAATAAACTTCAAATGTAAAATGCAGAGAATGAGGGCCCTTCCAGACAACCTGTCTATTGTGCATCCATCCTGATTTGTTTGTGGGGAGGCTAGACGTGTTGCACCGAAGCAAGCGCTGTCTCACACTTTCTGGGGCATTTTCATGTTACTTTCCTTATTGCAAGAAGTTTGATCTTTGGGGGAAGTGGGTTTGTCGGGCAAGACATCCTTCCCAAATGGAATTTGCCAGCATGTAACTGAATCCCACTCTAAAATAGCAACGGTCTGGAAGTGCCCCAAGGAGTGGTACACCCACCTGGGTTGGTTGTCATGCTATTTGCTGCTAGGATTCAGAGAGCACCATCTTGTATCCCTGTCTCATGATCTGTTGCTGTTTGTCCTTCATCTCCCAGGGCTCTTACAGAAATCCATGCAGTTCCACAAAGAGGTGTACAAGTGGTTCAGAAGCTACATCATGCCTCTTCCTGGGCATTGACCCAGCTGTTCATCTTTAATACCAGGGCCTGTTTTAAATGCTGAATTTATACCACTGTCTCTAAACCAAGAAACAGCTAGCTAATCATGCCTTCTATCAAAAGTTTTTTAAA
Organism: Podarcis erhardii; assembly: GCF_964252035.2. Taxonomy (NCBI): domain Eukaryota; kingdom Metazoa; phylum Chordata; class Lepidosauria; order Squamata; family Lacertidae; genus Podarcis; species Podarcis erhardii. The sequence continues at coordinate 34,183,449 of NC_138500.1, read as the reverse complement.
ACCCTGGACTTTAAAAGGTGTCTGCTTGCAATCCTAAAAACTGGCTATTTTCAAGCATCCCCCCCCCCATTTCCCCCCTGTATATTTGCACAGCTGCAAGTGTGAAAATCTGTTATTTTAGTAATGAAATGCTCTATATGGGAAGCACAAAAAGTTTATTCCGGGTCAGCAAGCAACTCAAAGTGAAATGAAATTTCAAGGGAAAGAAAGACTTGTCTAGATAGAGATTCTTCTCTAGAACATGGTTGGAGACTCTGTGGCCCACAGGATGCTGTTGAGCTCCTAACTCCCACCATCATCTGGAATATAGGAACCAGTGGACAAAGGAACCAGTGGTTGCTAAGCTGAGGTTCTACAGATGTTGTTGAACTGCCATCTGCTCTACCCAGTGTCACCAATGGTCATGAGAGTTTTATAGTCCATCAACATCTTGTGGTAAGTTACAGATACAGTTATCTGAAGAAGTGTGCATGCACACGAAAGCTCATACCTAGAACTAACTTAGTTGGTCTTTAAGGTGCTACTGGAAGGAATTTTTTTATTTTATCTTGTGGTAAGTTTTTCTCCCTCTTTGGGAAACTGTGAGCAAGGCTGGCAGAAGGCTTCTCTGGGAGAGTTGCATGGCAGTAAACAGGGAGACAGTGGTGCAATCAGGCAAGTTTAGAGTCTGGGCTTGATGTTCTCTTGAGATGGTTATGTGTATTATTTCACTTACATCAATATGTGAGAAGACAGACCTGCTGTGTTTGTGTGTCCTTCTGCTCATTTTTTGCTGAGTTGGGGCCCTGGACTCTTACCCCAAGGTCCTCCTCTGATGGCACCACTGCTGAACAATAAGGACATAACTAAGGAAACTCTTGGTTGCCACCCCAATTTCTAGAATCACAAATAGGATAGAATCTTCAAAGATATCTGAAGTCAGAAGATCACAGTCATGTGACCCGAAAAAGAAAAGTTATGATGAGGGACAGTGGATTATGTTTGGAAGACTGTTTTAATTTAGAAGCTGAGCTTAAAGTGGAGCAGGCTGGAGAAGCAGGAGCTGAAGGACAAAGGGAACAGCCGTAATTCAGCAAGCCATTAGACATCTCTTTCTGGATTCCACTCAATGGATGTCTGCTCTTGGTTCCTTGGCTTCAGCACATGCCGCCACACTTGGCCTGTATGCTGGCTGCAGGGTTGCCCGAGGGATCTGGAAACAGAGTTTGGATCCAAAGATCTGGAAAGGAAGGAGGATTTCCTGTCAGTTGTCCTGGAGAAAGTAGAAAACCAACAAACTAAAGACTAAACCATTTATGAAACAGATAGTTGTCAAGCTTCATAGGATTCAACCCCCCACGGCAGGTTTCCAGGAACAGATAAGATGAGGAAATTCTTACCAATGCTTTTTATTCCATATTCAGAGAAAGAGGCTTAGAAATGCAGCCTCTTGGTGTAATGGTGTTGTTCCGAGTGAAACCCCACCCCCTCCATCTCTCCCATTATACGTCATCCCTATGGTGGCTAATCTGTGCCTTCTGCCTCTGAGCTCTCTGCTCTCCTTCTTTTAATGCCCACCGGGTTCTGGGAGGGTGGGTCTGGAATGCTTTCTAAAGACACTGAGTCTGTCAGCTGTCTCTCCCCTCATGCTTCTTCTTCTTCCTTCTCCTCTCCCATTATTTCCCAGCTTTCCCCCTCATCTGCCTCTGACCCATGGCCTCCCTCAAACCCTTGTTGTAATTCTGAACTGTCTCCTTCTTCTCTGGAAGGGTCAGACTGTGGAGGCAGTCTCCACCATTCCTCCTCTGCCCAGTCTCTGACAATAGCCATGCCAGGAAGCTAGAATCAAAAGTATACAAAACAAAAACAAAGCAAAAAGCTCACCCAAAAGGCAGGGGTGGGGGTGGGGAGCAGGTGGGAGGACCCAACACAGGAACCTTCTTTACACCGAATTAGACCATTGAACGTCTAGATCTGCATTGTCTACACTCTGGCGGGTAGCTGCTCTCAAGGGTTTCCGACTGGGGATTCTCAGCCCTACCTAGAGATGCAGGGGAATGAACCCGGAACCTTCTGCAGAGATGCTCTTCCACTGCGACACCACGATTTGACTACAGCTGCCCTATCTTTCCAGCGAAATCCAGATTTACCTTTGACTGAAAGCGGTTCTCATCTGTGAGGAGCAAAACATCTTCCTCAGCTCCTTCTTTATCCGGGGCTGATGAATAAGGGTGAAAAAAACAAGAAGGTTAATGCCACAGAACTGACACCAGAAGTCTGGCAGGGGCTCCATTCAACTGATTGGGTAATAACTTTTGCCAGCAATTCCCAGATGGTGGCTCAGTGTGGAAGAGTGAGGCGCACATTGACCCCTATCCCAGCAGTGTGGTTGTTGCCCCAAAGCTGCTGACTGACGTTGGTGGCGTAACTATTTGGGTAGCCTGGGTAGCCTGAGCCTCCTATGGCAGAATCAGTCATGGATTCAAAGGAGGACTACCCATAAGGCATCACTTCCAGGTTGGCAAATGGAATCAAAGTCCAAGTCCCAAACCAATAATTTAAGTTTAGTAGCTGATGAGCTCAAAACATGCCCTTCCTGATGACCTGCTCATTGAGCCTGATTTGTTTGAGGAGAGATTCAATTACATTGCATGAAGGAGGATTATCCCACACTTCCAAGTGCATTTCCCCATCACTTTCCGTGGATTACTGCAATGCGCTCTATGTGGGGCTACCTTTGAAGGTGACCCAGAAACTACAACTAATCCAGAATGCGGCAGCTAGGCTGGTGACTGGGAGCAGCTGCCGAGACCACATAACACCAGTCTTGAAAGACCTACATTGGCTCCCAGTACGTTTCCAAGCACAGTTCAAAGTGTTGGTGCTGACCTTTAAAGCCCTAAATGACCTTGGTCCTGTATACCTGAAGGAGCGTCTCCACCCCCATCATTCTGCCCACACACTGAGGTCCAGCACCGAGGGCCTTCTGGCGGTTCCCTCGCTGTGAGAAGCCAAGTTACAGGGAACCAGGCAAAGGGCCTTCTTGGTAGTGGCACCCTCCCTGTGAAATGCCCTCCCATCAGATGTCAAAGAGAAAAACAACTACTAGACATTTAGAAGACATCTGAAGGCAGCCCTGTTTAGGGAAGCTTTTAATGTTTGATAGACTATTGTATTTTAATATTGTGTTGGAAGCCACCCAGAGTGGCTGGGGAAACCTAGCCAGATGGCTGGGGTATTATTATTATTATTATTATTATTATTATTATTATTATTACTATGAAAGTCTGATCTTTGGGGGAAGTGTTTCACAAGAACTTCAGATCAGTTTTAACTGTGCAGTTTGGTAAGTTGAATCCTACCCTGAAACCCTGACAGTCTGGAAGTGTTGTAAGTCTTTGCTGAATAATCCTGTAACTCCTAATGCAAAAGCAATAGAACAATATTGTTTGTTGTACTGGCAGGCAGTAGCCCTGCTGTTGTCGACTCCATTTTTTTTTTTTTTATAAAAAGAAAATAAGTTGACTCATGTATATTTTGCTATATGAGATGGGAGTGCTCAACCTGAGAAGAGGTGACCAGCCTCATGACGAAAGCCTTTAATTATATATCATGCACTGGCTCTATTTTACCAATGGAATTTCGGTAAAATTCTAAATGTATTGTCATCACAAATGACTCTTTAAGAAAACTAAATATCTAGCTTGCATTTTATTTCATCTGTTTTTCTTGTATTAACAGATCCCCCCCCTTACCATATTTATGTGAAGGTAATGCGTCATCGAATCTAATGCACACCTCGATTTTCAAAAACTTGAAACCAAAAAAGTATTTGCTGGCATATGTAAATGTGCCATCAAATCTAATGCGCACCCTAATTTTTGTGACATAATTTGGCCAAAAAAGGTGTGATTTACATTCATGTAAATACAGTGTTTTCACTATTTTGATTCTGAGATATACCATATATTTTTTAAAAAATTCAAAATATGCATACCTGGTGTTGTTATATCAAAACAGTCAATGTTCTTATTCTTTTTAAGAGTGTTGTATCCAGACTAAAAGCCTATCCACTCCTACGTTTGCCCTACTGCTCCTGCTCCACTTCCCATGGGAAAAGCCACTCTTTAGCAATAAATGGGAACAAACAGCTATTGGGTTTTCTGCAGATTGCTGTTGGTTCCAATTTATTGCTAAAGAGTGAGTTTTCCAGGGGAAAGCAGAGCAAAATTACTCAGACTGTCCCTAGAAAGAGCGAGGCAAGTGGAAAACCACTCAGACACATGCTTTCTAGGCACAGGATAAGCGGAACTGTGCACAAGCCCTTATTTAGTGATGCCTCAGCACAACTAACTTAAGTCCCATTGATTTCAATGGGATTAAGAGCTATTTTTTTCTTTTTTAAAAAAGAGTTGGATTCAGACCATGTTGGTCACATTTTAGGCCCACTGAAACCAATTGTACTTATATTAAGCTACTCTAACTTAAAGCTTATTGAGTTCAATGGGGTTGAGGCAGGGCTTCATTCAGATGTTGATGAACTACAACTCCCATCATCCCTCTGGGCTATGTTGGCTGCGGCTGATGAGTGTTGCAGTCTAGCAGCATCTGGAGGACCAGAGGTTCCTCATTTACAGCACAAGCCTTGGTGAGTTAAAGTGTGACTTACTCTAAGTAAGTGAGGACAGTAAGCACACAACTAGCACGCATTTAACTGGTGCACATTCAGCTTTACGCGCATAACAACAACAAATAATTAATTAAAAAGGGGGCAGAAACTGGGGGGGTGGGGGGAGACTTTGGCAGTCCCACCCGCCATTGAACCCAGTGGGTTTTGGCTATATGTGATTTTAGCTTTAGGTGCGATTCCCAGAATGTAACCCTACTGACCTACTGGGCAGGATTTCAGCCTTAGTCAAGATTCAAACTATGGTAATTTTCTTTAACATTTTCATGTGCTAAAATTATACTAAACTGTAATCCACTTGACTTCATCTCTGCATTTCTTAGCTTAAAATATCCCTGCCATTCTGGTTTTCTGTTTACGCATCTACTCAAGAGCTGCATACCTTGAGTACTTGCTGCTTCAATGCTCTGTTGCGTGGTTGTGGTCTTCCGGGGATTTTTTTCTGGAGTCTGGCATGGGGTAGCAAGAAAACAGATCTCAGGCACTGTGTACATCATCAGGAAAACCCATCCGTTCAGCACCAAAGCAACGCCAATGAGTGGGTCATCCCACTTGCTTTGGGTACCATCGCCAGGGAAGCCAGTGATGAACAGCACTGTGATCCACGCAGCCCAGATGGCTTTAGAGAAGAGAACGGTGAGAAAGATGTGCATCCCATGCCTCTTCCAGCCCTTGCACGGTCCGCAGAAGGTGAACATGGAGACCACAAAGGTGAGGCCCATGAGGACGAGCACATAGGTCGAGAGCATGACAAAATCCTTGTTGCGTTGTTCTCTCCCCATCCTCTCCAAATCGATGCCGTCTCTTCCGACTGTGATGAGGATGTACTTGACGGCGATGATCAACTGAACCGCAGTGAGGCCCAAAGTGTATACCAGCATAGACCATAGTGAAAAGGTTGCCTTTCCTCTCACCAGCCTGACGAGGTTGAAAGCATGGGTCAGAAGGCAGCAGAAGCAGAGGGCAAAGAGGACCCCATGCAAGATGAAGCGAGCGGGGCCAGTCTGCTTATTGAGCCGGATGATGAACACAAAGGTGAGGCTGAAGATTCCCAGGGTGCCCAGATGGAAGAGGAGCTGAATGGGGACCATGCTTTGCTTGGTCTTGTCTTTGACCATGCAGCTAAGGACGAAGAATGCTAGCAGAAGCGCCAGCGAGACCAGGATGCCTGCAGCAGCCACCGTCTCCAGACCGATGCCCCAGGCTTCGCAGATGTCACAGAGGTAATAATAATCGGGGTCAATGTCGCCGCAGCCTGGGGGAGGTGCCGAGGTGTTAGCAGCCATGACAAATGATGCAGCTGCCCTAAACTGAGGAAAGAAAAACAAAGAATTGTGATCAAATACCTTCACGCAGGTAGTCAGTGACCCAAAGATCTGAGTGCAATTACTGACACTGATGTGTAACGCTGTCAGCGGGCAGGTAAATGAATCTTAATTTTACTGTTGGGTAAAAATTAGCAGTGACACAAGGTGACTTTCAAAACACAAATATATTCCAGTTTTGTTTTTTTCCATGGAGAGGGGGGTAGCCAACAGCCCTCCACCATCAGCCAGTCTGATTTATTTTTGCTCTGGGACAAAGGAGCCTCTCTCTCCTCCCCACCCCAGTTCTGTCACCTCTGTTTTGCTCCCCGCGGCAACCATTTAGTGCTAGCACCTACAGCATTTTTATCAAGATTCGTGGCACCCTATTTTTTTATATACCAAAATATAGTCCCGTTTAAGGGAGATCCAAGATGTGCTCAGATCCACCCTCCACCCCCTGCCCCCTGGAGGAACCTTGAGAGCTGCCCACACTCAAACATTTGGTGTTGCAGCTGAGGTGGCCTCTCCCACAACTGCCACCCCAGGGCTATTCAAAGACCATCTTTCTCTAAGGGCAGGGGAGATCTAGTGTTGGAAAGGTCTTCTTCCTTGAAACCTGCCTTTGCTGTTTTATTATATCGTTGCAATTGATGCTTATTGTATTACTATGTCTATGTAAACTGCTTCATGAGGTTCACCTGAAAGGCGCTATATCCATACCTTAAATAAATATGCCAGCAGTATAAATGAATAGCTTTATTACCATTCTTGTTGTTATTATTATTTAATACTTGGTGAGTGCCGTGCAGTTGCACAACTCTTCCTACAGAAAAGAGCCCTTAAAATATGCCTTGAAGACTTAATTGTTCCATTTTACCTTTTTTTACAATGCTTTTTATGCCATTTATTTCTAAACCTCAGTACTTCCTTATGATTCTGGTTTTGTATATTTTCCACAATTCAGATGTCCCTCCGTTGGATTTCCTTTGGTTGTTTTCTGCTATGTGAGATCTATGCCATAAAACGCAACATATAAATATTTTAACTAAGCAAATTTGCCACCCTGTAATTGTAATCAGAATCTGTTACCTAAATCAACCATCTCACTCTGCCCAGTGATAGGTCAGATCCTGGTTTTCATCCTGCTGCAAATTATTTTGTTGGATGTGTATATCTTGTTCTTACCTTGTGGAAAATGCTTGGAAGCAACTGTGTTCTGTATTCTTTTCTCTGGCCATTCATAGTTTGGTACCATTTTGGCAAAGCCAAAAATCTTGAGTTGGATCTAGACACTTTTAATTGAACTTAAGTCACATTGAAATCAGTGCATCAAGCTAGTCTTGACTTAAGTCTAATTAATTTTAACTGAATGTGACTAACTTAGTCTGGATCCGGCCTTTCTCTCTGGGATAAATGTGCCCACCAGGAGAGCTTTTCTAATCTGAGTGTTGCCACTTTTTAACCTGGCAAATGATGGGCGGTCTCTCTCTATGTATTGATTCAATAGAGCAAAGTATGATAAATAAATCAATAGCCTTTATTGCACTAGCCACTCATTATGGCAATTGTATATTTGTGGACATCTGATTGCCTATAAGGCTTGAAATCACATCTGGTATATAGTACTGGGTTTGGACTAGGAAGACCTGGGTTCCAAATCTTGCTTCTCTACAAATCTCAATGCGTCGTAAACAACAGCCTGAGTTTTCAGTGTAGCACAAGAAAAAAAATTACACTGTACATAATCCATAGTTTCTATATCTTCCCTTTAGCTGTAGAAGCTCTCTTCCTCCACTTAGATATTTTTTGAAATAGAAGGCAGTGCTGAGAAAGCAAATTTGTACATATATGCATAATTCTGTATATTCAAAGAAAGGATGGGCAAACTCCTTCCGTGATACTTCATCTAGTTATTATGGAGAAGACTCCTAAAATGTGAATAGCCCCCAAACACAATGAGTGGAAGCAAGCAAGCCTATCTACCCACCCCCAGCACTGCTTTAGGCAGAAAGCCCCTCAATTGTCAACTTTCATGACTTACCTTTGCTGTGTTCTGGCTGGGAAAATGAGACCTTGGTGACTGGAGAGTGAGAGACAGGGAGCCCTTGATCCTGTCTGTCCTGGCAAATATACTGAGCCTGCCTGAGCTACACGTTGTGGGGAAAACAACATATCTATGACATTATTATTACTATTATCTTTGCTTTCTTTGGGGATCAAGAACACACTCCCAAGGCAGCTAAAAATCACAGGCAGACACACCTATTCAGGTTGATCCACCACCAGCTTGGTCATTGTCAGAAATAAACTCCTGGACCAGATATTCACTTAATGTCATTTTTTCCTCATGCATCATCCAATCTTTTCATTTTTGTGGTTTTTATTTCCCCCTCTCCCCCGCCCCCTGCAATGCAGACACAGATTTCCGGCATGAAAAATGGTTTGAATCATTTGTGGCATGTGGACAAGTATATATTTTAATGCACTGGGAACTTCAGTGCACTGATTTGCAAGGCTATTACTTTTCTGTTCCAATTGGATCATTTTCGCAGTGGTGTAATTAAAAGGAGGGAGAAGCAAAATAAAGAAGAATGAAATTCAATTTTTTAAAATTTACAATCAAATTTCTAGGCTAGTCATCTGCCAAGAAGGCCCTCAAAGTGGCTTGCAGCACACCATGAAAAATACACTGGGCATAATCTTAACCACCATGGATGCAGTGCTTGTGCGCAGAGACTACCAGAGCTCTTCTGATAAAAATTGCCAATTAGGGGGAGGGTGACCAACGCAAATTGTGCCCTGGCTGCAAGCCTGATTGAAAAGGATTTAGATAATCTGTTTCATCCAAAAGTACCTGAGGATGATACAGCATCACTTGCTCAAACGTTTTGGCCAGAAACCACCCATTTTATATCTTTATTTCCCAGGTGTCAGAGGAATACTACTTTATCATACGATTACTTCCTAGAAAGCAGATGGCATTGTTTTCCCCTGTAAAGATGTGTGAATGACAATCAAAGCTGAACAGCTTCCCTCAACAGACCTTCACCCGCTGAGATGAGCAGTGGTCAAGTCGACACATGTATGATGAAGGAGCAACAAGTACTCAGCCTACAACCTCAGATGTTAATGACTGAAACTCATTCGAAACAAACTAGACAAGAAGAGGCTCTGGATATGCCTCATGGATTCTGTTCCTAAAGTGGATTCCAGGTCAGAACAGCTCTGAGCCGTTTTATCAACAAAGTATTCCAGAAAATTGTCACAGCATGCTACGGAGTATTCTAATGGCCCCATGACTTGATTGAAGTATTCATGTTTTCACTTAGAAAAGCTCTGCTGGATGTGATTGTGCAAACACACTTGTGGCAAGAGGAGGGGAAGGTTCAGAAGAGGGCAAGTTAAATGATGATGAGTATGGAACTACTCTCCTGTGAGGAAAGGTTGCAAGATTTGGGGCTTTTTACATGAGGGAAAAGGTGAGAAAGGGGGACATAGTCAAGGCATGGGACGCAAGTGGCGCTGTGGGTTAAACCACAGAGCCTAGGACTTGCCGATCAGAAGGCCGGCGGTTCGAATCCCTGCGATGGGGTGAACTCTCGTTGCTCGGCCCCCGCTCCTGCCAACCTAGCAGTTCGAAAGCACGTCAAAGTGCGAGTAGATAAATAGGTATCACTCCAGCGGGAAGGTAAATGGCGATTCCGTGCGCTGCTCTGGTTCGCCAGAAGCGGCTTAGTCATGCTGGCCAAATGATCCGGAAGCTGTATGCCAGCTCCCTCGGCCAATAAAGCAAGATGAGCGCCGCAACCCCAGAGTCGGTCACAACTGGGCCTAATGGTCAGGGGTCCCTTTACCTTTACCTTAGTCAAGGCATAAAACATTATGCATTATGTGGAGAATGTGGATATAAATTCTTTTGTCCCACAGGAGTGGCAAGGATCCTAATTGCTAAGAACTGGAAAAAAGAAACTGTGCCAACAAAAAAGGAATGGCAAGACAAACTGTTAGAGTTTATTGAACTGGCTAGCTTGACAGAGGCAATTAGAGATCACACTAGACAAGAGTTTCAAAAAGCATGGGGGAAATGCAGAGAATACTTCACAAAACAGTGCCCTAAAATACATACCTGGACTTGTTTCAATTAATGCCTGCAGGAGACTTTGTGGATATTTAAGTTATAATTAGAAAAATCTTAATAATTATTCATAAAGGAAACAGTTTATAAGAAGTAAATAAGGAGGCCAGATACAGGATAAAGGAAGTCTTTTATTTGGTTATTTGTATTGTTGTATGTTAAGCTCATTGTATGTTATGTTCACGTGTAATGAGGGTGGATTTGCGTATTGGGGGGTGGGGGTTTATGTTATGTTGTAAATAAAATTCCAATATTATTATTATTTTAAAGAAATTCTTTTGTCCCTCCCTCATATGACCAGAACTCAGGGGCATCAAATGAAGCTGAATGCTAGAAGGTTCTAGACAGATGAAAGAACAGCTATGGAACTCATTCTCACAAGAGGTAGTCGTGATGGCTTTAAAAGAGGATCAGACACATTCATGGAGAAGGCTGTCAATGGCTGCTAGCCATGATGACGATGTTCTGCCATGAAGCAGTACACCTCTGAAAACCAGTGGCTGGGAATCACAAATGGGAAGAGCACTGTTGCTCTTGGGTCTTGATTGCAGGCTTTCCATAGGTTATCTGTGTTAGGTTTCTGTTTGTGCCACTGGTGCAGTGCTTAGAGTCACAGGACTCTTGTTTACATTCCAGGGATTAAGCCACTATGAGAACAGACTGGCATTAGATGGGTGTTTGGTTGGCTCCATCAGGCTCTTTTTATGTTGACTTTTGTCAGGGACTTTATGTCTGGTCAGGGAGATAAAATCCTGGTGGACTTCAGAAGTGCCACCTCCCTGTCTTTTGCTCTTGTACAAAGTGACCACTGGACACAACTGGGTCCTCCTTGCCTCACTGAACCAAAGCTTCCTAACTGACAGCCTGTGTGGTGCAATGGTTAGAGTGTTGGGACTCAGCTACATTAGTCAAGAAACGGCGTTTTGAATGCGTTATAAACATGTGACACCAGATGACACCAGAGAGCAAAAAAAATGTTTAGGCGCTTGTCCATAGCATTTTTTCCTTTTGTTATAACGATTTAATTTCTGACATATTTATTGTGGGGTTTAAATCCCCTCTCAGCCACAAAGCTCACTGGGTGATCTTGGGTCAGTCACTGCCTCTCAGCTTTATTATTATTATTATTATTATTATTATTATTATTATTATTAGGTTCTCCTTCTCCTCATTTAATTCCGCACAACAACCCTGTGAGGTAGGTTAGGCTGAGAGGCAGCGACTGGCATCCAAGGTCACTGAGTGAGCTTCATGGCTGAGGATTCGAACCCTGATCTCTGCCTCTCAGCATAATTTACCTCACAGGGTTGTGGAGGGGATTAAATGATACCAGGGAGAACTATGTACACCACCTTGAACTCCTTGGAGAAAAAGGTGGGATATAAATGCAAAATTCAGTTAATGATAATGTGTATGGTTATTTGTCGCTATAAAAGGTAATATATTATATAAATAAATCACTGCCCCGAGCAGAGCTCTTGCTGCTTTTTGAAACTGAAAAGTTGAACTGTAATGTCGCATTAACCTACTTGTGTGAGCTTTATGGAACATTTAATTATACCTCGGTTAAATGATGTTACATTTTTGGAGAAGGGATTTCAACTGTCCATTAGAGGTTGATTTAGAAAGAGCTTCCCTTACCATGCTTGCCAGAAAGAGGATTTAAGAAATTTTCAATCTTTGATTAAAGCAGTAGAGTCTGTAGGGCCCAAGCTGCAGCAAAACAACAACCCCAAACCTGACACACATCACATTTCTTCCCCATTTGCATAGGATTTCTTGTTCAGCTTCCTAGAACCTGACCCATCCCAGGGCCTCTTTCATCATCGGCAGTATTAGTCTTGCCAACCTTGCATTTCATCAAAAAGGTGATTTAGCGCTATTTAAATAAGAGGATGTTTCAGTGACTTACTCACACAGAAAATATGGAACAGCTGCAGATGGGTAGCAGGGAGAGGACCGTTTCCAAGCTTTATAGGATTATTTCTGTAAATAATGGGATAGAATAATAAACTATAGCATATACACACAAAAGTAAAGGTGCTCAGCTGATTTTTGTACCCCCAGAAATGAGGGAATCAACCACAGTTTATGCTTACTGTTCCCAGAAGTCCTTAGTGCAGGAGTAGCCAACATGGTGCCCTCCCGATAGCCATTGGGATGATGGGAGGTGAAGTCCAACATCATCTGGGGGACATCCCGTTTGACTACCTCAGCCTTAGTGCAACCTGATACCTGCACAACACCTAAAAGGCCTCCTTTGAATGTATTCTCCCTCCCTCCATCTTAAGACTCCTATAAGATTCAGCCAAAGGAGACTTTATAATCAGCCTGATATTTTTTCTCTCCTTTTTGCTTGGTTTACCATCTTGAGTGAGGCAAGAGTTCTGGAGAACACAAAGTTTGCACCCTGTTTCACAATAAAGGCATTGCCCGAATACGGGCTGTATTTTATGCAGACAGAAGGCGTAGAATTAATTCTTCTATACCCTGCTAAAAATCAAATAAGAGTTTACACAGGCTGATGTCTTCAAGCAGGAGAGCCTGAAGGATTAGAGAACAAAAATTCAGTAATACCACGACCCGTTCAACACAATGTGTTTCATTTTGCGATAAGCAGAAAGGTTATGAATGGGCTGACAAAAATGGTTTGTTGCTGGCTCGAAAACTCGGCAAAGATGGAGTACCCAGATGCACAGCATTCCATCTATTTCTGTCAAGGACGCCATTGTTACCAATGATCCTGATACAATAAATTAGGTTTTTGAACAGCTTTATAGTAGCTGTTATACATCTCTGGCTACTTACAGTCCAGTTAGAACCAAAATGCTTGGAGATAGATGTACTTGAAATGCTCTTTCTGAAGAGCAAGCAGATGCACTTGATAACCCTATTGCAGAAGAGAAATTGCTGTGGCTACAGCTCCGGTCGGGTTACAGTCCAGCAACCCTTGAGGCAGCTTTCCAAAGCCAAAGCGACCATGAAAATTGATCAACCTGGGCACAAATCTACTCAGCTGTCCTTTACCCCAGTAACCGAGCGAGAATGGAAATGATGAAAGCATTCCACCTGGTCGGCTAGTCCCTCTTTCAGCAGCAAAGCTTCCCCATCTGATTGGAAGACGCAGAGAGTCACCTCTTAAGAACGTTTAATTTCGTGTTCCCTAAATGCTTCCCTTATCCATCAGTTATGAAGGGTTGATTAAGTTGATTGATGACATGGAGAACAAGCCTAGGAACAAATACTGCGACTGCAAAGAAGAGCAACTGACAGTCTAATCCTGAGCATGTTTACCAAGAAGCTCAGCCTGAGCAACTTGATGTCAATTCCCAATTGTCCTAAATGTTCAGCAGTGCTTGATTAAGGCCATTGTCCATAATGAAGAGGTCAGCCTTTGTAACGTATCCAATATCAAAATAAGCTCCAATAAACAATAGGGGAAGACAACAGAAGCAGCCTTTGGAAGGCACAGCCCTTTCCTGCTACTCCCCAGAGGAGGGGGAGATGAGTCGGGGTGATATGTGACCCCTTACTGAGGGGAACAGAGGCAGCAGTGTATGGAGGAAACAGGACGTCATGGGAGCTGTGCTGTCTTCCGGGTGCAAGGATTCACAATGTGATAGAGAAGTTGCCAAGTCTTATAAAGCCCAGTGACCACTACTCCTTCTTTCTGATTCATGTGGGTTCAAATAATGCTGCCACACATAGCCTGCAACACAAAAATAAATAAATAAATAAATAAATAAATAAATAAATAAATAAATAAATAAATAATAAACCTTTATTGCCACTACACCACCTGTGTGCAGTGAAATTAAATGACCCCCCCACCATATATATAACAAGGGACTATGAGACACTGGGCAGGGAGCTGAAGAGACTTGGGGCACAGGTAGTATTTTCATCACTTCTTTCTGTTGAAGGTCGAGGCTCAAGAAGAGAGAGGAAAATATTTGAGGTAAACCACTGGCTGCACAGGTGGTGTCGCTGGGAAAGGTGTGGCTTATTGGATCATGGTCTCCGCTTCCATGAGGTAGGACTTCTGGCAAGAGATGGGCTGCACCTCACAGCAGTTGGCAAGAATGTGTTTGCCAAGAGTCTTGAGAATCTGATCAGGAGAGCTTTAAGTGAGATATTGAGGGGGAGGGAGAAAACAATACGAACGACAAAAGAGTACTTGTTAATGGTTCCCTGTCATCCTGGATAAAAGTGTCAAGCTGTGTTATGTTCTGGGCCCGTTGTTGTTCAACATATTTATAAATGACTTGGATGAAGGAATTGAGGGGATGCTCATCAAATGTGCAGATGACACCAAACTGGGAGGGGTAGCTAATGCTGCAGAAGACAGAATCAGAATTCAAAATGATCTTAACAGATTGGATAACTGGGCACAAGCTAACAAAATGAATTTTGGTGGACCACAAGCTTATCATGAGTCAACAGTGTGATTCTAGGCTGCATCAACAAAAGTATAGTGTCCAGTTCAAGGGAAGTGATAGTACCACTCTATTCTGCCTTAGTTAGACCTCACTAAGATGGATGTTGACAAGCTGAAACATGTGCAGAGGAGGGGAATCAAGATGATCAAGGGTCTGGAAACTAAGCCTTATTAGGAGTGCTTGAAGGAGCTGGGTATGTTTAACCTGGAAAGGAGGAGATATGATAGCCATCTTCATATATCTTAAGGGCTGTCACATGGAGGAGGGAGCATGCTTGTTCTCTCCTTCTCTGGAGAGTAGGACTGAAACCAATGGCTTCAAGTTGCAAGAAAGAAGATTCTGACTAAACATTTGGAAAAACTTTCAGACATTAATAACTATTCAGCTGTGAAACAGACTCCCACGAGAGGTGGTGGACTCTCCTTCCTTGGAGTTTTTAAAGCAGAGGTTGGATGGCCATCTGTCATCTGTCAGCTTTAGCTGAGATTCCTGAATTGCAGGGGGTTGGACTAGATGACCTTGGGGTCCCTTCCAACTCTAGTAGAGGCAAAGGGACCCCTGACCATTAGGTCCAGTCGTGACCGACTCTGGGGTTGCAGCGCTCATCTCGCTTTATTGTCCGAGGGAGCCAGCGTACAGCTTCCGGGTCATGTGGCCAGCATGACTAAGCCGCTTCTGGCGAACCAGAGCAGCGCACGGAAACGCTGTTTACCTTCCCGCCGGAGTGGTACCTATTGATCTACTTGTACTTTGACGTGCTTTCGAACTGCTAGGTTGGCAGGAGCAGGGACCGAACAACGGGAGCTCACCCTGTCACGGGGATTCGAACCGCCGACCTTCTGATCAGCAAGTCCTAGGCTCTGTGGTTTAACCCACAGCGCCACCTGTGTCCCTCTTCCGACTCTAAGATTCTATTATTTTAACCGTTTCTTCCCAAGCAGATCAGGAGGAGGGGAAGGTCTGGTCTTTCTGTGCCATATAAGGACAGCGAAAGGGATTTAACCTAGTGTGATGATCCGGGGTGAGGGGCGGAGGATGCTGCAAAGCAGAGGATGTACTCAGATATTGACCATGTTCATCCCCATTGCATAAGCCCAACCTGTGCAATCCCTGGCCTGCGTGTGTTTTACAAGCCTAAATGCGTGGACATCACCTTGCCAACAAAGGTCCGTATAGTAAAAGCTATGGTTTTCCCAGTAGTGATGTATGGAAGTGAAAGCTGGACCATAAAGAAGGCTGATCGCCAAAGAATTGATGCTTTTGAATTATGGTGCTGGAGGAGACTCTTGAGAGTCCCATGGACTGCAAGAAGATCAAACCTATCCATTCTTAAGGAAATCAGCCCTGAGTGCTCACTGGAAGGACAGATCATGAAGCTGAGGCTCCAATACTTTGGCCACCTCATGAGAAGAGAAGACTCCCTGGAAAAGACCCTGATGTTGGGAAAGGAGAAGGGGACGACAGAGGACGAGATGGTTGGATGGTGTTCTCGAAGCTACCAGCATGAGTTTGACCAAACTGCGGGAGGCAGTGGAAGACAGAAGTGCCTGGCGTTCTCTGGTCCATGGGGTCACGAAGAGTCGGACACGACTAAACGACTAAACAACAACAACAACAAAATGCATGGAGCCAAAGGCCCTGCCTCTTTTCTGTTCTACGTTTTGTTTTGTTTTACATCAGCACCACTTGCTTAGGGAACCGAAAAGGGATGGGAGAAGCTGCACATTCTCTAGCGAGGCTTTTTGTTGTGTTTGCATAAGAGCTGTGCAAAGGTTGTGAGGAAGGCAGAGGCTTATTACAGTGACGAATTCTAGTAAATCCCCACCTTCACACCATAAGGGCACAGACGTAGCAGCAAAGAACAGAAGCACATTGTAGACAAAAGCCAGTTGTTTCTTCTCTCCGGGGAAATCTAAAAATGTAAGAATAGTTCAGATGAATTGTGCAGGGGTTCATCTAGCATTCTGTTTCTAGGCATGGCCAATCAGATGCTTCCTGGGAGTCCATGAGCAGGGCAAGGAAGCAACAGTCCTTCTCCATTGCTTGCATCCTCCCAGAAGCTGGGATTTTGAAGATGCTGCTGCTGGAACAAGGAAGGGCCATTTAGCTATCCTGGTTGTTAGCCACAAATAGATTTACCCCCCCCCCCAAGAAATGTTTTTATAATCTTGCTTTAAAGCTAGTGGCTCTCACCATACTCTGTGGCAGTGAATTCCATAATTATGCGTAGTTAGAAGAAACTTGCCTTTTTAGCTTTTTTGAACCTGTTATCAATCAATTTAAATCAGGGGTCAGCAACCTTTTTCAGCCGCGGGACCCTCAGACCATGTGGTTGGCCGGACTATATTTTGGGGGAAAATATGAATGAATTCCTATGCCCCACAAATAACCCAGAGATGCATTTTAAATAAAATGGGGGGTAAATCTATTTGTGGCTAACAACCAGGATAGCTAAATGGCCCTTCCTTGTTCCAGCAGCAGCATCTTCAAAATTCTACTCATGTAAAAACACCAGGCAGGCCCCACAAATAACCCAGAGGTGCATTTTAAATAGAAGGACACATTCTACTCATGTAAAAACATGCTGATTCCCGGACCGTCCACAGGCCAGATTTAGAAGGCGATTGGACTGCATCCAGCCCCCAGGCGTTAGGTTGCCTACCCCTGATTTACATGGATGGTGACCACAGTTTTCACTGTTTCTCGCTTCTGCCTAGAGTATTAGTAGCACATGCTGCATCATATAAGCTCAGTGTTTTAGGATAGTCCTTTGCCAGATGCACATATCCATTTGGAACAGGTGTTCACACAATGGAGGAACTCGCTCCTCTGCTACAGAAAATGAATGATAGGTGCTAATTAACTAGGTGTAATAGCTCTACGGAGCTCCATTGTTGAAAAAATACTTTACAATTAAACTGTAATCTTCCATCTTCAAACAAAGGAGGACAAATTATTCAAAATCGAGCCAGGCACTGGAAATATCAGGAGCCGGAGGATTCCTGCCAATCTACATATTGTAACAAGGTAGTGAACATAATTTGCATTGAAATAACATGAGCATGGTGGGTGCCAGCCTGCTTCAGGAGGACATGTGGCTCATGTTTTGGGACATGTGAGGAAAGATCAGTGCACGCTAATGGCCTTGGAGAAAAGTAACACAGAGATGGTGAGGCTGCCATGATACTCAGGGATACTCATTCTTCTCTGTGCTTATAATATGAGGCAGTGCAGAGTGCTGGCCCTTGCGGCAAACACTTCTCTCCCAGCTCCCATCAGGTTGTTCAGAGTTCTGACTGGCTGGACTATGTATCAGTAACAAAGCCATTATTGGCCTCACAGATCAGCTTTTTCAAGGTTTTTTTTAAAAAATAAAATAATCTACAATCTACATATGAAGGGGTAGTGCGCTCTCTCTCTCTCTCTCTCTCTCTCTCTCTCTCTCTCTGTGTGTGTGTGTGTGTGTAAGATAAAATTCTAGTCTGGATTTTCAGCCAGTGAAGCAAATACAACAACTTATAGTGAAGCAATGATGGGGGGAAGCAGAATTCAAACCATAGGAGAAAAATCTGCTCCTGGAGGGGGATATGTTTGCATACAGCCTTAATTATGTGCTGAATGAAAAGTGCTTCCTTTTTACCTGATCCTGATCCTAAAAGCAATGCCTTCAGGTATGGGAATGCTCCCCCTAACAGTATCCTACAGACTAAGATGTCAACAGCTTTGAGATTTCCCTCCTTATTTATTTAATCAAAGTCTTTTTTACTCCGCTCGTCTTCAGGCCATATATCTTCGGGTGAAATACTAAGTGTGTCACATTAGAAGTTAAGTTGCGATTTGGATTCACTTCAAGGCATGCAGGCAGCGAGGAAGAAAAAACCAATTCTTGAAGATAGCTGTGCTACAACGAGATAGAGAAGTTTGTAGGGCTGGTCCCAGATGATTTTCCCAAGACAGTGCCTCCTGTGGCACATACAGAAGTCAGCCTGACTGACAGCTGAACCTTAATTCAACTCTGGCAACAGGGCAGCATTCTGTTGGGTAGCAAGCTAGCTTAGGAAACCTGAGGCACACACAGAGCTCTACCTTCCAACAGAGGGGGAATAGTCTGGGGGATCTGAAGATGAACATCTGCTCTTCTATCCCTCCAATTTCTTCTACCTAATGTTTTGGCTGGCCCTGGAAGCCGAAGTGCAGTGAGGTTTCTGCTTTCTGCTGTGTCTCCTAATATCTGGAATGGAACCTTTTGCATTTCCTCTGGGACTGAAGTGCACGGCTTTCCACTCCACCAGGACTCCATGCATCACGCTGCTGCTGCGCCCCGTCTGACATTCCACTGCAGAAACCTTGTCACCCGCAAACAGAGATGTCAAAGGAATGCATATGTGCACCACCTCAGGTTTCAAGTTGTCGCTTTGGCACTAATTTTGGACACCTAAACTATTAGTTTGTTCCACAAAATTATACTTCTGATGGCAGTTACACCCTCAAAACATGCGTTTTATATTTGTTTTTATTATTATTTTTAAAATGTGCTTAATAACAGACCTTCATATCCATATTTAGGTAGAAAATTGCACAGTTCTTCAGAAGCTGAAAGGCTTTGGCAAAAGGGTGGGTGTTCCATTAAGACATCTCAGCAAGCATTCCAGGAAACAAAGAGTTATAAGGTACAAAGTGTTCCAGGGCTTAAATGCAGTAGTCAGATCATAGCTTGGACTGAGGTCCTTCATCCTTCAGTCTGAGGTGAGCCTCTCGCTTCAAAAGGGGGGAATAAAAAGTAATGCAGAGCAAAGGTCTCCATTAGAGCACTATATGGGGATACCATACCCTCCAATATTGCTCAGATAAAAATAAGATCATTTATCACTCCCACCCCAACTGACCCTCCTTGAGCCCCCATTTTTTCCTCTCCCTGCTCCTGCAGAGCATTTTCTATCAGAAGAATGGTGAGTGCCACCACCACTAGACCACTGGAAGATGTCACACATGCATTCCATCATCCTGAGAAAACTCGTCAATTCCAATTTTAGTTTATTTTATTCTTTGGCAGATTTACGAAAAGAAAGATGATTTCTCCAGGTAAATTCTAACCATATGAATCCATGATTGTAAAAGGAGACTGAAGTTAAGAAAAGCTTAGGCATTTCCAAATAAATAGGCTGTTGGCATTTAGACACAACCTAAAGATGTACTTGCCCCAAATGCCTTTCCAATGCCACATGAGCCTTACCTAATGACACAGTGGCAGCTGGTGATAGTTGCTGTTGCCAATGATGCAGCTTCTACTAATTCTAATGCAAACATGGCTCCAAAGACAAGAACACCCATTTCAGGAGTCTGTGGACTGTGTTGTCAGTGTACCTTACTCGAAAGCAGCCTCTAGGGTTGACTTGAACTAAGGATAGAAATTATCTCCCAAGTCAGATGAGTGTAACAGGTTGACAGTGCTGCAGGAAATACCAGTCTGTTAACAGGTGCCGGTTTTACTGGCTTGTAAGTACAGCTGTCTTATTATCCCTCTGGACAACTTTGGGGGAGATCTAGCTGACATTGTTGAGGTCACAACCAAAGGACAGTAGGAACATGCAAGCTCAGAATAAGGACCTTTCCCCCTATTACTGATACAGTTTTTATTTAGATTCTGAACTAAGGGGGGATAGTAGAATGCGAACAGCCTAACAACAATGAGGTAAACTTGTTTTGGTGTCAGAAAAAACCCTCCGCTGATTTACAGTATTTATCTTTGGGTTCACCCAATGCTTTTTGAGTGCACTTCTCTTTATTAATGGTATTTTACTTCTGCTATTCTGTTTTAGATGGGAAACAGCCCAAGAAATGCAACTCATAGCTTATGAAAGAAAGCAGCAAAGCTGGAACAACCTTTGATAAAAAGCAATATGCTCAAAACATGCTGGGTAAATTTCAAAACACACATCAGCTTTCTATAGCACCTGTGGATATTTTCCTCCTTCTTCCACCTTCCCCAATTGGGGCATCTTTCTTGTTTTTGGACTGCTCACTTCTTCCGCAGTGAAACCTCATGGCGATTCCCGAAGAATTTGTTTTGGGGATCATAGCTGCTGAAAATATATAGCTCTTTGTGGTCAGCTTTCTCAGTTCCTACTGCAGATCTCAGCTGAGCTGCATAATTCTTATACTCCTCTCCTTTGGCATTGCCGTGAAATGTCCTATGAACAAAGAAAAAACAAGAGAACAATAAAAACAAAGGGGAAAATTAGAGGGTGGTGTGTGGACCAGTCCCTGAATGTAATTGAAGAAGAGGAAAAAGAATAATTCAAGCAGAGTTTTTAAGTATATTTGTTAGATTTGCAAGTGCCCTTCTGTAGTGTGCCCCAGAAGCAGATCTCAAGGCAAAGCAGGTGGCAGATTTCCAGTGCCATTAGAGGTGGCCAAGCAGGAAATAAGACAGATCTGGCCCATGGGATACAATGCACTGGGATGTTCTCATGCACAAGCCCTACTGAAAGGAAGGAGAGTTGCATAAGAGCATCATTGTGCTCCTGTTCATTTCTAAGTTGTGTCCTCGGCAGAAAGTTGAGCAGAATTGTACTGGGTTCCCTTCAACATAGATAGCACCTTAAATATGTTCACAATGGCTCAATCAGAAGAGCATCTAAAATGGTTACTGTGTGTGAAGAAAGGAAACAAAAAAGACTGTTCAACCACATCCGTTAACCCACTCCCTCTCCCCCTTTTTTTACATTTTTGTTTTCATGGGACTTTGGTAAAAGAGGATCAAATCCTATTTGCCCAGGTGTCAGTCATGGTTAGAATCAATATGTGTCTTTAGTGGCAATTTCCAGAGATGTCAGTCAAGGGAACCTCATCTACCATAATAGCATAAAGAGTGGTTGTGGTTAAGGCAACTGCCACAAAGGGAAATTTGCTCCCAAAGCCCAACATGACATTTTGTGCCAGACATCTAGAATGAACAACGGAAGCCTCCTCTTCATATTCCCCTCGCTGCGCCTGGAGAATTAGAGTGGATTCCTAGTCCCCTTGTGTTGACAAAGAGAGGCTTACTTTTTCTGAAATGTGGTCCTTGACAGCCGACTTCATCGCAGGAATTGCAATAAAGTTTTGCTTTCCCTTGACACCAGAGTGACACCCAAAGGCCATTTGGGCTGAATGATCTGCTGTATCGTCCCCCCACACACCCCACACCCCCGGGAAGTGAGTGTGCATAAACAAGTTCCCCAACCAAAAGTGGCAGGCCAAATTCATTCAAGATCTTTCTGCTTGGTTCAAAGGAATTGACACATCAGAAATGACAGGCTATCAATTCTCGATACATCTGTTTGGGCTACTAATGGATTTAGCACTCTAGACATTGATGGACAGCTGCTGTATAACATCTTACTGGCTCAGAGCCGTAGCTCAACTAAAAGAGTTTCTAGGCCTCAGCCTTGGGTATTTGAAAGTCAGGGTTCTCACAGAATGGGGGACACCTCCCCCGGGGATGTATGAGCAGCTTTAAAGGAAGACAGAAACTAACCACAAAGTCTAGTGTTTGGGTACACATTTTGACTGGGACAACTAGCAAACTACAGACCCATCCTGCTCTCATTCTCCCTAGTGTTGCTAACAGAAATAGCATTCTGAGCATGATGATCAAAAGCTGGGCACCAGAGTCACTCTAACAGGGCATTCCTAAATATTTAGTACTAATGTGTACTGCCACTGTATACTGGAAGATCGTTCGAGTTCTGAAACATTCGAGTTCCAAGGCTCGGTTTCCGGTTGGTTGCAAGAGCTTCTTGCACTCAAGTGGAAGCCGTGTTGGACGTTCGAGTTCTGAAGAATGTTGGAAAACCAGAACACTTACTTCCAGGTTTTTGGTGTTTGGGAACTGAAATGTTCGGCAACAGAGCCGTTCAAGTTCCAAGGTTTGACTGTACTGTAACTGCTAGGCATTGGGTGTGTGGGTGCGTGGTTAATATCACAGCATATTGAGAGGGGACATGTAAACTCTCATGGCCAATGGTTAGGGATGATGGGAGTTGTGGCACAACAAGACCTGGAGGGAACCAGGTTGGCTTTAGAGTTACACAACCAGCTTAAGAAACCTACATGAAGAAAACAGCCATTTTCTCTCTCTGTTCAATCCGGATGCTCTTATCAGCGGGTGAAGGAGGACTGGCCTGGAACTGGCTTGGAATCTGTAGCGAGACTTTCACCTTCAGCTGCAGTGACCCATCATCTGCAAGCAATGCAGTGATACACACTGGGTCTACCACACTCATCTTAGCCCCTGAAAAAGAAATGCAGATCAAAGACTCCACTTTTCTGAGACACTCACAAAATGACAAATATGAACAAATACATGTTCATGTTGTCTTTCCCCCCAAGGATTAGATAATGAACAATTAAGCAGCTGAATTAAGGGGGATGTGAAGAAAGTATGTAAAGCTTTTCACCTTGGTCATTGCTTCCTTCCAAGTATTTATACAGTTTTGCCACGGCTTCAAGACAGGCCGCATCAAATGTTTCTCCAGTGTGCTCGATGGTAGCAAACTTTCCTCCTTCGTATTCTTTTTCCTCATAGTTCGGCTTTCCCCCCTCATGGGAACACAAAAGTTAGATAATAAATTCCTTGACAGGCGCAACCCATGCATGCCTTCACAAGGCCAAGTTGATTCCTGAAGCACCACTTACACAGCCCTGCTATTCAAAGACCATCTATGCCTTCAAGGAATAGAACAGATGCTGAAAGTATGGCTGTAGCATTCAAAGTGTAGACTTCATTTAACTAGAACAACATTGCGCACTTTGTACTTTAGCCTGTATTTAGTATCATTTAGTGAGGAGAAAGCACATATCTTAAGCTCATTCATGGGGGTGGGGGAATGCTCATCCAATTGGCAGATGACACCAAACTGAGAGGGGTAGTTAGTGCCACAGAAGACAGTATATATCCGTATTCAACATGACCCTATCCTAACAGATTGATGAACTGAGCCCAAACTAACAAAATGAATTTCAGTAGGGACCTAGGCAGGAAGAACCAGATGCACAAATACAAGATGGGGGACACCTGCTTGCCATGAGTACTTGTGAAAAGAATCTAGTGGTCTTAGTAGACCACAAGCTCAACAGTGTGATTCAGCAGCAAAAAAAGCAATGCTATTCTAGGCTGTATCAACAGAAGTATAGTGTCCAGTTCAAGGGAAGTGATAGTAACACTCTATTCTGCCTTAGTCAGACCACACTTGGAATACTGTGTCCAGTTCTGGGCACCACAATTTAAGATGGATGTTGACAAGCTGAAACATGTCCAGAGGATGGCAACCAAGATGATCAAGGGTCTGGAAACTAAGCCTTGAAGCACTTGAAGGAGTTGGGTATGTTTAGTCTGGAAAAGAGGAGATATGATAGCCATCTTCAAATAAGTATACAGTATATGGAAATTTAACTGGTGAGCCAATTGCAGCATTGGAGAGGCAGAGAAAAGGGAGATGAAATTTTCATTGGGACCATGAAGTGGATACAAAGGATTAAACCCCTTTTGGCAGCTGTCTTGTTGGGGAAAAAAGTACACAATTTCTCTTTTGGCACCCAGAACTTCCCTACTCCAATTGCCAAAGCAAAAGAAATGCATGGGAGAAGGAAGAAGAAGAAGAAGAAGAAGAAGAGGAGGAGGAGGAGGAGTTTGGATTTGATATCCTGCCTTTCACTCCCCTTCAGGAGTCTCAAAGCGGCTAACATTCTCCTTTCCCTTCCTCCCCCACAACAAACACTCTGTGAGGTGAGGGGGGCTGAGACTTCAGAGAAGTGTGACTGGCCCAAGGTCACCCAGCAGCTGCATGTGGAGGAGCGGAGACGCGAACCCGGTTCCCCAGATTACGAGACTACCGCTCTTAACCACTACACCACACTAGCTCTCAAGGGAACTTAAAATCCCCCTCAAGGCTGAGCCAAGACATTTTACTATCTGAGGCATCTTTTCCCTGTTCCAGTTATACAAGTTGACTGGACTGGCAATGAAGGCAGCAGGCCAGATTAGGGGCCCCAGGAGAGGCTGTGTGCCACAAAAAAGGAAGCAGGAGGAACAACCAGGAGCTACTGGCCCCTAGCACCTGCCGCCTGAGGCAATTACCTCATGCTGCCCAATGGTAGGGCTGGTCGTGTCTCCTTTCCATGCTTGACCTGCCCACAGCCCCTCTCCCCAAGTACTTTTCTCTTAGGCAGGTTCAGTTTGGTATTCTAACTACATCTGAGGGGAAACTGCATGGGCAGAGAAGTTATGCAGAGATCAGCTGCGCACAGACCTTGGTTCGAGGAAGGTTCTGCAGTGCAAATCCACACACCCCTTTTGTTTTTACAAATGCACCTCCCATTTCCACATGACTGGGGCAGTGCCATGTCTACATACACAGAACAACTCCAATCCTGTCTAGCGTGGCTTTATGCCTCACTCCGATCTACTGCACAAGGCCGTTGCGAAGCTAAACCAGCAGCCTAAATTCTTTGCAGGAAGGATGGGATGCAAATGGTAACAAATAAGTGGCAGATAAGAACATGCAAATTAACGCAGAACAGAGTGCTAGGAGAAAACACTGCCAGCTGTGAAACAGCAGGTGACTGGCATTCTTTCCTTCGGGGAAGGAAGAGTTATGACCTTGGGTAGCCATAACGCAGCTTGATCTAATACCACATGCCACAGAGCACCAGCACTGGGATGTTCACACTCTTCAGTCTGCAATTAGTTTCATACAGGGAAGACAAAATGCACATTATAAAACAAACCATTTCATTTCTACTGAATGGCTGTGGCCACAAGGCCACCCCAGGGAGCTATAAGGGATTTAAGATATGCATTTTGCCATAAGTACGCTGTGTAAAATGCTACACACAAATAGCAAGATTTCTCCACGGATAATTGTGAATAATTCCCCCCCCCCACCTAAGTGTCACACAACTCCAGACCCTTAACAGCATTTCCTAGGGTACAGAAATGATATACTGTGAGGTGTATTTCCACCTTTTTTTTTTAATGAGGGCTTTGTGCTTTACCCATCTGCATGACACACAAAATTTGACAGGTGCTGTCTGTCCAGCCCTTCACTTCTGTGCTGAAAAAACAAGCACTGTTTATATTTCCATTAAAAAGGGGGGCCTGACAGCAGCCAGGATATCATGGCTACTGGCTGCATAGGGGCAGGGGGCTCCTGAGATGAGCGAATCAGCAAAAAGACGCAAAACTGCCAGGGATGTCTCAGTGGAAAAAGGCACACAGAGACTTTCGACTCTCTGGAAGATGGGCATGTTGGTATCTGTTGGAAGGGGGGGATTTATCCCTTCCAAGAAGAGAAGGTCTCAAGATGGGTTGCTAATTCAAATCTCTGTGGCACATGATTCAAGAGGGGCACCTCCTGTAAGGGCTGCTGGCATAATAAGAAGAGAGGAGCCTGCTGGCCCCTCTAGTCCAGCATCGTCTTCTCACAGTGTCAACCAGATGCCTGCAAGCAGCATCTGAGTGCAACAGCAATTCCCTCCTCCTATGTTTTCCAGCAACTGCTATTCAGAAGCATTACTGCCTCAAACAGTGGAGGCAGAACTCTCTGGTCCTTTTTTCTTTCCTTTTTTCTTTTTTGTTTAAGCCACCTAAGTTGGATTGACTTTTAGATGCCTGTTGTCTTTGTCAGCTGGACCATAAAGAAGGCTGATCGTCGAAGAATTGATGCTTTAGAATTCTGGTGCTGGAGGAGACTCTTGAGAGTCCCATGGACTGCAAGAAGATCAAACCTAGCCATTCTGAAGGAAATCAGCCCTGAGTGCTCACTAGAAGGACAGATCGTGAAGCTGAGGCTCCAATACTTTGGCCACCTCGTGAGAAGAGAAGACTCCCTGGCAAAGACCCTGATGTTGGGAAAGATGGAGGGCACAAGGAGAAGGGGACGGCAGAGGATGAGATGGTTGGATAGTGTTCTTGGAACTACCAGCATGAGTTTGACCAAACTGCAGGAGGCAGTGGAAGACAGGAGTGCCTGGTGTGCTCTGGTCCATGGGGTCACGAAGAGTCGGACACGACTAAACGACCAAACAACAACAACAAAGTTGGTTGACTGCTACAGGTTGTGGGAAGAAAAATCCACAGAAACTTTGTCTCTGTGTGATGAAGTCATTTCTTCCATCTGTTGGTAGAGCATGAGACTCTTAATCTCAGGGTTGTGAGTTCGAGCCCCACGTTGGGCAAAAGATTCCTTCATCATTGCAGGGGGTTGGAATAGATTACCGTTGTGATCCCTTCCTACAATTCTATGATTCCATGAACTTCAGCTTCATTGGGGAGTCCCGAGTTCTAGTGTTATGAGACGTCTCCCGATCCACTTCCTAATCATAGAACTGTAGAATTGGAAGGGATTTCAAGAGTCATCCATTCCATCTTCTTGCAATTGAAGGAATCTCAGCTAATCTGAGGGCCTTCGTCGTGTTTTTGTATGTCGACCCCCACCTGTCATCCTGTAATGGTCTCCCATCCAGATCCTGACCAGACCCGGTCCTGCTTAGCTTTCCAACAATGTGGCTGCTTTAGGTGCCAAGTTCACAGACCAGGACATGTTTCCACAGGCCCTTGTGTGGCGCGCGCCTCGGATCGCAAGGCGCTTCCTGCGGCATTCCTAGAAGCAAAGAAATGAATGGACCAAAAGTTCATTGGCAAGCGAAGCGAAGCCACCACGTGAGAGTGACGTGGGTCAAAAGAAGCCCTCTAGCTGCTAGCAGCAGCCAGTGGCAGACCTTCTACAAAGCCAAGCAGCGCTCGACAAGCCTCAGATTCGGAGGGTGGGCAGCAGCTCCACTCCGTCCCCCCTCTCCGGAGGGCGAGGCGAGCGACCCCCAGCCCCGCCTCCTCTCCGAGGCCGGGCATCTCCCTCCTACCTGCCTCGTCCTGGTGGGAGTTCCAAACATGCTGTGCTTTTGGGCGGGTCAACGCCGCGCAGCAGGCTGTCCGCTCAGTCGGGGCTCTAGTATTTATGCAGTGAGAGCGGCAGCCCTTTTCCTGCCCGGTTGCTCAAGAACGGAAAGCGGGCGGGAGATGCGCGGCAGCGGGATGCGCATCCTTTGCCCAAGGGCCGAGCGCAGCTGCCCTTGGAGAGAGAGGCTGGGGTGTGGAGTGGGGGTTGCGCAGGGCGGGTGAGAAACGAAGGCCGCCAAGCTTTCTTTGTCCATTGCTGTGCTCCTGTGCCATTACTATTAGCAGCAGCCTGGCAGGCAGAAATAAAGCGGGTAAAGCTTCTCCTGGCACAACAATAGGGTGACAGGGTAGGACGAGGACGCCCCGGAGATCAAAGTTCAAATCCCCGCTCAGACATGTAGCCCAGCCTCGGGCTAGCCATAGTCTCTGAGCCTACCTGGCAGGGTTGTTGTGAGGATCTGTCTGGCCAGAGTGGTGTATGCTCTAGTTATCTCCCGCTTGGACTACTGCAATGCACTCTACGTGGGGCTACCTTTGAAGGTGACCCGGAAACTACAACTAATCCAGAATGCGGCAGCTAGACTGGTGACTGGTGGCTGAGACCACATAACACCGGTCTTGAAATACCTACATTGGCTTCCAGTACGTTTCTGAGCACAGTTCAAAGTGTTGGTGCTGACCTTTAAAGACCTAAACGGCCTCAGCCCAGTAAACCTGAAGGAGCATCTCCACCCCCATTGTTCTGCCCAGACGCTGAGGTCCAGCACCGAGGGCCTTCTGGTGGTTCCTCACTGCGAGAAGCAAAGCTACAGGGAACCAGGCAGAGGGCCTTCTCGGTAGTGGCACCCGCCCTGTGGAATGCCCTCCCATCATAGAGATAAACAACTACTTGACATTTAGAAGACATCTGAAGGCAACCCTGTTCAGGGAAGTTTTTAATGTGTGACATTTAAATGTATTTTTCATCTTTGTTGGAAGCCACCCAGAGTGGCTGGGGAAACCCAGCCAGATGGGCGGGGTACAAATAAATTATTGTTATCATCATCATCATCATCATCAAAGCAGGAGGGGAAGGTGGCATGTGTGCCACCTTGGAGGAAAGCTGAGCTGTAAATGTAATAACTATAATTAATATTATTTATTACAATTAATAATAAAGCTAAAGCGATGGTGGAAAGGAGCTGTTCCATACTGCTGTCGGGAGACACAGGAGCAGGATCCAACCCAAAAGCTGACAGGTAGGGGTGACCTGATGGCTATGATCTCCCTCCCCTGTCAGAGACAGTGTGCTGGGAGTTGCAGGAGGGGAGAGTGCTGTTGCCTGCTAGGTCTTGCTTGTGGGCTTCCCACAGGTATCTGGTTGGCCACTGTAAGAAGGGGATGCTGGACTAGATGGGCCTGATCCAGCAGACTCTTCTTATGCTCTTAGAGTGGCTTCAGAGGTTACAAAGAAATTACACAGAAAACCTGAGCAAGAATTAGCATGGAACCAAGTTTAGTGTGTAACCATGTTAGCATGAGGTGGTGGTAACAGCATGCCTGAATGCATATCATCGCCTGTGTGTACGTTGTTAGAAGGTGGTACAGGGCTCCTGAGCCCAAATCTTTTGTACTAGGCATGCCCCAAATTTTCTGCCCCTTTCCCCTTTTAAAAACTTTTTTAAAAAACCTTTAATATGAGACCCCCGCCACATGCCATCTTTCTTTGCCCAGAGACAACTGTACATATTAATTCATATATGCAAAGATCATACAAATTTGTGCCATGGGCCTCTGCTGCAAGTACACTGCTGGCGACTGTGTCACACATTGTGGCAAATGCATGGTGAGGAGCAATGGCCAGTTCTGGCTCCTTCATTCATGAATGTTTCTTGTGGAATGTAAGATGAGCAGTCAAGCACAACACTTCCCATTTGCTCAGAGTGGACACAGGGGGATGTTACTCCAACCAGGAGGACTTCCTGTCACACCTGGTCTGGAGCATCCTCCCCCTGCGTGAGACCCCATAAAAGGGCTGGTCACGCAGCCATCTTCCTCATGATGCCATGCTCTCTTGACTCTCTTGATGCCATTTTTTCTCTTGATGTTGTTTTGCTGTCTGCTGGCTCTCAGCCAGCAGCACATGAACTCCATCCCCATATGGGATGAACTCAAACTCTCTTCTGTAACTTCCAGCTAAAGCCTGCCTTCAGGGAACCTACTGTGAACTGAATGTGAGTAAACTTCTTATTACTTTTAAGAGAAGACTGTTGTGTCTTTATTCTTTTTAAGAGGGATTAAAGGGGAATTTACTAGGAACAAACCCAATCTGGATAAGTCAGATTGGATTGCTTAAGTGAAGAGATTCAAATGAATCTACCAACAAGCTTCCTGCAGTATACTGGGGAATGTACTATGATTCACTAGTGTGAGTGAGAAAGGGTAATACAGTGGTACCTCGGGTTAAGAACTTAATTCGTTCTGGAGGTCCGTTCTTAACCTGAAACTGTTCTTAACCTGAGGTACCACTTTAGCTAATGAGGCCTCCCGCTGCCGCTGTGCTGCGCTACCGGAGCATGATTTCTGTTCTCATCCTGAAGCAAAGTTCTTAACCCGAGGTACTATTTCTGGGTTAGCAGAGTCTGTAACCTGAAGCGTCTGTAACCTGAGGTACACCACTGTATTTAATCAATATATCCTCTCCTACTATCCACAACATTCCCACGAATATATGCAAATACCATGCAAATTTGTGCCATGGGCCTCTACTGCAAGCATACTGCTGGGGACTATGTCACACATTGTGGCAAATTCATGGTGGGGACCAGTGGCCAGTTCTGGCTCCTTCATGCATGAATGTTTCATGTGGCAGGCAGGTGCTTGTTGAGTATATGCAAGCACACATGCCCTTTTGGTGTACATTAAAAACATTTTTGCATGCATATCTTAAGAGCATAATGTATGAATCCATGTCCAATAATTGCATGTACAGTATAAGCCAAATAACATCAAAATAAAACAAAATATTAAAGTTTTGCAGACACAGTTTGCTATGATCATAAACAAAGAAGTCGAATGGAACATCAAAAGACTGAGACAAAGAAATTTTGAATTCGCAAATAAACCTGGAAAATGGCTTGCATGGCAAATTAAAAAAAGGAAAGAGCAAAGTACAATTAATAAAATCATTGTGGATGGCGAGGAAATAGAAAACCCAAAAGGTATCAGAAAAGGATTCTTGGACTTTTATAAACATTTGTACGCAAAACGAGAAAAAAATAATATAAAGAAGATAGAGAAATTTCTAAAAGAAAAAAAGGTGCAAAAGATCCCGACAGAAAAGAAAGACAGACTGAATGCCCCAATAGAGAATGAGGAGATAGTAGAAACTATAAAACAGATGAAAAAAGGGAAGGCACCAGGACCAGATGGATTTACAGCGACTTACTATAAAGAAATGAGGGACTCCTTGACGGTACCACTTAAAGAAGTTATGAATAATATTTTGAAACAACAGGATATACCAGAAACTTGGAAAGAAGCCTTTATTACACTTATACCAAAACAAGACTGTGATCTCACACAAGTTAAGAATTATAGACCGATATCTCTGCTAAACACAGATTATAAGATTTTTTCGGGTATCTTAGCAAAAAGATTAAAGAAGATATTGCAAGAATATATCCACAAAGATCAGGCAGGTTTCCTTCCTGGCAGACATATGAAGGATAATGTGAGAAATATAATAAACATTTTGGAATATTTGACTGCCAGTAATGAGAGACAAGCCGTATTAATGTTTGTGGATGCAGAGAAAGCGTTTGATAATGTTTCATGGGAATTCATGTTGAAAAATTTGGAAATGATGGAAGTGGGAAAGGACTTTTATAATGGTATAAAGGCAATTTATTCAGAAGAAAGAGCAAAATTGATTGTAAACAATGTAATTACAGAGGAAGTGAACATAAAGAAAGGTACAAGACAGGGATGCCCTCTCTCACCACTGTTATTCATTATGGTTCTGGAGGTCCTACTTAGTTCAATCAGGCAAAACGAACTAATAAAGGGGGTTACAGTAGGTCGAAATCAATACAAAGTTAAAGCCTTTGCCGATGATCTTGTAATTACGGTAGAAGATCCGACAAGTAGTTTAAACGAAGTCATAAAAGAAATTGACCAATTTGGAAGGGTGGCCGGGTTTGTATTAAACAAAAGGAAAACCAAATTAATGGTGAAGAATATGGATCAAAGTTTAATAGAAGAAGTGCAAAGAGAAACAGAGATGGAAGTGGCGAAGAAGGTAAAATATTTAGGAATATGGTTAACCCCCCAAAAATTGATTTATATCAAAACAATTATGTAACAACTTGGAATGGTATAAAGAGAGACCTCGAAGTGTGGGGTAGGATGAAATTATCTTTTGGGGGCAGAATCTCTTCAATTAAGATGAGCGTACTTCCAAATATGTTATAATAATAATAATAATAATAATAATAATAATAATAATAATAATAATAATTTATTATTTGTACCCCGCCCATCTGGCTGGGTTTCCCCAGCCACTCTGGGCGGCTTCCATAAAAACCAGAAATACACTAAAATATCACAGATTAAAAACTTCCCTGAACAGGGCTGCCTTAAGATGTCTTCTGAATGTCAGGTAGTTATTTATCGCTTTGACATCTGATGGGAGGGCGTTCCACAAGGCGGGTGCCACTACCGAGAAGGCCCTCTGCCTGGTTCCCTGTAGCTTTGCTTCTCGTAATGAGGGAACCGCCAGAAGGCCCTCGGCGCTGGACCTCAGCGTCCGGGCAGAATGATGGGGGTGGAGACGCTCCTTCAGGTATACTGGGCCGAGGCCGTTTAGGGCTTTAAAGGTCAACACCAGCACTTTGAATTGTGCTCGGAAACGTACTGGGAGCCAATGTAGGTCTTTCAAGACCGGTGTTATGTGGTCTCGGCGGCTGCCCCCAGTCACCAGTCTAGCTGCCGCATTCTGGATTAGTTGTAGTTTCCGAGTCACCTTCAAAGGTAGCCCCACGTAGAGCGCATCGCAGTAGTCCAAGCGGGAGATAACTAGAGCATGCACCACTCTGGCGAGACAGTCCGCGGGCAGGTAGGGTCTCAGCCTGCGTACCAGGTGGAGTTGGTAGACAGCTGCCCTGGATACAGAATTGACCTGCGCCTCCATGGACAGCTGTGAGTCCAAAATGACTCCCAGGCTGCGCACCTGGTCCTTCAGGGGCACAGTTACCCCATTCAGGACCAGGGAGTCCTCCACACCAGCCCGCCCCCTGTCCCCCAAAAACAGTACTTCTGTCTTGTCAGGATTCAACCTCAATCCATTAGCCGCCATCCATCCTCCAACCGCCTCCAGGCACTCACACAGGACCTTCACCGCCTTCACTGGTTCTTTTTTTAAAAAAAATTTTTATTGAGATTCGTTTGAGACACACATACAAAGACAATATACCAAAAAAAAGAGAAAAAAGAAAAAGAAAAAGAGTAAAGCAAATACATTTGTATAGAAAAGCACAGGTACAACTGGTCACTAAATATCTTAACAGAAAAAATTGTAGGAAAAAGAGAAAAAAAAAAAAAACCAAGCACAAAAAACCGCAAAACAGAAAAGGACTAATACATTACACATAAAACATCTGACTTCCATCCCTGCTGATTTCGGATTTCTACTTTTAATAGTTAAGTTTTAACAGCTGGTGTTAATAAATGGTTTATACATCGAAAGTTTTATAGCTGACCTGCTATAGTTGGTAAGTTTCCTAAATTACCTTCAATATAGACCATAAATTTATTCCAATCGTCCTTTAACTTTGCATTTTTTTGGTTTTTGATTCTTTGGGTCATTTTTGCCAATTCAATAAAATCATACAATTTTGTTTGCCACTCCTTCACCGTTGGTATGTTTATATTTTTCCAATTTTGAGCGACTAATATTCTGGCTGCTGCAGTTGAATATTGAAATAGAGTTTTATCTTCCTTCCTAATTTCCTCTCCGATAATACCTAGTAAAAAGGCTTCTGGTTTTTTGGGGAATGTGTATCTGAGTATTTTCTTTAGCTCGCTATAAATCTGATTCCAGAATTTTTTCATTTCCTCACATCCCCACCACATATGTATAAAATTGCCTTCTTTTGTTTTGCATTTCCAACAGGCCTTATTACCAGTCTTATACATCCTACTAAGTTTTTCTGGTGTTAGGTACCATCTATATATCATCTTCTCTAAGTTTTCTCTAATGGCAGCACTAGCCGTGAATTTTATTCCCTCGTTCCACAATTTTGACCATTTCTCGACCGCCTTCACTGGTTCTGATTTGAAAGAGAGGTAGAGCTGGGTATCATCTGCATATTGATGGACACCCAGTCCAAACCCCCTGATGATCTCTCCCAGCGGCTTCATATAGATGTTAAAAAGCATGGGGGAGAGGACGGAACCCTGAGGCACCCCACAAGTGAGGGCCCAGGGGTCTGAACACTCATCCCCCACCACCACTTTCTGAACACGGCCCAGGAGGAAGGAGCGAAACCACTGTATAACAGTGCCCCCAGCTCCCAGCCCCTCTAGACGGTCCAGAAGGATGTTATGGTCGATTGTATCAAAGGCCGCTGAGAGATCCAGCAGAACTAGGAAACAACTCTCACCTTTGTCCCTAGCTCGCCGGAGATCATCAACCAGCGCGACCAAGGCAGTTTCAGTCCCATGATGAGGCCTGAATCCCGATTGGAAGGGATCCAAATGGTCCGCATCCTCCAGGCGTGCCTGGAGTTGTTCAGCAACCACGCGCTCAATCACCTTGCCCAAGAATGGAAGATTTGAGACTGGGCGATAGTTGGCCATACTGGCCGGGTCTAAAGATGGTTTTTTAAGAAGCGGTTTGATGACCGCCTCTTTCAGCGGATCTGGGAATGCTCCCTCACAGAGGGAAGCATTCACCACCCCGCAGAGCCCATCGCCCAGCCCTTCCCGGCTTGCTTTTATTAGCCAGGATGGGCAAGGATCCAGGAGACAGGTGGTTGGTTTCACGCGTCCAAGCAGCCTGTCCTCATCCTCGGGGGTAATGGATTGAAATCGATTCCATGAAACTTGACCAGACAGAGCTCTAGCACTCTCCCGCCCCAGCCCTGCTCCCACGGTGGTGTCTAGCTCCTTCCGAATATGAGTGATTTTATCTGCAAAAAACTTTGCAAAATCGTTGCAGGAGATCTTGGGGTCTTTACAAAGCCCCGGTGGTAAAGGTGGTTCCGTTAAATTACGAACCACCTGAAAAAGTCTCCTGCTACTATTTTCTGCAGATGCAATAGAGGCGGTGAAGAAAGTCTTCTTCGCCGTCGCTATCGCCACTTGGTAGGCTCGACGTTGAGCTCTAACCTGTGTCCGGTCAGATTCGGAGTGAGTTTTTTGCCACCGACGCTCTAGCCGTCTCAGCGATTGTTTCATCGCCCTCAGCTCCGAAGAAAAGCACGGAGCTGTCCGGGCTCCATGCAATCGGAGAGGGCGCTTCGGAGCCAGACAGTCGATAGCCCTGGTTAACTCCGCATTCCAGCGGGCCACCAGGGAATCAGCTGAAAGGCCATCAACATGGGATAAGGCATCCCCTACCACTCTCTGGAAACCATTTGGATCCATTAAGTGGCGGGGGCGGACCATCAGAATTGGTCCCACCTCCCTGCAGAGGGGAAGGGTCGCGGAGAAGTCCAGTTGCACCAGGAAGTGATCTGACCATGGCACTTCTTTTGTTTCACTTTTACTTAGTGTCAGATCACCCACGTCACTAGAGGTGAACACCAGGTCTAAGGCATGTCCATGACTATGAGTTGGGCCAAACTTATTCAGGGACAGCCCCATGGAGGCCATGCTTTCCATGAAGTCCCGAGCAGCCCCTTGTAAGGTCGTGTCGGCATGGATGTTAAAATCCCCTAGGACAACCAAACTAGGTGTCTCCAGGAGAAAATCCGCCACGACCTGAAGCAGCTCAGACAGGGAATCCTTGGTGCAGCGGGGAGGTCGGTACACCAAAAGGAATCCTGTACTGCCCCTATTGCCCAACTTCCAGAACATGCACTCAGAAAACTGGATCTTCCCAGTAGGACGCCTGGTGCAAGCTAGTGACTTCCTAAAAATCACTGCAACCCCCCCTCCCCGCCCACATGACCTGGGTTGCTGTGCGTAAGAGAAACCTGGTGGGCAAGCAGCGGCAAGGACAGGCCCATCTGCTTCCTCCAACCAGGTCTCTGTCACACATGCCAGGTCAAGTCCTCCATCCACAATCAGGTCGTGGATGGCAGTGGTTTTATTCATCATTGACCTGGCATTACACAGCAACACCTTCAGGTCATGTAGGTTTCCCCTGTTGATTCCAGTATCCATCCGGTCAAGGCCAGACCCGGAGGCAGGGATAGTCTTCAAACAACGACTAAACCTGCCTCCTCGGTAATGACATGGTCTGGTCTTAGCGTAACTCCGCCTCCTGCCCATGATCACTGAGATCGGATGTCCCAGTGCTTCCCCCCCTGTGGAACTTGTCCCAGCCATCACGATGGCTGGGGCCCCACTCCCAGGCAGCCCTGATCTAGCCCCTTCAAAACAAAACACAAACTATACAGAACCAATAAAACAAAAACAACAACAAAAAGGAACAGAACAATTATACTAAAATTAATCCCCAACCAAATATCCATCCCACCCACCCCCAGCAATGGAAAAAAAGAAATAAAAATTTAAATTGCCACCGACTGCTTGAGGACATTTTAAAGCACATTAACCCCCTGGAACAGGGAAGCAATGGCAGAACACTTCCCACCCTTCCCAAGAGTTTGTTCCAAAAGTTTGTTCCTGGGCCACGCCCCCTGGGCCAGTTGGAAAAGGCCCTGGAAGGGAGCAGGCCCTGCAGTCCTCACCCAGCCGATGGTCCGAGGCCTCACTGCAGCAGGAGTCCCTTTATAGCCAGGAGAGAGGGCCTGGCCCCCGCCCCCTGGGCCAGTTGGAAAAGGCCCTGGAAGGGAGCAGGCCCTGCAGTTCTCACCCAGCCGATGTTGTTCTTATTTCAAATGATTCCAATAATTAAAGGGACAAAGATCTTCAGAGAGTGGCAAAGAATGATCTCAAGATATATCTGGCAGGGCAATAAGCCAAGAATACAATTTAAGTTACTAACTGATGCAAAGGAAAGAGGTGGCTTCGCCCTGCCAGATTTGAAACTTTATTATGAAGCATCTTGTCTCTGCTGGTTAAAGGACTGGATAACATTAAAAAATAATAAGTTATTGGATCTTGAAGGCTTTGATAACAGGTTTGGTTGGCACGCTTATTTATGGTCGGGGAAGAAGAAAGCTCATAAAGGGTTTGTCAATCATATTTTTAGAGGTGCCCTAATAGAAATATGGGACAGGTACCAAAATATTTTGGAACCGAATGTACCTCATTGGTTATCCCCACTGGAGGTCATGAGTGTTAAAAAGACAAATATGAGAGAGGACTGGATGACTTATGGAGATATTGTAATTAAAGAAGGGGGGAAATGGAAAATGAAGCCATATGAACAAGTTAAAAAATATGTATATGATTGGTTGCACTATTTTCAAACAAATGAAATGTTTAAAAAGGATTGTAAAGAGAGGAGATATATTGAAGGAGAGTCTAGATTTCAAAAAGAGATAATAAATAACGATTATAAGGTATTGTCAAAAATGTATAAAATGCTATTGGAATGGCAAACAAAGGATGAAGAAGTTAAATCGGTTATGATACATTGGGCCGGAGACTTTGGTTATAATATACAATTAGCAGATTGGGAGAAAGTATGGAAGGAAAATATGAAATTCACTGCATGTATGACGATAAAGGAAAACATTATGAAAATGGTATATAGATGGTATATCACTCCCGTTAAACTTGCAAAAATGTATAAAACATGTAATAAATGTTGGAAATGTAAAGAAAGGGAAGGGTCGTTTTACCATATGTGGTGGGAGTGCAAGAAAGTAAAGGGTTTCTGGGAAATGATATATAATGAATTGAAAAAGATGTTTAAATATACGTTTGTGAAGAAACCAGAAGCCTTTTTGTTAGGAATTACAGGAGGAGAAATTAATAGAAGTGATTATAAACTTTTTCAATATGCAGTGACTGCGGCAAGAATTTTAATGGCCCAAAAATGGAAACAAGAGGAACTACCGACACTGGAAGAATGGAGGCGGAAACTGATGGACTTTGCTGAACTAGATAAATTGACAGGGAAAATTAGATATCAGAAAGACCACAAGTTCACTCAGGACTGGAGAAAGTTTACGATTTATCTGGAAAATATTTGTGATGAGCAGACAACACTAGTTGGATTTAAAGAGGCTTTGTGAAGGAGAAAGGGTATTGTAAAAGGGAAAAGAGCTGTGAAGATTTATAAACTGGCAATATAATTATAAAGAAAATGCGGAATAAATACAAAAGTATGAGGATTGCGGGGGGAGCGGGGGAAAGTCAAAAATCTGTAACATATGGAATATGATTGTGTTCAAATAATTTGTAAAAGAAAAACTTTCTTAAAAAATTAATAATTTTTTTTTAAAAAAAATTGCATGTACAGTATAGTGGTCTGGGGTCATGGGGGGTTGAGCTGCCGAAGCAGCATGAAAGGTGAGGTTTTTAACCACTGAGATGAGGAGCCAATTGGGAGTGAAAGGAGATGAGTCAGCCATTGAGGACTGGCTCCTAGAGTCACTCTGGAGAAGGCACTTGGGAAGAACACCAAGCTAAGCATTTGGGAACACTGAAACGGCAGGACTCAAGGTTCTGCCGTTTCAAGAGAAAGGTGTGGAAGTTCCATTACCTGCAATGGAACTTCAAGGACAGCATAATTTAAGTCACCCCAAAAGAAGATATCAGAGCATTCCAACTCATTTGCCTGTGTATGTGCACAGAAATAATAGTTTTGGCAACACAGCAGAGATCTGCATTGATCCATTGCAATGCCTCCCTAATTGCTATTGTATAAGATTATTGTGTAATTTTAGGAGATTGTATAATCTTGGAAGGGGGCTTAGCTGTGGCTACCATGATGGGACCCTGTGTCAGTACATTATTGGACATATAGCAGTTTAGTTCTACTAAAATCTAGTTGTCCCCTTTCACTTCCACACCCCTATAATCTCGGCTGCTGGACATGTTTACTACAAATTTGAAAAGATTTAATTGTGAAATTTCCCCACCAATAAACATGAACACAGGAAGTTGGCCCATAATACCAAGTCATACTGTTGCTCCATCTGAGTTCAGTGTTATTCACACCCACACTTACTGGCAATGGATCTGTAGATAACCCCAAAACAGGGGTCTTTCATAGCCCTTCGTGGAGATGCCAGAGATCGAACCTGGAACCTTTTGCGTGTGATCCATTTGTTCCGTCACTGAGCTGCAGCCTTCTCTGCCACCCCATAAAAAGAAATTATGGTATTATAACAAGCAAGGTGCTCACTGGAAGGACAAATCATGAAGCTGAGGCTCCAATACTTTGGCCACCTCATGAGAAGAGAAGACTCCCTGGAAAAGACCCAGATGTTGGGAAAGATGGAGGGCACAAGGAGAAGGGGACAACAGAGGACGAGATGGTTGGACAGTGTTCTTGAAGCTACCAGCATGAGTTTGACCAAACTGTGGGAGGCAGTGGAAAACAGGAGTGCCTGGCATGCTCTGGTCCACGGGGTCATGAAGAGTCGGGCACAACTAAACAACTAAACAACAACAACAACAACAACAACAACAACAACAACAACAAGAAGCAAGGTATCACTTGAAATATGGGGCAACTACAACGAATACACCATTGAGTTTAGCAAAAGTTGCACAAAGTCCTTGGAACAAAGGATGTCTGATTCAAAGACATCCAGTCTCCCTCTCCTGGTTTTCTGATTTCCTTTCCCGGTTTCCTCCCACATCGGTCAGCCAGTATTCAAGCGCACTGAGCATGCTCATTTCACATCGGGTTGTTTCGGGGTGGAGGTGCAACACTGGTGCCTAATCTCAGCTACAATGTAATATTACAGGAGTGGGGAGCTATTGCAGCCAAACGGCCTTATGGGTAATTTCCAGGGACCTGTGGTTGGTTGGGCCCAAAGCAAAAGTGGGTAGGGCAAAATAAGTCACCTGCATTCCAGCCACTCAGAAGGCAGAAGTTTCTGCACACTCTTAGTTTCTCCATCCTCTTTTCAGGCAAGCAAGGGGCATCATGACACTTTAAGGACCCATTCCAGCCAAGCAGAAGCACTTGAGGAGGACACAAAGCAAAACCGATGAGGGGTGGGGCCTGGGGAAAACCTTTTAGACCAGACAGAGAGGTCTGGAGGCCATATTTGGTCTCTGGGCTTGAGGTTCCCCACTCTTGTAATACATTATTTTGTTCCTCCTGTGGACAACCAGATACCAATGGGAAGTCTACAAGCATGACATGACTCCAGAAACACCTACCCACCAATTCATTCTTCCAAGCAGAAGTTATTCTGAGGGATAATGCTTCTGATTCTGGGGGTAGTGCAGAGCCATAATGACTAGTAGCCATTGGTGACTTTAGTCTCCCACGCCCCAGGGCATACAGTGGTACCTCGGGTTAAGTACTTAATTCGTTCTGGAGGTCCGTTCTTAACCTGAAACTGTTCTTAACCTGAAGCACCACTTTAGCTAATGGGGCCTCCCGCCACTGCTGCGTGATTTCTGTTCTCATCCTGAAGCAAAGTTCTTAACCCGAGGTACAATATCTGGGTTAGCGGAGTCTGTAACCTGAAGTGTATGTAACCTGAAGCGTATGTAACCCGAGGTACCACTGTATATCCATGGGAAGTGGTTTAGTTTGTGCTGCACATATGAAATGAGTGAATTCACAATCTTTTCACAGGCACATTGGCTACAATTTATTGGGTTTCAAGGTCTTTAGAGAGAGAACATCTTTTTTATATTAGTGCATACATCGGATTGGCTCCAAGAAGATGGACTGGCAAAAGCTGAAGTTTTTAGGGTGAAGTCATGGAGGAAGTTGAAGGCCTGATGAGTTTCA
Organism: Podarcis erhardii; assembly: GCF_964252035.2. NCBI lineage: Eukaryota > Metazoa > Chordata > Lepidosauria > Squamata > Lacertidae > Podarcis > Podarcis erhardii. Next base: position 34,142,923 of record NC_138500.1, on the reverse strand, counting down.
CTGAGAGTTGAGTGGGAGCTGTCAGTGGGTTGAAAGATGATGACAATTATATACATAGGCTGGAGAAGGCAACTGTGTATCTAGGTTGCAAAATCATTAATAGGATTTTTAAAAGGAGTTCAGGGAGAGATGGTGATTTCCTTTTGTATGTCTGCCTTTCTTTCAGCACGTACTAAAGAAAGAACCATACTGTGAATTTCACAAGTCTTTTGAGAGAATATAAAACATAAAAGTTTAGTCCAAAAAAGAAGCAAAAAGCATGCAAGAGATGCTAGGAGAGGAAACTTAAACTTTTTTTTTGTTTGGATTGTACTATGCATACAAGACAACTCTCTGTATCATTATGTTTGTACTTTTCATTTCATACTGGATCATTTCAAATGGAAGCTTCATAATCCTTAACCAGAAATGCTCAGACTGTCTGAAAACCACCTCTCCCAAACACCCTCTTCAAATCCAATTCTGAAGTAAGAAAGCTCAAATTGTGTGCTCAGAAATAAGCCTTTTCTTTCAGGCAAGGAACTGAAGAAAATTATTTATACATAGGAGTTTTAGGGATATGTAGGCTGTAGGAAGCCACAGCCACAGCCAAAGGGAAAAGGGAGTGGGCAACATTTTGACCTCCAGATGTTGCTAAATTGCCACTCTCACCATACCTGGTCATTGGTCATGTTTGCTGGGGCTGATGGGACTTGTAATTTCCATGCTTGCTTTAGACAAAGATCCTTCTGCAGATACTAGGCTGATCTGCAACTGCATGCATGCTACTACCTACCAAACACTTATTGGGCGTCACATGTACTGTTCAACTTTGTGTGTACACAGATTGTAGACATCTTGAACGTAACGTGTAAACACCCTTTATGACTGCCATTCATGGGGAAGAGAGAGAAACCTTCAGTAATAATATTGTACACATTTTCTTTTAGTCAAAACTTTCTTTTATTGAGCTTTCTGATGAGGACCTCTGGAATAGAGATTGAGCCAAATTTCCTCTTGGAGAAGAGCTAATTCCACTGAAGATGCCTTCTCATGTACCTCCTCCTCCTTTGCTGAAGCGGTACCCTCCTCAGATGGATGCTGCCAAGGCTCTGGCTCCGTTGGGCCTTGTAGCGGATGGGGAAGAGGGTCCTGCTCATGATACTGAGACGCTCGTTCAGCTCTGCCAGCCTCTTCTTCATGGAAAGTACTTGCTTCAGGAGATTGTCAATTGCTTCAGAGATAGGCCGGAGGCTGCCGGTCAAAGAAGATCAATATTAAGAATGTATACAGATCAGGATTATTATGGCAGTTCACTGCCAGTTTTTCTCAGTACGACTCAACACAATTCAGTCAGCACAGTTCAGAAGCCTGTATGTGTCACAACTGTTGTGATGATAAATAATCAGTGTGGTAGGAGGCTGCCGCTGATAGGAGGTGATCGAAGCCTTTTGCAGTGTTAGTGCTAACAATGATTCCTCCCCAGGGACCCATCAAATCTCATGCCTACTGGACCTAGCCCAGCCTTACTCATTTTTGCAATAGGACCCATTGAAATTAAGGGCACATCACACATTAAGTGCCCTCAGCTGCAATATGTACTTAAAACATGAGATGAGTATGCAGAAATATTTTAAGTCCTGCCGGACTTTTTTAAGGCTGTAAGGCTGCAATCTGATATGCCCTTACCCAGGAGCAGATCCCATTGAGATCAGTGGGACTTCTGAGTAGACATATTGTGACTTGACCATAAGAAGGGGGCCTGAGGCTTGCTCTGCCAGGTCGCAATGCTTAGGATGAGGCACACCAACAGTTGTGTTAAGGCATCATCAAGCAAACTGTTAAAACGCTGCAGAAAATAGTATATACCAGCACAAATAATTAGATCTAGCAGCTTCATCTGACCAAGTTTGAGAAATCCACTTCAAGGGTTGGATAGATGGTGGTGATTCTTCAATTAAATACCCTAAAAGTAGTAATTATTTATATAGCGTTGTTTGCAAGGTGGTGATATGAAAACTAACACTCATCCTGTTTATACATTTTCCTGTTGGTCATTCATTCACACACACCCCTCTTTTGAATACATTTTCCCCATCACTTTCCAAACTGCAAAAAATCCAGTTCTTCTTTAAAGTTGATGTGTTGCACTTGGGTGGCAGCCTGGAGGCAACCTGAGTGGAGATTTGACTCAAGGACATTTTGGAACACAGCGCTCTTAGGCTGCAATCATTCATTACCTCAGAGTAATTCCAATGGGACTTACATCTGAGTCCTGCTGTTAACCACTAGCCTCTTAAAGGGCAGGCCTAGGGATGTCTACTCTGCATCAGCAGTAAGTCTGAGTTCAGAGGAATTTCCTCCTTGCTATGGGTATAAGCCGCCTTTGAACACAGATGCAAACAGAAACTGCTGCTAAAAACATTTCTGATCTAACAGAAACAACATTATTCAGTGTAATCATCGGAAAAAATATTAGCACCAACATTTATTATATATTTACGTTGACATTTCTTCCCATATAAACAGCCCATTAGGGACATTTGAACAGTTAACTATCACTCACGCTAAGTTTTACACTCACTTTTAAGAGCATGTTGTCCACATGGGAGTCTTTCACGCTCACAGCTGGTGCCATAACTGATTCAAAATATAAGCAAGCAGATCCAAAACATTCTGGTATCTTTCCCCATTAAAACCCACTTTTTATTGTTTCTGCCAAATATAAGTAGGGTTAATTTTACTAACTGCTTTGTTGAAAATGGGATGGGTTTTTAAGGACATTTTGCTCCCCACTCTCCCCACTAAGCTCTGCTTCAACTTTCGCCATCATATCTGGATGATAAATAAAAGAGAATATTTTTGCCTAAAGGGGAATAGGACCGCCCCCCGCCTTGAATTGCATATCAGTTATTAAACTGAAATGCTTGAAAACTAGCCAGTTTGGACCAATGTATGAAATGTATGAAACATCATACGCATGCTTATTCAGGTGTAAATCACAGTGAGTTGTGACTGAGGCTCATGACACCCATACTGTTGTTTAATGCAGATAGCTTTCTGTACCTCCATGAATTTCTATTCCAAGTCACTGCCTTCCCTCACTTTCCCCTCCCTCAATCCAGAATTTACCATGCCCTCTCCTTTTCAGAGTATCCCTGGTATGAGAAAAAGTGGGCTCATCACTTTGAGAGTTGGTCTGTATTTATGTTATCAGGTAAAAGAAGTTAGGACAACCCAGGCATATTTCTTCCCTTTCTAGTAACTCTCCATCACTAACAGAGTTTTAAGGCTAAAATCCTAGTTGCTCATCCAATCTTCCCCTTTGGGGTATAAAGAGTTTCAACACTGGGGAATTCTCTGTTCCAGAGAAAGCAGAGCAGAGAAAAGGCCAGCAATGCTCTTGTATTCTTACCTGGAAAGTTCAGGCAGGAGTGCGTCAGGGTGACTCAACAAAGAGTGCTTCATTTGCCAAAAGATGCTGTTCCCCCACTTCTCCAGTGTGCGCGTAAAACTCTTTATGCCTTGGATATTCACTTTATCGGCTGCGATATCAGAATTCACGTGAGAATGAGGGGAAAGAAAAGATTCAGGGAGGGAGAAGCAAGTCATTAATCAGTTATTTTATCTTCCAGTACACCTAAATCTTCATGGATTAAGTAAATATACACATGTCTGCGTGTAATCCAGAGATATGTGTCTGTGGGATTGCAACCAGGTGCACAAAATCTGGCACATTCAGTTCCTGAAGATTGCTTTTTTGTTTTTTCAACACCATGTTTCTAGTCCTATGAAAATGGATAAATTCTTAAATTCTCTTCCTAGAGAGGCTCACCCTTCCCATCACTGACGGCTTCCCTGGTGTTCAAAAACCTTCCTAAATGTTGCTCTTACTGCTGCTTATATTATTCTATTAATATTTTGTCTGCTCCTAATGTTTTAACCACCAGCATTCACAGATTTGTATTTCTGAATTTGATATTTTCCTTTTATTTTTTTTTATAATGTTTATTAAGGCTTTTTTTAATACAATACATTAAAAATAAAACAGTATAACATATATCTCAATGTAGTTTCACCACTTCTTTGGACTTCCTCTCATCTCCCGCTCCTACCTTCATTCCAATAAAATTTTGCCAGCAATTTATCATCTTAATTCCACTCTTATTATCTAACTTTCTAATCTCCAACACCCTATGACCAAATCTTAGTAGATTAAATATAATCTAGTAATTGTTCAAAAAAATTTTAAATTCTTAAGTAGCTTATCTTCATAACTCCATTCTAGTTTAGTAGTGCCAAATTATTTATGATCCAGCATCCTTCTTAACATTCAACCAAGTTACAATGTTTTTGCAAATAAGTCTTAAATTTCTTCCAGTCTTCTTCCATCCTCTCCTCTCCCAGGTCTCGGATTCTGCCAGTCATTTCGGCCAGTTCCATGTAGCCTATCAGTTGCGTCTGCCATTCTTCCAGTGTGGGTAGATCTTGGGTTTTCCAATATTTAGCGATGAGTATCCTTGCTGCCATTGTTGCATACAGAAAAAAAGTTCGGTCCTTCTTTGTCACCCTCTGACCGACAATGCCCAAAAGGAAGGCCTCTGGTTTCTTAAGGAAGGTATACTTAAATACCTTTTTCAGCTCATTATATATCATTTCCCAAAAGGCCTTCACTTTAGGACAGGTCCACCAGAGGTGAAAGAATGTTCCTTCATTCTCTTTGCATTTCCAACATTTATTATCAGACACATGGTATATTTTTGCAAGTTTGACTGGGGTCATATACCATCTATACATCATTTTCATAACATTTTCTTTCAAAGCATTACATGCAGTGAAATTCAACCCAGTGGTCCACAACCTTTCCCAGTCCTCGAACATAATATTATGCCCAATATCCTGTGCCCATTTTATCATAGCCGATTTGACCGTTTCATCTTGTGTGTTCCATTTTAACAGCAAGTTATACATTCTTGAAAGTACCTTAGTCCTAGGTTCTAACAGTTCTGTTTCCAACTTCGATTTCTCCACCTGGAACCCTAACTTTTTGTCATTTTTAAAAACTTCTTTAATCTGAGCGTAATGTAACCAGTCTCACACTTTATCCTTCATTTTCTCCAAACTCTGCAATTTCCAATTGTCTCCATCTTTTTCTAATATCTCCCAATATTTTGGCCATTTGGCCTCCATATTGAGTCTTTTTCGGGCCTTAGCTTCCAAAGGTGAGAGCCACCTTGGAGTTTTATTTTCCAATAAGTCTTTATATTTTGTCCAGACATTAAACACTGCTTTTCTGACAATATGGTTCTTAAAGGCCTTATTGATCTTAACCTTGTCATACCATAAATATGCATGCCAACCAAAAGCATTGTTAAAACCTTCCAAATCCAATACGTCAGTGTCTTCGAGAAGTAGCCAGTCTTTTAGCCAGCAGAAAGCTGCTGACTCATAATACAACCTTAAGTCTGGCAGGGCAAAGCCCCCTCTTTCTTTCGCATCAGTTAATATCTTAAACTTAATTCTGGGCTTTTTGCCCTGCCAGACAAACTTGGAAATGTCTCTCTGCCACTTCCGGAAGCACTCCGTTTTGTCCACAATCTGTAGTGTTTGAAACAAAAACAGCATTTTTGGCAATACATTCATCTTGATAGCAGCAATTCGGCCTAACAAAGAAAGTTTCAATTTTGTCCAGCTGTCTAAGTCTTTCTTAGTTTCTGACCAGCATTTTTCATAATTATCCTTAAATAGACTCAGATTTTTTGCTGTTATGTTTACCCCTAGGTACTTTACTTTTTTAACCACATTTAGTTCTGTCTCTCTCTGAAACCGTTCTGACTCTGTATCTGTCAATTTTTTTCCCAATACCTTAGTTTTCTGTTTGTTTAATTTAAATCCCGCCACCCGACCAAAGTCTTGAATCAATTGTAGTACTCTTTTCGTACTAGATTCTGGCTCCTGCAGGGTCAAAACTAGGTCATCTGCAAAAGTTTTAAGTTTATATTGTTTCGCTCTGACCTGGATTCCTTCCACCAACCGGTCCCCTCTAATCATATTCAAGAGCACCTCCAGAACCGAGATAAATAACAATGGGGAGATAGGACAACCTTGTCGTGTTCCTTTTTCAATTTTGAACTCTTCTGTAACCACATTGTTAACTATCAATTTAGCCTTTTGTTCTGAATAAATTGCGTCAATCCCATTTTCAAAACCCCGTCCCACTCCCATCCCTTCTAAATTTCCCTTCATAAATTTCCAAGAAATATTGTCAAAGGCCTTCTCCGCCTCTATAAAAATTAGCACTGCTTTTGTATTGATATTGTTTGCAGGAGTTCCAAGATATCAATAATGTTCCTTGTGTTAGCAAACAAATGTCTACCTGGGAGGAAGCCTGCCTGGTCCTTGTGAATTACTTCATTTAAAACTTTTTTCAGTCTACTTGCCAAAATGTCTGCAAATATTTTGTAATCCACATTTAAGAGAGAGATGGGACGGTAGTTCTTGAGTTGTGTCTTTTCAGTTTCCGATTTTGGTATCAATGTGATAAAAGCTTCTTTCCACGTTTCCGGCGCCTTCTTCCCCTCCATAATTTCATTGCTAACCTCCATCAGTGGTTGTATCAAATAATCTTTCAATGTCTTATAATACTTGGAGGTCAGCCCATCTGGCCCTGGAGATTTGCCCAATTGCATGTTCTGGATGGCTTGTTCGATCTCTTGATGTGTTATTTTACAATTCAGGATTGATCTGTTTTCTTGTGACAATTTTGGTAGTCCATTCTTTTTCAAAAATTGTTTAATCTCGGTCTCGTCTTGCGGCCCTTGAGTGTATAGTTTTTTGAAATATCTCTGGAAACACTTTCTAATATCCACAGGGTTCTGAATGTTTCTTCCTTCAATCTCCAAATTTGTAACCGTATTTAGTTTTTGTCTCTTCTTCAACTGCCAAGCTAGCAGTTTCCCACATTTATTCGCCGATTCAAAAGTTTTTTGTTTCATTAATTTAACTTTCCACTCTATTTCCTGGTTTATCAATTTAGAATATTGTGCTTGATAGAGTTTAATTTCTCTCAGAGTCGGCTGTGACTTCGGATTTAACCTTAACTTCTTCTCTAATTCTTTAATTTTCTCCAGGATCTTGTCTTTTTTCTCATTTTGTGTCCTTTTCTTTACAGCATTCTGTTGTATCAAAAACCCCCTCATCACAGCCTTGCTTGCATCCCAGATGATTCTTTTTTCCACCGTAGTGTTCAAATTTATCTCAAAATAGTCCTTCAAAACTTTTTGGGCCTTCTTGATGATCTCCTGATCTCTAAACAGATTGTCATTCATCTTCCATCTAAAGGAGCCGGTTGGTAATAGTGTCATGTCCATCTTTACTGCATTATGGTCGGAGCAAGTCTTTGGGCAGATTTCCACCTTTCTGGTCTTAGGTGCCAGACCTCTAGATATCCATATTTGGTCGATTCTTGTCCATGTCAAATGGGCTTCAGAAAAGAATGTTCCCTCTCTTCCCAAGGGGTTCTTTGTCCTCCAGATGTCAATCAAGTCCATATTGTCTGTCATTTCAAAAAAAGTCTTTGGTAGTCTGCCATCTTTTGTAACATTTTGGCTTTGTGACTTGTCCATGTTAGTTGATACGACCCCATTCATATCTCCCATCATTTGATATTTTTCTTTTAACGGTTAGAATTTTACTGCTGACGTTGTTAGTTGCCTTGGGCATAATCTGTGGGAAAGCAGGATTTAAAAAATTCTAATAAATAATAGGTCAGGTGAGATAAATTGAGATGGGATGAGAAGTGATAAAGGTGGAAAATCCTTTGGCCTGAGTTGCAGAAATAGGCTCAGTTCCTTGGTTTTCTCTAGACCATTCTGAAATACCCAAGGTTTTATGTATCATGCCACAACCCCTGTTCCAGCACTAATTGCATTGATATCTCCTCATCCCTGCATGGCAGAGGTGGAGAAGAGCTACTGGAGGGAGAGATGCCTGCTGTAGAGACAGCTCCTCTTGAGCTCACCACTTTTAAAAGGCAACAGCAATCCGTCACAAGCGCCAAAGAATGCAAAATGTTGGAGGGAACTGAATGGCGGAATATTGTTTGCCATATTTTCAAAGCAGCAAGAGTCTCTCTCTCACACACCAGACAATTAAAAGCACATGGCTTCCCCAAGAACACTGGGAACTATAATCCACCCTCCCCAGAGCTACAATTCCTAGCACCATGGACAAACCCGGGATTCTTTGAGGGGAAACATTTGCTTCTAAATGTAAGACGTCGGTGTGATCTATATGAGCATTTTCTGCTTCAGTGGCCCAAGATGGGGGTGGATGGGAAATGTCTTTGCCGCAATCACTGCAAACCTAGGCAGTGGTGTAGCTAGCTGCTCGGGTGCCCGGGGCGGCACATGCACTCAAGGAGTCCACCCACTTCCTTCTCCTCAGCTGTAGGATGGCTGAGGGGGAGGCTGCAAGCAGACACAAGCCCCATGCTGCTGTTTTGGGCAGCATGGAGCCTGCAGGTGCCCGAGCAACCACGTCACTCCTAGGAGAGATGCATGGCTTGGGCACGCTGCAGGCCCTGTGGCAAGTGCCGCCCCACACGGTGTGGAACCCAGTGCCCTCTGCCCCCCCCCCTTAGCTACATCTCTGAGCCTAGGCGTGTTTACTTAGAAGTAAATCTCATTGAGGACGGTAGCCTAATGACTTTACTTGTGCACTCACATTCCACAAATAATAATTGCAACTGATACTCTATCTGGGTTAGTAAGCGCATTCATCCAAAGAGAAAATTCTGTGCTGGAAGCATGTGACTGTACTTCTTCTGCAGGACAGGTGTTGAGATCCCTCACCCTTCCTTTAGGCAAAACCATAGTACTAAGACTCATTCGCAGTCACCAGGGGGCACTTCAACTCCCAATAGCTGCATATACACAAATACTGTAGCATTGTATATTTGGCTTCCTGTAGTGTGAAGGGTTGCCATACATCCATAATAACCAAGATTTGGTTGTCAGAAACATATGTCTGGGCTGAAATGTCCGGGGGAAAGCTCAACAACTTTTGTGTCTGGATTTTCACTTTTTGAAATATGGCAACCCTACTGGTGCGGAACTCAAGACTGGGCAGGAAACCAGAATTCACACAAGCCTTTATCAGAAACGTTCTTCTTCATATTAAGACGGTGTTATCAGTGCGCATGGGCGCCTTGCAGAGTTAGAAAACTAAAAGTGGACAGGCCCCTGCCTTCAAGGAGCTTACAAATGACTCCTGCATCTGCCTTGGCTTACTAGCACCTCTTACCTCCTTCTCTGTAATTCCACTCCTGAATGTGATTCTGAAGTGCCTTCTGACAGCTGCTGCTGGGCAGGAGGTGGAAGAAAAGGAGAAGTGTCAGGACACCCACAACGGGCGCAACCAGAGCTTTCATCTTTGTGTTCCTGTTATAAGAAAAGGATAAAACCTGCTTTGATTTCCTGTTCTTTCAGAATCAGTTTGAATATGCCGAAATAACACATGGTACAGCCCTTACTAGGCTGTATCACTATATACAGCACCAGGTGAGGAAGGCATGTGTTGAACAGCCCTCCGAAGGAACATAGGAACTTGCCTTATACCAAGCCAGCCCACTGGTCCATCTAGCCCAGTACTTTCTATTGTGACTGGCTGCAGCACTCCAGGATTTCAGACAGTGGCCTCTCCCCGACCTCACTTGAAGATGCTGGGGATTGACTGTGGGACCTTCTGCATGCAAGGCAGATGCTCTAGCTCTGAGCTATGGTCCTTCCATGTACACTCCCCATCTCTAGAAAAGTAGCCAGTCAGAAAAAAGCCTTATCCTTGACAAGCTAGTTTTCTATGTGCAGAAAAGTTTAATGCAGGGGGGCATTCAAGCCTTCAGTCCTTCCTATACAGCCTGAAGTGCTGCTGTCCAGGCAGGACTGTGGCATGTGCTGTTTCTGCATATTCAAAATAGCCCTCACATACAGTGAAAGACAGTGAAAGGAAAAAAGCCTTTGAATGATGTGCATCACTCACAGGCCCCAAAATACTGTAATGGAGTCTAGGCAATCTATTGAGCATTCATCCTGATTTGCTTGCATAAAGTTTACATAGAGGTTAGATCCTATCTGGTCTTTATTGAGCATTCATTCTGACATTTTTGCCAGGAGATTATATGACTATATGTATCTAACTTACACTCGTCCTGATTTGCTTGTGGGCTGCTTATATTTTGTCCTGTTAATCATGGTTCATTCCACACTTTTCAGCGCATTTCCTTATCAGTTTCTAAAGTGTGAGAAGTCTAATTATTTTTTTAAAGTGGATTTGTTGTACTAGAGTGACAGAGTGCTTTAATCTGCTTCAGCTGCACAAACCTAAGCGCTCATCCACACTTTCGTTTGTCCCATGATGATGATGATGATGATGATAATATTTGTTATTTATACCCCGCCCATGTGGCTGGGTTTCCCCAGCCACTCTGGGTGGCTCCCAGTAGAATTAAATGCACAATAGAACACCAAACATTAAAAATTCCCTAAACCTGGCTGCCCTCAGATGTCTTCTAAAAGTCAGATAGTTGTTTATTTCCTTGACATCTGGTGGGAGGGCGTTCCACAGGGTGGGCGCCACCACCGAGAAGGCCCTCTGCCTGGTTCCCTGTAACCTCGCTTCTCACAGGGAGGGAACCGCCAGAGTCTTTTTCAGACTCCCAACTGTCCCTGGGAAAACCTGCTGGCTACTGCTGAATCAGAACAAGGGGCTGTAGCTCAATGGCAGACCACATGCTTGTGTGTAGAATCATAGAATCATAGAATCATAGAATCATAGAATCATAGAGTTGGAAGAGACCACAAGGGCCATCGAGTCCAACCCCCTGCCAAGCAGGAAACACCATCAGAGCACTCCTGACATATGGTTGTCAAGCCTCTGCTTAAAGACCTCCAAAGAAGGAGACTCCACCACACTCCTTGGCAGCAAATTCCACTGTCGAACAGCTCTTACTGTCAGGAAGTTCTTCCTAATGTTTAGGTGGAATCTTCTTTCTTGTAGTTTGGATCCATTGCTCTGTGTCCGCTTCTCTGGAGCAGCAGAAAACAACCTTTCTCCCTCCTCTTTGTGACATCCTTTTATATATTTGAACATGGCTATCATATCACCCCTTAACCTCCTCTTCTCCAGGCTAAACATGCCCAGCTCCCTCAGCCGATCTTCATAAGGCATCGTTTCCAGGCCTTTGACCATTTTGGTTGCCCTCCTCTGGACACATTCCAGTTTGTCAGTGTCCTTCTTGAACTGTGGTGCCCAGAACTGGACACAGTACTCCAGGTGAGGTCTGACCAGAGCAGAATACAGTGGCACTATTACTTCCCTTGATCTAGATGCAATACTCCTATTGATGCAGCCCAGAATTGCATTGGCTTTTTTAGCTGCCGCGTCACACTGTTGGCTCATGTCAAGTTTGTGGTCAACCAAGACTCCTAGATCCTTTTCACATGTACTGCTCTCAAGCCAGGTGTCACCCATCTTGTATTTGTGCCTCTCATTTTTTTTGCCCAAGTGCAATACTTTACATTTCTCCCTATTAAAATTCATCTTGTTTGTTTTGGCCCAGTTCTCTAATCTGTCCAAGTCGTTTTGAAGTGTGATCCTGTCCTCTGGGGTGTTAGCCACCCCTCCCAGTTTGGTGTCATCTGCAAATTTGATCAGGATGCCCTTGAGTCCATCATCCAAGTCATTGATAAAGATGTTGAATAAGACCGGGCCCAAGACAGAACCCTGTGGCACCCCACTAGTCACTCTTCTCCAGGATGAAGAGGAACCATTGATGAGCACCCTTTGGGTTCAGTCAGACAGCCAGTTACAAATCCACTGAGTGGTAGCATAGTCAAGTCCGCATTTTACCAGCTTCTTTACAAGAATATCATGGGGCACCTTGTCAAATGCCTTGCTGAAATCAAGGTAGGCTACATCCACTGCGTTCCCTTCATCTACCAGGCTTGTAATTCTGTCAAAAAACGAGATCAGGTTAGTCTGACATGGCTTATTTTTCAGAAATCCATGCTGACTATTGGTGATCACAGTATTCCTTTCTAGGTGCTCACAGACTGTTTGCTTAATGATCTGCTCCAGAATCTTCCCTGGTATTGATGTCAGACTGACTGGGCGGTAATTATTTGGGTCCTCTCTTTTCCCCTTTTTGAAAATAGGGACAACATTTGCCCTCCTCCAGTCTGCCGGGACTTCGCCTGTTCTCCAGGAATTCTCAAAGATGACTGCCAGTGGTTCTGAGATCACATCTGCCAGTTCTTTTAATACTCTTGGATGCAGTTCATCTGGCCCTGGAGACTTGAACACATCTAAACTAGCCAAGTATTCTTGTACTATCTCCTTAGTTATTCTGGGCTGTGTTTCCTCTGCTGAATCATTTGCTCCAAATTCTTCAGGTCGGGCATTGTTTTCTTTATCGGAGAAGACTGAGGCAAAGAAGGCATTGAGGAGTTCAGCCCTTTCTGTGTCCCCTGTTTGCATTTCACCATCTTCTCCTCTGAGTGACCCCACTGTTTCTTTGTTCTTCCTTTTGCTACGAACATACCCTTAAAAGCCTTTTTTGTTGCTTTTAACCTCTCTAGCAAGCCTGAGTTCATTCTGTGCTTTAGCTTTTCTGACTTTGTGTCTACACGTGCTGGCTATTTGTTTGAATTCCTCTTTGGTGGTTTCCCCCCTTTTCCATTTTTTGTACACATCCTTTTTTAATCTTAACTCAGTTAAAAGTTCGTTAGATAGCCACCCTGGCTTCTTTAGGCACCTTCCATGTTTCCGTCTCATTGGTATTGCCTGAAGTTGTCCTTTTACTATCTTCCTCTTAACAAACTCCCAGCCATCATGAACTCCCTTTCCTTTTAGTATTACTGTCCATGGGATCTCACTCAGCACTTCCCTAAGTTTTATGAAGTCGGCTTTCTTAAAGTCAAGAAATTGAGTCCTAGCATGCTTGGCTGCTCCTTTCCGCTGTATAGTAAACTTCAGAAGAGCATGATCACTCGCGCCTAATGATCCTTCCACTTCTACCCCACTAACCAGGTCATCACCATTGGTTAGGACCAGATCTAAAATGGCTGTTCCTCTTGTTGCTTCTCCCACTTTCTGGACAACGAAGTTGTCTGCAAGGCCAGTGAGGAATCTGTTTGACCTTATGCTCTTGGCTGAGTTTGACATCCCGCAAATATCCGGGTAATTGAAGTCCCCCATTACTACTATCTCCCTTCCTTTTGCATGCTTGGCCATCTGTTCCAGGAAGGCATCATCTATGTCCTCTGTTTGGCTTGGGGATCTATAGTAAACTCCCACAATGAGGTCCCTGTTATTCTTCTCTCCCTTAATTTTGACCCAAATGCTCTCACTTTGGCTTTGAGGTTCTAAATCTTGGATCTCTTCACAGGTATACACATCCCTGACATATAACGCCACTCCTCCTCCTTTCTTGTCTGGTCTGTTTCTCTGAAATAGATTGTATCCCTCCATTATTACATTCCAGTCGTGGGACTTATCCCACCAGGTTTCAGTGATGCCTATTATGTCATATTTAGTTTGCTGTACCAAGAGCTCAAGCTCATCTTGTTTATTACCCATGCTTTGCGCATTAGTGTACAGACATTGAAGTCCATTAATCATTCCCCCGTGTCTCTTATTTAAGGATTTTTTCCTCCCCTGTAGAAAGGCCCCTTTCATCGCTGGCATCTCCGGTTAAAAGGGGTCTCTAATAATAGGGCCAGGGAAGACTCCTACCTTGTGACCCTGGAGTGCTGCTGCCTGTTAGAGCAGTTAGTCCTGGGCTAGCAAGACAAGCATGAAGTTAGTTTCCTATGTTAGCACCTTCTGTATGTCAGAGTCTACTTTGCCACGCAGATCTCCCTTGCTGGACTAGGGCAGCAAAGTATGCAGCCCAGTGAGTAAAACGTTCTAATTGGCAGTACAGTAGTACCTCGGGTTACAGACGCTTCAGGTTACAGACTCCGCTAACCCAGAAATAGTACCTCGGGTTAAGAACTTTGCTTTGGGATGAGAACAGAAATCGCGTGGCAGCGACACAGCAGCAGTGGGAGGCCCCATTAGCTAAAGTGGTGCTTCAGGTTAAGAACAGTTTCAGGTTAAGAATGGACCTCCAGAACAAATTAAGTTCTTAACCCGAGGTACCACTGTATTACCGCCGAACAACAAACATGTGCTAACATGCTAAATCTGTTAGGATTAGCATGATGAGTTTAACAGGAGTTTAACGAGCACTTATCTCCAACTTCATTGCAATATGAATTTCAGAATGACACATCTGCTTGCTGGTGTTGCAAGGAGGGAGGACCTCCAGAGGGCCAAAGAAACAGTGCACTTGTTGTTTTGTAAATAGTAATGGAAGGAAATCCTGAGCTGCCTGGGGACTGTGTGGGATGGGGAGGGGAAGTTTAACTGCATCTCTCCCTGCCAAGGTCAGACAGAAATGACCTCACCAAAAAGGATCCTTGCCATTTTGAGGGAAGCCTCCACTGGCATGCAAATAGTATCTGGATGAGTTAAATTAACCGGCCCCACTTCTCCCACCCTGTGGAACACCCTCCCATCAGATGTCAAGGAAATAAACAACTATCTGATTTTCTGAAGGCAGCCCTGTTTAGGGAAGTTTTTAATGTTTGAAGTTTTATCACTTTATTAATAATGATAATGATAATGATATTCTGTTAGGAGCCGCCCAGAGTGGCTGAGGAAACCCAGCCAGATGGGTGGGGTATAAATAATAAATAAATAACTTCTTCTTCCTCCTCCTCCTCCTCCTCCTCCTCTTCTTCTTCTTCTTCTTCTTCTTCTTCTTCTTTGCAGGCTTCCCTTTCAAAAACCATGCATCCTCCAATTAACATGGCATTTACTTGGGCCTTAATTTTACCTCTCCAAGGAAGTTCGCCTGGTGCCTTCACTATACACCTTTAGGCACCAGGCAAAAACGTTCCTTTTTAACCAGGCCTTTGCCTGACTTGAACGACATCCTATACCCTTTTTAAAATGCTGGCTCTTTGGGGGGTGTTGTTTTTTTTAAAAAAAAATGATTGTTGTTTTTGTTTTGATTTTATGTATTTGATATTTTATGTGAACCACCCTAAGACCTTCTGGTATAGTGCAGTATAGAAATTAAATAAATAATAATAATAATAATTAGAGAAGGGCCAGTAGCATCTGCCTTTTATGTAGAAAACCCAAGGTTTAATCCATGACACCCCACCAAATAGGGCTGGGAATGTCTCCTGCTCAGTGGCGGTCACTGGGGTAGAGGAGTAGTGCTCCCCTGCCCCCCATTTTGCTGCTGCTTGGTGGGAGGGAGAGAGGCCTTGCCACTCCCAATGCTGGTGACATTAGGCCAGGTGAGCTGCCCCACTGCCTTGCCATCTGCTGTATGAAATCCTGGAGAGCTGCTGCCAGTCCGTGTAGACATTCCTGAGCAAGGTGTACTCAGTACAATCTGACTCAGTAGAAGACTGTTTCCTGTGTTCCTTGCCTAGACTTGATGAAAATGCCAGAAAATTAGATCCTATCGGATCAAGGTTATTAGATGAATTGGCATAAGGCCGTCAAGGCCGTTGACTCTGTTGAGTCTTAAAAATGTTCTTATGACAGAGAAAGTAGGAAGTGGCTGGCAAGCACCTTATCGTTGAAAGACTTGGAGAAATAAGACTTCCCCTTTAATTCAAGCTTGGCTAAATATATACTTGTTTACAACAGAAATGAATAGACTGAATTCTTTTTAAAGACAAATGTACGAAAGGGAGAATGCTTGACATGTCTTCTGAGAAGATACAGCTACAATTCATTTTATCCTGGAACAATTTAAATCCTAACTGTCAAGTGGAAAGCCATGTTTTATTGATATGATGAGGGTTTTTGGATTAATCTGTCAGTTCATCACAGCGAAACTGTTTATTTGTTAACTGGACCCTTATATATTGGATTAATCCATCTACAAGTGTCTATTGGCTGAAGAAAAAACAACCACCACATTTCCCCCCCTGTATTATCTGTTTTTCTGATACGACATTCTGCGTATAAACAACCTTTAAATGGAAAATAAAGGAGTCTGAAGTTCAGTTGCTTGGCCTGAGTCTCTCCAACAAAAAATGATCCAATAAAAACAGTGCCTCTTAGCATTTCATTCTACTTCCAGTGTTCAGACTCTTGTCATTGTGTATGTCACCAAAACAGCACCAGCAGCATACAAGGAGATTGCAGCTGTAGGCCTGGGGGGCAACCAAGGTTTGCAGACGTACAAATCAATAGGGGAAAAAACGAAGGGAGACCTTAGAACAGCCCAGTGGGGACTGAGTGTTCCATGTTCGCTGAATGCTTATAGAGAGGGAGGGGGTCAGAAAATCAGGGAAAGGGAGAATAGATTTTTATTATTATTATTATTATTATTATTATTATTATTATTATTATTATTACTACTACTATTTATACCCCACCCATTTGGCTGTGTTATGTACTGAAGTTCTCACCCTGGGCCAGCAGGGGGATACTGTAGATAGTTATGCAAATAAGGGATCAAAAGTGACGTTCAGTGATTGGATAGTTTTAGAAAATTGTTACAGTTACGTTGTACTGGAGCTCTATATAAGCAGGCTGACTGAACCCTTCAGTTCAGTTCTTTCTGGCCTGTGAATAAACAAGAGCTGTTTGAAGAATCGCTGTGTCGTCTGATATGTTCACCCACAACTTAACAGGCTGGGTCCCCCCAGCCTCTCTGGGTGGCTTCCAACAAAAACTAAAATACAATAACCTATTAAACATTAAAAGCTTGAAGAATGAAGTGGCTGGAATCCTGTGGCTCTATGCTGCAATATTTTGTTGCAGGTCGGATAGGTTTATTTTATGGCCACATTCACAACATGTGTCTAAGGCATTACAATACCAAATTTTGCGCTCCTAACAGTTTTGTGCCTCGGGCAATTTCCTCTGTGCCCCGCCCCCTCCCAATGTTAGGCCACTAGCTGTATGCAAACTAGACACCGTCAGGTCTGATTCACACCAAAAGGAATGAAAGGAGTCAAGGTAATACAAGCAGAGGTTGGGCCTATGGGAAAACAGTTGTATGACTGATTCACTGTGTGCCCCATTTTGCTTTACAAATGGATTTGTTTGACCACAGCCTTCCTTGAGTTGGTCAGGAGTTGTGCTAATTTGCTTTTCATTAAACTGGGGAGGATTTTGTTATTGCCTTGAGAGGGCTAAGTCAGTATTGCTGGCCATCATCCATAAGGTTTATATCATGATTAATCAGAATTGCATAGTTTCTCGTTTGAGAAATGACTGACAAAGTAATAAAAAAAAATGGCAGAGACACAGAATTCATGTATTTCAGCTGCTTGGTCTTATGGTAAACCCCTGAGAAAATTCAATTACCCTTCCATTGAAGTATGACCTTCATCTCCTAACAGCCTGGGAACAGCTCCAACCCAGCCACTTGGTACCCTTAGGAATTAGTCAGAGTTGGTTCAAATACGAATAAATCTGAGTTCATTTCCATATTTAATGAAATATAGTTTCCTTCTTGTTTTATGTGTGCTAATCATTGTTAGGTTAACACTGCTAAGAAAAAAGGCAAGCACTCTGATCCTATGGCTGTTCAAAAAGAAGTCTAGCTGAGTTCAACAGAATTTTTCAACCTTAGTTTTGCAGTCCCCCCTCCCTTTCAAATGTTTTAAGTTTTACAATTTCAAATAAACAGGTTTTACATTACCAAATGGACAACACCACCTCTGCCACCGCAGTGTGGCACCCTTTTCCATCCATGCAATTCCACCCCATATGTATATACTTACTCAGACATAAGTCCCACTGAGCTGAAGTACATGTGCATAGAATTGCACTGTCAGTCTACACCAGAGATGGGAATCCTGTGACCATGTAGACATTGTTGGACACCAACTCCCATCATCCCCAGCCAGTGTGGCTCAGGACTAATAGGAAAAGTAGTCTTTTCACCACCAACTGAAGATGTATCCATTCCACCTGGCCTGCACAGGTTAATGAGATGTCTCCTCCATCACTTTATGACTATGTTCTGTGCTGCGGCCAGCTATATTTATGATAATTACAATAACGGTGGTTTTTGTTGTTGATGTTTTTATTCTGTGTTTTACTGTAGACTGCTTACCAGTCTGAGAATTCTTGTTGAAGGGCAGTTCACAATTATCACCATCATAATTACCCCCCTCCTTCTCCTAAACCTACTGTCCCAAATGCCTGGTTTTCAGATAGGCTTGAGCCCCGTGGCCTGTTATTCTACAAATTAAGGCATGCAAGCTGCATACATTTCAAAGTGGGGTGTTGGTGCGGGGGTTTTGGACCAGTTCCACCCACCCAACAACAAAATTCTTCCATACGTATAGTTCAGTTCTAGAACTTCAGGCCAAAAGCAGGAAGGAGCCTCATGCATATGTGCCCCTCTTTCAGGTAAGTTGCTTTAAGGCCAAGATGATATACGTATATAGTCAACGTTAACCTGAGGACTGATACTGAAAATTGGTGGTGGCAATATCACAGCATTTAAAACAACAATGTAAACATGGATAGGGCTGCATTATTAAACTGTTTAAATAAAATATGCAAGAATATCTTCTCTAAATACAGTGGTGCCCCGCAAGACGAACGCCTCGCAAGACGGAAAACCCGCTAGACGAAAGGGTTTTCCGTTTTGGAGGCGCTTCGCAAGACGAATTTCCCTATGGGCTTGCTTCGCAAGACGACAGCCCATAGGGAAATCTCCGGGACAGCGGGGAAGCGCAGCTCGTCTTCCCCGCTGTCCTCGGACCTCCTCCGAAGCCTGGTGGCGGGGCGGGGACACCTCCTCCCGCCGCCGGGCTTCGGAAGGATGCCCCGATGCCGGGCGGCGAGGCGGGAACGCCTCCCCCCGCCGCCCGGCATCGGAACGATGTCCCGAAGCCGGGCGGCGGGGCGGGAAAGTCTCCCCCCGCCGACCGGCATCGGAACGATGTCCCGAAGCCGGGCGGCGGGGCAAGAAAGCCTCCCCCAGCCGCCTGGCATCGGAACGATGTCCCGAAGCCGGGCGGCGGGGCCGCGAAGCCTGTCCTGGACCTCTTCTGAAGGCAGGCGGGGGCAAAAGTCTTTGTCCCCCCTGCTTGCCTTCCCAGGGGCTTTTAAATCGCCCGGACAGCGGAGAAGTCGCTGTCCCGGGCGATTTTAAAATGCCGCCCGCCAGAAGAGGTCGGGGGAAGGCGGTTTCCATAGGAACGCATTAATTGATTTTCAATGCATTCCTATGGAAAACCGTGCATCGCAAGACGAAAAACTCGCAAGACGAAGAGACTTGCGGAACGAATTAATTTCGTCTTGCGAGGCACCACTGTACTTGGAACCTGCTTACCACTCTTTCTTTCTTTCTTTCTTTCTTTCTTTCTTTCTCTCTCTCTCTCTCTCTCTCTCTCTCTCTCTCTCTCTCTCACACACACACACACACACACACACTTTTACTCTCTATGATTTGCTGGAGATTTTTTTTCCTGAAGTACCAGCCGTACCATATTTCTCTGGTAATAATATTCTCACTGACTTTCTCTATAAATTCTTATTAATAATTAATCGCTCCCCCTCTCCCCCTCCAAATAAACAGTCTTTCCTTTTAAAATGAATTCCGTAATGAAAATGTCTGATCAGCCATTCCCAGCAGAGAAGGACCAAAGTATGTAATATCAAAAGGCTGAAACGGCAGCACAAATCTCTGAGGTCAAATAGACCAAAGAGGAGGATGCACCCGCTTTTCGGCAGCCTTGGTCCTGTGAGACGAGGTGACTTTGATCTTGCTTCCTTTAGGATATGAAAGGCAGCAATAAATCCCCTCACATCTGGGGATCCATAACCTGACCTTCTTGATCACAGGTTCTATAAAACATAAACTGTAAAATTTCAAACACAAATCCCAGATGTTGCATTTTCTGGGTCTCCTGAGACCCGTTCCTCCTCCATTTCCCATATTATCATCCTTTGAATTCCTATTGATTGTGATGTGTAGCATTCTTCACTGCTGACGAGACAACAGTATTGTTTATAAAACAATGCCATTTCCCTGTGCCTACTGTTTATAATTTAAGACTGGGGACAATTGTTTTGGTCGTGCTTATGTTTTCAGACAGCTGAAGATAGTGTGACAGACCCCTTATTGCTTGTGGTGGTTGAACTCTTTTGTTATTTGTCCTTCAGACAAGCAGAGCTTGTGTCCATTTCTATCAACCCAGAGCAGGGCAGTGGCTACCAACAGTCAGAACATGGACTGATCCAGCGGCCTGGACCAGTTGGGGAGCTGTCCAGCAGCAGCCAGAGTTGGGTTAGACAAGATTATATGTGGGACTTCTTAGTTGCAACAGCAGCTAAGAGGCAGAGATGAAGGAGTTTCATTTTAAGGCCTCTTCCTCCAAAGTAAATACACATTGAAATACTTTATTGTACAACTTGTATACAGTGAGATTACACAAGCACCCCCCACTCAGCTCTCTTAGTCTTAATTCCCCTCGTTTACTGACGCACACCCACCAAACCCGAAAGTCAGTTGCCCTGTTGCTATCTTTTCATTCAGCAGCCTAACAGCCCAATGATAGAAGCTGTTCTTTACCCTGTTGGTGCGACTAATCATGCTTCTATATCTTCTGCCCGAGGGCAGGAGATCAAGAAAGTGCCGGCCAGGGTGTGAATCATCCCTGAGGATTTTCTTCACACTCCTGAGGAAATTAATGCTTGCCTCTTCCTCCAAAGTAAGGCTGAGGGACAGCAAACCTTTGACTGTTGAGCAGACATTCTCATCTCAGGTCTGGGTTTTTGGCATGGGTCTGTCACCACCTCTGCTCCTACTGTGATGCTGGACCAGATATTGTGAAAAGGCCCCATCAAGGTGTATTGGACCCCTCAGTGTCACAGCCTTTGAGGGCCAAGGTGTCACCTCAAGGGGCATTAGAGACATAGGCTATAGGAACTTACCTTATACCAAGCTGGAGCGTCAGCCTATCTATCTTGGTATCGTCAAATGGCAGCAGCTGTCCAGGGTTTCAGGCGATATCAGAGGTTAAACCTGGACCTTCTGCAAGCAAAGCATGTACTCTGCCACTGAGGCACACCTTCTCTTTTTTTTTATTTTTTTAATAATAATTTTTATTGGGTTTTCACATTTTTTAGAGACAAACACACGTTACAAAACACAGACACAAAAGTTACAACAAAAACAAAACAAATATCATCACAACACCTTATTTTCTTAACCTTGTTCCCCGGACTCCCCCCCACCCCCTCTTCATACATCCCTATTCCCATAATTCGTTCAGCAAATTTTAGTTTCTTCTTCTTAACCTATAATTGATATTTTTAAATATATCTCTTCATAATTAGCCCGATTTCTCTTGTCCCCAGTTCTTATAAACATTTAAATTTTTCCCTAAGGTCGGCGTAGATTCCCTTCCCTCGATTTCCCATTTTTAAATATAGACCCTATTCACCCAACCCAAAATTTATCATCGTTCTTACCCTTCTGTAACTAAATAGCAATAATAAAGATATTTCCCCCTCCCCCCTTCCCAGGTTCTGATCCCTTTTCAAATAAAAATCAACCATCATTTTCAGCCCGGATTCCTCACGTCGAGAGCCTTTAAGTCCCTTTCAGTTCCTCTCCGTCGATTCTGTTGGAAGTCTCTTATATCGGTCCTCGAATCTCGAAAGAATCCATTCTTCATCACTCCGGTTTTTCTTCCCTCATAGATGCTTGGTAGGAACTGCTGCCAAAGGTCAACCAGTCTTTCATAATCAAAAGGATAGCCCCAATCATATTTCTTATATCCTTCAAGTTCCTGTGTTGCAGATACTTCAGGGGCCCCCTCCTTCATCCTTAACATCTTTTGCAGTGTTGTAATCCAGATAATCCAATAGTCTTTTCCCTTGCGTTCCACCATTATGGACTTTTTGTTGGTATATTTCAATTGTTCTTTCTCCTCTCCTTGCTCTCTTTCCTCCAATTCTTGATGTATCTTTTCTGTTTCGGCTGCAGATTCCTTTCCTGTCAGTTCCTTCATGCTTTCAGCAGAGTTGCTTGTTCCTGAAGTCAAGGTCATTAATTGTTTGTTCATACTCAGACTCTGCTCTTGCAGTATTCCCACAAGATAAAACATCCTGTTTATCTCTGCCTGTAGTTTTCCATCTGCCGCCATTGTAGTAGCTTTGGAATCCCCCTAGAGGGATTCTGGTTACTTTGTAAACTTTTTCCAACAGTCCAAATCTTTTTTATTTCTTTCTATCGAGTCTCCAACCACTTTGTTACAATTTAACTTTTAGTTCAGAGAGATATCAGTTAACAAATTTTCAATCTGTCCATTTAACAGTTCTTTTGACAGCTTGTTTTTCTGCACCAGACTTAAACACGGGATTCTCCCTGGTCCCGGGGGGAGGGGGGGTTTCGCAAAAAAAAAGAAAAAAAAAGAGGGGAAAAAAAGGTTTTCTCCTCACTCTCCAGCACAACACTTCCTTTGTTAAATCGTGGAAGAAGTTTCTTTTATAATGTATAAGTGTATCTTTTCCGCCTTAGTTCTCTGAGCTTTGCTTTAAAATTGTCCGTAGTTAGGGGGGGTGCGGACTCCCTTTTAGCACACCCTCCGATCGTCTCCAATTCAAAGGAAAAATTTCTTAAAGCCAAATTCCATTTACTCACGGGTTAATTCTTTCAGTCCAAATTTCCAGGGAGAAAGTCAGCGCTCTCCGGTCGTGGCTCGCGGCTCCGCTCCACCGAGGTGTCGATCGACTCTCAGCGCCACACCGCCCTCCGTACCCTTTTTCGAGGGTCAGGGGGGGTGCTTAAGGCGCCCACCGAGTCTTCCCGTCCGCAGGTGAGGCACACCTTCTCTCCATGATCCCAGTCTAAGCCCTGACCTGCGGGAGGGTGTGTGTATTTCCTGAAAGGTGAACAAATTTCCCCATGTGACTGGGATCCCATCAAAAGCCAGGTCACCTTGACATTATCAGGTCACAGGTTTCCCTATGCCTCAGACAGGGAGGCAGACACATGTTCCATGCAAATGCATGCTTTTTTGGCTTTCTGTTGAGCTTACAGTTCTCTTCCTCCTTTCTACCCCATGCTCTGGGCTCTAGAAAGGGATCTGGCCCCAACCCAAGCTCCCTCAGAATCTGTGCCTCTAGAATCTGTGCCTCTACATCCAGCCAGCAGGACAGTCCAATGTTTTGTTCTCTGCGTCTACACTTTACAATCTCTTACCCCTCCCAGCTCTCCTCTCACCACCCATTTTGATCCTCTTTCCCCATCCTGGGTGTCTCTTTCAATGGAGCTTGCCAACCAGGCATCTTCGGGAGCAGTCGTTTGTTTGTTTCTTTCTTTAGCAGGAACATTTAACAGTCTACTCTCAGTCCAAAGAATCCCAGAGCAACCACCATAGTTTCAAAACAATCACAACTGTATCAGTGATAAAATGTTTGGGTTTCTTGGTTTGTTTTTAATTAAAGCCAGCAGAACAGCAGAATCAGCCTAAAAACAGCACTGAAGGTTAACTTCAAGATGTCAGCAGCCACAGCTGAGGGAAGTGCCTCAGTCATAAGCATGCAAGTGGGTGTGTGGTCTCATGCTGTGACTCCATAGCAATGTTCTCAACTATGTGTATAGGATGCATAAACACAGTATCTTTAAAGCACATGCTTCCCCTCAAAGAGTTCTGGGCATTGCAGTTTAGCCCTCATGCAGTTACAGTTCCCAGCAACCCTTAGTAAACCACAGTGCCCAGAATTCTTTGAGGGGAAATCACGTATTTTGAATGTGCTTTAAAGGTATAGTGTGTACACAAGCCATAGACTCTGGAGTATGTAGCGTTTGTACATATATAGGGACTGTGCAAATAAGGGGTTAGTGTGGGGGTTGCCAACTCAGATACCATGGCATCTCCAAAGGTGACCAAAGAAAACAGAATAAAGATTCACAAAAGCACTGACTTCATTTCCCTTGATTCTCAACCAATCTTGCCTCATCTACAAGCATCTCTTTTATTAATGCAGCGCCTATTGGAAAACAAATGATTTCGCTGCCACTATATTAGAATTTCTCACTGACATAAGTGATAATTACTTCTTCTTCTCCTTCAAGCCATTCCATGGAAGCTAGTTAATCCAGTTGGCTCAGGAGAAGGGCTGACTGCCGAAGCAAGTCTACGTGAGAACATATCCTGTGGGGGAACTTCGTGAGCCAAATCTTGCTGGAAGGATTCTCATTAGCTCTGCCAAAGTTTGAATCAAGCCCTGCGCTTGTGCTGAAACAGAACAAAACAAAATACGGTTGCAGTGCTAAAATATGGTGTTAAAATATGGGCCATGCTAGACACAATGGCAGTAGATCTGTGAGATGAAATATGGATCTGGTGCCATTGTATTGAAAGGTGAGGTCGGCATTGAGTGATGAGGAGTGCATCAGCCCTCCTCCTGCCCAAAGCTGACCTCCATACAGTATGCCTCCATGCTGTGTTGAGTTCCTATGCCAAAAGCGCTAATTCTGAGAGCAAAGCACTTTTGGGGCAGCAGGAAGGTAGGGGGCAGAGGGGGAATGAGTCTGAACTCTTCACACAGGCTCCTTTGGATCAACAAATCCAACCTCCACTCCTAGGTAAACTATGGAATTCACGTCCACAGGACAGCCACCAGCTTGGAGGGCTTTGAAAGAGGATTGGACAAATTCATGGAGGGTGAGACTATCAATGGCGACTAGTGATGACGGCTATGCTCTGGCTCCACGGTTGAAGGCAGTAATGCTTCTGAATACTAGTTGCTGGAAAACACAGGCGGGGAAGGTGCTCTTGTTTCCCAGAGGCATCTGGTTGACCACAATGAGAACAGGATACTAGATAGATCGGCCATTGGCCTGATCCAGCAGCCTCCTCTTATGTTTTTATGTTCTTTCTTCCTACTTGATTGGGGAAGTTTTATGTTGAGACATTGTCCTATCTACCAACATTACAACTAGTTTGGGCCTCTGAGAAAGAGTTTGATCATTTCCTTGACCCAAATCCTCGTGTGGTCCTTTCAGTGCTTTGAAATCTCCACCTCTGGCACCATCAGGCTCCATCAAAGATCCAGCAGCTATTTCTATGTGCCAAACCTGCCAAGTTCTGCCTAGTCTTGCTTTGGTCCGCCAAATTAAAACACAGCTCAACAAATGACATGCCAGATTCTACCAGGCTCCATCCATGACCCAAAGAAGTGAAGTCTCACTGGTTACCTGAAATATGATGGATAGAAACACACAAGTGGGCTTTCCTGAACACAGGACATAACTGTTATTATTTATTATTATTTGATTTATTTGATTTATATACCTCCCTTTATCCAAATTTTGGAATGCCCTCCATAGAGAGGCCTGCCTGTCAACTTTACCACTTGGGTTTTGTCAGACAATTTAAAGAAAGATTTGAGGATGGAATAATGCCCCTTACGTCTGCTGAGCTGTTGCCATTTTTTCTTGCTCTCTTGCTGTCCGTATTATTTCTACTTAATTGTTTTCCTTTTTATTGATGCTTTTAATGTTGTCAGCTGCTGAGGACCATTTGAAGGAAAAGTGGGACAGAAAAGTTTTCAACAAGCAAATGCTATTTGAAAAATACAAACAAACAGGTGTGACCACCAACATGAATCTCTCCATCTCTTTTAGTCATGAATCCCACCATCCCTAAAGAATGTATGGGGAATTTGTCATTCCTATCCGATATCCTCATTTCTCATCCCCTCTCCTCACATGACATTCCTCTTCCATGTGATAAAAAACAACAACATCTGCTGCAACTAGATGTGTGTGATGCTCTCAGGTCACCAGGATTCTACACTCTGCAGCCAAATAATGCGCAAATATGTCAGTTCCCAGCTTCAGATTCCTCCCCAATTTTCTCTTCCCTATTTGCTTTCAACATTTCTCCCCAAGGTATTCTATTTCCAATATATTTTATTCCTACATATGACAGAGATAAGCAGAGACATAGCAAAGAGAGATTTTATGTGCATCTGTCTTAAATCCTTACGGCAAAGGGGAAATGTTCACCCCCTCAGTTTTCATCACCGCAGAACTCTTACTCCCTCCCCCCCCCAATACAGCTGCAGATATTCAAGGTTATTCTGTCCCATTGCCAAATATGGCCTTCATTTCCGAGAGGCTGCTATCTCCTGCAGCCTGATGAGAACATGCTGTACTTAACACAAGAATGTGAGGAAGTGAGGTCTGCTTTTGCTTGCTTTTGACTGCATCTACTGAGTAAAACAATACTGGGCCAGGAATAGTGGGAGTGTTGCTAAGGAAGGTTAAAGACTTTTAACTAGTTTTCAGTTGCTCAGATATTTGTAAACTGCTCTCATACAATTTTGAGCAAAACAGGAGAGCTTGACGCACATTTCCAGGTTTTTCCACTGATTTAAAAATTGTGTTTGAATTAGGAGAGATGTGATTCGGATTTCAGTGATTATACGGTAAGTAGCATATTCAATTGCTTCTGCTGTTAAAACACAGGCTGCTTCTGCACTTTTTTTTTTTTAAAAAAAGCAATGCCCTGGTTAAACACTTCCATCCAGACTAACTGAAGAAAGTTGAAAGTGGCAAGAATTTTTTTCCTCTGGAAAATCCTTAGCCCTTTATTACCATATTCCAGAACAATATTACATTATTGTGCTGTATTATGGTATCCTAATGCAAACTACTGGTTTAAATTATTGGTACACTGATAGTAAATACAAAAATAAATGTATCTGTGATAGATATATTACTGAGTAACAATGGCTTACCATGCCATTAGCTTACCAAACCTTATGCTGTTATGCTGTTATAAACAGTTAAAATGCATCATCTTCAGGACTGACATGCTCATGCAGAAAGTCTCAGGATCAGGCAAGAAGTCTCATTGAACTCAGGTAATTTGGTCCATATATGAATTACATGCTATTAGTAGAGTCCTTAGAATGAAGGGGGAAATGCATTTGTGTCACACAACTTGCTAAATAATATTGCACATAATAATTCAGATCTGATAGCAAATTAAGAATATGCTGATTTGATAGATTTAATAAAGACATATGTTTCTACTCAAAATATGAAGTGAAATTTGTGCATGAAAAATTGTAGCTATTGAGATTTTAAACAAAGCTGGAGATACTTTTTGTGCCTCGCTCTTTAAAACTCTTTTGCCCAATTTTGCCCATAGAATTTGATACAATAAAATTATATGCTTCATTGCTTATTCTCTGATTACTATGCTAAGCATATCAGGCTTTCATTTTCAATGATCAAGAGAGATAAATATGCCTTTCAGGCTTCCTGCTACATTAACTGTCTCTTAGTTGGCTTTCATTTGCAGAGTTTTATTGGGTTTTGTTTTTTTTAAAAAAAGATTTTGAAAATGAGTTACATTGCATTAGAGAAAATGCAATGGTTATAAAAGAAGAAGATATAAGATCTAGATAGATTCACCTCTAGGTACATTTTGCCCATTATTCACTATGGATGATAGAGATAGATAGATAGATAGATAGATAGATAGATAGATAGATAGATAGATGATAGATAGATGATAGATAGATGGGGGTCTACACTAAAAGTGGCAAGTTGTCTTGGAACAAATAAAATAAGAATAAAATGAATAAAATCAGATGGCCTTGGGTCTGTGCAGTTGTGCATCAACAGATACATAATAACTACATAGCCTACATAGGTAATCTGTACCTTTCAGAGGCTTATATTGTCACACACAGAATATCCACACAGAAACAATTACATTTATTTACTTTCTTCTTGCAAGAAACTCATCTTGCACTGCTTACTACTCTCAGCTTTTATGAACATTCAGTTAAGTAAGACTGAGCTTTTTTCAGATAGAGTCTCCTTTCTTCTGCCTGGATTTCTCTTCTGGTCTATTTGCCACATTCAAATTTCAAGATGGTTTGTTATGTCATGTAGTTCCCATCAGCTATGGAAGACACAAATTACTCATTGACTAAGGAAAGGATGAGTCTACATGCAAACTTTACCTGGACTCCACAGGACAATCCTCCTGAGACGAGGCTCCCAACAAGGCTCTGTTGCTTCTCTTCCTCTTTCATTGCCACCCCTTTGGACCTCAGATCACAATGAGTGACGTGTCCCACTTCTTCTCCCTAGTCCACATGTTTTCCCCAACTTTGTTTGGAGATTCTTCCAGCTGCTCCTTTCTCACCCTCCCCTCCCATCCACCCATTCAAGCTGAACATCTCCCCAACACATGGGAGCCGTATGGGACCATAAACTTCTGCCAGTGGCACTACAGTGCCTTTTCAAAGTTTATTCTCTTGTTCAGCAGCAGCTTCTGGTCCATGGCTCCCTGCTACCTTCGTAGCCCCACAATTCTTTGGCAGGCAGTATCATTAGATGGCCTCTCTTGCTTTCCATAGTTTCCACTACTAAGTAGCTTCCCTTTGTGGAAGACAGAAATTTGTAGCCAGCAAGTCGTGAATTTGTTCCCCTAAGTTGTTTCCGTTGATTGCCAATTAATTCTCTGATTACTTCATCCTTGAGACATTATGCCAAAACTATTTCTGTCAAAGTAAACAAGGAGAGTGGACTTGGGGGTTTTTTTGTGTGTGTGTTTTTGACACGCATTCCTCTACTCTTATGTTCCTGGGCTGCCAAGCTAAACACAAGCAGACCTAATCAATGTAGTTGTATAAGAGACTTCCCAAGAAACATGAGGTATTGCAATCTAGTGACTGAACTAGTGGAGTCCTGGATTCAAAAGTGAGCCAGTACATTAAGATGTGCTGTGCAAATATGTACTAGCTGTGGTTTATAAAACAAGCCATGAATATTGTCTTGCATCATGGGTTGCAAAACACACTTGAAACAGTTCAGTGATCTTACTTTCTTGCCCAATATCCCTCCTGAAGCTTCCATTTGCCACACTTGCTATTGATCAGTTGAATTTGGAGTTTGTTGTTTTAACCATTTTGATCTTTGTTTATGTCTTTTAAAAAATCTATAAGCCACTAGAAGTATTGCTGTCAATATATTATAAATTGTAGTAATAATCAACACCCTCATCACATTTAGTCTCTCAGTATAAAAGTTAGTTCCCAAGATTCTGTCACACTCTAGTGTGACCAAGACCACAATGTGGGAGATCTTCTGAGATTTGAACTGACCTCTCAACTCAGACAACTCAGCAGAGGGTAATACAGCCCCCACCTCACTGTTGCTTCGAAGTGCAGCCTGCTACTTTCTCCTACATAAATGAATGATTGCCAATTGATTTTTACATGGAAAATAACTTTTGTAAGGAATGCATATAGGGACACAGTGAGAACAAAACTAGTCCTATACTCAAGATGGTAAGTGGCTGGGCCTCCACTGATTCTGCAGGATAGTAAAATGCAGAATACTTAAAAGTCTTTGCACTCCAAGGGGACAACTTATGTAGTCCTCTGTCCACAAATACCACCTGTTATAATAATAGACATTTTGCTAGAATGCAATATAATACAATGCTGTTTTCATGCCTTACCTATGTAACTAGATCATTGTGATGTATATCTGTCATAGTGAGTTTAGTTTCAGAAGTGACTACATTTCAGTGGGTGGTGATTTCCTCAGGCAGTGTAAAACAATCTGATTAATAAACAAATCCGCTGCAGGTAACCGGCATACATAATAAAGTATGCTATAGACACACAAGACCCATGAAAATCATCCGAGCACCATTGGATTTATTGGTGATATAGTTATTTGTGCCAGATGGGGCTGTCACCCATCCTTTGCAAATCTGTACCATGTTTTTAGGCTGCTTTGTGTAAAGGCATGTCTCTGTAAATGTCAGTTATTATTAATAGCCTTTAGTTGATGCCTTATGGTCTGAGAGAAGCCTTCTCCAGGCTGCTGAAGTTTTTAACAACAGCTCCCATTAGTCTCAGCCAGTATGGCTGTGCTTGCTGGGGCTGATGGAATTGATAGCCCTAAACATTTAAAGGACACCAGGTTGGCACAGGTTGAACTAAAGAATGCTTGGTCTGATGATCTCCCCAAACCTGGGTGCCCAACTAGGAAGAAGCTCTTTACTGTGAAGATTATTGGGTTTTCCAAATCTACAGAGCACCAGGACACATGGTTTTGACCTTGTAGAAATACTGGTAGTTGGTAGTTCACCACACCTCAACCAGTGTGTGGTATCAGCAGAGTATGGGGAGCCCCAGCAGAGTCTTCAGAGAGTTCTTGCTCCCAGCAGAACAGCTTGTTTCAGAGTCCCCAGTTAAGGGGAAAACTTTTCTCCAACACAGTTCCAAGTAACAAAGGTTTTATTTTCTCCAGACATAAGACAAAGCTATTATATACAGTTCTTCTGGTCTTTGAAGTAAAGATACATATGTAAAGACAGAAATGCTGCTGTGTAAAACCCACAGCCTCCTCCCCTGCCTCTTACAGATCCAGAGTCAGACCCTAACAGGCCAGGGCAGGACAACAAGACATAATGAAAGAATTCCTGAACCAAAGGGAGAGTGAACGACTCAGCAAGTCATGCACTCAACCTTGCTGGTGTTGCTACGGTAACCCAGTGCACCCGACACCCTTATCTAGAACCATCCAGACATGGGGAAAATGCTCCTCAAGACATGACACCAAGCATGGTGTAATTTAACCCATTGTTCACATCACACCAACACTACATGGGGATTTCTATGTCTCAAGAGAAGTCCACATTCTGAAACGGAGGAGTTGACCTGCAAATGTCTTTCAGGCTGAGAACCTTATCACCATTTTACATATTACACAGCAACCCACCTGGGTATGCAGCAGGGAGCTGCAGCCAATCCCAGTTCCTCCACCCGTATTTTTCCAGGTGCTTTTCCGGACATCCTCCTAATATGATTTGCAGCTGATCACTGCTTGTTCCCAGCTCAGTGTCAGTGGTACTAATAGGAGCCTGAAAGGGTTGTTCTCTGCTCCCTCTACTACTCCTGCCAGGAAACTGAAGATCACCCTGGGGGCCCCTGTGATGTCAGAGGGGTCTTTCGGGGTGATCTCTTATTTCCTGACAAGAGGGGATTACCTGGAGCAAAGCACAACTCTTTTGCATGCCATTTCTTTCTCTGCCAGTGGGCACTTTCCCCACGTGGAAATAGATGATCACCTCAGCGACTCCATTGGCCAGCAGCTCCTCTGCTTTGGCAGGTGACAGACCATGCTGACTGTTGATGCCAGACCTAGTAATTTGGTTGCATCAGGAGTGATTAAATGACCCAAATAAACAGGATCTAGCAATACGGAGAATTCCCTGTCCCGGCCCAGAACAGCGGGTCATATTTGGAAGCCTCCTATTTGGAAGAAGCATAGCTGAGTGATAGGGGATATGCTTTGCCTGCAGAAGGTTCCAAATTCTATAGCTGCATCTCCAGGTTTATTTATTTTTTTTTTTTAACGATTAGGTGGCAGGTGATGTGAAAGACTTCTGCCTGGGTGGCCACTGCTATGTAGACAATACGAAGCTAGACAGGAAAAAACAATCTTTCTACTGAGAAGCATTGTAATAATAGAATGGTGGCATCTCTTGACTTGGGTTATAAGATTAGTCAAGATGGCTATAACCATTCTGCAGATTTAGAGGTAGCAGGCCTCCCAGTACCTGTTGATGGGGAGCAACAATGAGAGAGAGAGCTGTTGCCTTCATAACCTCCTTTTCAGCTTCCCAGCAGTATCTGGTTGGCCCCTGTGGGATACAGAATGCTGATCTAGATCAATCTTTGTTCTGACCTAGCAGGACTCTTCTAATGTTTTGGGTTCCCTGGAGCCTTAGAAGCATAGAATTGTAGAGTTGGAAGGGACCCCTAGGGTCATCTAGTCCAACCCCTGCAATGCAGGAAACTCCACTAAAGCCATCCAACCTCCACTTAGGTAAAGGTACCAGTCATGGAAGACTCTGGGGTTGCGCACTCATCTCGCTTTATTGGCTGAGGGAGCTGTCGTACAGCTTCCAGGTCATGTGGCCAGCATGACTAAGCCACTTCTGGCGAAACCAGAGCAGCGCACAGTAACGCCATTTACCTTCCCGCCAGAGCGGTACCTACTTGCACTTTGACGGGCTTTCGAACTGCTAGGTGGGCAGGAGCTGGGACCGAGCAACGGGAGCTCACCCCGTCACGGGGATTCGAACCGCCGACCTTCTGATCGGCAAGTCCTAGGCTCTGTGGTTTAGACCTCCACTTAAGAATCCCCAGTGAAGAAGAGGCCACCACCTCCTGAGGGAGCCCGTTCCACAGTCAGACAGTTCTTACCAACAGAAAGTTCTTCCTGATGTTTAGTTGGAACTTCCCTTCTTGTAACTTGAAGCCAATGGTTCGAGTCCTACAGTCCAGAGCAGGAGAAAAAAGCTTGCTCCATTAACTAATGAATTTCTATTGCATTCTAGTAATTGTAAAGCAGCAGATTAGTGTGTCATGGCATGTAATTTTGGGTCTTATACTTTGGATGAATAATGATATATATGATACTTTGCCACAGCATAGCATAGCATAGCATAGCACAGCACAGCATGTTCTGAGAACAGATTAGCATACCATACTGATATTCGTGCTAGAAAAGAGGAATTTCACATAGTAGGTTTTGATGATATCTAGTTCTGATACTCTTTATAATATAATGTATTGTGATGTGGACTAGCATCAAAAAGTAAAGCATAGGATCAAATCACATAACAGTATTTTCCAAAAAGCTATTATTATTGAGATGTATTTCTCCTGTCCCTGGATATGTTAGCAATTTAGGTTGCTAAGGCAAAGACCTGGGGGGAAAGCACATAAATAATTTTAAAAGAAGCCCAAACAATAATCCGGATCAAATGGATTTCTCACAGCTGTTTTCATTTCAAAAGGGCAAACACAGTGCAGTTTTCTTCATCATCATTCTGTGGAAAGAAGAGCAAATAAATTCCTGGAAGCATCTTAAACTTCGGAAAACAGGATGAAGGCACTTGATGCAGCAGCAATGATGAAAAGTTTAGCCTTGATCAGCAATTTGTATGCTTTTAAGATTCATCCATGAGAGGCATTCACAGGTATCAGAAGGTGTGATTTTTTTAAGATACATCAGCCAAGCAGTACTAGCTAAAACGTGCCAAAATAATAATCTAGCAGTATTAAAGATAGAGCTACATTACTCTGCATGGAGTATTTATCTCAATGAACTAATGTGCTTACACTTAAGAGAGTCTGCTATATTAACACCATCATTTTCATGTTAGCTAATATATTTTGGCTGATGTGCTAAAATTGCACAGCTCACTACAAATTAAACAACATGAGGATGAGTCCTCAGAACATAATCCCCAAATCATTAGCTAGCTGGCAAAGCTCCCATTAATGATGAGCGTTGCAGAATTTTTAACTCTTGTGCTGTGTCTTCCCCAGATTGGCTCCAGAGAGGGCATAAACATAATTCATGCCCAATATCCTTGATTTAATGCAGACTACCATTTTTTGGGACATGGATTTGTGTTTATATTGTATAGTACAACCACCTACTGTAATTCAGGTTCTTGTGATAGGGAGAGCTTAAACGAATGCCTCCTTAGGATACAGGACGGTAGTCACGCAGGTGATCTGTTTCATAAAATGGTGCTGGCATTTACATTGTCTTGTGACACCTTGTATCACCGTATCTTGTAACCTCAGGCAGCAGATCTGTCCCCCAAGGAATGCATCACCCAGTGCTACTCCAATGGCTGCTATGCTCTCCTTAGAGGCTAGATCTGCAGCCTCCTTGGCTGCCACCATCCCAGTCACATTCTGCCTCTACAGAAGCTGCTTGGCACAGAGAAAGCACTGTTGGTCTCCTCCCACACCTAGGAAGGAAATGGCAGGACTGCCCTCTGGGCTCTCTTGGGCTCTGCAGCAGAGTGGACCCATTCCCCCACTGCTACAGCCTTTGATTCTCACCTCAGCTGCTGGGTAAGGTTGATTTGACACTCTCCCCCCCCAACCCCCGTTCCCAATGTAAATCACCACTCATCTTTGGTTCACCTCAGGTGCCAAAATGTCTTGGGCCAGCCCTGACCAGAGGCAAAAGTGGACAAAGCAATGAATGTAAACTTCACCTTTGTATAATAGGCTAGGATCCCTCTCTGTAACAAGGGCATGGTAGGTAACACTGGCCTATCTTACAGGACTAATGTAAGGACTGCGTGGATAATACAGGTGAAACAGCTTTGTTCATTTTTATTTCAAAAAAAGTATACCCTGCTTTTCACCACATCTGTTTCATGAGCTAATTACAAAAAAAGAAAAAAATAGAAACATACAATGTATAAAATTGAAATAATACCATAGAACCATAAAACTGTAGAGCTGCAGGGGACCCCAAGGGTCATCCAGCCCCCTGCAGTGCAGGAATCATAGTACAGTGGTACCTTGGGTTAAGAACTTAATTCATTCTGGAGGTCCGTTCTTAACCTGAAACTGTTCTTAACCTGAGGTACCAGTTTATGTAATGGGGCCTCCCGCTGCTGCCGCGCGATTTCTGTTCTCAACCTGAAGCAAAGTTCTTAACCCAAGGTTAGTGGAGTCTGTAACCTGAAGCGTCTGTAACCCGAGGTACCACTGTATCTTCCACACTGGGTGGTGGGGGAAGTAACATATTCCTGTACCTCAGGAGCCAACAGTTATGTTATTGCCACTCAATAACAGAGATGGGAGAGCAGAACCAGCCGGAGGGTAGCTGAGTGCAATAGGCCACTTTGAGAGATGGGTGAGGCCTCCCACACCTGACTTCATATGCCACTGGGCAATTTCAGCATCAAGCCCAACCTCCAAAGCAGGAACCAGGAGTGCACTTGCAATCATCACTTTGACAACACCCAGCTCCCTTTGCATCCCTAAACTGCTCCCTTCATGCCAGCTGAGCATCCCCAACTGCCTCTGAAGGATAAGAGCTTAAGAAGAGGCCTTCTGGAGCAGGCCAAAGGCCCATCTAGTCCAACAGACACAATGGCTTGTTAAGGCAGCAGGGTAGGAAAAGTAAAGATAATGTCAACATCAGAGAATTTATCATTAGAACGGCACTCGAAGTGCACAGGCCACCTGAAATAAAACTGCTTTGAATGCTGTTGAAATGTGCTGCACAAATGTATTAAATAAAAATACCTTTATCCAGAGGTCACAAACAGTGTCCTCATCTAGTTTTACGTTGGCCAATCATGTTGGCTACATACTTAACCAAGGGAAGTAAGAATATAGCCACGTGTTAATGATACGTTAAGGCTTTCAATTCACCAGGGGTTCTTTGAGTGACTATCACAATTATTCCTTTGTAGTTTACAGCCTCTGACAGACTGAAAATATCTCAAGATCTCCTGGTGAGTATATGTCCTTCATAAGCATAATAGCTCCATATATTTGTCTGCTCCAAATGGTAACTATTCTGTGGACATAAGTATTATAGAATATATAAACAACGTAAGCCAAGTGACAATTTAAGAAAGCACTGAACCACAATCATATACACATTATCTTTCAGATGGAAATTAAGGGAAATCTTCTAAAGTCAGTGAGACATTATGTTCTCTGAGCTCTTCCATATCCATATGCTCTCTGAGCTCTTCCACATTTGAGTCATAAAATGACACAAGAATGGCAGAGAGTACGGATGGTATGGGTATTATGTTATAGGTGCTCTTGAAATTCATGCAACCTAATTCCATGCAGTACTTGTAATGAGAATAGGCATGCTGACTAGAGGAAAACATACATTTTTCCTGCAAGCAAAAAACAAAACAAAAAACACCAGCCAGAATGCTGAGAGAGCTTTATGTCTGGTGCACCTTCTGCGGGAAAACAAAGTTGGATCCCGTGCTAACACTTGAATGACAATGAGACAATTATTGTGTAATAAAACTAATGTGAAATAGCCTTTCTCAGCCTGTCCACATCCCTTATCTCCTTTTTATTTATTCATTCATTTGGGACTGATTAATGAGGAGGATGTGCAGCATTTACTGTTTCTAGCACCTGATTATCCTGTCACTTCACTGAGACAAATTATCAGCTCAGGCTTCAATTCTGTGCATATGCATCAGGGATTAAATCCCACTGAGTTCAATGGGGCTGACTTCTGAGCTGACATGTACAGAATGCAATAATTGAAGCCAATGAAATCCATTTCAGATTTTAGTCAGTGTGGTGCATAGTGGTTAGAGTGTCGGACTAGGACCTGGGAGACCAGGGTTCAAATCTCCACTCAGCCATGAATCTTACCATGGGCCAGTCAATTCTTCTCTCTCTAACCTACCTCACAGGGCTGTTGTGAGGATAAATTGAGAGAGGGAGAACCCTGCATGCCAGCTTGAGTACTTGAAGAAAGGAGGATATACAGTAAGTGCAGTAAATAAATCACTTTTGACTTTGTGCTGGAAAAAATAAAGGGATTTAAAGAAACTTGTCAAGAATCAAAGAGGTTTTTTCCAGAATCTCCACTTATTACAAATCACTCACTACTTTAAATATGCAGTATGTGCAGCAGTGTAATCCTATGCATATTACTTGGAAAT
Source organism: Podarcis erhardii (assembly GCF_964252035.2). Taxonomy (NCBI): domain Eukaryota; kingdom Metazoa; phylum Chordata; class Lepidosauria; order Squamata; family Lacertidae; genus Podarcis; species Podarcis erhardii. Next base: position 34,106,321 of record NC_138500.1, on the reverse strand, counting down.
ATATTTCACTGTATTCAGTGGGCCTGACAGGAAAATGTGCATGGCATTGCAATTTTTTAAAAAAATCATTTTTGGTCCATGAGTGATATAAATCAGTCTTATTTTCCTTTCACAGCTGGTTAAAGGAGTCTGAACAAGAACCTGCCAATGCCAGCAGACTATTCACAGTGAGGTCTGAAGAACACAAGTTTTGTACAATGCAGCAGTCAGTTGCTAAGTTGCATTATCTCTGTGTTTTATGTTGGCATCAGCAATGCGGCTCCCTTTGAAAAGCTACCTTCTGATCCAAGCCAAAGGGCTGTGGCCCTACACATGTTTACACAGGCAGTTTCACATCAGGGCAGACTGAACTCTGTAGTTTGCAGCTGGAGCCAAGTTAGCCTTTGGCAGCAAATCAAAACTGTGTCCAGTGTTGAGGTATTAACGTTTACACATCTGGAGCAACAAATACTGGTGGTACTATTTGCACATCCAAAATGTTGATATGGGTGCCAAGAAGAGGTGGGCGGCTGTTCGGTGAAGGGAAAAAGAGAGAATAAGCTGAAGTCAGAAGTATGGATGGGAGAAATATCAGTTCCTGTAAAAGAGCATCCTGACTGCAAACCCCACTTGTCTTCCTTCCATTTATGACCTCAGTGAGCTTCTCAGTGGAAAATGTTCGTTCTCCAAAGGAACATACTGAATTGATCCACCTAGCTCCGCACTGCTGACTGCACTGGCTCTCAGGCAGGGGTCTCTCAGTTGTAGCTGGAGATTTTGGGGTTTGAACCAGACCTACTGCAAAGCTCTACCGCTGAGCATACACATCATACACTGAAAGCACATTATTTCCATCACAGAATCCTGGGAACTGTAGTTGGTTAACGGTGCTGGGAACTATAGCTCTGGAGGATAAACCACAGTTCCCAGGCGAAAGTCGTGCACTTCGAAAGTATGGTGTGCATACAGAGGCTTTCCACCCTTTGATCAGATTTTCAGAGGGCTTTTAGAATTTGGGCGCGGCTCTGTCGCCAACTGGGGACTAATCCATTTCCCAAATGCCACTATTTGCAACGCTTGGCGGTAGCTCTTTCCTCCTCGCACCCCGGGATCCTTTGCAACGCCGCGAAAAGGTTGCACCCCAGTGTCCCCTAAGATGCATTGCAGCTCGCACTTCTTGGATCATGGCATTCTAGGTCGCACTTTTTGGATCATAGGGTCCAGCCAACTGGGGTAGCAAAATACGTCGTTCTGACTCTGTGAAGCCAAGAGTCCCTTCTCTCTCTCTCTCTCGTACACACACACATCTGAAATAGCAAGCCAAGAAACTATGGCCACGACATCCCACCCCCACCCGCCTAGCGCTGCCTCGCGTTCTGCGCCAAAGCGCGCGCAGCAGCCCCAACCTCCGCACCTAAATTCGGGCGGGCTGCAGAACTACACTTCCCAGGAGGCAAAAGAGCCGAGCGCATGCGCGCTTCCCGTCTCCAGCATGGCTACGGTGCTGTCACGGGCGCTGAAGCTGCCAGGTAGGGGGTCTGGGCTCGCCGCGCGGGGAAGCGGCAGGGGGCGAGGCTGGCAGCCCCCGGCGCATGAACTTGCCGAGGCGCCCCCAGCTCTGCGCTTCGTCATGGGGAGAGAGCATCCGGGTCCCACCTAGGAAAGGCACCCTCGCCTCCCCCCTCCCCCGCCGCCCTTTTGCATCCGGGTCTCAGCAGGTGCTCCTCATCTCTGGCCCTAAAGGCGCGCGGAAAGGGGGGGGGGGGGAGGAAAGCCGCCCGGGCTGGGAGGTCGGGGATGCGAAGCGAAAGGTGGGGAGTGGCGGGAGGGGGTCATGGTGATGAAGCGCGCCTCCAGCTGCTCCTGGGGGAGGAAAGGGCGAAGGGAGGGGGTCGACTTGGGGTGGAAGAAGAAGAAGAAGAAGAGGGATTACCGGTTCCAGGATGGGTGGGGGATGATGGGGAAACTGTGTGAGTCAAATTGGTGTTGTTCTGCTGCCAAGGAAGAGAAATGGGAATAAGGTCGAAGCAGTCCTCTGCGCTCCCCAAGGCTACCCAGGCGGTAAACCTTCGGTTTGCATCGAAGTATCAGCCTCCACCTTATTTTATTTTTTTAAGTTGACATTTCACCATGAATTACATCTGTCTGAGAGTTAGACACGACCTACGTCTGGAGGAGGAAAAGATAACAAGGACTCGAACCCAGTACTGGTTTGAGCAGTGCTGAATGGGTTGCAGCTGACCTAAGTATGAGGCTTTGGCATCCTTTTCTTAAACTTCAGGATGTTTGCCTGTAATTAAACTGCTATTTTAAACTCTTAATAGCTGAGCCAGGCAGCTCATTGTGCCACGTACAAAGGTTAATTAATAATACTTTTTTTGCATCTTGGTGTATGTTACCCAGTGGGTTTTTTTCCTGCTCCTGTCAGACCGATTAACCTGTTTGTCGTCTTCTGCATTTTAATTGGTGCAATGTACTGACAATGAGTTGAATCTTAGCTAAGTTCATTATATTGACGGAGCAGGTCAGTCATAACTAAAAGGGATGTCCCTTTGATTGCAGGAAGAAATCGGTGCAATTAATTTAGTCTGGATTCAACCAAATTGCTTTAAGTTAACTGAGCTGTGAATGCGATTCCAAGTAAACAAAAACTATTTTCATAGTGTTTCACAAATGCTTTACATCCATCATTTAAACCATCCAAATATACTGGTTTTCACAAACAACTTACAGGCACCCCAGATTCACATATACATATTTATATGGACATTAAAAGCTTGGGTGTATATTTCCCCCCTGTGACTCTTGCCAGTGGGGTCTTGCATATTGTTGGTGCATTTTAAATTTTAAACAATAGTGGTGGTGCCATATTTATTTTTTAAAATATAAAATAACAGAAACCAGTTATCTGCTATATTGCAGACCCATTAGTGATTTTCAAATACACAGGTATTTCAAAAGCATAAATCGCAAACTAAAGTATCAGATTTTTTGGATGTACTGTAACTAGATTGTTGTCTGATCCAGAAAAATCTTAAGCATTTGATTCCCCACCCCATGACAGTCCTATGCAGCTTTGACATCTTATACTGGTTTAAAATTTGAAAATACTTTTTCCAGCTCTGAGACTTGTGGTCTGTAAGACAAGAAGGGAAGCTGAGCTAGAAGAGAAGACAGTGCATGTGACAAAAGTAAAAAATGTAGAAGAGAGCCCTGTCATCTCTTATGCTTGGCTTTGGCTAATAGCTCTTCTGGCTCACTTTCCTTATGTTTGCTTGGACATAATCCAGCTTCCCAGCAAAGTAGTACTCTAGAGAGGAGATGTGGCACTTTTCCATTGGTTAGTAGAGGCCATAACATTATCCACATGGCCCCATCTCAGTTGCTACCCATCTACCAGAAAGCCTTGCTAAGGTGCTCCTTTTTTATCTGATTTAAAGGACAAAGTGTTCTCCTTTGTAGCTACCGGTAATGCTGTCCTTGCCTAGCAGTTAGCTATCCTCTTACTAGCACACTCCTACAGTGCGTGTGTCCTCCCTGTTTTTGCCCAATTGTCCAATTTACTCCTGAGTCCCACCCCAAACTCAGACAGCTGCTCCAGAAGGATACCATGGTCAATGGTATCAAAAGCCACTGAGAGTTCGAGAATTAACAAGGACACATTTGCCCATCTCTCTCCTGACAGAAGTCATCATACAGGGTGACGAAAGCAGCTTCTGTGCCATTCTCCCTCTGACTACTTATCGTTGTCCCACCACCACCAGTCCTCAGGCTCTGAGCCTTCTACCCTAGCTGGTTTCCCAGCTGCTTTCTCCCACCATGTGTCTGTATCCAACCAGTTCATGACACTTATGTTATAAATGCCTTATAGCAACAGGTATAGGTGATAGTACATGTCTACTGAGTTCAGTGGGAATTGCTCCCAAGTAAGTGAGTATAGCTTGATTGTAGCTTGATTCATTTCATTTCATTTCATTTCTATCCTGTAGGCTTAGGGAGGCTTACAGTGCTTTAACATTTCTTTCCACTTGCGCTCTCTCACCTTCTTAAAATCTACCTCCATCCACCTTTCCCATTAAAACAATGAATGCAAATCTTTAATTAAATGTGCCCCCCCTCCCTTTTCACATATATTGAAATGGAAAAAGAAATCCACACGCCCCTCTCCATCGGCATGCAGCCTAAATTCACTCTCTTTTAATTAAAACAAAAACAAAAAAAATCTGCAGCTGTACTAGATATGCAGGAGAAGGGGGTTTAATTCCTATTCCTGCGTTTTTTGAAGGGAGAAAAAAAAGCGTCACAAATAAGTAAGGCAGTTGTATCTCCTCGACAGAGTATAATCTCCTTTTTTGCACATGCCTTTTTCTCATCTTATCAAGGCAAGGCAGTGCAACTACTTGAATGAATTGAAAAGCGTTATCGGCTAAGGCAGGGTCTGCACATGCTGCAGAATAAGATTATAGAAAGAGTTGTAGCCCAGCGCTTCATAGAATCGTAGAATTGTAGAGTGGGAAGGGAACCCAAGGGCAGCGGTGGAGGAAGCCCAGGGGCGTGGTGAGCCACCCAGAGAGAGGGGCGTGGTGCATCGCAGCGCCTCCAAAGTCTGCCTGCCTCCTCCCACTCAGCTGCCCTACAGCTGGAGGGGGGGGAGGCAGCGGGTGGACCATTTGGGCAGCACGGGGCCTGCGCACGCCCAAACGACTGCATCTTTCCCAGGAGGCCCCGCGGTGAGTGCCACCCGGCATTTTGTCACCCCCCCTCAGTGGTGACACCCAGGGCGGCCTGCACCCACCGCACCCCCTTCCTCCGCCCCTGCCCAAGGATCATCTGGTCCAACTCCCTGTAATGCAGGAATCTTGTCCGCAGCAGTCCCTAGTTGGGCTCGAACCACCAACCTTCTGGATAACAGCCAAGCACACTAACTCACTGTGCTACCAGCCCTACCATGAGATGCCAGGCATTGAACCTGGAACTTTCTGCATGCAAGGCAGAGCCTCTCTCAGTGAACTACAAAATAGGCTGTCCACTTAAGGCATCACCAGAAAAGAGAGCACAGACTTGTGTATGCTAATTTAGACATAATTGCTATAATTTAAAAATAAAATGCAATGCATGTGACCTGTGTGCCCTGCTCAGTCTGCTATCTAAGTGTTAACCCTGCTGTCCTTTCTTGTGATTCTTTTATATTTAAACTGGACTTGCCTTTACTTGCCAGACTGCCCTTTGTAAAACCCTGCTTCAAACTGCATGAATGAATAATGATCATTGTTGGCGTCCATCTGTCTCTGGAGACAATGGGAAAGTGTGCCTTTGCAGGTGAAGTCAAACTGTTGGAAGGTTGCACTACAATGCCTGCTGTTGCTATAGAGGCCGATATGGGAGAGACATGTTTTGATGCAGCTGGGGCAGATGTGCCGATGCAGATGTACCATGGCATTTCTTCTCTATGTATTCCTCCCAGCAGTCAATCCTTCTCTGGTCACTGCTGTGGATACACAACCTGACTGTGTCTCTCAGAGCACTGTGGTCATGTGCAGGGAATTCCCACATGGCAGGGTTAGTGTTGCCAGCAGCCGTGTCATGCTCATTATGTGAAAAACTCCATGTGATCAGAAAAGTAACGCAGCAGGGAGTTGGCTGGGTTAGAGCTTTAGCCTTCTGTGCTTGCCTGAAGGGAAATCTCCTGGCATAACAGTTTTGAAGGGATGAATGGTTAGTAGGGAAGGGATGCACACATTGGATAATTGTTTTCAAATCTGATTTTTAAAAACGTTTTATTTTCATTTTTTACTAGGGGAGCAATCCTAATTCCACCCGCACCTCCTGCCTGGGAAGGGTGACTACTGTATCCTCAATTTTTCTGGCATAGGTGGAAGGAAGGGACGGGGAGATAATGGTGTAGCGACCAAGACTGGATCAGCCCCAATGCAGTCTTGAGATGGCAGTGGTGCCAGTTCAAGATCCAACAGATTCTGGGATGGCTCAGTTCTGCCCCGTAAAGCCCAATTTCAGGGGGATTTGCTGGCTGTTGCCAGCAAGAAGGCTGCCTCTTCTGTGGGCAGAAGAGGGAGCTCTGTGCCAGCAGAATCACCCAGCAAGGCTGGGGTGTGTGGAACATGTCTTCCCCATCTACCTCCACCCTCCAGTTTGGCCAAAAGGATGGATTGCTCTGTAACCTGTAAAGTAATATGAGGTATTCACTGGTAGTCAGTGGAGTGCTCTGGCTCTGGACTGCTGATATGAACCAAATCTTTGGTTTTTGGAGAGCATCATAAATCCAGACTCCATACTTTGCTTGGAACAGGACTGCTATGCCTTCTGCCAGAGAAGTAGCTGGTGACATTAACAGGATGCAATTAGAACAACAGTTTTCAGTCTGTAAATAGTTATTAGTGGTATGGATTAGAGTCTCTCTTCACTCTTAGTGAACATGCAAATAAGAAAAGATATGAGTGAATGCTCAGTCAGCACTAATCTGTAGAATAATTTTCAAATGCTTGCCAAGTCTGGTTGGAGTCTGGACATGAAATGGGTGGGTTCCATCTCGTGCTTTGGTTCAGGCAGCAAAGGATGTATTTGGGGTGGTCCTAGGAGTTGTTTCTGGCATCCACACACATGCTGTTGGCTGCTCTGGAGCAACAGTGTTTCTCGTACTAAATCTATGTTTGGTAGCACATGCCTTGAATGTGCAGGAAGTGGTAGGATGCTGGTCAAGCCCTGGTAGAATGTGCATCAAATGGCTAACTGGAAATTTCTGCATGATCAGGGAGTAAACTTGAAGTTGAGTAAAAGATAACATGCACAAATTTGAACCCTCAGGCTGTCTTCCTCACCTGTGTTTCATTCCAAGCAAATTGGTTATGTCAAAATCACCATAGTTACTATGTTGGTTGGGCAGAGGTGCAGGAAGTTTACACTAGAATTAGTGACTAAGGTTGATGCCTTCAGAGTTGCCCAATATAAGTGGTCAAATGGTGTGCAGATAAAACAACTTGAGGGCCCCCAAATGTACAACTAAACAGGAAATGAAGGTACTGATTTGTGAGAATAGGAAATTGCAATCTTCTGTCTCTTTCTTTTACACACACACACTAACACACACTCCTAAAAGAGCCCCGACTAAACCAAATAGCTAGCCTAAATGAAAAGGAGGAGGTAGTTAAATACATTGAAAGTTAGGGATTTTCTTTGCCACCGTGGTTGCTTTGCAAGTAGGCAAGGTATGGTTTTGTTCTTGAGCAAAAACATTGTTGTGGAGGACAGAACTTTGGCGTGCGTAGGTTTAAGCATATAATAGCAACAGCACAGGGCTTCGGAAAGCAGAACGTGAAGGCATTAGAAGTAATTAGGCAAATTATGTTGTATCTTTTCCTTTTTTCCATAACTGTTGAGCTCTGCCCATTCCTCCCCTTGCATTTAATCTTCAGAAATGTAGAGGGGATTCTTCCCACTGTCTTCCCTTTTTCTTTCCATTCCCCTGATAAATTGCCTCTCCAGAAAACAGATCCTTTTTAGGGGATCCAATGATGCCAGAGTTCATTTAACCTCCCCCTTCCCTGAAACTATTATTATTTCCCCAAGTTTCTTACCTGCCAGTTTGGAAACTACAACTGGTTCAGACAGATTGCTGATGGGGAGCTGCAGGTATGGTCATGTAATACCCATTCTAGCACATAACTGTGCTGACTGCATATACATTTTGGAGCCCAATTCAGAGAACTGGCCCTAACCTATAAAGCCCTGCACTGCTTAGGATCTTTGTACAGTGGTACCTCGGGTTAAGAACTTAATTCGTTCTGGAGGTCCGTTCTTAACCTGAAACTGTTCTTAACCTGAGGTACCACTTTAGCTAATGGGGCCTCCCGCTGCCGCCGCGCCACTACTGCATGATTTCTGTTCTCATCCTGAAGCAAAGTTCTTAACCTGAGGTACTATTTCTGGGTTAGCGGAGTCTGTAACCTGAAGCGTCTGTAACCTGAAGCGTATGTAATCTGAGGTACCACTGTACTGCTCAAGACCCGGATGCCTCTCTCAGCATGAACCTACCCAGACCCCAAGATTGTTGTCTGATGCCCGTCTCCAGTTGCCCCTCCCCAATAAGTCCAGAGGGTGGTGATAAAGGAGAGGTGGTTTTTTTTTGGGCCCCCACCTCTGGAATGGACTTCCCAGTGATTTCCACCCTGCACCACGATTTTTTTTGGGGGGGGATGGGGGGAGGCCACCAGGTTCTTAAAAAACCCTTCTCCCAGGCATTTGATGGTATGAGATATGCTGGTTCTGCCCCTTGATTGCAGATTTGTACCGTTGATGGTGCTTTGTACTGTTACAATGTTCTATGTTTGTTGGTTTTAAAAATGTGTACATTTTTAAACAATTGTGTGATTTGCCCAGAAACCATGAAGTTTTAGGTGACAAACAAACCAAATAAAATAAATTCTTTCCCCATGAGTGAGAGCCAGTGTGATTATAGAGGTTAGAGTGTTGAACTACTAGGACCTGGCAAACTAGGGTTCAAATTCCTACACAGCCATGAAGCTCAAAAGGTGACCTTGGGCCATTCACTATCCTAAAGCTAGCTACCTTCTTGGTTTTTTTGTGAGGGGGGGGAATGGGAAAGGGAAAGAACCGGGTGTGCTACCTGGAGCTCCTGGGAGAAAAGGTGAGGAATGAATACGTATAGCAACATCTCTCTCTCCTCAGGCAAGAAGAGCCCAGACCTTGGGGAGTACGACCCTCTCACTCAAGCTGACAGCGATGAGAGCGAAGATGACTTGGTGCTCAACATACAGAAGAATGGTGGCGTCAAGAATGGGAAGAGCCCCCTGGGGGAAGTGCAGGATGTGGACTCGGATGCGGAGGTCGGGATGACGAAGCAGCACCTGTCGGAGGGTCTGGCTGAAGAGTACCCCAGCGAGGCCGCCAGTGGTCTGGAGCAGAAGACCACCAACTCCATGATGCCTTACGTGCGCACAGCTGTCTTCTTGCTCACCGTGGTCGTCTCCATGATCCTCGTGCTGGTGTGTGCTTTCCTCATTCCTTGCCCTCCGAGGGACTTGCACAATACCTGGATTCGCAACTTGGGCCAGGAGGCAGGTAAGTTGCTTCTGGAACACTTCCCTGGCTTGTGGAATGCGTGTCCTAGTGGGATCTGATGGGGAGTGAGGAGCAAATTGCAGCGAATTGCAGCCCACTGTCCATATGTAGAAAGCTCATGCCTAATGAAGGAAATAGCAATCAAAGACCGGTAGAAGATGGAACGAGGATAAGATTCTGAAAATGCAAGATTCAAACATTATTAGAAATGCACAATGCCAATTTACTTAAACATATTTAATTTAGATCCTAGACACAATTTGTACAGTTTTGGGCTGGGTTTCAAAGGCTCTATTTAGTTGAACATCATCATGGGTTAATGGTTAGATAACAGAACAACACCACCACGTGCTTATCTTTTAAAAGTGGTTGAACCTCGCAGGAAAGAATTGATTAAATTTGATGATTTGAAAAGAGGAATCCCATCTGATGAGTTAAATTGCTGATTTAAGATTCTTTAAGTCAATCCACCCTCCTAGGAGATTAAACAATTATCCAGCTTTATTTTCACCACAAAAAAGTAAAATAAATCCATGCTGATTTCACTTGTCCCACTGCCTATCCCTGCAGCTGGTGATACTACTTTCAAATGTTATTGTTTGTTTGTTTTTGGAATGTAGAGAGTTTTTTTTCTCTTTGAATCACCTTGTTTCCCCTTTAGAATAATATCAGCACTGTCAAAAGTAATTCTGTACATACTACCTTTTTGTTCTGAAATAAGCAGTTGTATAGAGCTGTGATGTTCTAGAATGAAGAACAAGTATTTGAAGTAAAAGATATCTTGCAGCCATATCAGGGATGGAAACAACCTTTGAAGCATCATTGCTCCTGTGTCTGGTCTCTGTTTGGCCCCTTTCAGAATCTTGAACCCAAAACCAGCTCTGACATATTGTTTTCCTCTAGTGTCCTTTTCTTTTCATGTAGAAATATATATTTGGGGCAGGGGGTAGAAATTTAAATATTACATTGCAAAAATCCTTGCTGAATTTACTCTGGATGTCTGCCTTGCATCACTAAATTTGCGGGAACATTTGACTGACTGAAGATATTCTTTGTCATTGAGGGCAGCAAGGACACCTTGTTTTCAAACTGGGGGCCAAAGAGTGTTAGAGGAGCTGGAATGCAGCTGTGGCAGGGGCCAACTCAAGTCACTTATTCAGGAAGTATTTCTGAATGGACATACCCTTTGGAATCAATAACAATAACCGCAAGTTGTTAATGATGGAGGTTTCTTTAGGTCGGGGTGGAGAACTTGTGACCTTCTAGTTATTGTTGGACTCCAACACCCATCAGCCCTTGTCAGCATGGGGAATCGTCAGGGCTGATTGGAGCTGTAGTCCAGCAACATGTGGGCAGGAGCACAGCTTCCTCATCCCTGTTCTTGGTCATACTTTGTCTAGATGGGAAGCAATTTCTAGAAGAGTAACTTGTTTCACATTATCCTTTAGGCGGAGTGCTGTTTCCTCCAGAACTTTTTGACGTAAATGGTGATGGTCTTCCTGACATCCTGCTCTCCTTCACAGCTCTGAAAAATGCCAGTGTGTTGGGTAAGCATTCCAGATGCCCCTAGATAACCCCAAATTCAATTGCACAAGGTTTCTCTGTGTTTAACATTTATATCAGGGGCCAGCAAACTTTTTCAGCAGGGGGCTGGTCCACTGTCCCTCAGACCTTGTGGGGGGTCTGACTATATTTTTGAAAAAAATAATGAACGAATTCCTGTGCCCTACAAATAACCAAGAGGTGCATTTTAAATAAAAGCACACATTCTACTCATGTAAAAACACGCTGATTCCTGGATTGTCCGCGGGCCAGATTTAGAACGCGATTGGGCCAGATCCGGCCCCTGGGCCTTAGTTTGCCTACCCATGATTTATACTATCATGCCATACAATTCAGTTCTTCTCTTGACTCCTGGTGTTTAGAAATTGAGATATCCCTGTGTGAGTTTAATAGATATGATTGCTCCATATGTGATACACTTCTTTTGATTTTTTAAAAAATCTTCCTTTAATGCCTTTCCATCAGTTGCTTTAAAAAGAGAAAGAAATCCACATACATTTTCCACTCATTTATGGAACTCAGCCTGCAAGGGCACTGTCAAGCAGAGATTTTGTTTGAGAGTTATCACCTTTTTACAAGCTGTCCAAATGTTCTGTGCTTTACCAAAGAAATACACAAGCATATAAGATAAGGCTCCATCCCTGATCCATTCTTAGTATGAACTGAACAGTTTATGTGAGGGTTGTGCTTGAGCACATGAGTTATCCTATCCTTCATGCCCCACTTGAGCACCCAGACTCATCACTGTAGGGCAGCCTTCCCCAACTTGGCAACTTCCAGATGTTTTGGACTACAACTCCCATCAATCCCAGGCAGCACGGCCATTTTGAACAACAATCTTCATCGGTCCTGGTACTGCCTAGTTGAGCACTAGAAGTTGAGCAGATAATGTTATCGGTTCCATGCTGTGGAACACTTTTCCAGCAGAGATTCAGCAGGCACCCTTGCTTTTGACTTTCAGGTGTCTCTTGAAGACTGTTTAATGCCAATAGGCCTATGCAGTTCTTCAGAGTGCCCATTGAGTAACCTGCCATTTAAATGGTTGCTTGGTCCTGCTTTTAAATATTTTTAATGTTGCTGTACACCACCCAGATGAAATTTGCAGGAGGGCAGCATATAAATCCTTTCATAAGTGAATACATATTTATGTCTTGTGCTCTTGTGTCTGTGCCCTGCTGGCAGGTTTCCCACAGGCATCCTGTTGGCCACTGTGAGAACAGGATCCAGACCTGATCCAGCAGACGCTTCTTACGTTCCAAAACAAATATAAATTAAACTGATCAACTGGATGGAAGCTGTGGAGTTGCCTTCCCCAACTTAGTGCCACCTCACATGTTTGGGGCTAAAACTCTCATCAGCCCCAGGCAGCACACTGGGAGTAACAGCTGATGGGAGTTGTAGTCCACAGGGCACCAGGTTGAAGAAGACTGCCCTAGGCACCGTGAGTCTTTAGGAAACACGGCCATTAAGTGGATTGGCAGGGCTGTAACCAGGACTTTAGTACACAGCAGGGTGTGTGCAAGGTAGATAGTTGTGCCTCCTTTTAAGATCTGGATGGCTAATGTGTTGCCCTTCATTGATGCTGGACTACAACTCCCATTATCCCTGATCATTGGCTCCTCTGGCTGGGGATGGTGGGACCTGGAGTTCATCATCCTCCAGAGAGTCACAGGTCAGCCACCACCTCTGTAGAACTTCACATACTCTGTTCAGAAGAAGAAGAAAACCCAACCCCTGCCAGAGACTAAGCTGTATTTTATTTATGCAATTATTCAATATAATGAATATTTAAACATTCATAAACTGTACTTATTCATCTAAGGAAAACCGAGACAAGCAGCAGAGGGGAAAGAGCTGGAACAAATTTCATTTCGATTGATGTGGAGAAGAGGGTTTGAGGCGGGCCCTTTCCCTTGGGCCCTCACTGCCTGCCTGAGGATGAATAAGCTTGTTTTCTTAATTATCCTATAATTGACACAGTAGTTACAAGCTGCGAAGAGAACGGCACCCAAACTTGCAGCTAGTTGCACACGAGAAAACCTGGAAGTGCTCAGTCAGTGCTGGCCAACACACATTTCCTTGGAGCCTCTCTTGTACTGCAGCCCTTTGTTCCTGGGTGGTGCAATCCTGCACATGTTTGCTGAGCAGAAAGTCCCACGGAGAACTGAGGATGGGACCTTATGCATCGCCTCCCCAAAAGAAGAAATTCATGATAAAATAATGGCGACTAAGATTTGCATGACATTTCCACAGACTAATGTTATTTGCCTAGATGCCAATTTGAAAGGAATTGCTGTGATTTCAATAGAAATGCAATACATCACATCAGAGTGGGGAATCATAGATTCATAGAATTGTAGAGTTGGAAGGGACCCTGAGGATTCTTTAGTCTTACCCCCTGCAATAGCAGGAATATGCAGCTGTTCCATACAGGGGTCGAACCTGCAAGCTTGGCATTATCAGCACCATGCTCGAACCAACTGAGCTATCCAGGAAGACTCTGACCAGGTCATCTGTATGCTTGCTCAATCTGTGGTCCAGTGGCTAACTGTTGACAGGCAAGTTGATTGATTGAGTTTACTTATATGACACTTTTCTACCATGATCTGTACCCACAGCAGCTCTGAGCAAACATTCATAACATCAAAATACAAAGGATTGAAGATAGGAATACAGTGGTACCTTAATTCAGTGAAGATAGAAATACAGTGGTACCTTAAGAACTTAATTCATTCTGGAGGTCCAGAAACTGTTCTTAACCTGAAGCACCACTTTAGCTAATGGGGCCTCCCCCCACCGCCGCGCTGCCGGAGCACGATTTTTGTTCTCATCCTGAAGCAAAGTTCTTAACCCAAGGTACTATTTCTGGGTTAGCGGAATCTTTAACCTGAAGCGTCTGTAACCTGAAGCATCTGTAACCCGAGGTACCACTGTAAACAAAATGCAGAGCGTGTCAGTATATTCAGAAATTGCAAAAAATCAACAATTAAACAAAAGGAGAATGAATTCAATATTACACAACCAAATCAACGTTTAAAAACATAAATACAAAGCAAAGGAGAGTTAACCAACAATCAAGTTTCTGATACTGGCCTTGCTGCAGTTCGGCAAATTACACTTCAGAGGGGAGTGGTAGATGACATACAATTTCTAGGCCTCTATTCCTCTGTATTCTGAGGGGGGGATTAGTTACATTTATTAGAGATTCTAGTACACTCTGTCTCTTTTCATTCAACAGTAAAATAAAGAACAGTCAAATGAAATACAATGAAGTGAGACATAACACAAACATAAATGGATATAATGCACCCCTAGCAACTTGAGCTTGCTTAGTTACACGTAGCCACTTGCTAAAATGCAAAATGGATTTAGCTTCCTTAACAGATTCTTAAAACCAATAGGATTAAAAAATGGAACCATTGCTTCAGAAATAAAACCTGCAGTTTAAAAACATTAGGGAGCCATAAACCATCTGATATGTGGACACGCCCACCATAATTAAAATGAAAGTCTGCCACAGACATATAATGTAAAATGTCACTCATGTCACTCTGCAAATCACTATGTATGTTGGTGGTTCTATGAAATAAATATTAATGATTAAGATAGCCAATAATTGTTGTTAGCTCCTCTTTCATCTTATTTGTCTTTATCTTTAAACTGAACTTCGACCTTTCAAAGAGAGGACACATGGCCACCTTGCATGATCTAGTAATTGTGTTTAATATTGCAGCCTTAGGCTGCCGAAGTTTGCACACGTTTGAGAGTTAGTAGCTCAGTTCAACTTACTTCTGAGCAGACAGGTATAGGATTGCATTGTAAGTATCATAGGGATGCTCAGATGAACTGATCAATAATGTGATGGGGATTTGAGATTATTCAATAGCTGTATCTGAAACTGCTGATTGTTCAATAGCTTTATCAGAAACTGAGATTATTCAATAGCTTTATCAGAAAGGTGGGAGCCAAGGTAAACAGCAGGTCCCCTCCACATCACAAAGAGATCTGACTGCCTTTTTTGTATCCCCCCCCCAGGTGTCTCCAAGCCATGGGTGACTGTGATGGCCCTATCAGGAATGAACGGAAGCACTTTGTGGTCCAGACACGTTAAAGAGGAGATTCGGAGTGTGCAGTGCAAGGGTGTAAACTCTGTGTCCCCGTCAGAGCCTGTCTGTCTCATTACTGGGACTTCTAAATTCCTCAGCCTTCTGAGAGCCTCTTCAGGTGAGTCCAACAAGTGTGAGTGCATAATTAATGGAGAAATAGCTTGGTCACCCGAGCTAACAAAGCCATAAGGCTGGACTACAGTTGTTGGGCAACAAGCCCTTCAGTTCTTAACATTCATTTAGGCTGTAATGGGAGCAAGTCCCATTGAATTTAATGGGACTTACTTCTGAGTAGTCACACCTAAGTTTGCACTTCTAGTGTAACATGGCACGTGACTGATGTTTTTTAAATACTAAGAGTCATAATGAGGAATAAACGGCAGCTGCTGAACTTTGTCACACTGCAACCCCTTAAACCAGGGATGAGGGACCTGTTCCAGATGTGCCAGATGTTGTTGTACCACAACTCCCAGCGTTCCTCAGCACCAGCCACGCTGGCTGGGGCTAACGGGGTTGAGGTCCAACAACACTGGCAGGTCACTGGTTTTCCATCCCTGATTAAACTATGAACATACTTAGGGTTGCAATATATTTAATTGGTGAATTGGCCAGATCAACTTGTAAAGTGAGTGGAATTCAGGTTAGTAGTGTGGTTGATTAAAAGTATAAAGAGAAGCATTTACAGAGTAAAAGCTAGGGTGGCCAGATGCGAAAAAGGAGAGAGCTCTTGCACCTTTGAGGCTTATGTAGAAGAGGGAATTTTAGAAGCTATTAAAAACAAAGATGCCCTGCCTTCATTTGCATCTGGCTACGCAATGGCAAGCATCGTCTTAAAGGCAGTTTTCCCTTCTTTCCCATCAACCTTGGAATCAACGACTTCTCTAAGATGATGCCTACTTGCTTTATCTGCAAGCAAAGAAAGTATACGCATGCGTCACATAACTATTGTTTTTATGCAAATTCATTCTGTAAATTAACTGACTAAAACCCATACAGTTAATTGCTTAGAATGGCTTTAATGAGGTTGCAGCCCTCAGAAAATACATTATCAGAACGTTGCAGGATCCTTGTTCTGTAAAACAAAGCAAACGTGGCAGGCAAGATCACATCGTGCTTGACTGAACTCCAAGGCAGGATATCTGTGATGGGTCTCTCCCAGAAACCCATGCCAGTGAAATACTCCTGATGGGAGATGCTTCCATTTCAAACTGGTGTTTCTCGCCTTGCCTTGCCATGCAGTAACCTTGGCCGGTCTGGACCAAGAGACAGAAACTTCAACATGTTCTCTTTTCACTACGTAAGGAACACTGGCAGCTGCCCTTATACCAGGGCAGCCTGTGTCTCCATCTAGTCCCTCTCCTGTCTATGCCACCCTTCCCCTGCCTGGTACCTTCCAGATGTTTTGGGCGGCAACTCCCACCATCCCACTAACCATGATGGTTATGCTTAAACGGCCTCGGTCCAGTATACCTGAAGGAGCGTCTCCACCCCCATCATTCTGCCCGGACGCTGAGGTCCAGCGCCGAGGGCCTTCTGGCGGTTCCCTCATTGCGAGAAGTAAAGCTACAGGGAACCAGGCAGAGGGCCTTCTCGGTAGTGGCGCCCGCCCTGTGGAACGCCCTTCCAGCAGATGTCAAAGTGATAAACAACTACCTGACATTCAGAAGACATCTTAAGGCAGCCCTGTTCAGGGAAGTTTTTAATGTGTGATATTTTATTGTATTTTTGCTTTCTATGGAAGCCGCCCAGAGTGGCTGGGGAGGCCCAGCCAGATGGGCGGGGTATAAATAATAAATTATTATTATTATTATTATTATTATTATTATTATTATTATTAAGTCACCATGGTAGGAGGCAGTGATGCTTGCGAATATCAGTTGCTGGAAACTGCAGGAGCAGAGGGTGCTCTTGTGCTGTGCTCCTCCTTGCCCATTTCCCACAGAAAACTGGTTGGCCACTGTAAGAACAGAATGCTGGACTAAATGGGCCACTGGCCTGATCCTGCAGGTTCTTCTTATGTTCTTATCCTGGACTCTTGGCCATGGTGGCTAGGTAGGACTAATGGGGGCAGTTGTTGTTACATCCTGTATTTGATTGTCACTTTTCTCGCAAAGGTAACACAAAGCAACTTGTATTAAAACCCAATAAAAACAACAATAAAAACCTAAAAGCAACAATTCAAATAAAATACTAAAAAATATGGCTAAACAAAAAGGCAGGACTACAAGTCCCACTCCAGCAAATGAGGACGCAATATCCTTTAAATTAAGGCAAGAACAACATATAATTGTTTGATTTTCTGGTATGTTGCAGACACGTATTAATGCAAAAATCAAGCCATTTACAGCACTTTGCTTCTATTTGGTGTCTAGCTGCAGCCTGAGCCTGATAAGCACAATCTGCTTTGGGCTGCAGTTCTTGACATCCAGTAACATTTGTGACATGGCGGTGACTTTGGAAGGATCTCTTCCAGCTTCTCCTTACCTCTGGCTTCTGCTAACACTGAAGTCTTCATTTGTTTGCCTGCAGGAGAACCCATCTGGACCCTTGACTCATCCCACCTCCCCAGTGGGACCTTGGCTGCTCCAGCTGTAACTGTACCAGATGTGGATGGAGACAGGGTCAGTGATCTAGTTGTTCTGGCCATCGGAGAAACACAGGTATGAGACATAATCCCATATATGCGGTGGTAAGGTAGGGATCCTGATCTGGCTCTCCAAGCAGTATTTCCTGCACAACCCTGCCAGGATCTGTTGTAGTGATGAGGATGCCAGTTGCCCCCTCCCTGGTCATCCGGTCACTCGCACTGTCTGTCTGCAAGGGAGTGCAGTTGTGAGTGTGTGTGGATGAGAGTGTCGGGTGGCCACAACTACTTTGGGTATGTGCTCCTGGAGAGCAGACCAACAGTAAACGTGGCACTTGGGCCAAAAATGGTTAGCCACCCCAGAATAAATAATCTTCCATAAATGTGCTTCTTTCCCTGGAGCAAGAAAGCAGACTAAATGAAATGCATTGTTAAGAAGTGGGAGCTGCAACAAAATGTTGCAAACAGCTGTGCTCTCCTGTAGGATACTCCATTCCATTCCTCCTTCCACCTAGTTTTCTGTCCCCTACATTCCATGGCCTCTGAGCACATTCAGTCCTCATTAGCCTGTTTCTGTGTCCTGCCCCCACTCCACTTACAGGTTTTTCCCCCCTGTATTTTTTTAAACTTCTGCAAATCATGGGGCTCCCCCAAGCCTCTGTTGTGTGTGCTGTATATCAGAAATATGGGGAATGATACCTATCATAGAATTGTAGAGTTGTAAGGAGCCCAACCAGGAATTGTTTGCCCAGCGTGGGACTCGAACTCAGGGCCCTGAGATTAAGTGTCTCATGCTCTACCAACTGAGCTATGACAAACAATTATAATTGTTGGTTTGATTGAGCGTTGATTGCATTTGTATTCCGCCTTTCTGCCAAGGCACCCAATGTAGTTTGTGGTGTTAAAATACTAAAATAAATACAGTGGTACCTCGGGTTAAGTACTTAATACATTCTGGAGGTCTGTTCTTAACCTGAAACTGTTCTTAACCTGAAGCACCACTTTAGCTAATGGGGCCTCCTGCTGCCGCCGTGCTGCCGGAGCACGATTTCTGTTCTCATCCTGAAGCAAAGTTCTTAACCTGAGGTAATATTTCTGGGTTAGCAGAGTCTGTAACCTGAAATGTATGTAACCTGAAGCGTATGTAACCCGAGGTACCACTGTAAGTGATATAAATGTAAAGTTGGCCCTCTGGATGGGGTGGGGGAAGGGACAATCCAACTGGAGTAGGCCCCAATGTTGTCTTGCCTGCCTGCCTTGCTTTCTTCCCTCTCACAGAACAGATGGTGTGCCCCCCACCCCCACCCCCACCCCTCTCTCTCTCTCTCTCTCTCTCTCTCTCTCTCTCTCTGTGTGTGTGTGTGTGTGTGTGTTAGGAGAAGGGGCTGTCTCACTCTCCTGTATACACACTTCTCATACCCATACAAGGCTTCTGCATCCATTGCCCGAGATGTGCTCATCCTACTTTGCCTCTTATCCTATGCCTCCCCTCACCCGCCAGCAGTTCGGCTAATGAAAGCCTCTTCAGATCTTGACAGCTTTAACAAGAATTTGATGCAGGCCCCTGGCTTCACTTATGAATGGAAAACGTTGTTGAATGCAGCACCACGTGACTGGTGCAGCTTTATGCACAGGGAATGGATGATAGATTGCATTGTGAGGCAAAAGAAGCTCTGTATGCATGCAAATCCACCCTGACCATCCTATGTCCACTTTCTGTCTCCCATGTAGCCCGACTTGTGCTTCATCCTGGTATCTGGTAAAACCGGAATCCCTGTGGGAGGGCCTGTAAAGTACAGCATCAATGGGAATGGAAAACTGATTGGCCCTCAGGCCCACATCACCAGCCATGGAGCAATCTACATCCTGTTTGGCTTTGGTAAGGTGCCCTATCTTTGTAGTTGATAAATGCCCTGGAATTGGAAGAACTGCAATTTAAGGCCCCCTGGAAACCAGTAATCAAACACATGTGGAAGGCAATGAAATGATGCTGCATAACATTTGTTGCATTTTACATCTGTCTCATGGCCTGTTTTTTGTGTGCTCAAAAGACAATATTTTATACCGGGGAAAACTTTCTTCTTCTCCAAATTGCCCATTCTGTGCTATTGTGCATAGA
Source organism: Podarcis erhardii (assembly GCF_964252035.2). Taxonomy (NCBI): domain Eukaryota; kingdom Metazoa; phylum Chordata; class Lepidosauria; order Squamata; family Lacertidae; genus Podarcis; species Podarcis erhardii. The sequence goes on along the minus strand of NC_138500.1, from coordinate 34,086,874 downwards.
ATATGGTTGCACTGTGAGCACGTTCATACTAATTGGATGTTTTTGTGTGTGATGTAATTAGTGACAGTCATCTCTGCAGCACTTTATGGCCTTGTTTAGTTTAGACTTTATTATTTATTTTTCTGTTTCTTTGAAGGCTATACAAATTAACTACAGCAAGTCGGCAGTATTATTTATTTTATATTCTCTTAAATGTTGGACAGTAGTAAGGCGGCTCTTTTTCTCCTTTAACAACAATGTGCTCCCTTTCTGTCAACCTCTTGTTTTGTTTCCTTTTTCATTTTGATGCCTCTCTGCTATTGGACTGCAAGCATAGAAAGTTTTGGTTTTGTTTATTTTTAAAGAGGGAGGGGAATGCAACACAGCCATCCCTTCGTAAAAAGTCATATCTCACCCCCGGAACATGTGAATACTATATTGTAATGAGAGTGTGGGAATAATCTGAGCCATCTCTCAATGATCCCCAACTCTACCACTGCCACCAGTACCATGCCTGTTTAAAAAGAGGCAGCTAGAATCGGGCAAACCAGTTGCATGAGTGTTGCTGGGCAGGTTTGCTTTGTGTAGGGAAGATTGGTCTGAATGGATGTCCATTGTATAGCTAAGGAGAGCAGATATTCCTTCTGGGAAGGGACATGTCAGCTCTGTCTGTGTGAACTGAGCCTGCAGTTTGGAGGGACAGACTGAGAGAGGCATAGAGAGTGAGAGAGATTCAAGGGGGCAGAGTTACTTTCTTCAGGAATCATGTGGCACTAGTGGACCCCCTAGAAATCTAGTCGGGCAGTAGTATCTGTTGGAGTGGCTTAAGCTGTGGATATTTTCTTACACATTGTGTGTGAATTAGCTATCATTCACACTTTTGGTCACTTCCCTGGAACCTTGTCACGAGGGGTGGTTAACCAAGTATTTTAAATAAATACTCAACCTATATTTGCAAACAAGTGCAGCCATTCCAAAATGCCACTAAGCCCCCAGTGATCTCATTCCAAAGGAAACAGACCTGGAGTACATGCTCCACCCCTGGAGCTCTCACCATTTGGAGAATTGGGGACATGTATCAATATTACTACAAGGGGCATTGTGCAGAAACCAGAATGTGCTTGGATGATGCTTTGACTGTGGGTGTAGAAAAGGTGCGTGCATTCTGCTGAGCTGATGTTCAGGTTTTTCCCTACCCTTTGTGCCTTGGAAGACCTGATGCAAAGGAACTCTGTGCCTGCCAGGGAGACAACACTGAATCCACTGAAAAAAGGTCATCAGGATTCTCATCCGTCGGCTGGAATATGCCTCAGGCACACTTTGATGAAACATGTGGAAAGGCCCTCATAGGAGTGTCCCTGCAGCAACCCTTGTACCTTCGCCGTTTCTGAATTCGCTTCCTACCTTTGTTCAGATGCATCAGAATTTTAGTCTTTGCTCCTTCCTGTCACCTAGGTAATGTCCAGGCAGTCGCCTTGCGTGATATCTTTGCTCAAGCCAAAAACCGAGACAGCTTCCCACCAGTTCTGCAGCGTGAAGAGCCAGAGTGGGAGAAGCGCCGGTCCATCAATTTGTCAGAACTTATTGACATCTACAGGTGAGCTGTGATCTCCTTTCCACCATGTAGAACATAGCTTCCTGAATCTCATCTCAATAGCCTGTGAATTACTTTGCATATGGAGATGGCAGGATCTTCCGTTGGGTATACACAGCTCTACCAGGAGTGTTTTTCATAGATATAATAATGCCTTGCCTTAAGACAAAGGGGTTGAAGCTGATAACCTTTGGTATCTCTACACCTTTTTAAAGATAACTGTAATTGTTCAAAGTTAAGGAATATTTGGCTATCTCTGTAGTTCAGTATAGAATGTCTTGACATCAGAATTCTGTATGCTCTTCCTTTGGTGTGTTGGTGTCACACACACACACACACACACACACGTATATGCACATAAAAATAGATTCCTGGATGCCAAGATCCGAACTTGGGGCAAGTACTCTTTGGTGAGAGAACCCCAGCAGAGTCACAAAATAGTCAGCAAAGTAAAGTGTGTAAATATAGGCTGTTCGACTTTTTAAGATTTGCCCTTCTAAGTGAGTTCCAGAATTTCCCTCATTCCCCAGCATAGGCAAAGACCACACATTTGGTAAGTTAAAAATGGTTTACTTACAAACTCTCCAAAGGTCAGGCTTATGTGCTTTTCTATATGATTATCTTATTCTTTTAACACTGTTTCTTTGTTACGTTGCTTGAAATCTGATGAATTACAAAAGTGTGCTTCGTAAGCTGCCTTGAGTTCATTTGGTGAAAATAGGCAGGGTGGAAGTTTATAAAACAAAATGACTAAATAAATGATAGAATGCAGTAATATGGATGCCCAATCACTTCACATTTGCTCTCTTCCTCCCCCAGTGGAGGTGTTGAGTTTCTGCAGGCAGTAAAGTCTCCAGATGGTAACTGCAGTGACCTCCTTGTGACTACAGAGCATGGGTTGACCTTGCTGCGGGGACAAGACTTGGAGCCACGCTGGGATCTGAAGCAGCAGCACATTGACAGGTCACTGAGATTTGCTTTTGGTTTTGCTTGGAAGGGCTGTATCCGCAGCTTCTGCATTCTCGTATATACTCCTCCAAAAGTCTGATGGAGGAGGACATCCTATTTGCCACCCTCTCTCTCTCTCTCCAGATTGGTGATCCACAGCAGTGGAACACCCTTCCCCTGGCTATTTGCAAATGTCCACAACAGAGCATCTCAGAGCAGCTTAAAACTCATTAAGTTGGACAAGTGTTTGATCCCAATGTTTTTACATTTGCACTTATGGTTGCAACCTGCTTTGAACGGACACTCTGAATTCCATATAAGTAATAAAAAGGAAGGAATGACACGAACACTGTGAAGACAAGGAACATGGGCTGGATCTTTGGTCCATTCTGGCTCTCCACTTACTTAAACTACCTAGCCAATCTTCTTGTTAGCAGCACCAAGATTATGGGAGTGCCTCCTTTGGGAAGCCCAGTTGACTCCAGTGAGAGGTAGGTGGGGAATTGTACCAAATCAGGATCGATACATGAGTGGTGCAAGACTCCTCTGCCTGATTCAGGCTGCAACCCTGTTGGACACAGCCCACAAAGTTCTGGAGGTCCTTCCTCAGAAGTCTGTTTGGGTGTTGCAGGAGAAGGAGGGGGACGAAGCTACTTTCATTTCACACAATGTTGACTGCAATCCAGTTGGATCATTGTGGGCCATGAAGTCTAGACAGGACAGCCAGAGGCACAGTTCTAGCAACATTTGAAGAGGTTTCTGTTTTAGCTTTCGCACAGCTTGGGGCATTTCAGTGCACACAAAAGGTTCCGTTGTGCCTGGTCTTTGAGTGAGTGTGCACATGTTCACTACTTGATGATGTGCTCATGTGAGACTGCTGCCACAGACCAGATGCCACAGGCAAGAGCTCTCATGCCACCTCAAGCACGATTCTTTTCAAGGGAGGCTGCTCTCATGTTTATGAATTAGCCAAATAAGCAGTTTGCTGCAGCCAGTGTAATGCAGATATGAAGAGCACCAGACTACAATCTAGGAGTCCCTGGTTCAAATCCCCCCTCAGCCATGAAACTCATTGGGTGATGTACTGCACAACCTAACCTACCTCATAGCGTTGTTGTGAGGATAAGATGGTGAGGAATGGTAAAATAAAAATACAATTAATATTACAATCAGTGGTAAGCTTCTGCGGACGTCACATGACTAGGAGAAATTTATATTGGTTTTCACAGGCCTATTGGCACATTTTTAAAGGTCTGGAGGATGTCAGGATAGTTAATGAAATGTGTGCATGCAAAGAATGAGGGTAATAAAACTGCATGCTTTCAGGGTGATGAACCAATTACATCAGCTCAGAGTTTTCTCTCATTGTGTATGGTTGGTGAGTAATTGGTTTTGGAGGCCTGCACTCCATTGTCTGCCTTTTTCCTTCTCTTCTTCCTCTGCTGCATCAACAAATGGTATTTTGCCCATGCCAGAATAGCACACTTGATGGATGAGCAACCTGATCTCTTTTGGCAAAGCCTGGGTGTGCAGGAATGCAGATGAGTTCCGGTGAAAGGAAGTGTTGCCTCTGAGGGTGTGGATGGGCTCGTTTTGGATGCTTTATTTGGCGCTCTCTCGTTTTGACCATTGCTCTCTCCATTTTTTTGCAGCCAGCCTTCCCCAGGCTACTTCAGTGATGATCAAACCTTGGACTTCCTGCTTCAGGCTCAGATGGCAAACAACATCACGAAACAGGTATGTTCACTAGCACTCTAGAGAACAGCACAATTCTGTGCATCTTTACATAGAAGAAATCCCAACTCTGTCTAGTGGGGCTTACCGCCTGGTTCATTCATATAGGATAGCAACCTAAGGACGACACGTCACAGTTTTGCTGTTAGTAATAGTATCAGGATGTAATAGCTGCAAGTAGTTTACAAGTAATGGGCAAGGCGAATCAACTGTTATGTGCATTATGGAAGGTGAGGACCAAACTAGACTATGCATCTTTGCATTTAATGGGTACATTTTTCTAAGCGCAAATAGCAGCCCCTGAAGGTCAGGGATTGAAAAATCACTCCACTTGAAGCTGCTTGCTTGTGCTGGAAGGAAATTCCCCACTAGTACCAACGGGGGATCTTCTCCCAATGCAAATAGCAACCTCAGAGAACCACAGTAGATGTCACATCTGATCCCAATAATCATCAGCCCCTGCCCCGACAAGTACACACCACTGGTTGCTATTTGCATTAAGCAAAAACAAATCTATGCACATTCAACACAAATACACATTTAAAATTACATCCATTCTGAGCCTGAGTTCATAGATTGAAGTGGACCATTTTGGATTGCAGGTTAGAGGGACCACCTTTTTTGAATGCAGAAAGATTATATATTAAAATCCCTGCCGGATGCTCCTCATAAGCACAATGTGAAAGGGGTGGAAAGCTCTGTGATTTGGGCCTCCAGCAACAGCTAATCTGCTAATAGTGCCTCTGAATATGGAGGCTCAATTTTTAATCCTTGTGATTCCAGATCTTATTTTTATTTTCTCCTTTCCCTGTCTCTTTCCATCTGTTGGACTCTTGGGTTCTTCCTTCTCAGCTGCTAGTGGTGGATGGTAAATCAGGAGAAAAGATCTGGAGCTCTGAGCTACCATGTCACATGAAGAAAACAGATGCCCTCTCGGTGATGACTTTGGACAAAAAATCTGTCTTTCTCTTCTGGGCTAATGAGAAGCAGTCTCTCTTAAAAAGCTTGGTAAGTGAGAATCCAGCTCCCCAGGTTAGAGGAGGCATTGTGTAGGTGTTTCGTTTCCGACAAGCAAAGGGGGATGTGGCTTTAGTCCATTGGCCCTGGAAGCCAGGTATGTTTGTGGACAGGCTATGGTTACACAGCCAATGAGGAAAGGCATTTTGCAGGTGCTCCTTGGCAGTGGCGTAGCGTGGGTTGTCAGCACCCGGGGCAAGGCACGTAATTTGCGCCCCCTTACCTGTGGATTTGCGCCCCCTAACCCTAACCCCCAGATGTTGCGCCCGGTGCGGCCGGCCCCCCCTGCACCCCCCACGCTACACCACTGCTCCTTGGCATTTTCCTTTTCCTTTTTAACTTCACATATTTACAGGACTCAGCCCTGGTCTGAAAATAGGTTTTTGGGTGGCGCTTGACACAGGTTCAGCCTTGTGCAGTACGTGTGTGTGTTTTGATCCTCTTCAATTATCCTGGTGCTCAGATCTGTCATCGGGGAGAGGGCTGCTATTGAACTTACATGCCTGGTTGATTTTTCAAATTCCTGCTACCTCTGTAAGATCCACAAAATTAGAACACTGTCGAACAGGACCTGTTTGTCAGGTCCCACACAGTCTTACTGGGGAACGCTTTGGTACAGTGTTCTTATGCAAGAGAAGCACATATCATGAAGCAAATGAAACAGTGCTTCTGGGAGTGTTTACAAAGGCTTAGGTGAGACCTCCTTGTTGCCATTAGGCAGAAAAAGCTACATTGTGCCTAGAATCTGCTACCTCCCTAGCTGCACAAACGCTTGGTCCATGCTTTCTGCAAAATCTGTATTTGTGCTTGCTTTTCATCCAGCAGCATCCATGTTGCTCTCCGATTGGATTTCTGCATTGTAGCCAAGCCTCCTGGTGTCATGTAAAAGCATTGATTCTTTGGGTGTAATGGTCATAGAGAGACTCTGCTCTCCTTTAAGATGTCTCTGCACTGCATTTTAAGAGTATGCAAGAGTCTATGCATAGCAGAAAGATGAGATCTTAGCCTGTGGAGAGAATCACTTACGGTGGTGCCTTCACTTACATTCTCTGATCTCCGGGATGTCTCTTCTTAACACTGGCTGAGTTTTACCTCCCAGTGGTAGCACCAGATAGCTGCAATGAGCATGGAAGACAAGACTTAACAAGAGACGTGTGAGATAACTCTATGACAGGTACGTCCCACAGGTAGAGCGTGATCTACTGGTGGATCACTGGATGTCTGTGGTAGATCACTGGTAGATCACCGTCTCCCCCCCAAAGAAGCTCAACAAGTTTGGTTCCCCCTTTTTTGCCCTGCACCCTCCAAATATGGGGCTTTCCTCATCTCTAAATAGAGCTCAACAACTTGGACCTGTACCCCACAAAAGGGGGTAGATCACTGCCAGTCTTTAACTCTGTGAGTAGATCGCAGTCTCTTGGGAGTTGGCCACCCCTGCTCTATGAGATAAAGCAGAAACCTTTTTGGCACCAGTTTTCATTTAGTTCCCACCTTGAAAATCTGCTGAGTTCTACTGGGTGAGATCAATATTGCCATCCGTGTTAACTTCCATGAACCAGTGCTAACCAGCAGGTAAACTGGCATTCCTGAAAACATAGGTAGGTATAAGCCTACACCAAAAATGGTCTCAGACAAATTACTGCCTCCCAGATTCAGCTCTCTAACTTTTTAAGAGCATATCTAAATCACAAACAGCTAATTCTTATGGTTTCCCCCAAGGAAACCTGGAAATTGTAGCGAATGAAAACAGTAACCTTATACTTCTCACAGGCATTGTAAAGCTAAGAGAGAAGATGAACATGCTTTGGTGCAACTTCCTAAGTGGTAGTGAACATGCCGTGGGCTGGTTTTAACTGAAAGTTAAGAGGAGTATGATTGCAATGATGACAAATGCAGTGGTTGAGAGGCCCCCGCGATAGAAAGCAAACAAACCCCAGAAATTTGTGGAGGAAATGGATGATTCATGACTTTGTCATTGTTGTTGTAGGAGCCCAGCCCAAGAGTTCACCATCTTTATCTCCTTCATCCCAGTTTCCCTACAGTCCTGTTGGACCTGAGCAACACAACAGGCACAGTGACTGCTTCATCCAGTAAGTATGCACAGGTGTAGGGAAAAACACACACACACATACACACACAGGTCCAAGTAGATCAGGCATACCCAACCTGTGGCCCTCCAGATATTTTGGCTTACAACTCCCATGAACCCTAGCTAACAGGACCAGGGGTCAGGGATGATGGGAATTGTAGTCCTAAACACCTGGAGGGCCAAAGATTGGGGACTTAATACATTCCCAATTTATGGTGGGTAATGGTGGTTCTGCTGTCTTGCTTTCTAGCTTGCTCATGGGGCTTAAGTTAAAAATTGTTCCGTGTATGCCTACAACTTGGCTGATAGTCTAATAATAATAATAATTTATTATTTCTACCCCACCCATCTGGGTGGCTCCAGCCACTCTGAGAAAAGTGGGTTGCGTAATTTCCCCCTGTCATCTAAAGCAGGGTGAGGCACCTCAGGCACTAGGGCTGAATGCAGCCCTCCAGACCTCTCGGTCTGACCCTTGCAACTCTCCGTAGAGCTACACCCCTTTCCCAAGCCACACCTTCTCTCTCTTGGCCACACCCCCCACCAGCCCTGTGCCACACTCTCAGGGAGTGCTTTTGCCTGGATGGAATATGTCCTCTTGCTTGCCTAGGTGGAGGATGGTGGGGTGCGTGTGTATAAACCTCTGGTTTTTGTGTGGCAGAAAACAGCCTGTTGTATAAAGATAAAAGTCATATCCATTGCTCCACTTTTGCCCCTGGTCCACCTGCCACTGATATGCGGCTGGTTTTCTAATTTTTATATTGCACTTGTAACTTGCCACTTGTAACTGTGTTCGCTGGAGCCAGAAATGCTGGTCGCGGCTGCAACCTTCATATCAGGTTCTGCAGAGACATTTGTATTCATTGCAGAGCTCCACACCACAGAGCAGTGTGATTAAGTAGAAGCCAAGCCCCTGCACAGTTAGAAATAGCCAGTGGAAGTTAGCCTGGTCATCTGATCTGAATGCAGTTAATTGCTTAATTTGTGAGCACAGCCCCGTGTTTCCTTTTCCCTTTGCATCTGCCAGTTGGAATCAATGATCTTCAAAAAGACGCATTTTATATCACCGTGACCACAAGCCCCACCTCTGAACACCAGCCAGGGTTTCTGTCGGTCAGTAAACTCCGCCTGAGGTGGGCCCTGATGACGCAGAGCCGAGAGGTACCCCTGAAGGAGAGTGACCCCAAAATCAACCGCGGGGAATTGAGACGGTTTCTCTCCAGGATCAAATTTACTGATTTTGCTCACAAGGTGAGATGATTTGAAGAGGTCTTTGGTAAAGATGTGCACGTGAGAGGGAGGAGAATTGAAAGGGCTGCCCTTTTGCAAAGAAAGCGAATAGCGATGTCTGATGGGCCTGCTGCTGCTTTCCGAAATGAAATGATTCCCACAACTGATTCTTTTTCCCCTGGTTGCACAAATCACAGCTAGATTCAAGGCTACATATGAGGCTAATGTTAGTGACTGATGCCAAACCCTGATGTAGGGAGATGCTGGGCACACTTTTCCCTTGCATGGGGGCCCCCCATGCAGATTCTGAGTCAATAAGCCTTTGTGGGCTCCCTCCAGCCTGAGTCAGCTTTTTGCAAAGTGAGAGGAGGTCCTGTCCTCCTTCCCTCCCTCTGACACACTGTTGCTGTTCTCATTGATTTGACTGTGCCTCACTTAAAGCCTGCAGGCAGCCTCGCTGTTCCTGACACCCACCCATTTTCTCCCTCTCTCCCCAGTTCTAGCCATTTGCTTCCTCGGGCTTTCTGAGCAATGTGACAAAACCGTGGGCCTCGATATCAGCAGGCGAAAGTGGTTAGCCAGACTTCGTGATGCATTCAGTGCGTTAAGGAAGGAGCCTGAAAGACTAGCTGCTACTCACCCTTGTGAATGGCCACCTAGTGCTGGGAGGCTGGACTGGTGGTGACCCTCTGGCATCCTGACTTGATGGAATGCTGCTTGACCTGTTTGTTGCTGCTCCCTGCCTACATCTTTCCTTCCGGGTAGATTGAACATACAAATTTATGCAGAGACACTAGAGTGTGTGTTTGTGTATATATATGTGTGTGTGTGTATATATTTATATATTGTATTTTTAATTTATGAAGTGTTTCAGGAAGCTCCTACTTTATCTTAAATGCATAGCAACATACTCTGCATAGTGTGGCCTTGGCTCATAACTTTCCTCCTTTGGGTTTTTTCGGTTCTTCCTTCTCTTTTGTTTTAGGACTGGGCAAAGATGACCCATGGCTCTCAAAGATGGAGTTCAGCTCCCATCAGCTCCAGCCAGGGATGTTAGGAGCTGTAGTCCAACAAGATCTGGAGGGTGTTGGGTTATGGTCATTGCTGTGTTCCGTTCAGTTCTTCCTCTCTCCACCCCACATCTCCTGAACCTGAGAGGCATTGTGCCCTTTAGTGCTGAACATTGCATACACTCCTACCTTCGGTCAGAGCCAGGCTGGGTTTGGTGCTGTTTAACTAAAAGTCTGTGTTCCATTCTCAAATCTCTCCTTTTCTGAACCGTGCTAGGATCACCTGTTCAAGGGTCTACCATAGTTTTCGTATAACCAAAAGATAACAAAGCTTCCATTGCAGTGCTCGTGTAGATTGTCTGTAGTGGCAAACAAGCAATGCCTGAAACATTCCATGGGCTTGCAATGTCCCATACTTACTGCAACCCTACTAAGTGTTGCCTCTTTTCAAGAAGGGTTCCAACATCTGCACAAAGATGTACGATTAGCATTGAGCTCTGCCTCTGGCAAAAACAGGCCAGCAGGTGTTGTGACCACGTCACTAGGAATACCCAGTTATGGCGTTTATGTTTAGAAGCTATTGTTGGCTAGAGTATACATAGAGCATCCTATGGGAGCATCTCTTACTTAGCAGAGGGATGTATGTAATATACATTCTCCACCCTATGGAACAGGAGTTTGTTTAGATAGGCTTATCTTTACTTTGTCAACTGAATTGTGTCCAAAACTAAATTTTCTCCTGAATATGTTTAGTCTGCCCAGTGTTCTGATTGCAGGAGTACCTCAGGCTGTGTTGTTATAGGCAGCTCTGTGATTCATTGTTGTATGTGGGAAAACCAACTATGTTCCTGGAGCAATGCACAAAAGCTCTGAAACAGCTTCTTCATTAACACTCCCTTCCTTGTGTTAAAGTTGTCTAAGATATTCCTCTTTTCTAGCTGGGAATAAAAGCCTGTTCAACTGTTCAGATTTCCTCTTTTTGCCTGTTGGCAAAAATGGTTTGTTTTACATGGCACAAGACTCCTTCACTCTTTCAGCCATGTCTCATAATTCAGTTATTTTCTTTAGCCATGAAATTAATTAGATCAGGAGCAGTCTGCAATCTGATGTACTCGACTATTGCTCTGCTGACAGCTTTTGCACTGGGAGATGCAGCTGCAAATAGGAGCAAGTCAGAGTGAGCAAGTTTTCACATCCTTGTTGTAAAGTTTCTCTTCCCTCCACTATATTTTCCTAATGATTAAACCGCTGATGCTGGATCAGGACTAGCGCTGTGGTAGCAGTGAGGGAGAAGCCACTCTTGTTGGCTCCACACAAATTACAACCTGTACATAGCCATATTGCATCTCTTGTAAATGTCTCCTCTTCATTAGCTTTCATCATGATACCAATCCCTGAGGCAGGGCCTCATCCCACCTTTCCCCTTTTAAGCCCTGAGCTTTTGAAGAGTTTGTATAAGTAGAATAGGAGTCTGAGTCTATACTTTTCTAAATACTAGCACAACGCATAGCACTTGTCTTCCCCCTGCCGTCTCCTAGGCGTGGCCCTTGCTTAGAAATAAAGGCATACAAATTGATTCTAGAGTTTCCTCAGTCGGTAGAACTCCCTTGCTCCTCAGCCCTAGCTGGCATATGTTGCAGCATCACTACTTGAAATAGTACATGCCCTCCATTGCGTCCTTTAATGCATCCACTTGGTTTGTATTGCTTGGTGACACTGGGCCCTCTATAATGTGAATTTTCCCCCTCCACGTCTTGTGTGCACTTTAAATAACGATCTTGTCTGTATATTATTTGAACTGTGAACCACGATGGGATAAATAAAGATCATGTACAGCACATTTCTGGTGTGTGACTTGCTTTTCCTAGCTTCTTGGAGTGAATTGAAGGGGACTCTGGGAAGAGAGTGAATTTGATAGCTTCTGGCAAGAGTCCTGCTATGAACGGATGTGCAGAATTTTCCTGGTGAATCCACCATGGTGAGCATGCACACTGCACAGTGACACCTACACAGACTTCTCCCCAGACTTTGAGCAGAATGGTGCATGCTCCGGATTGGCTGGTCTTTGTGACCCCTTCAGGGCCTGGCCCTGCTTCTCATGGTACCCTTTCACACAAGTAAGGCATCAAGAGGATGACAGAGAGGGAACCATCTTTGGAGGGAGATTGGGTGACTAAACATGAATGGAGGCACGCAGGTGTGGGAACATTTTCCCAGTTTTGTCCCTCTGGAATGTCGTCTTTTTGCTCTTTTTAAGTTTTGCCTTTTTAACCTTTTTATTTTGTTATCTGATGCTGGTGTTTTACATCTATGCCACTTTATTTTTTGCATTTAGAAGTTGTGTCCATAGTTTTTTCAAGCTGTTTTCCATGGCCTTGGAATCTTCTGGTGAAGGGTGGTTAAGAAATATTTTTAAAAATACATTTGGAAACTCTTGATTTTAAAAATGGGGTTTATCCAGATGTTTTGGGTTGAAACTAATCAAGAGGATTATTAAACTTTCTTTGCATCCCCCCACTCCCTCCTACCTGGATGCAAATCTTACAAAAGTTATGATGGTTAGAAATTGTAAACAAGCAAAGAATCATTCATCGTGGAGGACCTGCTCATTCAGAAGTTCCAGGGTTTTTATTAAACAGGAATTGGATTTATTATGATCCAAATGCTGGCCAGCGTTGCCATGTTTCAATAGATCAAATTAGTCAGAGTGGATCTCACTGAATCTAAGGCAGGGATGCCAATGCCTTCTTCATACACCTGCATTCGGCATATAAGGTTTACCACCCTGCAATATTTCCCTCCAGAAAAGTGATTTACAATCCCAAATAAGCAAGGAAATTCGATTGTGCTGTTTAATTAGCATACCGGGTCCTGTGCACATTGCAGTTTCCTTTGCATCAGGGTTAGATGTCGTCACTCTCTTCTGTGGTTCAACATCTCCAGGTAACACTTCCTGCTGTGCAGCAGTGTTGAGCTTCAGTGCCCTGCACCTCCTCAGGACCAAGCTGGATGTGATGGTACTCCTGTTGTTAGCTCTTGCGTGCCTGCTGTGTTCTATTTTTAAAGTGGTGAGGATACTTGGCGGAGGGGGACAAGGGTGGTCCAGATGGTAACCGTAGCATGGTGGGGTGGCTTTTGCCACCGCCACACTCTAAATTCACATGCCTGCTATTTGCAGTGGGAGGAAGGCTTCCATTGGGACCAACGAGAGCTCTCCTCCCCGTTGCAAATAGCAAGCATTAAGCCCCCCTGATTTGGAGTGAGACTGTGACCAGAGCAAAGGCTTCAAGCACCCTTCCCCTACATCGTGGACCCCATTTGATCCCCCTCCATGGCTATTCGTGTATTTTAAAACCCAGTCCCAATGTAAAGGCCTGAGTAACATCCCATTTCATACCTGGCTCATAGTGGCAGAGCACAGACAGACGGGCCCTGGCAGCCCCAGGTACCTTTGGGAAATGCCCTTATTTGAAACCCTGGAGAGCTGCTGCCAGCCAGTGTGTGCAGACAGCGCTGAGCAAGATGGAAAGAGGCAGGTTCCTATGGTCAGATGCATCCATGTCAGTGGCTGCCTAACTCCCACCCACATTGAATTCCCCAGCAGAGCAAATGAAAACAAGCAAGAACCTCGAGGGGAGGAGGCTAAAGCTTGGTTTAGAGCTCTCTCTCTTTTTTGACTGTCCCACTGAGCCCTCTCTCTCTCCCCATCCTAACAGGGATCCTCCCCACCAGATTTCCCCAGGACCTCATTCATCTCTAGGTCGGGCTCCCTCTGCAGCACCTTCTGCTGCAGCTCCGAGTAGAAGTCGACTCCTTCGGAGACGGAATGGAGCGGCTTTTCTCGGTGTGGGTAGAAGCCGCCCAGTGGCTCTCGCTGTTGGTACTGAGGCGGGAAGAAGCACTGGTGGTGCTGGGACTGGTCTACCATAAGGCTCCCATCGCAGGCTTTCTGGTGGTTGCGCTTGAACTCCAGCACGGTTTTGGTGTATGTGTTCAGGGTGGTGACGGCAGAGGCCATGCAGCAAGTAAAGGAGGCCCAGGCCATACTGAAAAAGAGAAACAGAGAGGGGGGCGAGAGGGGAGAAGAAGGGTCTTATTTGTGGTCTTTTCTTCTGATACAGATAGGTAGCCGTGTTGGTCTGCCATGGTCAAAACAAAATAAAAAAAATCCTTCCAGTAGCACCTTAAAGACCTTAAAGACTAACTCAGTTGGTCTTTAAGGTGCTACTGGAAGGATTTTTTTTATTATTATTTTTTCTTCTGATAGTTAACAATGGTGGATGGATAAAGTTACAGGATGTGCACTGCTTGGAAGGCTTGCAGGTGTAAGCGGGCTCACGTGTGACTTCCCCAACAGCATCATGAGCACAAATCACCATGAATGTGCAATAAAAAGAACATGGAGGGGTTTATATTAAGTCAAACCAATAGTCCATCTGGCTCTGGGTTGTGGACTGGTGGTCCTCCATCAGGACCCTGGGCAGACATCATACCCAGCCTTCTACCCGAGATCATTTAGCTCATGACCTGCAGCTCTGCAAATGCTATTGCACGACACCTTCTATAATTCTTGGGCATGCTGACTGTGGCTGCTGGGAGCTGGAATCCAAGAACATGTGAAGGCCACAAATTCCCCATCCTTGGCTTAAGCTGAAGTTGGTGGGGATCAAACCATGAGCTGTCTGCATGTGCTCTACTGCAAAATTATGGTCCCTCTTCTCAAACTTGATCTGCCCTTTGATACAGCAATCAAAGGACCACTTCGCTTGATGACAGCACATATACTTTACAGAGTACTGCATACTGTACTTGCCTCACAGCTAGGACCAATTTCAATTCATGTGAATTACCCCTTAGTTGCGGGATGCGGGTGGCGCTGTGGTCTAAACCACTGAGCCTAGGACTTGCCGATCAGAAGGTCGGCAGTTCGAATCCCTGCGACGGGGTGAGCTCCCGTTGCTCGGTCCCTGCTCCTGCCAACCTAGCAGTTCGAAAGCATGTCAAAGTGCAAGTAGATAAATAGGTACCGTTCCAGCAGGAAGGTAAACGGTGTTTCCGTGCTCTGCTCTGGCTCACCAGAAGCGGCTTAGTGATGCTGGCCACATGACCCGGAAGCTGTACGTCGGCTCCCTCGGCCAGTAAAGCGAAATGAGCACCGCAACCCCAGAGTTGTCCGCGACTGGACCTAACAGTCAGGGGTTCCTTTACCTTAACCTTTACCCCTTAGTTACCCATGTTCAATAAATTAATTCACAGCGTTTACAAAAACCCCAGCCCACCAGATCATTCTGGGGTGATTTAAATACCCTCTGGAGAACCATCTCTTGCTTGCAAGGCCCATTTCTGGGCTGTCCACCTTTGTGATGCTTCTCTGTTTACTGACATTGTACTGACGACTTGTCCCTTGCCCCCTAGTTTGTTATTAAGGATGAAGATCACAGGGCTTTGCATCAGATTTTGTCTGCAGTTTGGGGCTAATAGCCAGGACTGGCAGTTTGCTCAACACTCAGGACTCTTGTGGAGTCAGCTGCACAATTTACATGTGATTTTGACAAACCTGGCAAATGACTGAGAGTTGGTGAAAATTAGGGGTGTGCAATACTCCACTGGAATAACTCTGTTTCCTTGGCTGCATGCAAAAGTCCTGGTTTATTTTTTGTTGCACTTGTGTTACACTATTGCCCCTCCAGGCAGCAACATGTGGTAGCATTGGGGAGGCATCTCAGAAGAAACTAAAGGAGAATAAATTCACCTACTACTAATGCATTATTGGGTTGAGAACATGTTGCAGACGACACCTGCATTAAAACAGCAGTCTGGAGGGGCCTGTACAAGTAGCTTTCTATGTTATTGGGTTGTTACTCTTATTTTGATTATGTATTTTGTGGTTTTATATTTTGATTTTATTCTGTAAACTGTCCTGAGACCTGCGAGTATAGGGCAGTGTGTGTGTGTGTGTGTGTGTGTGTGTGTGTGTGTGTAATATAAATAAATAAATGCTTTGTTTTTAAGAAAAGTGGCAAACATATTTTAGTAAATGAATATTGCACATACTAGAAGGCCCAACCGTAGTCCCATGAGTGCGGTCTCCAGTCCTCTGGCCCCATGTTAACAGTTGCCTGGAAAACTTGGCTGTACATCATGTGAGCCACCATCCCCAGTAGGCCTATAGAGAAAGGAAAAAAGGTCATCCACCCAAATTCACAATTCAGATGGTACAAGAAACATTTGCTTGATGTTCTTAGGAAATTCTTCTCTGATGGGATTAACATAATTCTAACCTCTAATGCCCCTCTGTTCTCAGTCTCTCCCCTCTTATTTCCTTTTTCTGTTGCATTTTTCTCCATCCTTTCATTTGTGGGGAAGGTTGTAGCTCAGAAATAGAGCATCTCCTTTACATCTGGGAATGTGCACCACCAGAAACTCTGAAGAGCCGCTTCCTGCCAGTGTAGACCACGGATAGGGAACCAGTGGCCATCCAGATATTTGTTGGACTCAGACTTCCATCAGCCACCATGGTCAGGGAATGGTCAGGGAAGTTGAGAGTTCTGGCCCAACAACATCTAGAGGGCCACAGGTTCCCTATCCGTGGTGTAGATCATATTGAGCTAGATGGATAAATAATCTGACTTGAAATAAAGCAGCTTCTCACATCTCATTTCCCTTCAGACTCCCAGCTGCTTTTGCCCTGCTTTTGCTATGCTCTTAATGAATCCCCCCAGTTCCTCATCCATGCCAAAGTGGGAGAGGCACTCACCTGACAAGACAGAGGAGACAGCAGCAAAGGCATTGAGCTTCAGCCCACAAACTGGGTTCCCTGTGTACAACATCTCCACCAGCAGGAGGATGAAACTAATGAGCAGCAAGCTTATGTAAATCATCTCTGATCCAAGCGACAACCAGAGGATACCTATTGTGTGCAACCAGAAAAGACAAATCAGTCAGGGATACAGGCTGGCAGAGCTGAAGTCTGCTCTCTTCCTCTTACATTGGAAGGCAGCCAAACCAGTAAGGTAAACATGGCGGATAGACTGCATTTATAAGTTGGTAGGTTGCAAGACGTGCAGGTAGGATGGTCACCTAATGCATCACCAAAACAGATAATATGCATTGCCCCATAAATAAGACACAGATTTGTATTCAATTTGTGTTTGCTACTCTATTTGTATAGATGCGCATTGAGAAACAGTCACCACAATTTGAAGAGAAATAACATACACCTCACCGTGGAAGGAAGACTATGACCAAGTGATTTGTGCACCTGCTCAGCCTCCTGCCCATGTGTTCACTGGTGGTGGACAACTCTTCTTATAATTCTTTACCTTTAAACCAGGTAGCCCTTCAAAGAACAGGGCTTCTTCAAACAAAGGACCATCCTTTGGGGTGCCTCAGGGTTCTGTCCTCTCCCCCATGCTTTTCAACATCTACATGCAGCCACTGGGAGAGATCATCAGGGGGTTTGGGCTGGGTGTTCATCTGTATGCGGATGATACCCAGCTCTACCTCTCTTTTAAATCAGAACCAGTGAAGGAGGTGAAGGTTCTGTGTGAGTGTCTGGAGGCGGTTGGAGGATGGATGGCAGCTAACAGATTGAGGTTGAATCCTGACAAGACAGAAGTACTGTTTTTGGGGAACAGGAGGTGGGCAGGTGTGGAGGACTCACTGGCCCTGAATGGGGTAACTGTGCCTCTGAAGGACCAGGTGCGCAGCCTGGGAGTCATTTTGGACTCACAGCTGTCCATGGAGGTGCAGGTCAATTCTGTGTCCAGGGCAGCTGTTTATCAGCTCCATCTGGTATGCAGGCTGAGACCCTACCGGCCCTGGCAGGTGGCAGCTAGACTGGTGACCGGGAGCAGCCACCGAGACCATGTAACACTGGTCCTGAAAGACCTACATTGGCTCCCAGTATGTTTCCGAGCACAATTCAAAGTGTTGGTGCTGACCTTTAAAGCCCTAAATGGCCTTGGTCCAATATTCCTGAAGGAGCGTCTCCACCCCCATCATTCTGCCCGGACACTGAGGTCCAGCATCAAAGGCCTTCTGGCGGTTCCCTTACTGTGAGAAGCCAAGTTACAGGGAACCAGGCAGAGGGCCTTCTTGGTAGTGACACCCGCCCTATGGAACGCCCTCCCACCAGATGTCAAAGAGAAAAACAACTACCAGAGTTTTAGAAGACATCTAAGGGCAGCCCTGTTTAGGGAAGCTTTTAATGTTTAATAGACTATTGTATTTTAATATTCTGTTGGAAGCCACCCAGAGTGGCTGGGGAAATCCAGCCAGATGGGCGGGGTATAAATAAATAAATAAATAAATAAATAAATAAATAAATATTATTATTATTATTATTATTATTATTATTATTATTATTATTATTATTATCCTCTACACCCAGGGACCCAGTAGTAAACCCAGGGATCCTGTGCACAGGCCTGCTCTATTTATTTAGCAGCCAGACATTCACAACACTCTAATGAAAGACCAATGGCTCATAAATAACAGCCCTGGAATGGAACTCCACACAAGCCATTAGATGGCACCCAGACCAACAACACAGGTAATTGGAAAGAGCAGGATCTGGAAACCTAGTCAGGAGGAGCGAAAGCCAAATTATAAGAGGAAATTAGGAGTACAGAGGCTTGAAGAGAAGGGAGCACACCAGACCTCAGGACCTTAAACATGGAGGAGTTAGAGTAGTGCACCATTTCTATCAGCTAACTGCCATACCTTTTAAGCTACATGAAGCTTGTTTGAGCCTTTGGATAGGCATGGAAGGGAAGGCCTGTATTAGCAATATGGTGATATGGATCCTAATAGTACTGAAAATAAGTTCAAATAAATATCACAGAGGCCTGCTGATCAGAGAATGACCAACACCCACCTACTTAATGAAGAACTCTGGGGTTTTGGGCAGGTTTCAACTTATAGTGGGTTGCATCCAGAAAAAAAAAAACTGTCTGAATTTAGTTCTCATTAAATTCAATGGAATGTTAGTCATGATTAACTGTGTTGTGGATTTCAGTGGGATTTAAATTCAATTAACTTTTGACTCATGTCCAATTATTATTATTATTATTATTATTATTATTATTATTATTATTATTATTATATTATCATCATCATCATTATTATCATTATTATTATTATTATAGACTGCTCCATGCTAGACGCTGAGCATCTACTCAGGCTTTCTCAGATGTTCAAACGTGTTGCTTAACCATGTTTTCATTGCTATTTTAGTTACCAAACCCAAATAAATCCATGTTATTTTTACAGGCACTTTTGTTAAAACTGGAGAAATGAGAAACCGGAAAAGAAGCCAGAAGTCTCTGCATCAAAAGTTATAAAACAGAAGCATGTCATGAGACAGAAGTGCTTTGCCAAAAAGTAACAAATGGCAAATATCCAGATACAGCTGTTCTTGATCATGGGATCATGCCCATTCTAAAGGTTGCGCTGGTCCAAACCAGTCTGGGGTGGGACTTATTCCTACCTCTCTCTGCTGGAGGTGAAAGCTCAATGAAACTGCGACATTTCTCATCTGAAAGAAAACAGAATGGTCAAATTATCCCAGGAGTTGCAGGAAGGAGAAGTCAGCTCTTAAATCTAGATTATAGTGTTGACATTGTTCAATGTTTTTTATTGCTTCTGGGCTATGTTCTTCTATGTTCTAAGAGTAAATGGATGGCTGCCATTGGCTGTCTCTCCATTCTCAGCCCTATGCTGTGAGGTAGGCAGGAGAGGGGAATAATATCCATTTCAAATGCAAGAACCATCTCCAGTTTAGAATACTGATCAGAATGTACTCCAGGATTGGATGTGGCTTTGGCTAATGGTTTTGTTTATTTTTGCTTGAGGGCCACATTCACCCTTGGCCAGTCCTTGGAGGATTCATGACTGATTTTCCATCCCCCACACACTCACAAATGCATTCAAACACAGAGAGAGAGAGAGAGAGAGAGAGAGAGAGAGAGAGAGAGAGAGAGCGCTCTACTTCCCTAGTTGATTATTTGCGGTCAATTGACTTTTCATTCAAAATCTCTCTCTCTCCACTCAAATGTCCACCCACCCCTATGTGTTCACATTAACTTTTGTTCTTTATGCTGCTGGCTAAATTTGTTCAAATCTTGGGCCTGTTTTGGGGGCCGGAGCAGCCTTGAGAACTACAGCTTAGATCCATGGTAGTTCACTGGATGCCATCTGAGATATGTGCAGTACAGTCCGATCCTATGAATGTTTGTTTAGAAGTAAGTCTAAGATCTATAGACTCATTTCCTTAAGTGTGCACAGGATTGCAGCTTCTTCTCAAGGTGAATCTTCTGAAGATAAGGCATTACTGTAAGAACAGAATTCAGGATAAGATAGGCCTTTGGCCCGATTCTGTGGAACAGTTCTTACAGACCCTCCAAGTGTCCCTATTTTCCAGGGACAGTCCTGGATTTACAGAAGCCATCCTGGGTTCTGATTTGATCCTGGAATTTCCCAATTTTACTTAGGACATCCCTAATTTCATTGGAGAAATGTTCGAGGGTATGGAGTTATGGAGATAAGTAACTATATAACCATAATAATAATAATAATAATAATAATAATAATAATATATTATTATTTATACCCCGCCCATCTGGCTGGGTTTCCCCAGCCACTCTGGGCGGCTTCCAACTGAATATTAAAAACAATACAGCGTTAGACATTAAAAACTTCCCTAAAGAGGGCTGCCTTCAGTTGTCTTTTAAAAGTAAAATAGTTGTTTATTGCTTTGACATCTGCTGGGAGGGCGTTCCACAGGGCAGGCGCCACTACCGAGAAGGCCCTCTGTCTGGCTCCCTGTAACCTTACTTCTCGCAATGAGGGAACCGCCAGAAGGCCCTCAGCGCCGGATCTCAGTGTCCAGGCTGAATGATGGGGGTGGAGACGCTCCTTCAGATATACTGGACTGAGGCCGTTTAGGGCTTTAAAGGTCAGCACCAACACTTTGAATTGTGCTCGGAAATGTACTGGGAGCCTCAGAAGGCAGCTGAAGTTTTTTAAATGTTCAAAGTTTGATTATGTTTTTATATACGTTGGAAGCCACCGAGAGTGGCTGGGGTAACCCAGTCAGATGGGCAGGGTGTGTATATATATATATATATATATGCAGGTTTTGGTGTCCTCGGGTGTCTTCCCGTGTAAAAGTTGGGGTGTCTAGGCGACGTTTCGACGAGGTCTCACTCGTCATCTTCAGGCTGGTGCTTTCGGCTTCTTGTTACTGGAACAGAGCAGGATCTCAGTGTTTGAGTTCCTATAAATACTGTAGAGGGGGTGTGGTGTATAGCCTCCAATGTTCTGGGCAGAGAGGAAGTTCCCAGGAAGTTCCCACTAGCCTGGGAACTTCCTCTCTGCCCAGAACATTGGAGGCTATACACCACACCCCCTCTACAGTATTTATAGGAACTCAAACACTGAGATCCTGCTCTGTTCCAGTAACAAGAAGCCGAAAGCACCAGCCTGAAGATGACGAGTGAGACCTCGTCGAAACGTCGCCTAGACACCCCAACTTTTACACGGGAAGACACCCGAGGACACCAAAACCTGCATTCCTGTACCCGTGAAAATCTACGAAAGCAAATATATATATATATATATATATATATATATATATATATATATATATATATATATATAATTATTATTATTATTATTATTATTATTATTAAATAGGATGTCCCTGTTTTCACTGGAGAAATGTTGGAGGGTATGTTCTTATGTTCACAACATATATCACCTGTTCAATAGATTTGGAAATACATAGAAACAAACTAACACCAAAAGCAAATCTGGGCATCGGTCAGTTAGTTCTTTTAAATGTGAGTAAATTTAAGAATTCTCATTTCTACTAAAGCAAATTCCAGGAAGTAAAAAATTAAGGGATTAAGATGGATTTAAAATGGCCAAGTGGTAGTCTTGCATATGTAGTGTCAACAATTGCCAAGTCTATCTGTGGTTTTATATCAGGCTATAAACAAGTGTCCAACCTGTGTGTCCTTTGCTGCAAAGTCCTTCTTAACTGTATTGGTTCTCAGGCTTCTGGTTCTGCAGATTATATTCCCCAGATATAGGTTTGCCTTTTGAAAGTTATTTTGTCCTCTCCAGCTGAACACTATCTTGTAGGTTTTCTTCCCCACCCCCGCTGCCTGCAAAACTAATCTCTCCAGGTCCCTTTGTATCATTTTACCCAGCTTTTTGGTGTTGAGAATGCCTCCCCATTCTGTGACAGCTGCGCATTTCATTGAGACTCTGTGTACTACTTCATGGGCAATTGAATAAAATTGACCCTGCTTACTCATACCTTGTTCCTGAATGCATTATGGGAGTGTAAAATGTTTATTTCAGTAGAGATTGCTTCCTGAAGAGCATGATTATTTGACATCAGGATTGTATGGGGCTGGTTCTCCTCCCAGGATGTCACAAAAACCTCACAATGAGGGAGGAAAGCAAAGTGCTCTAGAGGTAGCTGTTTGGGTCCCATGTTAGCTGGATGACAAAAATGGGAATTGAACAAAAACCATATTAAATTGGCCCTCTTCTTACTAAAGTGGTACCTCGGGTTACATACTCTTCAGGTTACATACACTTCAGGTTACAGACTCCGCTAACCCAGAAATATTACCTCGGGTTAAGAACTTTGCTTCAGGATGAGAACAGAAATTGTGTGGCAGCGGCGCAGCGGCGACAGCGGGAGGCCCCATTAGCTAAAGTGGTACCTCAGGTTAAGAACAGTTTCAGGTTAAGAACGGACCTCCAGAATGAATTAAGTACTTAACCTGAGGTACCACTGTATAAGAAAAGGATTGATGAACTGAGCAGGAACCATTCAGATCCCATATTCAGTACAATGCAACAGATTCCCCCATCTTCATAGTTAATTTTGAGAAGAAATATTTTTTTCTGGTATAACGCTATAGTTCCTAAATCAAGTTTGGTGCAAGTTCCCATGCAGACATACCTTTATTGCTGCAGTGGCTAACCTGTGGTCCTCCAGATGTTGTTGAACTGCATTTCCCAACATCCCTGACCATTGGCCATGCTGGCTGGGGCTGATGGGAGTTGAAGTCCAACAACATCTGGAGGGTCAGAGGTCAGCCCACCCCTGCTGCACTGAAAAGCTGGCAGCCATACTCATTTCCTTGCACCACTCGGAGACTGAGGTGGTGTGCAACAATATTATGAAAGGAAGAAGTCCTCATTCCCAGCTTCACCCTTTGACTGACTGCCTCAATGGGAAAGCAAAGGCAGAAATTCCTTCTCTATTGGTTTGGCTGGGACAAATTGCCATTTGGCTCCTCCGTTTCCAGAACAATTTCTCCCAGAGCCATCCCACCTGGTCGTTATATAACTTCATTATGCAACGGTATGAAAGAGTCAGTACCTTTTGTGTTATGTCTCTTGTGTTATGATAAAATGTCAATCTCCTTAAGTGCTTCCACAGAAAGGCAGTACATGGAAGTGAATGAATGAAGAGGCAGACTAGAGAGATTACCTGAGCCTTCGATGTTCTCCTCGCAGGAAAGCCACATGCCTGTGTGGAAGTACCGGAAGGCAAAGCGATCGTCCCCGGTCTCCCAGCTATAGTGCACCACATCTTGGGAGGGTGCAGAGGAATTGCTGGCCCCTCCGTCAGGAGGCATGGGGACACCGATGCACTTGGTGTTCTTAGTCTTCCCGCACAAAGGCTTGGGGACTTTCTGTGTCCCCACACACCAATAACTGCCCAGCAGGGCTGTGGTGGAAAGGCTGAGAGCCAGCAGGTTCAGGACCACTGCCAGAACAGCCCGACGCCAAGGGAGGATCTTCAAAAGCTTCATCTGCAAGAGACAAGCAAGATAGTTTCCTCAATTCCAGGGATTTATGAATCGTAAGGAAATAAAGCAATATCAGGGAGAAACGTTTCAGCTCTGATGCTTCAGGCATTGCAAACTGCATTCAGCAATATAAAGTGTTGGTGCTGACCTTTAAATTCCTAAACAGCCTCGGTCCTGTATACCTGAAGGAGCGTCTCCACCACCACCGTTCAGCCCGGACACTGAGATCCAGCACCGAGGGCCTTCTGGCAGTTCCCTCATTGCGAGAAGTGAGGTTACAGGGAACCAGACAGAGGGCCTTCTCGGTAGCGGCGCCTGCCCTGTGGAACGCCCACCCTTCAGATGTGAAGGAAATAAGCAGCTATCTTATCTTTAAAAGACATCTGAAGACAGCCCTGTTTAGGGAAGTTTTTAATATTTAATGCTGTATTGTTTTTAACACTAGATTGGGAGCCGCCCAGAGTGTTTAATGGACAGTACAATATCATGGAGAGCATTCGTGGAAGAAAACCTGTCACATGCACCAGCAATGGGAATCTATAGTCTACCAGAAATTGATGGGCTACACCTCATGTTGTCCCTGAGCATTGGCCATGGCTGATGGGAGTCCAGCAACATTTACAGGACTACATGCTCCCATTGCTGACATACATGGGTGGAAAGCTGAGGGCCCAGAAATACGCTGCCTTTAAGTGCGACCGACAAACCAACAAATGTAAACAATAAACAAGCCTCTCTCTTTTTAGCTACATATTGTCATGGACCAGCCTGGGCCCCATGATTTTAAATCTCTTAAATAGGACTATGTTTAAAACTTGTCATTGAGGTTTTCATACCTTTTTTGTAAACCTGAGGAAGCGTATCAGCCCTGCTCTTGAGTTTGTTTGATATCACTTAAAATCATTTAAGGTTTATGATTTCTTTATTTCCTTCTGAGGAAACCGATTAGTTCAGTGAAACAAGCTTTGTAGCCGGCATCTCGTAAAGTCTTTGTTTAATTCTAGGTTAACTTTTCCTTAATTTTTTTTTATTTTTGTTATTTAATTCAATTCTATAGTCGATTACTTCTCGTTTCAGGGATTTTCACAGCAATTCTTTTGTTTTGTGTAATTTCTTAGTTCCATGACTGTCTTTTTTTCACTGGGCCCCATGATTTGGCACACACAGAAGGCATGGAAGAGGGTGCCAGCAAAGGCAGGGGACGGGGGGGGGGACACTTCAGGGGAGGGGGAGGAGACGGGCACTGAGGGCAAGCATCACCCGGGTGAGGCTTGCTCGGGGGGAAGTGACTGCAAGGGTGAAGAGTGCCCTATGCCGAGTTGCCAGGATGAGGCGGATATGGGAGACCTGGAAGGGGGCAGCAGCAGGGACTGGGGAGTGAGCAGGGACCAGAGGGGCCTGATCCAAGCAAGAAGAGAGTCCAAACGCCCCCCTCCCTCCACTGCCGCTGTCAACTTGAGCTCATAGGCGGGCAAGGAGGGGAAAACAATGCTGTTTGCCTAGATGAGGAAGCGAATGGCTGTGTTCATGTAGTCAGCAGCCTGGAGATAAGGTGGAGAGATTCCTGAGGAAACGATCACAGCGTGCCTGGCCAGGCTAAAACGGGGCTGTCGCTGTTTCTGCCCCTATAGCTGATTCAGATTGGAACCTGCCCTAATTGTAGTGCCCTATTTAAGGAAAGGAGAGACAAGCCTCAAGGGTCAACACAACACTCTAAAGGGTAGGCACGAAGAGGAGGAGTATTGTGAAGACTAAGGGACGTTGGAGAGCAGAGGAGGGAGTGACCCATTGGGTGAAGGGCTGGGGCCAGGTGCACAGTGAGAGGAATCAAGGGCCCTGAGGAACAAAGCACCACTTAGAGCAGCCAGACTGAGGCCAGGTGCGCTGTGTGTGTGTGTGTAAGTAACTATCTTGGACTTGGCACTGGACCACCCCATCTCAAGCCTGTACCAACAGCGACACATATACAGTGGTACCTCGGGTTACAGACACTTCAGGTTACAGATGCTTCAGGTTACAGACTCTGCTAACCCAGAAATAGTACCTCAGGTTAAGAACTTTGCTTCAGGATGAGAACAGAAATCGCGCGGCGGTGGCGGGAGGCCCCATTAGCTAAATTGGTACCTCAGGTTAAGAACAGTTTCAGGTTAAGAACGGACCTCCAGAACGAATTAACCCTCCAGAACGAATTAACCCGAGGTACCACTGTACAGTTCACACCTTCTTGCCCTATCTAAATGGATAATAAATTTCCTTGTTCTGTATTGATAACAGGGATGGTCTCTTCATGCAATTAACATTCCATTCTTTCAATTGCACCATCAGGTTTTGAACAGACAGGCAAAGCCCATGCACCTGGAGCAGGCTCCCCACTGCATTACCTTTGCTGAATGCAATTTGAAAGGTCTGAACCAAGCAGGACCGTTTCAGATCACACCACAACAGGCAGAGCCCCTTCCGCCCAAGGTACATAATCACGCTACAGATTTTCAGTATTCCTTAACTTTTCAGCCCTTCACCCTAAAGTCTGGTTGCCACCTTTATGCATCAGTTTATGATTTTTTTAAAAAAGAAACCCTCATGAAAAATTGTCAGCATATTAGTGTGCATATCTAATAAATACATTTTGTCAGCACTTTTCTCTAATTCAATGCAGTTTTACATGTTGCTTTCATCAAGGGATGCATTTGTATCCAATCTTTCCCTTAATACATACGTGTGTATACGTGTGTAAGCCGCATTTTGGTTTCTTGATTGTTTCAGGAATTGCAAAGTAGGTGGGATCACACAGTGAACTGAACCAAATTTCTGCACCATCCTGACTTCTGCAAACTCCATTGAGTAAACTTATTTTAGAATCCAAGGCATCTGAAAAACCTCTGAGCATTATCTACCCTTCCTGCTCCCTGATCTTTTCTGAAGCAGCCACGTGTTTTTGCATTCCCACCCCACATTGGTCATTCATTTTTGTACAGGAATTCTGCACACACACACACACACACACACACACAGAGAGAGAGAGAGAGAGAGAGAGAGACTTTAGAGCCAGCAGAGTCCAACTGGGAACCAGAAGCCAATCAAAATCTATGTGGAGGTAGGAAGGAAACCCCTCTGATTTGAGGGTTGCTACTTATACATTACAGAACAAGAGAACAAAAGAGACCCCTGTTTGCATTAAAATCTGCCTGTGCTAATTTATAAGTATATATGCAGAATTTAGAAATAATTGCTTTAATTTCAATAGTAAACACATCTCATCATTGTGGGAAAGACTGTCACTGGCTGGGATCTGTATGCCTAGTCAGGCTTCATTCATGTGCTAGATGCTGATGGGCCACTTCAAGGCTCCTGCTCCTCTCTCTCCTGCCGGTTTCTTATCTTTTAACCAGATTTAGACTGGACAGACCTTCAAATACAGGGTGCCTTCAAATAAAGGCCTGGCCCCTGAGAGAACCCTTCAAATAGAGGGTGGCCTGGATAAAGTAGGACACATGGCCACTCTAGATTACTTCCACTACTTGCAGAATGCTTCCCCTCCACTGCAACAGCTTTATAACATACCAAAGCATCATCAACATTATATTTCTTACCCATCCTTCACTTTAAGTTTCTAGAGTGGGTTGCAATAATTATAGCACCTTGCAACGTATGACAGAGACAATTACCTTTCTGAAGGCTTTTCCAGTTGCTGCTTTTTAATATGCAAGCTGCACTGAATGTCAGGTTCTGGGATTGCCTTGAATTCCGCACATCTTCCAGCTAGGTTTGCAGATGTTAAACTCATCCTGAACCTCTTACACATCTTCCCTTTACCCACCCACCCTCCAAAAAAATTTCAGACGCTCCCTCCCTTCAGTCTCCTCAGTGATTATTAAATGCTGTCCATCCAGTCAGCAGCTGTTTTGCGGGAAATGGGCATTTTATAATCCACAATGCAATCACAGCACAGCTGTTCCAGGAGATTACAGAGAGAAAGATTGGTATTGCAGGCTGGGATTAAGCATAAGAGGTGACCTCCATTCACTGCAGGAGGAAATCTTTCAGGGAAAACAGAGCTGGAGTCATTCATGACCAGTGGCGATTAAACTGGCAACAGTTCAGAATGAGTTGGTGGGCCTCAGCTCAGGTGTAAAAGGCCCATGGCACAAAATCTGGGGCAGCCACTGATGCTTCTCCACAACTTCAGCCTTACCAAGAGAGGCAAGGAGTGCAAGTGGTCAGTAAAGATAAAATTATTTTTCATATTGTTATTGTTTCATTCGTGATGCAAATTTATCTACCTCTCTTCAGTCATATGCCTGAATATGCAAATGCTGAAAATGTGGGAGGGGGGTAGCCCCCCATCTGTTGTATGGGGAAAGTCTGCAGGGGGCTTCTGCAAGTAGAGCTCTCCCCATGATCAAGGTAAAACAGGGTCCACGATCACACAGATGTGTTTACTTACATTTCAGCAAAAGTGAGTTGAAACCCCATGCAGACCTTCTCTAGGACTAAGGGAGGTGCACTGTGTGCAAGGACATTGGAGGTGAGGTTTGCACACCTGTCCCCATCCACACTTCTACCATTCATGTGTTCAGGTGTTCTGGATCAGACGCCACTAGGGTGTTCAGGTGCAAGAGAAGACAGGACTCCTGCCCAGAGCTGTGCTGAAGAGCGTGCACAAGCCACCCCTGCTGAAATCCCCTTTTCTTCTACACAATTTTTAAAAGTTCAGGAGGCCTCTCTTCTTTTGCAGCTGGCCACCTTAGATCCGTGTCATGTGAATGGGGGGGGGGGAATGAACACATTCCAAGGACTGGAAATTTGGCACTGTCGCTACTTTAAACTTTCTGATAGCATTTCATTTTAATTCAAAATTTCCAACATGAGGCTTGGAGCGAGAGCACGGGGACCAGAGAGCCCACAGCTGCACAAATTGCCAGGTGTGCAATTTAGTTTTTGTTGGATTACACAGGATTAGGAAGTCCTTGAGGTAGGCATCATCCCTTACATAACTATCTAACTGGAGTAGGGAGTGTTTTTAAAATTGGTGTACTCAGTGGAGGACTGATTAATTTGGTGTCTCCCTGGGGAATCAGAGCAGCTTATTGGTTTCTGGCACTGCAGCCACACCACTAGAGTAAGACTGAGGGATTCACAGAGTCTGAAATTTTACCCTAACCATGAACTAGTTCTCTTGAGGCTACTTTAGATATTATAGACGTGGGAGTTGAGTATTCTATTTGTTTTGACGGTTTTCCTGTCTCTTACCCACATATGCACAGATCCTCCTTGTCCACACTTATCTAACACTTGCCAGCACCCTCAGCAGAATGACCTGAATGTGTAGGCTGTTGCATAAACAAACTCTCAAATGCACAAAGCCTCTACATTTCCAGTGGACCCTGGACCTAGTGCTATGGGAAAACACAGGAAAATGCCTGTTGGATCAGACCAAAAGCCCATCTAGAATAGCGTTCAGTCCTCACAGTGGCCAACCAGATGGGGAACTGCACTACATTTTTCTGCACTTTAATTTGAACTCTGCCGAGACTTATAAAACTCATATCTAGGAAAAGGAATACAAAGCAAACAGTGGCAGTTATTTATCCCAACAGCAGGTGGCACTCCTTCCTTATAATTCTTTCTGAGGGGTGGAATCCCATTTGCTCCAGTTTTTGAAAATCTCCTACCACTGGAAGGGTAAAAGACTCTTTCCTCCTTTTAATTCTTGATTTTTAAAAGCAATGTTTAAAAACATTTGCATTTCTTTTTTCTCTGAATGCATTTTACCTCCTTCTCCTCCCTCTGTGACTTTGGAATATTTGTGATACCACCCAAGAATTTTTATATAATCAAACCAATTATCTTGAAAATACCTGCTGCATCATCTCCCTGCTTTTGCTGTGTCCATCCACCTAGAATTGGGCTTTCACAATATACTTGTTTTGAGAGACAAAGCCAAAATCCCTTATTCTTTATTGTGCCCATATCTCGCTGCTCCCAATTCTCTTCCTAGTTTCATCTTCTGCCACTTTCCACTATCTAAGGTGATCCCTTGACATATTAGCATGATGATTTCGAATATGAAAACAATGCGCCATTCATCCCTTTTCCATAGATAAGCATATCTACAAGGGATATATCTTATTTTGGAGGGTGGGAGGGAGGACAGGCAGGCAACTGCTGTACTAACATTTGGTATCCAAGCATATATATTTAAGGTCATGGTTAAGTTAGGCTCAGCATCCCTTATGCATGATAATCCAAACACTTGATTCCTACAAATGCTGGTAGGATCTTCCTGTACTCACTATCAATTGAGGCAGATAAATATTTGCCCTGGGGGTAGTCAACTATATGAGGGAAAGTAATGCTGCAATAAAGTTCAGCATTTCAGTACTGTCTCTTTGCACTGTTCACATTACCGTGACGCTACATATGCCTATTCAGGTCAAGTCTCAATGAGTGATACTTAATGACACCGAGTCAATGTTAGTCATAACACAAGGAGAGCCATGCAGGATCAGGCCAAGAGCCCATCTGTTCCAGGGTCCCATTCTCACAATGGCCAAACAGATGCCCCATGGCAAGCCCACAGGCAGGACCCAAGTGGTCTCCCCCAGTAGAGATGAGATGTGCTGAATCGGCAGCCCTGCCCTCCCAGTTCAAAGGGCAACACCCCACCTGTGACTCTCAAAGATGGCACAGCTCTTCATAGCTCCTCACGGGGGGCACAGGAGGTTTCTTCCAGTGGTGCTTCAATGATGAGTCCTTGGTAGCAGCCCTGGAAAGAGATGGGGGACTTCATCACAAACAGGAACACCAAGAGAGGACAAGGCACAGAGAAATGCAGAGAGAGAGAGAGAGAGAGAGAGAGAGAGAATCAGCCATACCCAGGCAGCTTATCCGATGAGGCGCTGGTTACATCCAACCCTACAGCTTCTCTTTTTTGCCCACTTGAGTTAAAAAAATTCCCAGGAGATGGTCCTTTTCACTCCTTGGCTTCTGCAAAGGAAGTATCCTTCCCAGGGCAATAGCACCGAGACTGCTAGACCTCTCAAAGCTGGAGACAGACTCAAATGACAGTGTTTTTTTGTTTTGTCTTTTTGCTTGAGCCCTAAGTAATTCCACTCAGATTGTAACCTTTATTTAGCTCTTTAACCCTTCCTTAGCAGCAGTATACGTGGGATGCACATTTTTAGCTGGTAACTACATTTGAAGGGGAGACGTGATTGGCTTTCACAAATCCCCTACTATGAAAGGCATCAAACCCCTCTGGAGATTTTAAAAATAGGAAATGACTTAATACTGGGTATTAGAAAGCTCCGGAATCAGAGCTTATTATCCAAAGAGGAGTGTTTGTCACAATTCCTCCTCCCCAAGCCTTGCAGCATGGCCGCCATTCATTGCAATGGCAACAGATGCGCAAAAGATGCTTAGCTTTGGGTTCTGCCACAAAGATCCAAAGTCTTGTGGGTCCCCTAGCAGTTGTGTCTTGTCTATTCTTAGTAAAGTAGACTTCAGAGTTTATTCAAATGAATGAGAAAAACAACAGTGAGAGTGAGAAAGATAGTTTTGTAAAAGAAAAGAAAAAGCCAGAGAGAGAGAGAATATCATGGAGTTGCTGTGTGTGTGCTCAAAATATGCCAGTTACATAAATATGAAGATCAGATGGAGCCACAATAGGAATTTTTGGTCCTGCATCGTGTGAAATTGTAAGCTTGGAAGTGAAATGTGAGCACCCGTTACCCATTTCTCTCTCTCTCTGTTTTAACAAAGCCTCAAATTTCTGAGGGTCCTGACCAAATGTCTCATTTCCCTCATGGGTTGATTATTTCCAGATTTGTTTATTCATTCTGAATTATGTCACAGAAGCAGTGGGATTTCCACTTTTGCACAAGGTGCTGTGTCCTAATCTAGAAGCGCTCCTCAAAGAAACTCCTGCCAGCCTCAGTTATGTCACTTGAATGGATGTTTAGCCCAGGGATAAGGAACTTGGTCTTATCTTGGTAATCCTTACAACAACACCGTAAAGCAAGTTAGTTTTACTGATCAATACTAATCAATAAGGTAAAAGGAAAAGGACCTCGGATGGTTAAGTCCAGTCAAAGGCGATTATGGGGAGCGGCACTCATTTCGCTTTAGGCCGAGGGAGCCGGCGTTTGTCCACAGATAGCTTTCCGGGTCATGTGGCCAGCATGACTAAACCGCTTCTGGCGCAATGGGGCACCGTGACAGACTAATCAATATGAGCATCCTCACACAGCAGGTGGTGAGTGGACTGAGGCTGAGGGGAGATTTGAACCAGGGATTTCTCAAGCTCATGCTATTAAGCCTTAATTGCCAATTATGCAGTCTCTTTCTGGAAAACACTGGGAACATTGGAAAGATGTTCTCTGTCCAGCCCAAAGGGGACTTTGATTTCTTGAGTGGGAAGGGGGGGGTTACATAATTTTACAATAAGTACCTAGAGACATTCTTCTCTCACTGGATAGTTCACTTTGGCTGTACACAAGCCACTACTATGTTAACAGGGGGGAATATACATATCTGGAAAATGCTTTCTTTTTTTAGTAAAAGAGATGGGGGAGGCAAGCAGGGAGGTATGGTCACTCAACAAAGCATTAAAAAAAGTTTGGTGTTGATTGTCTGTATTGTCTACACTGATTTGCAGTGGGTCTTTAGGGTTTCAGTTGGGGGAGGGTCTCTCCCACCTCTTCCTGGAGATGCCAGGGATAAAATCTGGAACCTTCTTCATGCGAATCAGATGCTCTGCCACTAACCTATGACCAGTTTCCCTGAAGACAACACAATGTGTCAGGAATTAAGGACTTGGGAGATGGCAGTGGTTACTTAGCTGTGAGTGATGGACACTTTGCACCAGCTCAAGGGCAACCCTAATATATAAACTGGGCAAAATGTTAAACTAGATACATATCTATCACAGAAGAAGTCTCTAGAACAGACAGACATACAGTTGGGTACCTATACGGGGAATTGTGTGAAATAATTGTTGCAGAAATGTAAAAACAAGTCAAGCAATTGTGTTGGGGTCATTGGTATTCAGACAGTTGTTTTCCTATGTGTGGAAAACAGGAATGCCCAGCCCATAATTTAATCACATTGTGCCAGTGGGTGTGGTAGTGGTTGCTATAGCAACAGTTTGTACTGTGTAATTCCTCTTCCTCTGGCTTTGGGCAATGAGGAGTGTCTGGCTGGGGCTGGATATTACTCCTGAGGTCTGTTTCCCACAAACAAAACCGTTTTCCCGCACAGAGATCATTTCTAGGAAGGGAACAATGCACTTATTTCACCAGCATTACATGTGAGTTGCGGATGATGAAGTCCTCATCCTGACTTGGCCAGTCCATGGCACTTTCACTCAGCCAGCCATCAATCCCTGGCAGAGGTGCTGTGGGGAGATCAAAAGAGGGAAAACTCCAGAGCCTTGTGCCAGGACAAAAGGTCCCAAGGAATCCTGGAAAATATGATTTTCCTAAGGATGCCCTTGGGAAATGGCATCTTCCAAGGGGTTTCGGCCCCATGCCAGAGTGGGGAGGGACTTAGCTCTCCCTGCAGTTCTAGTTCTGCAGCTGCTGATCTGGCCAGTCAGTGGGGTTTAAAGAGAGCAGGTTAGGGACCAGGGGCCATGTGAGTGAAAGGGAGAGGATTTGGGGCGTTACAGGGGGGTGAACCAAGCTTTGGCCTGCAAATCAGGCACCCTGCTTCCCAGTTTGGTGGGAAGTAGCTCGGCTTATTTCTCCAGCAAAGCTGATGTGAGCTACAGGGGCTTCCTCATCGCTATCCACATATTCAAGGCTCTTCTTTTGCAGAAAGCTGACACCTGAACTCTTGAGCATGCGCAAGCTGCTGGAGGTGGCATCAAAAATATGCTTGTTTCCCATGGAAATCATGTGCATGAATCACAGGGTATGAATCACACTTGGGTTTACATGCTTTCGCTCTGTGCAAGCAAGGATTGGAGCAGCCAAGCCAACTCTTTGGACCAAGCCCTCTTCCTGAACCTTTGACAGCAATATGAGCTGGTCAAAGTACTGTGTCCCTAGCTTCACCTATGGCATTCAACTTCTCATGAAAGGGACAAGAGCAGGGCAGGGCATTTTCTTCCATTATCAGTTGGCAAACTTACACAAAACACCCTCTGATTCTCCCCACATGGGAGGGACAGCTTTGGGACTTTGGGGATTATGATTGACTGGGTGGTGCAAAGCTCTGACTGGCCAGAGAACAGGAGATTGACAGAAAGATCTGCAGAGCTCCTCTGACTTCAAAGAGAAGTATAAAAATGTGTGGGGCATAGGAAAGTGTGATATCTTGAGATTTTGAGGTTTGTTCAAATAAATAATAATAATAATAATAATAATAATAATAATAATAATAATAATAATTGCTTGATATTTTCATTGGGAAGGCAGTACCTCAGTAGCCCTAGTGGACTGCTTGCCACCCTTTTCCTGACAAGCATTTTTTAAAAATCAGATTATCTGGGTTTGATTTGTGGTGGTTTGTCCAAAGCAGAGAAAATCAAAAGAACAAAAAAGCAGAGTGACTTCGGGTTGTCCAAGAAAAGGCAGCTTCCAACAAATTAAAAGCACAGTAAAACATAAAACATTAAAAACTTCTCTATACAGGGCTGCCTTCCGGAGACAAGAGCTAGCAACCTGATGGACAGCATGGAGTAAAACTGTACCACTGTTCCGCATCAGTCCAAACCCAAAGCAGGGGGCAGCTCTGAAATGAATATTTCCTGTGGCCTGACAGGGGATAGGGCAGGGAATGGAGGACGAATCTTAAGGTGAGGATCTCTGCTGCCCCCTACAGTGCTGCTAAGAAATGCATCCCAATAAAAATTGCTTTCTGGAGAAAAGAGTAAGATTAAGCAATTGGACCCTGCCGTTGGTGACCGGGGCTTGTTTTTGTCAGCCAGCGATGGTATGAAGAAAAGAGGAAGGGAGGAGCACCTCTGAATGAACATGCAGAAATCTGAGGAGCAGGAGGGTGCGGTTGACAAACAGAAACATTACACAGAATTGAGATGCTGTGCATGTAGCTACTGTGCTCAAAAGAAACCAGAAAGTCATGTTGAAATGTGGCAGTCATCTGCATCAAGAATTTGCTTGCAAGTTGCTGCTTTAATGAGGTTGCTCCTAGCTTGGGGATGAACAAGAGGAATGAGATGTCCAGCAATGCCATAAGAATGTTACAGTTGTGACAAGGAATAAAGATATTGCTAAGTCACAGCAAACTTTGACACATCATGATGCAATATAAATATAAAAGGAAGGGAATGTACACACTAAGACTGGCCTTGTTCCATGTGAGTTTCATAGAAGGAAGGTTCATTTGGGTTGAGCAAATATTTGAAATATTTTCCCCTCCTTTCTCAAAACCAGGATGTCTATAAAAAGCACAGCTTAGAAATGTGAGATGCTATTCCATTCAAATAAGGTGTTAATTAGAGGTGTATTGTTCCAATCTCATCAGTGATCTCATACAATCTCATTAGCACAGGGTCTGAATTGAGGGACAAATCTGTGGTATATTCAATCATTTACATGAGACCTCCAATTTAATTTTCCAGAGGCTTCCTGGCCAAACAGAATGAAACCTTTGTTTTTACTCAAGTAGTAGGTATTTTCTTTTGCAATGGAATAAGGTTTTTGAGCATTAATAAAACAATATGGCAAGCTGTTTTAAGTTTGCACAGAAGCCTCGTCCATTTTGAGCAGTACACAAAATCAAATCACTCTGAGTGCTAAAACAGGAAGCAATAAAATGGACATAATTCTGTGTTAAAGTTTAAAAACAAAGCTTGATCTTCTACTCAATTCCTAGGGGAGGCAGTAAGATTCTGCATTTATAGCATGCACCTATGGGCAGTGACAGTATGTGAAGTCTGGGAATATTCACAAACATTCTAGCTTCTGAGGCGAATGAAGCTCACTATAGCAACTCTCTAAATTGAAAGGACAATTGACCAGAAAAGAAACTTCATACAGACGTAAGGACAACAGGAGCAAAGTATGATAAACTCAGGAAATATGAATAGGCTTGTTATTACCTTTCATTCCCCCAAGGAAACAAAAAATCTCACTCAGGAAAGTGGGGGCGGGGAGAAGAGGAAATGATGGAGCTCTATATAGTGAGGGATAGGGAGGAAATCTGATTCAGTTCACATTGAAAGGCAAACCTTTCTAATTCACAATATCCAAAACAATATGCAAACAGAAACACAACCATTGTTTGAAATCCACACTTCTCAAAATTCTGAGGTGCTCTTCTCCAGCCAAGTAAAAAATGCACTTACTAGTGTAAAGTATGCATAAAATGCATATATCTGCAATAATAACACAAAAATGCATC
The DNA here is from genome assembly GCF_964252035.2 of Podarcis erhardii. Classification (NCBI taxonomy): domain Eukaryota; kingdom Metazoa; phylum Chordata; class Lepidosauria; order Squamata; family Lacertidae; genus Podarcis; species Podarcis erhardii. The sequence goes on along the minus strand of NC_138500.1, from coordinate 34,051,072 downwards.
GCATTATGGGAAAATACTTTGTGAAATTGTGTGCATTAGGCAAAATTGCACACAGCATGTGCACATTAGGAAGAATGGGCACAAAAATGCTGGTGAATTTTCATGATGGTTTTTTTCTTTTAAAAGAAACCAGGAAGAGCTGTGGAAATGTGGAGAAGCAAACTTCAGAAGGTAAAAACTAGAAATGCAGAGAAACTGGGATTGACTTATCCCTAGCTCCAGAAGCACTCTGGTGCTCCTCCAACACTACAAAAAGAAATGGGAGGGATAAAAAAGCACGGGACAGGCACTATGACTATCCTCTAGTCTAGTCAATGCACCCTTTTATCAAAGGTGCGTCTGTCCTTCTGAAACGAAGTTCCATCTTGAAACATGCAATTCACTCATGTTTACTAAAAACACGCCCACAACACAAAAAACAGACAAAGCCTCCTTTCTTTTCTTCCTTTCCTCTCCCAGATGTGGGAACTCTTTTAAGTGAGGCCAAGGAATGTAGGTCCTTGGAAGGGTCTGTTTCAAGAGAGAGACCCCCACCCCCACCCCCGCCACACACAAAGAGAGACAGGCGGCCAGAGATTATTTCAGAGTTTCCCTTCGGAAGATCTTCCTCTGCCTCTTTGCTTAGGCCCTGAAGGCCTCCTCAGGCTTTGCATATCACAACCACTGAGAGAAGCAGCGGTGCGTAAGTTTTCTTTGCTGCCTTTCCTGTGTCAGGTGTGAAACAGAGAATCCAACAGCAGCGGCCAGCCTCCCTGCCTCAGGTGGCCCAATGTCATGATTTATTAATTGGTTATTTCTATACCGCTTAATATAGAATCCTGAGGACCGTAAGGTACATTCTTTCACCTTTGGTGGACATGCCCAAGGATTAAGGCTTTCTGGGAGATGATTTATAATGAAATGAAAAAGGTATTTAAGTATACCTTCTTGAAGAAACCAGAGGCCTTTCTCCTGGGCATGGTCGGCCAATTGGTGCCAAAGAAGGATAGAACTTTCTTTATGTATGCTACAGCAGCAGCAAGAATACTCATCGCAAAGTATTGGAAGACACAAGATTTACCCACTCTGGAAGAATGGCAGATGAAAGTAATGGACTATATGGAACTGGCGGAAATGACTGGCAGAATCCGAGACCAGGGAGAAGAGTTGGTGGAAGAAGATTGGAAGAAATTTAAAGACTATTTACAGAAACACTGTAAAATTATTGAATGTTAATGATGTTGGAATGAAATGAAGTGGTCTTAGCAATAGATTGATATTAGATGAAAATTTGAAGTTATAAGATGTGAAGAGAAAGACTTAAGAGTAAATAAAGAGGGTATGGATTTGCTGAACCAATTATTAACTGGAATACAAAAAAGGGAGGTGTGAGGAAGTCATGAAAATAAGTAAAAGAGCGGTAAGATAATAGAAAGAGGGATGTATTTTTAACTGTTTTTATTTTTTCTTTTCTTTTCTGGTTTTGCATCTTTTTGTATCTTTTTTTCACTATTTTTGTAACTTTTTCCGTGTTGAAAAGCTAATAAATATTACTCAAAAAATAAAATAAAATAAAATATATCTCTAAGCGGTGTAGAAGAAACTGAAGCAACATCTTGTCCAACGCATGGCATGAACCCACAATCTCAAGCTTAAGAATCTCATGCTCTACTGACTGAGCTATCCTGCAGAGAAAGACACTTTCACGGTCATGCCTACTTTGGCCCTGAGTTACTCAGGGAGTCGATCACCATTCATTTGCAGTCACTGAGCACAGTCTTCAGTTTCTCGCCTGTAAAATGGGAACAAAAATTGCAACCTTTCTCGAGAAGATTTTGATACAGCAAACACAATAAGGACTGCAAAGCATCATGTAAAGTTTTAACAAGTGTTATATAAATTATTAGTAATAGCAGCCAGTGTTTTGGCACCTTATGTACACAATGTGGCTCCCTTTTCATACACTGCAAGTTACCCTGGAGGGTAATTGCAGCAGGCTATTTCCTCTCCGGCAATGGCTCAAATATGTTGCTGCTGCTGAATGACTTACATTTGTATCTAGAGAAAATGATTTCATTTTTATCCTGATTCTAGCCAGCTATTTGGTCATGTTTGGAAAGGGGGAGAAAAGGCTTTGAAGCTTCAGGGCTCACACCAAGAAAGCTTTTCTGTCTGCTGGAGAATGGCTTCCGTGGCTCCAAATGAGGGTGTGGGCTTTTGAGAAAATGGGTCTCTCAGGACTTCCATCTTCAGCCATGAAAGGAGGAGGATTACGGGGCCCTTGTTTTCGAAAGGAGGTTGGTTTCCAATGATTCCTGATAGCTGGCAGTGATAAAAATAATAATAAATCATCTTGCCTGTTTTGCTGAACGTTACCAGTTGCTTCAAAGAGCTGCTTTCTGCTGTTTTATCGATTTGATTGCTGTTGTATGGTTCTTATTGTTGTGAGTTTTACTACTTCGTTGTAAACTGCCTTGGAAGTTTTACTGACGGGCAACATGAAAATGTCTTAAACATCTGTGTGTACACAAACATATACACAAACTGTGTTTATTGTGAAGCCGAAGCGGGATGATGTGTCCTTGACAGCTACAGGCCCAGCTATCTCAGACTGGAGATGAAATCTTGCAGGGACAGGTGGCATTTCAGAGACTGGATCAGAAAGAGGGGGGAAAGGGGAGAAATGAAAGGTGGCATGTAAGAACATCGAGGATTGCCTTGCTGGCAAAGGCCAAGGCACATCTAGTTCAGAATTCTTGCTTCCACCAGCAGCTGTCCAGGAAACAAGAAGAGCATGCAGACAACAGCCATCTCCGGATCCACTTCTTCACCCAGCCAGGCAATTTATGGGATATTCCCACCTAGGAACATGGGGAGTTTCATTCTTCCCACCAGCTACCAGTAAAGACATTTGCAAATATTTGCTACCCTTGCCGTGACAGCAGACAGGCAAGAGTGATGCCCTGAGCCCAGTCTGCGTTGCAGTGCGGGTCTAAGCAGCCACACTCCCCTGGTGCATCATGGGACCACCAACTCTTTTTGCCCACCATGCAGAGGAGAAGCAGGGCAATGGCAGATGTGCCAGCTGCTGCCAAATAGGTCAAGAACAGTCTCCTTGGTGTGTGACATGTGATTCCCCATAATTCCTGAGAGAGCCAACATGAATATCTGCAGCACATTTTGTAGTTATTGGATTCCATTTGTCAAAGCAACCCGGTACTCACATCTGATCTGCGTACTTGAAAAATGCCACCCCCAATCTCTGACAGCTCTTTGATGTCTCTTTGCCATGTGACAACTGCCCACTTCATTCCAAGCGCTCTCCTCTTCTTGTGTTGAACTAACCTATTAATCTGAAGAGATCCCTGTGCACCCATGTGTCTCTCCATTCATCAATTGTTCCTTCCCGGTGCTCAGGGCTTGCCACGTAAGCCAGCATTACTGATGCCGTAATTATTTCTTTACATTTCCTTGCCACGAGAAAGTTTCCAAAGGGAAATTCCAACCCCCTTTGCTGTTCCAGACACATGTCTTTTCCAAATTCCTGAATGTTAGGAGGAGTCCCACTGAAACAGGAGCAGAAACTACTGGGAATCTTTAATTATTATTATTTTGTTACGGTTCATATTTGCATAGCAAGGAATGGCCTCAGCAGAGCTATTTTCCACTGCATTCAGCACCAATATAACAGAGTGCGACTCCTGACTACGACTGCAGTTCTTGCATCTGAAACAATTTGCTTCAACTTCTTCCATGCGGACTACGGCTGCAGCCTGTACTGATGGCTCCCAGAGTTTTATGTATTTATCCATCACGTTTATATCCCACCTTTCCTCCTATGGGCCCAAGGTGGCATACATTGGCCTCCTATTTTATTCTCACAATGACCCTGCGAGGTAGGATAGGCTATGAGAGACTGACTTGCGCAAGGTGAGCTTCATGGCTGAGTAGGGATTTGAACCGTCATCTCCCAGGTCATAGTCCAACAGTTCAGCCACTGCACTACAAACCGTATGACGATCTCCTGAAAGACAGGGCATTTTTGCGAAGCCTTGCGCCTAAAATATAGCAGCTAAAGGACAACATGAACAGGCGAACTCGGGTGGATTTGGCTGGGAAAGGTTGTTTTTGTTTTTAAGTAAGGATAGCCTATAATCACAGAACCCACAACTCGTTATTTCTCGGTCTCTTCTCAGGAAACTACAAGGACTTGGATCCATTTCAAGCCTTCATGTTGAAATTCCTTCTTTGTATGTATAGTACACACAGGCAGAGGGCCAGAATCCTGAGAGGCGGAGGGGAAAAAGGAGGGAGTTAAATGCCATATTATTAAAACCAGGTTCAGACACGTTGCGAAGCGTCAGAAGATAAGCTGCTGCAACACCTCTGCTGGGTTGGCTGTGCTTTGCTTTTGCCACACAGTGAGTATATGCTTGGTGGCCCTCCCACTTTCCAGAGGCAGAGAAAACTGCCAGAGATGGCAGCCCAGCTTCCCTTTGGATGGGGCAGCCTTGGAGTGTTGCTGTGTTGTTTACAAGAGACATTGTTGTGTGCACTTATTTTCATTAATATATGCATTTTTCTGCACAGTCTCTGTCTGCATTGCAAAATTCAGTGGAATGTGAATTGTGCATGACAGCTTGTGTTTTGGTCTGCTGATTGGTGTGAGTTAGTCAGGTTTGCATTAAAAGGCAAACTGAGCAAGTTTCTCCCCCAGCTCAATTGACAACGGAGAAAATATAAGCGGCTCACTCACAACCATTAGCAAGCATCAAGGATATAAAAGGTGGTCCTTGTTACCATGAAAATGTATTCCAGATTAAATTTGTTGGCCGTCAAGGTACCACAAGACTTTGTTCTTACTGCAGCAGACTCATATAATGGATTCAAATTACTAGAAAAGAGATTCCAACTATAATAAATAATAATTTATTATTTATACCCCACCCATCCAGCTGGGTTTCCCAGGAAGAACTTTCTGATGGTAAGAGCTATTCTACGGTGGAACAGACTCCCTCAAAAGGTGGTGGACTCTCCTTCCTTGGAGGTTTTTAAGGAGAGGCTGGGTGGCCATCTGTTTTGAATGCTTTAGTCAGGATTCCTGCATTGCCGGGGGTTGGACCCTTGGGCTCCCTTCCAACTCCACCATTTGATGATCCTATGACTACCTCCTCTAGAAACTGGAAGGGGCATTCATTCATTTTATTTGTACACCTCTTTTCCAGACACACACAAAATTGTGATCAAAGCAACTTAGAATACATAAACATGGATGCCTTTCTAACAAAAACACTACAAAACAACTACATAATAACATAGCAAAGCAAAAATATAATAGCATGCAAAAAAAACCCCACTCACATTTCAATACTATAAGTATAACAAGGTTATGTAAACGACACGCAGCAGCCAATAGCAAAAATAAACAAGTGAGCTTCACAGTTTCACCTTAGTCCTGGAAACACCTCTCCCATAATGTTGCTCTCAGGCATGATGTTTGTCTGGGATAAATCAGGTTCCAGGTTAAGAGAGGAAAGGTTGGGATGCCTTCATGAAGTGTGCAAGTTCCCCTCCAACTCCCTCTCCCCACTTAGAAAATCTTCCCACCACAGCTAACCACAGACATTTAATAACAGCAGCTAAAAAGCTTGCTACAAAAGTTCTGGGAATTCAGCCTACTGCCTGGTACAGGATTGGAGCAGAGTGTGGCCAGCCTGTTTAAATAAAATAGCCGTGTACAATATAAGAATTGCACCATTAATGAATCTATTTATTAATTTTATTTTAGCTATTTATATACCATATAGTGCTATGCTATATATCTTTCTGATCAAATTTAAAAGAGTATCAGTGTTCCCCCCCTCCCCCAATGGTGTGCACTAGTATTTAGTACTGGCACCTATTTCTTATCAACTTTTTAATTAAACGTTGGTCGCAAACTCAATAACGAAGGGCGGAGAGGGCAGATGAAGGGAGGAGAAAGCATCTTACAATTCATCAACATCATCTTTCACACAGAAAAGCACTGAAGCATGCAATGGATAAGATGGAGTGAAATTAGTCATAAAAAATGGGGAGGGGGATCCTCTAAAATGCTTGCAGAAATAAATATGTTTTTTGTCAAGCCCCTGCAGCAAAACAGGGAAGGGGGGGGGGTTCCACAGAGCTGGGCCCACAGTACTCAGGATGCTTGTGGTGGATAGGAGCCATAGGGGACCATGAACAGAAACTACCTCAAAGCTTTCAGTGATGGGGCAGAGATAGAACCCTTGAATGGTAGAGTTGGAAAGGACCCCCAAGGGTCATCTAGTCTAACCCCCTGCAAAGCAGGAAGGACAGTCAAGAGATCAGATATCGTTGTACTCTCATTGCTGAGCAACAAAACATGCAGAGCTCAGTGGAGTGGGAAGCCAGCCAACTGGAAGAGTCTGTGAGGTGTACTCGGCTTGGAGGCAGAGTCAGCATCCAGAGTCAGGTCCAGTCCTAGGGTTGGGCAAGCAGCCATCCACGTGGTCAGATGGTCCAGGAGGCATAGAATCTAATATTCATGGGGTAAAGGGTCAAAACGAGCAGGAAGCAGCAAGGTAGGACCAGGAACTACAAGCATTGTTCCTGCTGCTGGAAGCTGTGCTTAAGAAGGCTGAAGCCAGCTGGTTCTCATCAGTGCTTTGAAGGCTGATCAGCTGCAGGTGGAGTCACTGCCTTCTCCCCTTCAAGCTGCTGTTCAGCAGGAGAAGGTGACTCCTGGCCCATGACAGATATAAGGGACCAGGCAGTCCTGAAAATATCCTGGACACAAATTGCATCAAGCAATTCTGGGGGTGATCAGTGAGAGGAGCAGGGCAGCAGACTCAGGCTCACTAGCAAGATCTTGATATGTGGAGGTCAGAGGCCAGGGACAGCTGATGTGAAACTGCTACCTTCTGCCACACATGGATTATACCCAGAGTTGTCATTTGCATGGCCTGAGGGATAAGGTTCTAGTGCTTTTTTCTTCTTAAATGCTTTTTCTCCTATATACAGTTTTCACGTGGTTGGTTTTGAACTAGTCTGACCATTTTATTGGCTTTTAGCTAGGTTTATTCAAACCCACCTCATTTCTCGGCAATGTAAACTTTGAAATGCTTGTATTTTTATTTTATTTTTGAAAAGATATCCTATCCTGTCTCACTCACCCATTTCTACCCTTCATCTCTCTGTCTTCATTAATGAACATGCCTCTCTCTCTCTCTCTCTCTCTCTCTCTCTCTCTCTCTCTCTGACACATGCAATGTTTTATCAGCACAATTAATTAAATTTAAAATTGCCTCGCCAAGGGGACCTCTGGGCCATGTAAAGGGGAATGGCTGCCAACTAGCTAAATGTTTCATTTTGTGCAAATGGTCACCCTTTCTCCCTTCTGGGAACTGTGAGCAAGCCTGTGTGTTGGGAAAAATAAGGATTATACAATTTCACTCTGGTTCATCCTTGTTGAGGGAAAGCACATCTAAAGCAGAAAAGTTCCTGCTTCAAATCTCAGCTGAACCATGATTGTCCCACCTAGCTAACCTGAAGCAAGTAACTGTCTCACAGCTTCAAACCCACCTGCAATAGTGAGGTAATAATAATCCTGGCCTATCGTACAGGGTTGTTGTAAGGATGACTGGGATAATGTACGCTAGACCTTTTGAGCACTTATGAAATGCCCATACCTGTTTGTCTTCTTTTTCTTTTAACCCTCAAATGTCACAGAAGCCCATTTTGCATCTGTGGCTTACCAAAAAGAACCTAATAAAAAAATTCCTTCCAGTAGCACCTTAAAGACCAACTGAGTTAGTTCTAGGTATGAGCTTTCGTGTGCATGCACACTTCTTCAGATACCATCTAAAGCAGAAAAGTTCCTGCTTCAAATCTCAGCTGAACCATGATTGTCCCACCTAGCTAACCTGAAGCAAAAGAACCTGTAATTCACTGAGGAAAAGGGCTTGGGAAAAGTTGAGAGATGCTTGGAAACCTGTACTTTCTAAGTGTTCATTAATAATAGTAACAGAGTAATAGATCATCACTGTAGAGTGCAAGAGAGAGGAAAATGTCGAGGTATTGATGCATATAACGCACACAATCTCTGTCTCACCCTTCTGGCCATGTTTGTGCATCATGCTAGACCATGGTTTAGTGTGATGTGTGCAAGCAAGAATGAACTCTCCTCTCCTCCTCCCATGCAGCTGAGATTAGGAGTTTGGAAGCTTCCACTTTTAGATACTCACAGCTTACTGAATTGGGAACCATGGTTCACATTAACTGTGGTTCATTTAAACCAGCCAGCTTTGTAAACCATGGCTTGAAGTGGACATGTTTCAAGCAAGACAGTTAACTACAGTTTGTTGCTTCAGACAAGGAGACAAACCACAGTTAAATTGCTCATTGGTGCTCACCACTTCTGTCCTTTCTCATCCATCTCCTGCCTCTTCCTAGATGTGTGTGTTACTATATCATCCTCACTCTCCTCCCTCTTCCCCAACATGCATTGCAAGATTTCATTGCCACAAGCACACTAAAGTGCAAGGCTATTGCCATGAGCTAGTCCAGCAGGTCTCCACGTGGAACATCAATGTTGGATAAGAGCTGTGCATATGCTGTGTTTAAAATATAAAATAAATGTGTAGTGCAATAATAGCCATAGTCCTGCAGACTGTATGTGCTATGCGAATTTAGAAAACATACACATATTGACCTATTCCGCATTATCTATTTTGATAGTCATGGGGGTGGGGAGAATGCAGGACACCCAAGTCTTGCCCCTGCCCCACCGGAAATGCTACACTCAGCTTCCCTTCTTCCTCTGGTTTCTGCAGTTTAACCAGACAGACAAGTCTATATTTGCAGCCGTAAGCCTAGAAACTTGCTTCCTTATCTGTGCCAAGGCTGAGCTTCCCAGAGTGCTGAATTCTGTCGAATTCTGTCTGCACAACACATGGATGTTCCATGCGTTTGAAGCAGGCTTCTGCACATGCATAAGCCAAGCTGGATGGGGAAATTGTGTGCAGGAACAAGTCCTGCACTGTGCATATGATTTCATGGCCCCATCTTTCAACCAGGCCCAGCAAAAAATAGTAGTAGGTAGTACTTATCAACTGTTCAGGAGCAGGACTGGACTCTGGCTCCCAACAAAATATTGAAAACACAATAAAACACCAACCATTAAAGTCCCTGTACAGGGCTGTCTTCAGACAAGGGTGCCAACTTGAACAAAATATGGGGGGTGGGGGAGGTAAGCCCCACCCTGCATAACTGAACACATTATGTGGTGCACGCACACCATTTGAATGGCAATGCCCATCAACTTGAGGGGCCCTCAAATATTTTATTGAGGGGGTTGAAGACCTCCTCGGCTCTTAAGAATGACTCCTATGCCTTCAGGTGTCTTCTAAAAGTCATATAGTTATTTATCTCCTTGACATCTGATGGAAGGGCATTCAGATGGAAGGCCACTACCAAGAAGCCCTTTGCCTGGTTCCCTGTAGCTTCACTTCTTGCAGTGAAGGAACCGCCAGAAGGCCCTTGGAGCTGGACCTCCGTGTCTGGGCTGGACGATGGGGGTGGAGACATTCCTTCAGGTATAAGGCAGCTTATACACGTCGAAGTAAATAATATTCCAGAGGGTTTTATTTCATTTCCGTACCTCTCCCCCCCCCGAAAACCGCGATTTGATTCTACCTGTGAGCCAAAGAATTCCTTGCCACTGGCAAGCATCACATTAAAGTGTTAAGCTGTGCCAACAATGTATCCTGAAAGTTCAAATCAGGCACGGAAAGCCAGGGATCAATTGTACCAGCACTTATCTGCGGCAGCACCTTTGACTGTTTGTTCAGTCAGTGTGATCATTACCTAGGGAAGGCGATCGGGAGAGGGCTCTGAGTTACTGTTGCTGAAATTCAGCCTTCTGTTGCGAAAGCAGTGCAGGTATTTGCCTCTCCACCCCAGCCTTGCCACTCTCTTTACTCGAAACACACCCTAGTGACACCCCTGGAGCCACGGAGGAATGCCAGAGTGGATTAGCAGCTATGGTGTCAGTGATGCATGTAATCCTCTGAGGAACACACAGTTGCCTCGAAATGGTGTGCAGTCTAAAAGGAGGCAGGAAGATGAGTTTTGGATCTTCAGATTTCCAAGCCGTGGCAATCTTAATTTAAAAAGGCATCAGGAAGGAAGCATGGGCTGTACAATAGCAACACTGAGCCCTGTAGGAGCAGAAGCTTCATCAGAGAGACTTGGGTAAGGATGGCGAACTGGCCAGTCTCCTCCCGGACTGGGAAGAGGAAGGACCCTTCCAAGGAGCCCTACTGGCATTCTGCTACTGGGAAGTCTGCATTGGATATAAAGTCGCCTGCTCTCCAAGTTGAGAGTCTTAGAATGCAACACATACAAAAATGGCAAACTGGGTTCCCCTAAAGGCTGAAAAAAAAGGCAAATGAATGGATGGATGAAAGTTCAGGCACATTTGTCCTACAGACAGAAACCTAGGATGCCACTGGATATAATCTATGTTGTAATACAGTGGTACCTCGGAAGTTGAATGGTATCCGTTCCGGAAGTCCATTCGACTTCCAAAATGTTGGGAAGCTCCTGCAGCCAATTGTAAGCCATGGAAGTGGCTTCGGACATTTGGGTTCCAAAGAATGTTTGCAAACCGGAACACTCACTTCTGGATTTGCAGCATTCGGGAGCCAAAACGTTCAACTCACAAGGCGTTTGGGATCCAAGGTACGACTAGCTCCAAACTAGCTGTAATTGTGGACAACCAGTAGTCACACATAACAACTTGTAGCCTCTTTTTCTATACACACGGACTGTTGTGTGCATCAAAAGGTGCATGCATCTTCTTCAATGGAGTCTTATTGAGCATAGCAATACATTTTAGGCTGAACATCTAGATGCACATATACATCCTTATCTGGCTTGCACATAGGAGTCGGGTTTTGCACACAGAGCTCTTTTGTTAGATTAGGACAAATGTGCTTGGAGTGAAGCTGATCCAGGGTAATCCCTGTACTGCCAAGGGAGACACGTACCTTCCTGCTTTCTCAGGGCTGATGTCTGAAAGACTTCTCTAAAGTTTTAGCTGGTTTTAAGGTTGCGTTTTTATCCATTTGCCTGTGGTTCTAGTCTGGATTGGGAGCATCACTTGTGGTATTTCCACTGCAAGAAAAGCCTCCTTTTGTACCAATGGGAGCTTTTCTTCCAATGCAAACAGGAAATGTGGGAGAGCAGATCTCAATTAGGGACACAGCAGAGACAAAGAGTTAAAGCCTGCCTTCCCCAATGCCGGGGTCGTGATCCAGTTTGAGGAACCCCTGCCTGCTACTTTCTATTTAAATCCATTAAGAGACAATGAGGTTTGTCAGGGATGTTCATCTGGTGCCTTCGTTATATATCTTTAGGCACCAGGTGAAAATGTTCCTCTTTAGCCCTGTCTTTGGCTGATTAATATTCTGCAGCCTTTGAAATGTGTTTGAGTGTGTGGGTTATTGTTTCGTTGTTTTGTTTTGATTATTCATTTGTGTTTTTATGTTGTATTTTTGTCTTTTGAACCACCCTGACATCTTATGCTGAAGGGCAGGATCTAAGTCTAATAAATAATAAAGTAATAACTCATGGGATATTAAAGACAATATATGTTAAAGACATTGGTCTTCTAATATATTTGGCCTGCAGAAGACACTTTCTGCTTGAAAACAGGATGTAAAGCTAATCTCCATCAAAGGAAAACTCAAAAGGGTGTCAGGCAATAAGATAAAATAACTATCTAGAGCAGTGGTGGCCAAACTTGGCCCTCCAGCTGTTTTTGGACTACAATTCCCATCATCCCTAGCTAACAGGACCAGTGGTCAGGGATGATGGGAACTGTAGTCCCAAAACAGCTGGAGGGCCAAGTTTGGCCACCGCTGATCTAGAGAAAGTTCCAATATCAAAAGGAACCTAAAGTGGGAGAAACACCCTTCACCAATAATTCTAACAATTCTGAGGCATTTCAAACTCAGAATTAGGATTCACTTGACATTAAAAGGCAAATCTACTTAATTTGTATTCCCTGAACCATGCACAGGCTGAAACGCAACCAGCTTTCAAAATTTGCACTTCTCTGAATTTTGTAACACAGTTCTTCAGCCAAGCAACAGGTATGCAAATGCATATTCTGGGGTAAAGTGTGCACAAAAAAATTATATATTCATGAAAATAAATACAAAGTGCATTATACCAGGGGAAAATTTGCTGGCAAAAATGTATATAGTAAGAGAAAACTACACTGAAATGCTGACTAATTTTCATGAGGATTATTTTTTTTTAAAAAAAAGGATGAAAACTGATGGGAAATTGGGGAGACTGGAAAAATGAGAAACTGGCAGAAATTGATAGAATTGCTCATCCTACTCAGAAGGAAAGATTTTGCAAAGAGCTGTGTTTTATATATTACACACACACACACACACACACACACACACACACACTTTTTAAAAAAATCACCATACTGCAAATAGGAAAGGTTCATTTAAACATTTTTATTTGATTTGTTGGTTTTTGTTTCATTTTCAAAGGATGGTGCCATATGCTTTTGAATAATTATTATTATTTAAATTTTTCCCTGATGTGAGAGATATCATTGAAGTGGCCATTTTCCTTTGGAAAGTCTGATGAAAAAAGAGAGCCGTTTCCAATATGAAAATCATACAGCGTTTAGTACAGTTCTTTTTTGGAAGAATTCCTTGGCAGCTCTAGAGCTTGGCTGGAAAACGAGCAAGGCAGGGAGCCAAGCATTATCCCTGCAGCATGGCTGATTTTCTTTCCTGCCTTAACTTCGTTTAATATCTGAACCATTAAATGTGCAGAGCACACCATTTGAAAGGGCCACAGTGGCTGCAATTCCAGGTGGCTGTTTTAGCAATCTCCACCCCGCATTTCCCTGTTTCCACATCCATCGTTCCAAAAGACCCTGCAGTGGTCAGGTGCAAGCCTGAGACCCGTGAATGATGCACAAACTTCCAAGAGCTTTGCCACATGCCCAGCTCAGATATTCACACCTTGCCAATCACTCGTGACAAAGTCATGCATGTACAGCCATTTTCTTGCCATGTTAGGGGGAAGCAGTTGAAAAATGTTAACCAGCAATAAGTGTTATGTGCAAAAGCACAATTAAGGGTGCAATTGGTTTTTGTAAACCATTTAGAGGTGCTTTGGGGCTGTTGTGTTCTTGCTTTTAAAAAAGAAATTTAATATTTGGTGTAATTGTTTTTGCTGTTTGCTGTGTTTATTTTTATCAGTTGATTTTATTGTTGAAATAGAGCCCCCCTCCCCAATTTACATGGAGGTTACGTTCTAAGGCACCACACGCATCAGTGAAATAGTGTATATTTGAAACACCATTGGAAAAGCCTGCAAGCCCCGCGTTCCGGCCCTGCCCTATTTTGCCCCTGCCCTGTTCCGCCCCTTTTTGTGACATTGTTGGGTCACTTTTGGGTTTGGCGTGATGTGGGTGTGTGCAGCCTTACACATAATGAATGTGCGTAAAAGGGGGTTGTCTGTAGTGATCATATCACCTTTCAAAAATCCTCCAGTTCATCTAAGGCTCCTTGTTTATCTTTTGTTTTGTTTAATTTATGTTCCTCCAAATAATGACATGGAGAGAGGACCATTTTTTCCCACTGAAAACTAAGTTTCTTTCCCAGCCTTGCACCAATATTTCACCACGAAAGGAGCAATATGTTTCGGAATGATCTTGCGCATACCTCATTAATGACATTTTCCTGTTAAAAGTCATCATATAAAAACAAGGCAGAGATGAGATGATGGCCCTCTGGATGCAACTGGACTCTAACGCTCATCATTCCTGACCATTGGGTGTGTTGGCCTGGGCTGATGGGAGGGATGTAGAGAAACATCTGGGTGGCCACAGGTTCCCCACTCTTGGTCTAAGCAGCAGCCCCAGGATACAGCTGAACTCAGTGGAAATCTCTCTGCAGAGCTTCCCTTGCCCTCTACATTCCATGCAATGTTTGGGTCCCATCCTTTCTTATCAGTCATCTGACAGGCTGTTTTCGGGTGGACCCCTTTGCAAAGCTCTCTTCCATACACAGCGCTTAAAAAGCTCCATTGGACAGGCTTTCTGTGGATTCTATTTCAAAGGGAGGAATGTCAAAAAGAGATCCTCCCAATAGCTTCCAGATGTGGTTGTTTCTTTTCCTGATCTAGACTTGGAAGGAGGGAGCAGGGAACGCCTTTAAGTGCTTCTCCATAGTGAAATGGGGGAGCAGGGAGTCTTCACTGCAAGGAGAGAGAGGAGACACAGAACTAGAAATCATGAGATGGGGAGGAGGGAAACGGAGCCCCTGTTTGAGACATTTCAGGGCGTGAATTGCATTTCAAATAATATTCCCCCTGTGTGCATGGTAGTATTTTAAATTATACATCAGCAATCCAAGCTCAAGCAATTTATCATGGGATGGGCCCTGTCAAGCTGGGGCTAAAGAGAAAGGGATTTAACTTTCAGGAAGTTCAGCCTCCCCCTAATCAAGGCTTCTGATTCAATCTTACATTCTGAAATTCCTCCTGAGACGCCTGACAGAGAGCCACAAAGGCAATGATCATCATCTAATGATGTTTGGCAGCAACAGCTGTGTTCCTCGTGCGAGCTTTTGAATGTAGCTCTGTGCACAACTTGTACCAAACAGATTTCTAGGACTGATGGCCCTCTCCTGAGAGGCAGGACTGAATAACTGAAATGCCTCTGATGGGTACTTGGCCATTCATTCTTCCATCTCGAGAATAGAACTCCATTGCCTCCTCTCAAAAACATGCTCCATGCCAGTCAGACATTCACAATGCATGTGCTGTTCTCTTCCTTTCTCTCCTCAAAACTTTTTTTCCCTTTTTCTTTAAGTGAACCGCACATCTAAAACAGAACTTGTGTTTGGATGCTTTTATGTGAAGCTACTCCGACTGGCAGTGGTCCTCTAAGGTCTCGGGCAGAAGTCTTTCTAGGGAGTCATAAACATGACTGCCAGGTCACCCATGTCAATTATATCCTTGAATTTGGTGAGTGACTGCTCCAGTGCCCAGCAAAAGACAGGCAAAGACCTATCCCGGTAACAGACAGGCATGGACTTGTCTTGACCAGGTGCCAATTGCACTCCCCTGAAAGCAGCGAGGCCTCCAAAGCTCACGGTGGACTGCAGGGAGCAGGCTCTGGCTATCTTCTATGTCAGGAACTTGGGAGAAAGGTGGAGGCTTATCAAAGAATCATAGAATTGTAGAGTTGGAAGAGACCCCAAGGGTTATCCAGTCCAACCCTCAGCAATGCACAAATATCAGCAAAAGCATTCAAGGAAGGAGAGTTCATGACCTCCCGAGGGAGACCGTTCCCCTTTCAAGCAGCTCTTACCACCAGAAAGTTCTTCCTGATGTATTTTAAGTTGCATTGAATGTCAGAAGCAGTGGGCCCTCTTTGCTTCCAAGTGCCAGTATCATGTCAGGCAAGAGTCCTCCTCTCAGGAGAGGTAGGATCAATAGCAACCAGGCACATGAGAAAGGGCCTTTTCTTCAGGGGCTCGTTCTCTGTCTTCAGAACACTTTCCCCAACACCTTTTTGACACCAGGCTAAGGACACACACACACACACACACACACACACACACTTGAATGTTGATATCTGTCCATCATTTTCTCAGTGGGTGGTGTTTGCTCCAGCTCCGAGGGCCTTCTGATGGTTCCCTCACTGCAACAAGCGAAGTTACAGGGAACCAGGCAGAGGGCCTTCTCGGTAGTGGCGCCTGCCCTGTGGAACACCCTCCCATCAGATATCAAGGAAATAAAAAACTATCTGACTTTTAGACTGAAGGGACGTTTTTAATGTTTGATGATTTATTGTATTTTTAATATTTTGATAGGAGCTGCCCAGAGTGGCTGGGGAAACCCAGCCAGATGGGTGGGGCATAAATAAATAATGATGATGATGATTGATGATTAGTGATTATTTTACAGCAGGAAATGTGTGCTTTGGGAGATGCTTCATCACCATCATAGAAGCCCAAAACTCTTCCCAGTATTTATAGCTCAGTTGATTGTCATGGTAAAAATACAATGGTGGCCTCTCCTAGAATATTGTGCTATATCCAAAGAAGTCTAGTAATGTTTTTACATGAATGCATATTTCCTAGAAGGATGATTTCATCCATCAATTGCAAGAGTTTGATTGGTGGTCTGGTCTACTGCACCCATTTACAGTTTACATTTTCCCACGTTTGCAATTGTCACCTAACACTTGAAATAATTTTTTCCAACTCCTAATCTTGCATCATATGGAATTTTAATAATCCTTTGGAAAGTTACCTCACAGTGGAACTTGTTTCTAAGTAGAGGTAGTTAAGATCAGGCTGCATGTAGAATTCCTATCTCATTCTTCCTTTGAAAAAGCTTCATGGTGTCCACTTTACTTCCACTTTACGGAGGCTTAAGTCATAATAATATTATATATCTCCACAGCCGAGTTTGGATTCGAACCTCTTGTCATGCATTTGGCTCCTGTTGCTGTGCACAGTGGTGTCAATTTTTTCATTCCCATTTCACAATATTGCTGCAGAATTTTCATTTCCATGTGGAGAATTTGAGAACTGGGTTTTAAGTCCCTGCTTAAAATATATGTGCAGAAATTCTCATGAGAAGGGATGGTTGAGAGTGTTCCTCTCTCTCTCTCTCTCTCTCTCTCTCTCTCTCTCTCTCTCTCCCCCATAGTGAACTATTAGGCGAACTTCTTTTAAAACAGAGAGTCACATTACCCAAAATATCTGGAGGAGCTCCTCTTTTTTGTCCCAGAGGCAAATGGAAAAGCATCTCAGGCACGTAGTTCCCTTAGGTGTACCTGATCTACACATTTTTTCCACACCCACCCCTTCTTGTTTAGTCTGTTCCTCCTATCCCCAGGATCCTATCAACAAAAGAGTTAGTCATCTAACCAACTGAGCAGCCTTTACATTTAAAGGTGGAAACCAGAAGCATTGCAAATGCAGCAAGTCAATGACTGGCTAGTTCAAATTGGTGTGGGAAATTCAGTCCCACCCCAGCCTCACCCCACCTTCCATTCCACCCAGAGGTAGAGCACATGCTCTGCATTCAGAAGGCCCCCAATTCATTCCTTGGTGTTTCCAGTTAGGGCTGGGAAGTTTGAGAAAGATTGCTTCATGAACCCCCAGAGAGCCACTGCCGGTCAGGGTTGACAAAACCAAGCTAGAAAGGTCTGAATTGGGTGTGTGTGTTCACATTACCACCTGAGGGTGCAGTGATGTTGTGTACCTCCGGGTGCATTTCACATCAACAGAGTTTCCTTAGCGTCTGATTCTTTTCTGCGTGTGCAAGCACACCTGGGGGGCAGGAACATTTTTACACCCTGCTATTGTGTTCACACTTTGGCAAGAGGTGGATTAGGCCTGGGCTTAAGGACTCCAATTAGTGTGAAGCTGGTTTGAGAAACAACTCATCAAGAGTTGTATTTCATAACAAAGTGCAGGTAGCATATGCATTTTGGATAATGTGGCATGAACAGGGATTAAGAATCCAGCGCTGGAAACGCAGTGAGTATAAAGCATCTTCCTCTGTTCTCCTAATTCTGAACCCTATTTTTCCCCTTGAAGATTATCAGGTGTGCAATTGGCAACAGAAACCAATCTGGAGAGCCATAGATTCCCTGTTGTCAGGATGTTGTCGGTGGCTCCCGACTGGTTACCCAGGAAAGTATAAAGACAATATTTATCTCAATATTTACAGAGAAAGGCTATAGAACTCAGCCTCTTGGATAATGGCATTGTCCCAAGTGAATCTCCACCCCCCACCCCTGTCTCTCCCACTTCCTCATTCATCACTTCTACGGGTGTTGCTAAGTGCCCTCTGTCTTTGAGCTCTTTGCTCTCCTACTTTTAAGGCTCTCCAGGTTCTGGGAGACGGAGGGTCTGGAATGCTTTCCAGTGACACCGTGTCAGCCAGCTGCTGCTCTGGTTCTGCCTCCTCTTCCTATCCCATTATTTCCCAACTTTTCCCCTCATCTGCCTCTGAGCTGCTACCTCCCTCAAACCCCTCTTGTAAATCTATACTGTCTTCCTCTTCCTCCTCCCTGGAAGGGTCAGGATGGGGAGGCGGTCCCCACCATTCCTCCTCCTCTGCCCAGTCCCTGACACCTATCCCAGGATAATGGTGATGATGATGATTTATTAATTAATTTAGTTTGTATACCACATTTCATCCAAAGATCTCAGGATGGTTCACAACATAAAATCACAAACTAAAAACACAAAGTTTGTTGCGCTTGTGATTACCTTATGCTATGTCCTGTAATTATCTATCAAAAGAGACATTTCCATAGTATGCTTTGTCAGAAAGAGTTTCTAAAACACAGAACTGTGAAGAAACTAGAAACCAGAACCTCCCAAGAGTTCAGAAACTAGAAGAAATCTGGAGTGGACCTCCAGCTGTCAGTGGATGAGGTCAGAGAAACCTCTTCCTCCCTTTGCAACTGCCACAAAAATCTGTTCGTTTCTGCACCCACCACTCTCATCGCTGTGCTTCCCTCCACCACCACCCCATACCTCTGCTAGAGATTCAAGTTTCTGAACTTCCCTGTGTTAAACTCCGAAGAATGAATAAATCTGAAAGGTGATGCTTATGCAAATGTCATGTTCCTAATCTGATCAGAAAACGGAGTCAAGATGGGGAGGAGGTAAGGCAGGGAACATTCAATACAAACTAATTGGCATCACGTCAACACTGCTGCCCTTTCCTGAGTTAGCAGCTGCTTTTACAATACGGTCTCTCCTTTTTTCAAAACTCCCAATTCCCCCTCCCACTGAAATATCTGTTTCACATTATTTTCCCCAAGATAAACTGCCTACATATTTCTATGCTGAATCTCACACTATTATTTCCTGCCCATATGGTGTCTCAGAAACCAGGGAGTCATAAAAGGAGTGACCAAGCATTGTGAGAAAAAGCATCAAGCTGCGTGCTTCTTTTTTGTTTTTTTTGTTTTTGTTTTTTACAAATGTGAATTGTGTGCTGTTGGCAGATTCTTGTCGTTGTCTTTTTGGGCTGTGTATGTGATAAAGGGGAGCCATACCAGGGTGAAGGCATCTTCTTCTGTTTGTCCCCGTGTCAGTTTCAGTTTATTGGTCAGTTTTTCTAATAAGGCTGTTTCCCATACTATTTGGTACCATTGGTCCATGCTGACTCCTGACAGGTCTCTCCAGTGTCTGGCTATGATGTTTCTGGCTGCTGAGAGTAGGTGGGTTATGTGCTCTTTATGAACCAAGAAATCTTTAATAAAAAATATGTAAAAATAAAATATAATGTGAATTGTGTGTCTGTATCTGAGTGTGAATGAAGGAGAGGATGATCGAGACAGGGAGTAACCCTAACCCTAAAAACAGTGGGTGTGATTCTAAGATGCAAATAAGCAACTCCACGCATACATACAAAATTTGGGAAGATTATAGGGAGAGTGAAATGTGAATCCCTGGGAGCGGCTTCTAGCACAATAGAAAAATTGAAAAGATACAACAGAAATTAAAACACAACCTTAACAACAATTTAAACACTGATACACACATCATATGTCCCTAAAATACATCATTCACATAAAACCAATTTACAATTACCAGCCAAAAGATCCTCTAATCAGTTTGCACCATCAAATGCCTGGGAGGAAGTCTCCTGATGCAGGTAACACCGCTGCCTCACTCAAACTTAAAGAGTTGCTTTTGGGAACTGTACTCACCCACATGGGAAACTTACAAGGGGTGAAAATATTCACATGTGTGTCTTCACTGCTAATAGGGAGAGGCAGATTAGAACACTGATTAAAAGCACAAGCATGCCAATAATCACAAAGAAGCCTCTGTCTCAGCCTCATTCCTACCACCCCTCTGTAACATGGGGAAAACAGTGCTGCCAGAGGTGGTTTTAGGGTGGCGCAACAAGTGTGGTCGCCCTGAATGCTGCGCTGCAGGGGGCACTAAAACAGTGTTTCAGAATGGAGCAGGTTGTGCGTCTAATTTTAGCGTTGCACAGGGCGCCGCTGAAAGTTGAGAACCCTAAGACTGCCACGGATGCTGTCCTACCTTGTATGGTTGTTGTACATATTACAGAATAGCGTATGAACACCGAATGCCTGAGCTGGGAAACCTGAGACCTGGTGAGCAAATGGGCTCCTGCAGCCTCTCTACCTGGTCCTCAGGACTTTTTCACTGCCCAGCCACAGCTTTTCTCCCCAGGCCACACCCACTCACCAGCCCTGCTTTGCACCCTCCTCAACTGTTTTTGCCTGGCTGGAATTTGTCCTTGAACTGGCCTAGATGGAGGATAGAGGGTGATGTGTGAGTTTGTGGAGAAAGAAACAAAGGGCAGCAGCTGTGATGGGCACAGATCTTTACTCACTGTGGTTTCATGGGTCTGCTTGTCAAAGGCACACACCCAGAAACCTGACCTCAAAGCTCTCCTGAGCATATGAATGTTGCAAGGTGTAGACTCAGCAGGAAGTGCCATATGACCATGTGAAGTGTCTTATTCTTCTCTCCACCCCCCACATGTCCTCCTCATGGCTATGAGTGGTCTATGCCACCCCCATTGGTTATGAACAGCTTGGCTAATATGTCCATTAGAGCAACATGTGAAGACTTGTCATGGTGATGGGACCAAAGAATGACAAATTTGAGCATTTTGATTTCTCTCTGCTTACAACAACAACAACAACAACAACAACAACAACAACTTTGTGCCACCCTCACTGCCACCTTGCCCCTCACCCTTCTGGTAAGCAGCAGAGACATATCTGCCAGGAATTCAGGTAAGCACCTCCTCCCTTTCTGAGCAGCACTGATTCCACAAGGAACTTCCATCTGGAAGATCCCTTCATGGGAATGCACAACTTTCTTTCTTTTTTTTTTTCACAGATCGCCTGACATTGCCATTATCAAAATGCCAAAATACTCATTTTTCCATTCAATTCAGATTTTTCCCTCACCATGGAAAAACTGTGAAGTAAAACTAGTCCATTGCAGATCAACAGCCTGATGGTGATGTAGAAATCCATTAGCACATTTTCACAAGCAGGTTTCTCACAGAAGTAGTGATGTTTCTGTGGATGAACATATTGCCCTACACCTGGATGTTTTGTAGCCCAAATAATACAAGCATTGCCTATTTTCACTGAGTGCCAAATGTTGTGGCCATGTCAGAATTTCAAAAAATCAATTCTGAGGTGCTATTATTTCGTGATCTAAACACATGTGGGGAGTTACCTTGGAGACTGTAAACATAGTATATACATTGGGGTTTAAGATAACACTACAAGCCTTCTCCCTGTGGATTAAAAAAAGTAACAATCTGCATGCACAGGTACAGAAGTACTTGTTGCATAATGGAGGGTGGGGAGTAATGGTTAAGGGGAGGGGCCAGGAATCATCATATGCAAACATTCCATCAAGGACCACCCACTGGTGCAGACAAAAGATTGTGGAATACCTAAGAAAAATCTAACAGTAAGAAAGCGTGTTGACAGTCATGTGCCAGTTCGCTCTTTAAAGCTGAATCAGAGCAAACAGCAACAGAAAGAGTGCCCAGACACAGAGCTTTAACACAGAGACCTGTGCCTGGAAAGAGCAAGGTCAAAGGTAAATGTGGATAAGCCCAAACACTGTTTTCCTCCTGTGCTGCTATTGTTTATCACTGCTGCTTGGCAAAAAAAAAGTTGAAAGGTGGTCTCACTCCTTCTCCTGCAATGTGCCACACGGAAAATAGTAATTCAAAAGGCGTGTACTTTTTTGAGGTGGGGGGGGTGTCAATTCACACAAACTCATGAAATTGCATATGGGTGAACTACTGACTAGTAGACTGAGCCTTGTTCCAGAATCCAGAGCTTTTAAAATCCAGGCTACAGTTCTGCATTACAGATTCCAATGGTAGTTCAAATTATTTGTCCAGAAGACACTTGTGATGATTGGTATTGCGAGCCCCACATTTTCAAAACACATGACTTCGTTTCCTGAAATCATGAGATGAAAGAGTAACTCTTGATGTTGTTTTCATTTATCTCCTAGGTTCTGAGCTTCCTTGTTCTCAAACCACATCTTAGCCATGAGGAGTTGAATTAAAATGTTGTGAAAAGCGATTGGAGGCTTTCAAACCACCTTTGCTCAAAGGCAAGCCATCATTAATATTGAATTATGTTGCCATCATTGAAACGACTTCCATTTCCCAGCTTTAATCCCTGCTCTGGGATTATTTCTTAATGAAGAGCAGGGTGTGAATCATCTAAACAAATAAATCAAATCAAATTATAGCCGTGTATGATCCTGCAGCCCAAAGCTAAACAGTAGTGAGGCTGATTCAGTTTAGTGAGAGATGGAAGCACATCGAAGAGACCTGAGTATCAGTTACATTTCATTCACGTTTAGAAAACTCTGTGAAAGGGATTAGCACTCTACTACTATTATTAAACTGTGCTGGGGAAAGATGACGTGTTATCCCTGTGCCTGTTTTTCTTGCAGGGGAGGGATGGTACCTTTGAAAAACTGCCAATAAATATTTTTTTTTTAAGAAGAGGGAGGGGAAGAGAGCACTTGGGGCTGGAGCTGCCCAGTTGTGCACCTGCAGAAAGGTGCTGGGCTTGCATTTCTTTCTTTCTTTAAAAAAAGGCCATCAGAAGCAACGTGTTATAGAAAACAAGAAACCAGGGGTGGTTTCTAGGCATGTCCCGTCTCATAATAGCACCTGCTCATGTGGCATCTGTTTCCAATGATAAATACAGGTGGCACCTGCTCAGGCTCCTCAAAGGCTTAAGTATAGGCTCAGCATTGCCTGTCTTAAGAATGGCAGGGCCAAGAGACAGCAAACTGCTCCCTGCTAGGGGTGGGGGTGGGAATTCCATTCCTTTCACACTGAAAGGTGAACTTACCTCATTGGCACTGTTCTGGGGCGATACATTAACCACAACGCAGGCACACTTTGAAATTCACACTTCTTTGAATTTTGGAAGAAGAAGAAAAGGTCCAGCAAAATAATGTGTGCAAAAATGCATCTACTGGGCTAAAATGCCTATAAATGGGAAATGGGGGGGGGGGGAGGAATGGCATGATGTTAGGGGAAATGGTTTTGCAAACATGTGCAAAATTGAATGCAAAATGTGTCTGTTGGGAGAAATTCACACTAAAATGTCAAAGGATTATTCAAAAACGACTTTCATTGCAGACAAGACTGCGCTAGATGGAGCAATGGTTGGATTTGGCAGAAGGCAGTTTCCTGTGTTCCTGTAAGCACAGGTGTGCAAAATGCAGTGGTACCTCGGGTTACAGACGCTTCAGGTTACAGATGCTTCAGGTTACAGGCGCTTCAGGTTACAAACTCTGCTAACCCAGAAATAGTACCTCAGGTTAAGAACTTTGCTTCAGGATGAGAATAGAAATTGTCCGGCGGCAGCATGGGAGGCCCCATTAGCTAAAGTGGTACCTCAGGTTAAGAACAGTTTCAGGTTAAGGATGGACCTACAGAACGAATTAAGTTCTTAACCTGAGGTATGACTGTAGGGTTGGAGAAAAGCTGCAGGGAGGGAGTTAGAAGGGGGAAATTGGAGGCAAAGGAAGACTCAACTACCCTCCTCTTGCTTTTCTGATGGAAAACACGCCCTCCCAGCCTTGTTTTGGCAAGGTGATGACAGAAAGTGTAATTCCACATAAGTGAGTAAATTTCTTCTGAATTGTTCAAACTGTCAGCCATAGCTTACCAGAAGCCTGGGAAGTGTGAGATGTGAAAGGTTTTGTGGAAGAAGGCACATTACTGGGTGTTTTAAAAAACACTGTTTATTACTGTGCATGAACTATGCACAAGGTCTGGAGATACCCATGTGATACAGTGTTTTGCAAAACATGTGATGCCCTTCAGAACATTGCGATGAATTGAATTTGCCATGCATGACCCTTTGGAGTGAGATATAGGAGCTTTTATTGAGGTCACAGGAAAAAGAGAATTCCAGTTTTGAAATCTGGGATGTTTAGCATTTTTTCACTCTCCGCAGGGTCCCTTGGTTCTGAGATGAAAAGCAGTTTAGCATCACATGGAAAGTTCATGGGCCAGTTTTAGTGCCATGTAAATGATCTCCTTTCTAAGGACATTAGATTTCTAAGTCAAAGAACAGAGGAATTTCCTGTGAGTAGCACCATTGGTTCACCTGGCTCTGGGACCCTGAGTCAGTTTTTTCTACACACTGAAAGGCAGCAAGGGATGAGGGAGCAATTCAATTCACTTAGCATTCAAAGGTAAACTTACCAAATTCACATATTCCACAGCAATGTGTGAACTGAAACACAAGCAACCTGCAAAATGTGCACTTCCCCTGGTTTTGCAAGGCAGTTCTCCAGCCAATCAACATGTAGAAAAATGGATACATATTAGGATAAAGTCTGCATATAATTGCACATATTAGTGAAAATAACATACAAAAATGGCTTGTTTATGGGTGTAGTTGTTGAAGCATCATACAAACATGTTTATTAGGAGAAATTTGCACTAAACTGCTGAGGAATTTTCATGGATTCATGCGGAAGTGTGGAGAGATGATTTCAAGCCTGGAAAGATGAGGGGAAATGGAGAGAACCGAAAATTTAGAGATTATTCCATCCCTATTCCCAGCCCTAGCAGGAGATTCTGGGGACTGACCCCATGGCCTTCTGTTAGGAAAGCATGTGCATGAATTCTGCTAGGAATGCATGAATTATGGCCCTGCTATGTTGATGACAGAAGCACAGGATTGGCCAAGGGAAAAGCTGCTGGAAGGAAGCAACTGGAGCTGGGAAGTGGAACAGTGTGGACTTAGCCTTCTCCATGCTAAGTGACCTAGTGATGACTAGCAGAGGTGTCATCAGTTCCATGAAGTGTTCTCAGTCCAGTATAAAACACCATAACAAACTGTATCTTGTACAGCTAGTAGATCACTTATCTGTTGGACACAGTTTGTACTTCCAGCTGACATGCTGACCTTTCTGGGGCTTATCCTGCCAGAATAACTCACAGACTAGCTCACATTCTTCTTGCTGTGCTGCTGTTCCCTGCATCCTGTATCTCAGGGTCAAACGAGGACAGCCATCACTAGTCCGGCATTCACATGGCCTGAACATATTTACTTGGTAACTAAGGGGTGGCTGGGCGGTTGGCTCTGTAAAGCTGCCCTTATGAAACTGGGTTTCAGGAGAAGCCAATGTAATACTTTGTGCAGGATTGCACCTGCACCCCATCCAAGGAATAAACCAGACCCAGGAGCTTTTCCAGGGTCAATGTGAAGGAACTGAACTGCAACTCACCATGAGGTTCAGTGCTCTCAGGTGGTGCAATGGACCAGCATGTTTTGCTCTTTACCAGAAGGTTGGTGGTTCAAGGCCACCCAGGGCAGGATTCCTGCATTGCAGGGAGTTCGACTAGGTGACCCTCAAGTTCTATGATTTGAATTTGGGATAAAGGATGTGGTTGTTGTTAATTGGGTTATCAATACCTGGATGTCTTTGTTATCAAGAGCAGCTGCCTGTCCCTTTTCACCCGTTATTTCTTTCTGATCTCATTATTTATAGTAGCCACCCCCTCCAGCCATGCCTATATACACCTGCAACTCAATATAATGCTTTGTGAATCCACCAGTGGACTGCGGCCAAAGAAAGTTTATGCGCTAATAAATTTGTTAGCCTTTGTTGTTTTTAGTCTCCACTTAATCAAACTTGCACATTCTTCCCTTTTAAGGGAGAAACTCTGAGATTTAAGGCTTGTCTCCTTGCCTTTGTCCTACAAAATGTCATATTCTCCCTTTCAAAGTGTGGATTGTATCTTGACAAACAGTTTCCAGGTCAAGTTTGTCTGCTCGTTCATCCTCACCAACCTCCTTCTCCTCCCATTCACAACCACACAGCAACCCAAGGCAGCGGCGATAATTCTCCCTCACAGCAAAGGAACACCAGGGAAGAATTTATGGATGTTCTTCTGAGAAGGGCTAAAGCTACTGTACATCAATAATTTCTCCACACATGTCCACACCCCAATCTCAACACGTGTTCCAGCATCCTAAAAGGGACTTCTGGTGGACCAGCAAAGTGGGCTAGAACAAGAAGCAGAAGAAATGCTTCCAGAAAAAAACAAATATTGCTACTGAGGCACATTCAGTGCATAGTATAGCGTTAAATACCATGTATCAGGTTTGGGGGGTGGGGTGGGGAACATTTCCTTCTGGGCCAGCTTCTGAGAGATTTGCATGCCAGAGGCAAAGATGGGAGGGGCAAGAGATGCAAGTTTGTGTCATTATTTCTTTATTTAAGTAATTGACGACTTGCCTTTTGCATGCATCTCACGATGATTTGCAAACATATCATAAATACATTTTTAAAAAATTAAAACAGTACCAAAAAACTAGGATAGGTTTAAAAACAAGACAAAGCAAAGAGATGCAGAAATCTTGTCCAGCATGCGTTTTGTCCTGTGGGCTAATTTCTATGCTCTCTCATGCATCTGTCTCTGTCCTGCATCCTGACAAGCAAGGGTCTTTCTCAGAGTTCAAGGACACCTTTCCAGCCAAGCCAAAACACTCAAGAGTGTTTCGAAGCAGGACTGGTGAGGGGCGTGGCCTGCAAGAAAGGAGTGTGCCTGTGAGGACTGCAATGTTGGGAGAGTCCCAAAGGCCAGATCTAGAGGCCTGGAGGACTACCCTCTGACCCATGGGTAGGCAAAGTAAAGCCCGGGGGCTGGATCTGGCCCAATTGCCTTCTAAATCTGGCCCGTGGACAGTCCTGGAATTAGCATGTTTTTACATGAGTAGAATGTGTCCTTTTATTTAAAATGCATCTCTGGGTTATTTGTGGGGCCTGTCTGGTGTTTTTACATGAGAAGAATGTGTCCTTTTATTTAAAATGCATCACTGGGTTATTTGTGGGGCATAGGAATTCATTCAATATTTTTTCAAAATATAGTCCGCCCCCCACAAGGTCTGAGGGACAGTGGACTGGCCCCCTGCTGAAAAAGTTTGCTGACCCCTGCTCTGACCCCAGGGTCTGAGACGCCACACCCCTGGTGCAGTAGACTGGCAGCAGGGACAGCATTACCTTCCCTGGTGCACACCTCCAAGGTCCCAACTGCTAACCCCTGGAGACTGTTAGCCGCTTTGAGACTCCTTAAAGGGAGTGAAAGGCGGGATATCAAATCCAAACTCTTCTTCTTCTTCTTCTTCTCACGGCCAGTTTGCTTGCCCTCTCTGAGCCTGCAAGCAGTGACAAGAGCAAAGAGGTGAAGCGCTCCACTCCTCTTGCCTTGTGCTGTCCCTCTGGGCAGTTCTGCATCCTGGGCCCAGTGGGAGAGGGCAGGGAAGCTGTGAGAAAGTGAGGTGAGCCCGCTCAGAGTGGAGAGTGGAATCGCTGGGGGCACCTTGCTCAAACCCCCAAACCTGAAGGCAGCAAGGAATTAGCATTGTGCTGCAGGTGGCACGGAATAGGCACTCCACGTGGAGACATCCAGGCCACAGAAACCAGTCCTCTGCTTGTGGGAGTGCCTTCAGGAGAACGCCACGATGGACACACCCTGCAACGTTGGACAGCTTGGCATTCCAAGGAGTCAAAGTGCATCTGTCCCCTTGTACTTCTTTCCTTGAACAGGCGACGTTCCTGGCATTGTAGCCAAGGAGGGTGGCATCAGCTTAGTGACTCACGAGGACATCGCCACCCAATGTACCCAGGCAGCTGTTGCCCTGTTTGTTTATACTGGATGTATCCCCTCTGCATTGTTACCACATCTGTAACTATGTTTTTTTTATGGTTGGCAACCATTACTCAAGATTTACTAAACAGACCTGGCCAGGGTGTCTTCTCTCTGGTGACTCATCAGGCTTGAAGTCACTCCTTTCTGTAGCGTAGGCTGGGGTCCCCCTCCTCTTGCTGCTGTTCCTGTTGCATCAAGCCATAAAAGAGAGAGGGAGGGAGAGAGAGAGAGAGGCTTTGCAATAGCTGGGTCCCCGCCCAGAAACTTCTGGCTCACTGCCAAGCAAGCAGGGCGTAGTATATTATAAAAAAATTTTTTTTCCATGAAAGCTAGACTGATTCATAGAAACTCTTCTAAAGCACAGTCGAAAAGACACCACCCATCCCAGCACACCAGCAGGGGAAACTTATAACCCTCGCCAGCCAGAGCACTGCCTTCACTGCAGCTCTGAGTTTCAAGGCAGCCAGAGTTCAAGAGCACAGCTCCTTCTGCAAAAGACCTCTTTCTCTAAGGTAAGGATGCTTCCCAACAGAACCTGACTGTGCCTTGTGGCTGTGCAATTTTGTCTTGCTTGGAGCTAGCACCTGCCTGTTTTTCCGCTCCTCCACTTTCGGGCTCGCAAAGTTTCAGAGTGTTTGGAGAGGGGGGCAGGCTGTCCTTGATTTTAATGCACTCACCCTGTTGTTTTTTAATTCATTTGGAAGATCCCTCTCCAGCAATGTTTCTTGCTGGTGTCCCAGACATTGGACGCAGGCTGAATTCCTTGCAACAATTAGAATTTGGGGGTTCACTTAGAAGAGGGAAATGGAACGAAGTGCCTAATGGGTGACTGTTGCAGAGAGGGGAATTGATACATTCCTATATTGTGACACGCATGCATTTGCAAACCTTGCGGGCAGGTGAAAGTCAAAATCTGAAGAAAAGTCAACTGAAGGAAGGGCTGGCATTTGCCACAAGGATGACCACAATTCAGTTACTCTGAAGAAACAGGTTGTGAGTTGCAGCACAACCCGTTTGTTTCAGAGTAACTGACTCTACTCAATATATTGTCCCTGCACTGTGTAGAGTGAGTCTTCTTCTATTGCATTGGCAGGTCTGGTCTGTGACACTTGGGTCCCCTCCTGAGCCCTCATAGTCAGAAGGGTTTAACTTGAGCTGGGAAGATTCCCAGCTAGCAAGAATGATGTTGAATACGCCCTTTCAGTTGGAAAAGTAACAATGGTTTTTAAAGTGGGGGTGGTTATTTGAAGTGGGGTGGATCTACACAGATTGGAGTGTCTTAACAGGTTGTAAACTATTGGGCTGGGTGTGGAACTGGAACACATAGCTTAGCGTGCCTTCCTTTCCCCAGAAATTCCTCTGGGGAAGGAAATCCTTTAAGGGTGATCCCTTAATAAACTTATATTCCACTGATTGGACTGAGAGAGTGAACTGGCTAATGGGCACAACAAGTGCATTGTTTGAGTGCAGATTGTGCCATGCACACGCAGTGTTTTGCAACGCAGATGGCATCGTTGTCACGAGCAATTTCTACATGCCTCTTGGTGCTCCTGCCAAGTATCACCTGTGCAGAGTGATATTTAACTGGCAAATGTTATTAAATGCTTTGCACCCAAGGCAGCTAAGTACTTGTGGACCTTCAAATAGAGGGATCTTCCACTGAGGTCAGCACTTTGCTGCATTCCAGTAGTGGATCAAACAAGAAAACATTTCAAGGATTATATTACAGTTCCCCACCTCCATCTGCTCAGAAGTAGATCTCACCATGGCCATTTGGTCTTACTTAGGTAAATATGCATAGGGCTGCAACTTTATACTCACCTGTCAAAAAGGCCTCTGGTTATATAGCAGCGTTATAGATCTTTATTTATTTTTTAATGAAAGATTATATATATATATGTAACTGAAGTGGTGGTGGAGGAAAGATTTTGTTTGAATCGACTTGCACACTGCCTGAAGGAATGCAGCTTTCCTTAGGTGTGGCCCATTTCAACATGTTTCCAGGGAGGGGAGGGTTCTCTCTCCTCGCACAGACAATGAAGGGAACAAAACTCCATTTGGAGGAAGAGATGACTCAGTTTGCCCCCAGTACAAACCAAGCTGGGCCTGTTAAGTATTCCCTCCAGCAGTCCCATCCAAGTACCTGGAATGATCCAAACTTTGCCTCCAGATTCATCTCATGCTGCTAGCAAAAATATATATACGGTAAATATAAATGCCCAAGAGGTGGAATGGGCAAGGCCCATTAAGCTCATGCTTAAACGGAGATTGCTTCCAGATAACACAGCACTGCAGAACCCCCTAATTAAACGGGCAATTATTTAGACTTTCATGATAATGGTCCACAATATCCTTGGCATATGCTTAGCCTATAGCATGAATATTTCACTAATGCTCGGGATCAGCCATGTTGTGCTAGCTAAGGCATGCCCACCAAGTAAGAATTATGACTTCTGCTTTGAAGACCTAGAGGTGCATTGCATCCTGTGGGTTGCATTCCAAATAGAATGCTTTTCTTTGTGCATGATGCCTTTGATCTTCTCTTGCGCACGTTTGTGCTATTAAGAACAAATATATGTGTGAATGATAGCTGGTGCTGGTTTTATGTTTGCATTAGCAGGTGTGGATGACGCAAAAGGCCCTTCTGGTCTCATGTGTGGAGAAAAACCACACCTTTGCTTTTTAACTCTGTTGGAAGGGTAGGGAACTTCCACCATGGGCCAAAGAAGGCCGATGGAGTCAAAGTTGGGAAGGCTCATAGACAAATACAGTGGTACCTCGGGTTAAGTACTTAATTTGTTCCGGAGGTCCATTCTTAACCTGAAACTGTTCTTAACCTGAAGCGCCACTTTAGCTAATGGGGCCTCCTGCTGCCGCCACGCCACTGGAGCATGATTTCTGTTCTCATCCTGAAGCAAAGTTCTTAACCCGAGGTACTATTTCTGGGTTAGCGGAATCTGTAACCTGAAGCGTATGTAACCTGAAGTGTATGTAACCCAAGGTACCACTGTAAGTGGGGCAAATGTTTCAGAGCTTTCTTTCCCCTGTCCCACCTCACTCCATATATTTAAAGCAAGGCTTGATGAGTGCTAGATGGACTTCAAGAAGAGGAGAGATTCTCTCACAAGCCGGGAAATCGTCCCCCTGTTGGATCATGTTGCACATGCATCATGTGCAGTGCGCCCATGATTTTTGGGCGGTGTACTGCACGTGCAATGCCATGTGATGGAGGGCTTTGTGTGGCCATGAAAGCTGTGGTTGGGCTGAGAACCATTCTGGAATGTTTCAGGTGACTCAGCCTGTGGTGTGTAGGAGGGGAAGAGAAGATGGTGCTTGCTCAAGTAACCTCACATGGCAGGGAGAGGGACCCACCAAATCTGCTGCCTTGCCTGCCACTTAGCCACAGCCCTGTTGGATCAGATCAAAGGTCCATCTATTCCAGCATCTGGTTCCCACCAGTGGATACTCTGAGATACCTCTGGGAAGCCCATAAGCAGCACAGGAAGGCAAGGGTTTTGTTGTCGTTGTCTCTTTCCAGCATCTGGTATTCATTTTGCAGAGATACTGCATCTGAACATGGAGGTTCCACTTATTGCTCGTGGCCAATAGCCATTGATATGAAATGCCAACTATCATTATTAGTCAACCAGATGCCACAAGCAATTAGCATAAGGCATCAGTCCTGTTAGTTGCCCTCAGCTAACTAAATCTAAACCTTCCTCGTTAGCTTATGTGCTTGTTAAGGTCTTCACCAGTGTGGGACCTACTGCCAAAGACAAGTGGCGGCTCTGGAAAAGGCCTTCTCTGTGGTGGCCCCTCACTGCTGGAATGCATTCCCCAGGGTTGCTTGTCTGGCATCTAGGATGATAAGTTACAGGCACTACTAGATCAAGAACTTAAAAGAAAAATTGCCCAGGCTTTCCCCCTGGCTGGTAAATAAATAAATAAAGGGGGGGGGGAGAGAAAAATATGATCCTAACTATTTTATAGTTTCTCTTTTTACTTTATTTCAATATTAATGCTGCTTTATTTTAATATTGAAGGCTGGTATTTGTTTTAGTGACATTTTAATTGATTCTCTGAAACATTTAAATGTAAACATGGAATATAATTTTTAGACAAATAAACCTTTTTTATAGGTTCTCTGCACTCGTTCCACACAGTTTATTTCTAAAAAGAAATCCATAATTTATGTTTCTGTTCCTGGCATTTCAAAAGTAGGATGGGATAAAATCTTATCACCAGCCTTGGAGTGCCGGGGTATGGCCTGAAGGCATGTGAGGCCACCACCTCGCTGAAGCTAAGCAGGTTTAGGTCTGGTCAGTGCCTGGATGGGTGACCACTTGGCAACCCCCATATATGTCACGTTGGGCTGCATGATGCCCAGAGGGGTAGGATAAAGAGGAAGAAGAAATACAAGAGCACAAGTGTAGATCTGGGTTCGTATTTGGCTCTTTAACTTGACTGCACTTTATGAAGCGGGGCAGAGGCTATGCCTTTGAAAGACATGAAAGCCTTCTTTCTTGGTGTCTTGAGAGGAGATTCAATGAGTACAAAACTTGGTGCAACTGATTCGGAGCAAGGCACAGCAGAAATATGACTTCCTCAAACTGTACTATGGATAAGGAGAAGGTACTTGAGCTCCACATCTGAGCACTCCACCAACACCCAGCAAGCTCAAGCCATTAGCATTGTACACCCTTGACTCTTCCTGGAAACAAGTGAATGCAGGATCACAACCCTTGTGTAAGAGACGCAGCCTTCCAAAGCCTACTTGAAATGTTCTGTATAATGTCTGTTTGGAATACGTCCTGGAAGTCTAAAAATGCCTCGTTTCCCTGATGGAAGACAGTGTGCGTTGTCTGAGAATGTGTGGAACTAGCTTGCTAGGTGACATTTACATTGGTTGCCCTGCCCACTTTTGTCTCTCTCCTCGCCCACCACTGCCATGCAGCTCTCAGGTGTTTCAGGTAGGATTGTTACAGCTTTAGCACTCGATTGCAGCCAACAGACTAAGCTACAGCGTGTGCTTGGTTCTGGGGGTAGGTGCAGTGCCCATGAAAGTTTTCCCAGATTGCAAATCTGCCCATGTCTTATGTGACATCAAGACGTATACCTCTGAATCCATTTGTGTGTGTGTGAAAATGTCTTTAGCCCAGGTCATCCTATTACCTTCAAGAAAATGGCAAAAGCATCTTTAACTTTGGTTTAGTTTTCCTAGTTGGCAGTGAGGGAAGGAGGGAGATTTCCAGCAAATCAAAATAGCTTCAGCCATGGCCACACCCTTTGTTGTGAGGGGGAAGAATCACCATCGGATAAGGGTTGTTTGGGAGGGGCATTTTTAATTGACTATAAACATTTGCATCAGGATGGATCTGTATTTTTATGCAAACTGACCAGCCTAACATGTGGACCTCCAAATTGTGTAATTCAATCTGTGGCTCAAAAAATAAATGTACTAAAGTATGTGAAAGGAAAACGTAATTTAGGGTAAGAGGCTTAGGAATGTGTACATTGCAATAAAAATGTGTATTTAAATGGGGTTTACAATGCTCTAAAATAGGTATTTCAAACATTTCAAAATATGTGTTTAAATATGAAACGGATACATTTCCATATGTGGGATTTGAAAAGAAGAAATTCATGGGTTAATGTGGAAACAGAGCAGAATGAACACATGTGATACAGCAATAGACTGATTTGTCTGCCCCCAAGCTTGCATGGGCTTTTCTTTTAAATCAAAAATGGGAGAATGTGGACTCATAGTTCCAGCTGGACACACCCTATTCCCCCCCAAAAAACCCTCTTTATTACTCTTGGGAGTCCTCTGTGGTGAGCACATGGGCTGGCTGGACTGACACGCCCCATGATAAAAGAGAGCAGAGTGCAGGAACATTTTTTCCATCTTACAGAGTCAGGTCAGAGTCTGAGAAGTGCTAAAAGGCAAAATGCTGGCATCCAATGTCCATGGGTGTGATGCATCAGGGCTGTGGTCTTTCTAAGGAGAAGGGGCAGGAACCAATAGGAAGGGAGATGAAGTGGCAGTGAGGGGAAAGGAGACCAAAGAGCAAAGAACTGAAGGACCCTAGCCAGGAACACAGAGTGTCCCAGGAGTGGAAGATACTTAACTGGCTACTTTTGCAGTTACAGCACATCCACTATGAAACTAGTTATATCTGTTGCAGGCACATATTGAGGGTTACTTTGTGTGCAGTAGCTACCTCTCTGGGCTTTCTCTGGCAACCTCTTGTACTCGTAAATCACCTCTTGCAATCGCATTCCCACCCGTCCCATCTTTACAATATATCTTTTCAATCAAAATGGGGATTTTAAAACTTGAGTTGGAAATGGAACCAGAAGGTAGCAATCCTTCTGGAGCATTAGGATAATAGGAAACGGACTTATACAGAGTCAGACCGTTGGTCCTACTAGCACAATATTATTGCCTGCACCAGTGTTTCCCAAACTTGGGTCTCCAGCTGTTTTTGGACTACAGCTCCCATCATCCCTGACCACTGGTCTTGCTAGCTAGGGATGATGGGAGCTGTAGTCCAAAAACAGCCAGTGAACCCAAGTTTGGGAAACACTGGTCTACATGGACTTGCAGAAGCTTTTCCTGGATCTTGGTCAAGAAACGTTTTGTAAGCAAGGACTGCCTGAAGCCCCGGAGAGCTGCTGCCAGTCTGTGTAGATAATTCAGAGCTAGAGGAGCCAGTGGTCTGACTCAGTATAAGGCAGCTTTCTATGGTTTCCAGCCCTACCTGGAGATGCCAGGAACCTGAGACCTTTTGCCTTGAAATCACGTGCCCTGAGCCTGGCTTTCAAAATTACAGAGCTGTGATCTTCTGCCTGTGTTGCTGAACTAAACACCCCAGGGGAAAGTCAAGCTAGGCCATCTCTCTATGGACAAGTCAAGCTAGGGCATTTCTCAGGCCACTGTTGAGATTTGCAAACAGCAGCCAGAGGATTTCCAACTTTGCAACTGGCATTTTCAGCTGTGCCTTTGACAGCTGCTGGATGTTCAGCAATTATCATGTTTTCATGGCATGAGGAGAAATGTTGTCACCTGTTAATTACTGCATATCAAGGCATTCTTAAAGCAGGCTTGGTTGCAGGCAGCATCAATAAATTCAATGCAAGACATTATTATTATTATTATTATTATTATTATTATTATTATTATTATCAGCTTTATTTTTATTTCAGGCTGTTGACTGTGTTGGGCATAAATATTGGTATACATTTAAAAAAAAGACAGACTAGTAACTGTTTTTGAGGACTAGTAGCTTTGCAAGGCTATCTGAAAGGTAAAACTGCAGGAGTCTGGTTTAGAAATTGGCAACCCTAAGCAGTAGCCAGGTGGCAGTTTTGATGAATCAGGAGAATAGTTTATTGCAGTCTTTGGAAATCTGCTCATATGTTATGACTTTTTTTTCATGAATCTTTTCCTGGTCCGCCTGAGAAAAATGAATCAAATCTGTTATGAAAACATACATGTTTTTGTTGCTCTGCCCCGGTCAAGTCAGAGGTGGAGTGTGTGCCTGTATTTGCATGCTTTAATCAGGCCAGTAGCCAAAAACCACATACCATATTTTTTGCTCTATAAGACTCACTTTTTCTCTCCTAAAAAGTAAGGGGAAATGTGTGTGTGTCTTATGGAGTGAATGCAGGCTGCGCAGCTATCCCAGAAGCTGGAACAGCAAGAGGGATTGCTGCTTTCACTGCGAAGCAATCCCTCTTGCTGTTCTGGCTTCTGGGATTCAGAATATTTTTTTTTTCTTATTTTCCTCCTCCAAAAACTAGGTGTGTCTTATTTTCTGGTACGTCTTATAGAGCGAAAAATACGGTGATCTGTTTCCCATGAGCCTTGCTAAAACTACCAGAGATTGACTGCATTTCTCAATTATGACTTGAACCCACCATGTTTTTTCCTTCTTACGATTCTAATTCATGCCACCAGGGATAGCTCAGTCAGAGTCGTGGGTTCGAGCCCCACGTTGCCCTATTCCTGCATTGTAGCGTGTTGGACTCGATGACCCTTGTGGTCCCTTCCAACGCTACCATTCAAGGAATCGATCTCTGCCTCATCTATGACTCTACAGTTCTATGATTTGCATAACAGCTTTCATTTTAAAGAAATTCCTGGGCAGTTTGCAGAACAATGAAAAACATCAATATATAATGCAATTACAATTTTAAAAGCGGCTGTCAATTAAGTAGCATTGCTATCAATTATAGAAGCCAGAAATGCCATGGACTGGTTTTTAACAGTGGGGGAAAGCTCAGGCAAAGAGATATGTTCTGATTTGTCGGCTGAAGCAACCCATGGTCAGTGCCCACCTGATCTAGAGACAGACATTCTGCAACTTTTTTCCTCCTTTCCCTTTCTTTTTTTCTTGCCAGAACCCCAAATCAATGAGATCCAACCAGATCAGTCAAACCTATAAAGGGTTTTGTTTTCTGGGCTGGAGGTGCTTCAACCTGCCTTTTTCATGAAGGGGTGTATGGATATGTCACCAAAAGAGAATAGGCCTCTCATGCTTCCTTGCAAAGTGTGGGCTCGAGCGCAGCATCTATGAGGTGCAGCCCTATCCTGAACATTTGCCTAGGCCAGTCTGTAGGGGCCCATTCAGCACCCGGTCCCTGTCGCAACGCAAACACATTTCACAGTTTCTCTATCAATGCACTGTGAAAGTTTCAAGAGCTCTTGAAGCTTTCTAAGCATGCAATTGACTATTTAAACAAAAACAAAAAAACCCGAACCTGCAACACAGAGCCTTTGTTAATGCCTTGTGAGTGGCACATAAACGCAACTGGCACATAAAGGTGTTAGTGTGGGGGAGACACTTCATGCTTTTAAAGTGGGTTGTCTTTAAAGTGGGGAAAGACCTCTGGGTGGCATCCATTCATTGCTGTTGCTCCCGCCCCGCCTGCTCTGTGCTTCTGTTGCCCTTCCCTCTTTCCCTGCACAACTGGAGCCATGGCAGGGCGGGTGCAAAGAGGGAGGGGGGAGGGGGGAGAGAGGGAGAGAGAGAGAGAGAGAGAGATACAGTATCTTCCGCCAGCGGTTGCTCTTGGCTGCCTTCCAGGCCTCAGGCAGCTGCCTCTGCCCCTCCCTGCTGCCAAGAAAGCTTTGGAGTTTCTTGCGAGAGCCTCTCACACGGCTTAGTACTCTAGGGCTACCACCCCCAGCAAAAGCGATTTCCCAGCCCTTGCCTCCGCAGCGGAGATTCAGCCACTCTCCAAATGAATCACAGCCCCCGAGCTGGGAAAGCGAGAGACGTAGCTCATGTTTTCCACTCCTCCCCCTGCCACATGCGAGAGCAAAGCTCTTCCTCCAGTCTGCTGTTCAGAGACGGCATGGCCCGGTCCTGTTAGGCAGGGCTTGCTCAATGGGGATTTCCACTCCTCCCCTTGGGAGGTTGTTGCCTTGCTTTATGGGGTTTCCCTTCGAGGAAACCTCTCCCCAGAACCAGCTGACACATGTTCGGTTTGGCTAAGTCCCTCCACCCGTTTGCCCTGTGTGTTTGCATACTCCGGGGCAGCTAGCACCCACCCCACCCCCAAAGCTATTGCATGTTGTGTACACAGAGGGCCTATTCAGAAATCAAAAAGCCCTTAAGGGTGTACAAACAGACTCCCTCCCAGGGGATCTTCTTGTTGAAAGACTCAACTGGCCAGGTCAGCTTGAAGGGTCAAGTGTAATGGGACCGGAATTATTTGATTTATGTAGCCAGTAGCAGCAGCAGCAGCACCACAAACATGCATTTATTTATTTTAAAGCATTTTAAAATGGGGCGCAGCCTCATGGCTCCAAGCAGCAGCTTTACAAAGATCTCAGCAACAGCCTAGTCAAACAGAGCTGTGAGGAGCTCTGTGATCATGCAGCGTAGTTCCTTTCCCACTTTCTGCCAGCACTATTTTCAGATTAGCAGTGGGTTACATGGGCTGCTGAGATCCCAGCCCAGGGAACCCTCAAAATCCACAGCATTCTGAACAGAGATGAGCAATATTGGCTTCCCTCTGTTTCTCAGTTTTCCAGCCTTAGGTTCAATTTTTCACATTTCCACATCCATTTGCAAATGACGATCACTGCGCCCCAACAAATGAGTCAGTGGCTGATGAGATCCTCATTCTGACTGAGGGTAACAATAGCATTCATTTCCTTCCTGTTTGATGACTGTGACAATCCAGGGTTTCCCAGACTTGGGTCTCTAGCTGTTTTTTTGGACTACAACTCCCATCATCCCTGACCACTGGTCCTGGTAGCAAAGTATGATGGGAGTTGAGGCCCCAAAACAGCTGGAGACCCACATTTGGGAAGCCTTGGACTATGCCTTCCTGCCACACGAAGTTGCATTCTAGCAGGATACAGACTCATTGGTCCAGCTAGCTCATTTGCCCACCATTCCCATGCTGACTGAGAGTCATGGGAGTTGTAGTCCAAAGTATCTAGAGCACACCAGGTTGGAGAACGCTGGTCTTCTGTGAGCAGGTGGCTCTTGGGTACCTGAGGCAAATAGACATCTTACCCATCATCTTTGAACTGGAGATGCCAGGGCTTGAACTTGGGAGCTTCTGCACTAGCTCAGTTGGTTAGATCATGATGCTGATAATGCCAAGGTTGCCAGTTCGATCCTTGTATGGGACACCTGCATATTCCTGCATTGTAGTGGGTTGGACTAGATGATCCTCAGGGTCCCTTCCAAATCTACAGTTCTATGATTCTATGCATGCAAAGCAGGCATTCTGCTTCTGGGCTACAACCCTCCCTCTTTATTTCTCACACCAGCAATGGTAATGTGCTTTTGTCTGGAACAAAGCAGCAAAAGCAGGTCAGAATCCCTCTGCTCGGGCACTGAGTTACTGAAGCCCCTGCTCACAATGCCCTTTCCCCAAGACATGAGGAGAAAATGACAGAAGTGACACTCACCTCTTTCCTTCCTCCTGTTAGCAGATGGTTGGCGGTGTGAGCTTAAATGACCCAAGAACCCTCGATGCAATTGTGCTGATTGCGAGATGAATGAGATGCTTTATTGAGGGAGGCACTCGGTACTTGGCATGTCACAAATCTCACCATGTATTGTCCTCTCGCTTTTGATTCATCACTTTAATTTCAAAATGTCCCAGTGCTTGATTTAAGCCACTATTACCTCTATTACTCACCCTCTGAATCAGAGTTAACTTTCAAACTAGTGCATCTTCCAAATTTGGGGTGGGGTGGGATGAAGCCCATTGCCAGAGGAGGAAAGCTACTCCCAAACCCTTCTTCTGGGATGTGAACCTCTCTTGCCCCTATTCTCCTTCTAGGTTGTGCATTACAGACACCTAGAGGCCCTGAGTTAAGCCAACACCACAACCAGACCTCCTCTTTCCTTCCCCCTTCTCTTTTCTCTGTGCCCCTCCACAAGCATCCACTCAATGGATGGGCTCCCCCTCCTAGTCTCTGGAAGCCTCCCAACGGTCCCTGTTTCATGGAAAGGATTTGATCACACTCTAGAAATGTAGGTTTGCATTGTTAAAGCGGATTCAAGCACTCCGTCACAACAGACAGGAAAGTGATGATGGAAAAACGCACTGAAAAATGTGGGAAGGAGGAAATGAGTAACAGAGAGGCATATATAAGCACTCTGCAAGCAAATCAGGATGAACGATCCTTGTCATAATGGCCACACAAACAAATCAGAACAAATGTTTGAATAAAGACTAAGTGTAACCACTGTGCAAACAAATGAGGATGAAAGGTCATCTCTTCCAGCCAATCTTTTTCTCTTCTATCTCTTTCTGTCACTCCTTTTCTTCCATTTTTCTTCTGCCCACCCCTTTCCCCTCTCCTCTCCTGCTTCTTTCTCTCTTTCTGTATTATAGGAGGGGTGGGTGTCCTGTTGCCTGAGATGAAGGAGACTTCATGGCTGGTTACTATACAGGTGAAATGTGGGAAGTGAGAAGCCACATTGCAGCACAGGAGCTCTGCCAGGTTTGGGAGAACTGTGCCCCCACACCCACCCACTGCCCACAGATCCCTGAGCATGCTGCATGCCCTCACAATGCAACAAATTCTTCCATACTCCACCACTTGCATTGGTTGTAAAGGCAACAGGTGAAACCTTCTGTTTGGGCAACATCTTTGCTTCCCTACTAGGGACTCTAATGAAGGCATTTGAAAACTTGCTTTGCACCACCATGGTTTTGTCCTCTCCCACCCTTTGTATCATCACAAGCTGGGAAAAGGGGTCTGAACCACATGGTGAGCTGATTGTCATACACTTCAGTTGGGATGACCCAGTATAATAAATCTGAGAATCCTGGTCTAAGAGGAATTCAGCACAACCCAAGCAACTTCCACCATGAAGGCTCCTTGGAAGGTCCAAGAACATTCATAGCTCTGCAAAATTTCCCCTGGCCTTTCCCTACCCCACTCAAAGTTCCTTGCATACTTCATCACACACCGTCAAAAGCCTTTTCACTGCTTTGAACCCTCGCTTCAACTGCATTCTCACCCTCCCTTGCGCCTGTCTCTGGGTAGTTGATGATCCAACCAGTAAACAATTGAAGAAAGTCCCTCCACCCTCCCATGTTGTCTCCCTTTACCACAGCGCTATTGATGTGGCAGCTGCGGCAGCAGCAACTATATCCTGTATGAGGGGAAGGAGCACATGCAGAAAATCCCAGGCTCAGTCCCTTGCATCTCTAGTTAAAAGGCAGAGATGGGGAACCCATAGCCCTACAGATCTTGTTGGACTACAGCCTCCATCAGCCCCAGCCAGCATGGTCAATGGTCAGGAAAGATGGGAGTTGCAGTCCACCTACATCTGGGGAGTTGCAGGTGTTGGAAGTTGTGGGAATGCAACTCAGCTTGCATTAAGGGTAATCGGATTTGCAATGGAGAGATGGTAGATAGAGAGAAGAACCTCCAAACTTCCTAGACTGTCTTCCTAACCCAACTTGTACTTACATTTCCTATATTTCTCTACTGCTATTCTTGAAGTTGCTTGATGGTGGGAGTTGTAATCCACGCACAACTGGAGAGCCACAGGCTCCACATTTCTGAATGAGGAGGTTTTAAGTACATAAAAACATCCCTGCTGGATCAGGCCAGTGGGCCATCTAGCCCAGCATCCTGTTCTCACAGTGGCCAACCAGATGCTCATAGGAAGATCCTGCAAACAGGACCTGAGTCCAAGAGCACTCTCTCTCCTCCAGCCATTTCCAGCAACTGCTATTCAAAGTCATTCTGCCTCTGACAATAGAGGTAGAAGATAGGAAAGAGTCCAGAGTGGGCAGTACTGGGTCAAATCGACAAAAATTCCGCCTTGGTATAAGGCAGCTTTGTACCTTTCCCATGGTTGAGGTTTAAGGACATGAGTTTGGTCAACCACCGCACGAATCTGCATTCCTCTCCGGCAGTCCTTCATCTGATAGAGGATCTAAATGCAAGCGTTCTCCTCTGACCCTTGACTGCAATCTTCTAGCCTGACATCCTGCATAACATGAATGAGTTCATTGTCCCAAGGGATATTGTGACAGAGGGGGCCTCACCTTTTCTGCATTCCAGGCCGGAGCTACAGACGCTGATCTTCTTGCTTGACAGAACAGCAGGAGTCAGGGTGACTTTTTGTTTGCTCAGAGGCATGCAACGTGTTT
This sequence comes from Podarcis erhardii, assembly GCF_964252035.2. Taxonomy (NCBI): domain Eukaryota; kingdom Metazoa; phylum Chordata; class Lepidosauria; order Squamata; family Lacertidae; genus Podarcis; species Podarcis erhardii. The sequence goes on along the minus strand of NC_138500.1, from coordinate 34,009,654 downwards.
GTTTCTTGCAGCAGGGTGAGGCCACAATAAAATATCACAGGCATGTACGGTGCGTTGTGTGCATATTTCCTCCCACCTCACTGCAGGTGCAGTTGATCTTTAGCAAGCATTTACTAGATTGAAATCTGGCCCTGACATTTCCAGGGCTTCTCCCCCGCCCCCTTCATACCATCCCAACACAAATGAAATGCCCAAAATCTGTCTTTCAGTTAGCCCTGTCCTGCTCACGTGTGTGTCATGCCACTTTAAAAAGTGATGGCTGCTCCCAAAGAATCCTGGGAACTGTAGCTTGTTAAAGGTGCTGAGAGTTGTTAGAAGGCAGCAGACAGAACTCATTACACTCTCTCTGATTCATCCTCTATCAGGATTACCTGAGCATGGTAAAGCAGCAATCAGTCAAGACATCAAAACCCTTGAATTTCCAGGCAAAAACAGAAAAGAAGCACTTTGGTGTGGTAAGCTGTTTATTAGGAAACAACCAACTATAAGCAAACAAACACAAATTGGGTGTGGGTGTGTGAATAATTTAAATGCAAGTGTCGAAGAACAGCAGATCTATCAATGAAAAATCAGGAAATTTCTTGCCAAGAAGAAACCACTTTGGCATGTGGAATATCTCTATACTTTCTAGATAAGAAGTGATGCTGGATATCCAGCAAACAGCAGCAAACCGTGAAATTGCCTGAGACTAGGGGTGCTCATGGAGTCTTATGGGGGCTTAATACTGTAAACGGGTCATTCAGATATTGCAAAAGAGTCGTTGGCAATAAGTGGCTTTTTAAAAACTTTTCCAATTTCTCGTTCAAAAGGTAAATCTGGGTTAAATGAGGAGGAAATGCTGATGACAACAATGTTGCGTGGATGCTTCCAAAAGTACACATGCGCGTGGCACATTGATGCCATAGAAAAACACCCCTCTGGAAGCACCCAAGGACCCTGTGTGCGGTCAGAGGGACGCTCTTAGCCATGGCTGACTGATTGACAATACAAGGATGCCCCTGTAGTGAGACTTTATGGGGAGAAAGAGTCTCTCACCGTCACCACAAGTCCGCCTCTTATTGCAAAGCCTTGCATGGAATGCAGAGGTTTTTGTCTGGAAGGCTTCCCCACAGAGAGAACAAAAGTGAAGTGGAAAGCTAAAGGCAAAGTGGAAGCAAGGATGAGGCCCTAGAGGGGTAAGAGGCAGCAGGAAAGGGTGAGGCTTGTGCACACCAGGAAATGCTTCATTTTGGACAGCTTTAAGCGGGGGTTTGACAAATGCATGGAGGATCAGGCTACCAGTGGCTGCTAATCCTGGTGGCTGTGTGCTCCTGGGTCAGCAACAGTATCTTTGAATACCAATTGCTGGGAATCACAAGCAGGAGAGTGCTGCCGTGCTCCTGTCTTGCTCAAAGGCTTCCCATAGGAATCTGGCTGTCCACTGTGAGGCGCAGAATGCTGGATTAGCTGTGCCTTTGGTCAGATTCAGCGGGACCTTCCTTGTGATCACGGAAGGAATGCTTTGAGACAGAATCGAAAGGAGAAGAAATGCCTCCCTGCCCGGACCTGTGTGCAACTCATTTGGTTAATTCTGAGCATTTGTGCTGGCTATTTGTTGATCCTGGTGCGGGATAAGTGGTAAGGAGCTAGTAAAGTTTGACAGGCCTGGTAAAAATGGAGGGAAACAGTACCATTTTGTTCCAAGAAAGACCCAATAATTTTAAAAAGCTGCTGTCTCTCTCGCACACAAGACTGCAATTAGATGGAGAGGAGGGAGAGGGGAAGGTAGAATAAATGAGTAACACATGTGACTCTGCAGAGCCCTGTGGTTTAGACGTCCGTGGAAGGCATCATTACAGGGAAGCTGTACTATTATATTGTCTCCACTCCCCCCTTTCTAATCTCCCACTGCATTTCTTCCTGATAACTGGCTGCTGGACCATGCCCTTGGATGAATCCAATAAACCCTGAGAACTCTGCACTGACGTAGGCTGCAGTCTTATACACATTTACCAAGGAATGAGTCCCATTGGAATCATGGGGCTGCTTCCTTCAGAGTAGAAATGCATCAGATTGCACTGCTGGCAGACAACCTTGCTTGGATCTCACCAATGAGTTAGACCAGGAGGTGGGCAGATCAGCATCTACTGTCAGATCACCGAGTGATTTGCAGAAGGAAGCTGCCTTTATAGCAAGCAAGGCTATGGGTCCATCTACTTCAATTTTGTTTGCAGACTCACTAACAGGTTGTGAAGGGACTTGGTGCGGGAGCATCACCATTGTCCTAATGGTGGCACTTGGACAATGTACCCTGAGGTGTTGAGAGATCTTAACATCTGGAGTGGGGAAGCAGGTTCCAGTGAAATAGAAGATACTGATAGCCTTTTCTTAGACTGAGCGTGTCTGTCTGGGCTTCTGTTGGGAATCTGGTTGGCCACTGTGTTAACAGAATGGTCAGCTAAATAGACCTCTGGGCTGATTCAGCTGGGCTATTCCTATGTTCTTAGGACACTAATGCATTGCATGCAGAAATTGCTCCTGATAGGAGGTGGCTTGAGCTCCAGTGGCAGTGATCCCACAAAGGGTACCCAAGGGCCCTGGACATAATAGGAATTAATATGGCAACCCTCTGCCTGTTGATGTGATGCCCTACATCAGTGTTGCCACTTTGAGTGATGCAGGTGAAAAGCTATTCAGAAACCAGTATGACCTACTTCTTTGGAGTGAGGTGGAGGGAATATTTAGGGCTAAAGAATTAGCTCAGGTGTAAGAGGCACAAGGAGAACCAAATTAGGCGTCCTTTAGTAAAAAGGAATTCTGAGAAGGGCTATCAATGATTTCTCATGAAAAGCTCAGCAGCTGCTTCTATTTCTCAGCAACGATGAGTGACTAAGAAGACATTAAAGGTTTTTTCCCCCAAACAAAAATAGTCGGCCCCACTGAGAAATCCCTCGGTTAATCAGAGCTTGTTACAGAGACAGGAAAGAATGGGAAAATGAACCAACTTAATTGCAAATAAATGGTGGCTTTCTTCAGAAATGTACTGAGGCAAGGTCACTGTATTAGAAAGGATTGGGTGGGTCCCATGTTTCAAAGCATGACTTGTTCTTCTGCAGGAACCACTACAGTAATCTCATTGATCCCTCCCTCCCAACAAGAAGCCTTCCTAAATGCCATGGCGTGTGGCCTGAAAACCGTCTAGCACACAGCTGATGGGGATGCCAGCCACAACCCTGGCAGCTTAGGGCCAGCTTATGCAAGCAACAGAATCAAGTGGCTATCCTTCTCCTGGACTGTACCAATTCACAGTGCAAGAGGGAGAATTGGATTTGCTGTCCAAAAACGCAGTTAATGTATAAACAGGCACTTGGTTATACAATTCAAGAAAAGCTAGCAGTCAAAAATGGAAGTTGTTACTAGGTGAAAGCACGAGACTTGTCAATGAATCAGCTGCTTCATTAGGAAGGAAAACCCTAATCCAACACGTCCCTCCCCCCGCATCTCTCAGTGTCAGATCATGGCAATGTTCATGTTTCCCATGACTCACTGCTGCTGCCATTATCAGAGTCCATTTTACTGAAATCCTCCAGGAAAGTGGCACAGCATAACTGTGCTCTTGCAAAGTTCCTGCTATATTCAATTATGCTTTGCACAGGAGAAATTCCATGCCCTTGCTGCATGTCACTGCAGTCTCTGACTGACATATATCATTTTACTCACAGCATAGCTACAGAATAGCAAACTCTTAATATTTCCATTTTACAGACAGAGGACTGAGATACCAGAAGATTGTATGGTCTTAGGTTTTTCAAGAAACTGTTTAGCAGGCCCACTATCAGACAAATCCAGTCCCTTGTTATACCGCAATCTACTGAATCCCACATCACCTCTTGGAACTGGTATTTGGAGGCATTCAGCAGCCCAGCTCAACCTCCCCCTGAAGTCTCAGGTTTGCCATTTGGATGCTTGTCTGGATTTGGTCCTGGATGTCCAGATTTAGCAGTGGCGAGGTCTTTCTTTCTGTCCCACCAACATCTGAAATATGTTCAGGAGCAGTTCAAGAGAGGGCCTTCTTGGTTACTGCTCCCAGGTTCTGTGACGCCATGCTAAGGGAGGCCCATATCATTCCTTCTCTGATGACCTGTCAGCAGGCAAAAATGTTTTTATTCATAAGGGCCTTTGAACTCATAGGTTTTTATGGCCATTGTAAATATGTTGCAATTGAACTTGGATTTTTTATCAGTTTTGCTTTAACTGCTTTTATGAATGTTTTTCATTTGTTATCATGTATTTTGAAGTGCATCTTGTTTCTGTGAGCTGTTTGGAGCACCATTTGGTGTGAAAGGCAAGACACAAATCTGAAACAGACAAATAAACAAATAAACAACACATAGCCAAATTGTAGAACAAACTGCATGAAACATGGGAGGCCCATAACTGGATGTTCTGATGTAATACAAGGATAGGCCACTCCATTGAATTAATTGGTTGTAGAAGGGAAAACATGCAGGCACAATATGGGTGCCTTTATACAGTATTTTCCTCTCCATGGCTGATAGCAAGTAGCAATGTTGGGTGGTGATGAGATTGTGTTAGGGCCAGGATAACCCCTGATCCAAACTGCCTCTTCTCTTGTATGCATTTAGAATAATAAAATTATGTTGGGAGATCCAATCTTGGCATCTCCACGTAACATCTAGACATGTGATGTGCTTAAGGATGTTTTGAGGGATGTGACAAGCAAATTTCCCTTCTTGACTCTGACATTTACCCTTTTGCTTGGAGCACAAAGCTGAGATATGAAGTACCAGGAGATCATGGTGGAGCAGGATCTTGTGGTGAGAATAAAATGGGGGGAGAACACCATGTAGCTACCCTGAGCACCTTAGAAGGAGGGTGGGGTAACATGTAATTTCAAAAGTGTATCTTTTCTTTTAAAAATTCTCATACCTATAAACTTTCTTTGAAGCTGTAAACGCATTCAATTTAATTTTCTACACATCCCTCATTTCTCCACAAACCGGCTTTTAATTTCCTGAAAAACGAGTTGCAGTACTTACAGTGCCTCAATAGCATTTCAGGGTAATTAAACAGAGGATTTGCTTGCATTTGCAGAACCAAGGTGTTGATTTTGTCACTGCCATGGGTTTAAGACAAGTGCCTTTCATTTCTTGAAGATACACAGTGATTTTTTAAAAAAACAATGTTCTTTTGATTCAGCACCGGGTTTCATATGTTGCTGTCTGTCTATTTTCTCCCTAGTGGACTTCTCTGCATTGGAGAGACCCTTGCCGTGAGGAGCCAAGATGTTGGTACTACTGGCTGGTATTTTTGTGGTCCACATTGCCACGGTCATCATGCTCTTTGTCTCCACCATTGCCAATGTAAGTAGCAAGCAAGACTTCCCCAATGGCCGTTCCTTGGGAAACATGGACAGGGCCTTTTGATCTCCTCCAGTCTGACACAGAATAAGGGAATAAAAGCATCAAAGGCTCTCACGCTGAAGGTGCTGGCCATTCTTTGGAGACACACTCCAGAGGATAGGCCTGGAATCTATGGGGCAGAAGCAGATTTCAGCTAAACGTTAGGAGAATCTTCCTAACAGCAGATGCTGTTTGACAACAGACCCACAGCAGGTGGGGTAGGCAAGGCCCTTTTTTCACTGAGTTGTTGCATCCTGTATTGCAGATCATACACGGAACTGGACTAAAAGGTTGCAGGTTTGATCCCTGTTAGGAACAGCTCCATATTCCTGCATTGCAGGGGGTTGGACTAGAACTAGATGATTCTTAGAGTCCGTTCCAACTCAAAGATTCTATGCTTCTGTCTCCTTGGTCCCATCCAAGTCAACAATCTATGATAAGGGCTAATTTGGTGAGGCTAACAATAGACTTTTGTGCTGATATAGCTCCAGAAGACAAATCACCTCCAGAAAAAATGTCAGAAAATTTCCTTGAATTTTATATGGCTTAAGGTGCCTCTATTTGCATAACTGGCCCTTGAAACCTATTGCAACAAGTCACACCCTGAGAAATGGAGGGACATTATCTATTTGTCAACTGAAACAAACCAGCAATTCAAGGCTGCCTAAAGGCATGAAATGGTGGTGTTTTCACACTCCTGTCCTGAAGTGAGAAACACCCGGGCACACCCCACTCAAAAACCAGTTGAGTGAGTGGAATTAGCACATAATCGCTTTGAGGTGTTTTACCATCCCACCTGCCAGACAGTCTGCTATATAATTATACAGTATTTCCATACTTGTCTGTTTCTGGAATTAGAAAATATTCTCATGAAGTGTTTGGGCAAAGCCGAGTACAAGAGGAAGTTAAAGGGTATTATTCAATGCTGTGATTTGTAATCGAAATCTAGACTGATCCCCACCTGCCCAAACCAGAATGCTATAACCCACTCTCAACAAAATTGCAGGGTCTCTCTGATTTTTCAACTGCATATTGAGAGAGGCAGCATAAAAGGAAACAGTTTATGTTTTTTAAAAAATTTAAAATAATAATAATTAAAAATTAAAACAAATTAATAAAACATAAAACAAGTGGAAATAACAAAAATAAACAAATTTATCTATTAAAACTTAATCCACCTTAGATAGATAGCTATATATGCTGCAATGTGTGTCAACATTTGTGATTTCTATCATATGAATGTGGGTGCAGACAAACCCAGATGCATTTTGTGGGTGTCCAAAAACACTTCAGTTCTCAGGCCCTGAATCTTGATTTGGTTTCACACTGAGCAGATTTTGGACATTCCCCTATAGCATTTACTCAGTGGCTTTCCTCACATGCAATGCTAGATCAAACTGGCTTACCGTGAAAGTGGGCTGTTGCACAATAAATGAAGCAAGGCTTAGCTCTTCCCTTGCTCCTGGAGCTGCCACACTACTAAGAGTTAAGCTATGGTTTGCATTACTTGTGAACCTGAGCTCATGGTTAGTTAGTTTCACTCCCAAGCAAACCACAAGCTCTAACCAATATTTGTTGATTGTTTCATTATGGTACTGCTCCCTAGTGGACACAAGTAGATATGGGGAACATGGATACCTCTTGGCACAGCATGCTCTCTTCAAGCATTAAGCTTACGGTTATGGAGAACACACAAGTCCCCCTTTTCCCTGGCATTGACCTTTACAGAGGAAGCAAGAGAGGGAACCTTTGCATGTATAGACTTCCATAAGATTCGTAAGCCCAATTGCTCAAGGATCTAGAACATGGGTAGACAAACTAAGGCCCGGGGCCCGGATCCGGCCCAATTGCCTTCTAAATCCGGCCCGCAGACGGTCCAGGAATCAGTGTGCTTTCACAGGAGTAGAATGTGTCCTTTTATTTAAAATGCATCTCTGGGTTATTTGTGGGGCATAGGAATTTGTTAATTCCCCCCCCCAAAAAAAATATAGTCCGGCCCCCCACAAGGTCTGAGGGACAATGGACCAGTCCCCTGCTGAAAAAGTTTGCTGACCCCTGATCTAGACTGTGAGGAGCCTACGGACATGAAAGCTCCCTTCTTCCTTCCAAATATTTGAGCTGCATGTGCTGATGTTAAGGGGAGAAGCTGCATCATAAGGCTGTGCTCACATACAGTGCAGATTCCAGAATAAGGAGTATAGCAGCTGAAGAGGGCTACTCTCATCTTCACCAAACTCTCAAAGCAGAACAGCTAAATCCACCTCAAATGTTATTACAGAACATCCCCTTTCAAAAAACAAAAGGCATGCTATTTAACTGATTGGGCTGGAACATTTTAGATGCTTCAGTTCATTATTTATCAGTCCTGCCTACATCCAAGACATACACAAGGGGGGGACTGCCCTTGCCTGCTGTGCCCTATACCACCCCCAAATTTGTGGGGATGGGGGCACTAGGCACAAAGCCCTCCTGTGGGATTCCGGCACTCCTGGACGCCGTCCCTGATCCGCGCCACTAGCTGCAAGAACTTCAAAAGAAACAATTTGGATGAAGGAATGCACATATCTCAAGGAAGGAGGGGGAGTAAAGACTGCTAACAGAAGAGATCTCTGATAAAACAAGACAAGAATAAAACATGAGAAGATACGCCAAGATACGGTATGGCAAATGACTGATGGGGGAGGGGAAAAAACTTTCCTTTCTTTCCTTATGTGATTAAACAAGAATCCCCTCCCCTCACGAGTCAGAATTGTCATTTTAAGGACTTAAGCTGTAGATTTAAGGCTGTGTGGAGATAAACTTTCAAACCAAAGCATGTTTTAAGAAGAGCATGGAATGTATAAGAGCTTTGGAATGACGCAGTTAAAAATGCCGTCGCCATATTGGGAAGTTCTGTCGGAGGACTTAAGTCTGAGAGGAGAAATAGAGAAATAGAGCTGTTTTTATATTGTGGGTGAAACTCCTCAGTGGGACTTAAGAATGACAGTTCTGTAATTAATGATGGAAAGAGCGCTGTTATCTATGAAGGTGATGATATATGGAAACCATCTCGATTTGAGGATTGGAAGAACAGAAAATTCACACAGGATTATTATTGGTGTTTATCGGCTTAAGGAGACTATCAGAAGAGATCATAAAGAAAAAAGAGAAAATATATGAACAAGATGTGATGTGGAAACAGCAAGATAAGACTGGATAGAATTATGAACTCTGTTTGGACTGATTTGGATTGATTTGGACATTAACGCAGTAGCAAGAAGATGATCAGAATCCCCCTTCGGATCTTGAAATATGGGTCCCCCCAACAAAATTTAAAATTTGGCTTTGTAATTCAGAATTTATGTGATGTGATTTAATTTGATTTGATTGGCTGGTTAATAAAAATTATTTTTAAAAAAAGACATACACAAAGTAATAGATGATTGATAGAATATCAGGGATATATGTTTGGCTTGTTGCACTAAATCCTGTTGATCTGTGTGATGATTAAAATGAATAGGTAGGGAATGGTTTATGCCAACACGTGTGCTCCTGCTAGCTGTATCCAGCAACTGATGCTTTCAGATCAAAGATGATGTTGTGCCATGAATGAGAATTGTCTGCAAATCCAGTAGAACAGATTGTAAAATATATTTGCAAGTCTATTACCTGCATACATGCAGCTATCCAATACTTTAAAGATGCTAACAGTCAAAGGTTTGGTTGACTCAGATTTCCTTAGACACTCTGAAGTGTGAGCTTTAATAAGCAAATGCAACATGAAAGGCCGAGCTTTTCAGGAAAGCAAGCAATCGTGCCTCTTTGCAAAAACCCACAATGACACATGGAGAATGGAGAGTTTCAAGTGCCGCATCGTAGACAGGACAACAAAGCATCTTGTTCAAAGCTGTGCCCTACCTCCTGCCCCAGAGGGAGGTCCTTCAGTCTACCCATCCTCCCCAGGTCAACCTAAATTTGCCACAGGCTGAAGTGACATTAAATGTGGATCATTTGTCTCTTTTTTTCAAATTTGGCATTAAGTGGGCCATTTTCCTTTTCTCAGGGATGGAGGCTGATTTTAGCAGAACTCTTGGGTGGGTGCCATCCAGACCCAGTAATTTGTTCATCTGTCCATGAGGTCTAGACCAGCCTTTCCCAACTTGGTGCCCTCCAGATGTTTGGGCCTACAACTTCAATCAGCCCTTCAATCAAAGCATTTGGGGGGCACCAGGTGACATCAATAGGGAAAGGGAGAGGGGTAGCCAAGGCTGCCCTTGGCTTCAAGATGCTGGGGACAAGCTGATTTATTGTGTTTCTAGTCAAGAAATTATTACTTGCACAGCTAAAGTTGGAACTGCTTAGATATTCCTATACACTCTCTGATGTTCTTTCTAACTTATCAGCATCATTGCTTTACCAGCTAATGTTTAAGGCTGCTTAAGCAGTTCCTCTGGAGAAACTGGTTTAAGTGCCTGGAAAGAAGAGTGTCTGCTTTGGGCTTTAATAAAATAACTGCATCCTCTTCCCTTCAATTGCTGAACTAACACACTCTCACCTTCCTTGCCTTTTCAGCTGCCACATAAGCACTTTGGCTTTTAGGAGGCACACCCCAAAGGCACATTTGTGGTTAAGCAGACAACCTCTTAAGGAATTTGATTTTTGCAAATTCCAATGCAATCAGTATCTTCTGAACCGAATGTATGGACAGAAACATAGATATTCATTGGCTTTCATGCTACCCAACTTGTTCCTCTTGGCTTAATCCTGTTCCCCAATCAAGATATGTTTTAAAATGCATGTTTGAAGGGGAAATACATTTAAATGGAATTTGTTTGTGCAGATTTCCTTTTTTAAAAAAACCCAAAAAGATTAATGCAGAAACTAGACAGAACAGACTTATGGGGGGGGGGGGATGCATAAGAAAGTGAAACAGACCAAGAACAAACTCATTCTCTCATGTCTATCTGAGTGGCAGCATCTTCAACATGTGTGCGGTGGTAGATGCTTAGGACAAACCAGCATATGGGCTGGAAGTCAAAGTTTTGCCTGCAACTGCATACCCTCCAACATTTCTCCAATGAAAATAGGGACATCCCATGCCATAAAGATAAATTTACTATTTATACCTCACACATCTTACTGGGTTGCCCCAGCCACTCTGGCCAACTTCCAACATATATAAAAACATAATAAAACATTAAATGTTAAAAAAACCTTCCCTATACAGGATTTCCCTCAGATGGCTCAGGGTTCGGATAACTCCATACCCTCCAACGTTTCTCCAATGAAAATAGGGACATCCTAAGGAAAAGCAGGACGTTCTAGGATGAAATCAGAAACTGGGACAGCTTCTCTAAATCAGGGATGTCCCTGGAAAATAGCGAAACTTGGAGGGTCCACTGCTGCCACCATCCCTGCTGGGTATGTGAGCAGGCCCTTACAGTGAAAGACCAAGACCTACGTTTTTGGACCAGTTTTAGTACCAAAACACTTCATCTTGCTGCACAGATCAAAAGAAGTGAGCCCATAAAATGAATGGACAAACTAAGCCCTATATACAGTGTGATGTCCACCTCGCACCATTGGTCAATAAATAGCAGATGTGCATCATCAAACAGGTTTTCCTGGGGGCAAAATTCCCAGTATCATTTCTATTGCCATTGCAGACAATTGTGATTACTTCAATCAAGTTACGATACGGTTGATAGTGTATTGTTGGAAAATTAGCTCCAGAGTATAGTAATCTCCACTGTGGTCGGTCTAGGTCACACACTTTAGATACCTATTTGAAAATGACCCAAAGCAGCTTGTGGACTACGAGGCAACTCATGATCTTAATTAGACAAATGTCAGTAGCAAATAGAATGATAAGCACATTCTTTGCAAAATAAGCAATCAAGGAGTATAAATCCTGCCCTCTAATTTCCTTTGCAATGGTTGAACGGCATGGCTAAGCAATCCTTGGGCATGCAGGAAGTATGTGTCATTTTAGGAATTTTGATGGATTTGAAAAGCTTATCTGAGATCAGAAAAAACAGAAATTTATATGAGGCCCCTCCATGTCTCCAGGGTGACTCAGTTGAACACGGACTAGAGAAGACTGGTGGTTTAAATGACTTACACCCAGTCCTGAATTAGTAAGCCTGCTAACTACAAAGTAAACCCCACTGGATTTGCTGGGGCTGATTTCAGAGTTAACTTGGAGTAGCTGGTGCCACTGACTTGTCATGAGAATGCAAAGGCCCTTCTGCATTCTGCTCTTGGCTGCTCAGGCTAACCTAGAGCTGCTCCTTTGCTTTAGTTTATGATGACCCCTGCTGGATAGTCCTGTCTGAGAACGGGCGGCCATTTATTTATTTTGAAAAAACAAGCCATTGGGAAACATTGAACAACAACAGGAAAGGCCTCCTGAAGCCAAAGAGATCAGAAAACCGCAGTGAGTTTTCTCAGCACTCTGTTGTTCCAGAGTTTGGCACAATTCCTGTCTCAGCGGAGATCCGAGGGAACAGACGTCTGTGGTCTGTGTACTGCCCAGAGAGAGGCTTGGGAAGATTATAGTCACTCCCAGAAAATGATTACCTTTTCAGAAGCAGCTTCTTGCCCTTTCAGCAAGGCACTGAACTTGGGAAGAATGTCGGGATACCCTTATATACATCATAGGTAACCAGCTACGAGGACTGTTTAAGGGCCTTGTCAGAAGTGTGATCCAATGGGAGCCCACATCCATTGAACCATGCAGCACATCTAGAGTGATTCCAAGAGTTAGATGTCCACCTCCAGAAATGATATGAGACATTAGTGAATCACAGCACCACTATTATCACCACCATATAAATATATGGTAAAATAAATAAATGAAGAAATAGGTCCCTAAATGCAGAGGCGGAGATAGCTGCTCTAGCACCTGGAGCAGCATACATGGGGCTAGCTGCCTGTGAGGGCAGGGCGAGCATCCTGGGGGGGGGGGGGCGGCAATGTCACCCCCCCCTCAGGGATGACACCCACGGCAGACTGCACCCACCGCAACCCCCTTCCTCCTCCAGTGCCCAAATGTATGTTTGGCTTCCAAGTAGATCTGGGTCTGAAAAAGCTGAAGACTGCCATTCAAAGATAAATAGAACAAAAGGATCGATTTTCAGCTTGCTAGTTGCAAGAGTTCCCCAACAGCCACCACGGACAAAAGCAAGTCATAAGGAGCACTTAAGCAACAGCCTCTGAAAAAGGTCACCCACCCGTCACCTTTTCAAAATCACACGCATCCGCCAACAGATTACGGAATGGCGCGTCTCATGAATTCAGATCATAACCCTCATGCTGTGGCATAATTTCCAGATACTTCTTTATTATTTATGCATTTATTTAAAATATTTATATACTGCTTTTCTATTAAATTATCCCAAGGGGCTTTCAATAAAAAATTCATCGCAGAACAATAACAATCCATCACAAATAATAAAAACTTCTGTCCAAGCCGGCATCATACAGATGATTCATTTGGAGGACTGTTCATGAGATGTGCCAAATGATCTTCTCAGAGCTTCTGAGTAATCATTCCTAGAGGGGGGGGGGCATAGTCTGTGGTCATCTACAGATGTTGCTGTATTTCATCTCCCATCTTTCCTGATGATTGGCTATTTTGGCTGGGACGGATGATGGGAGTTGGAGTCCAACAATATTTCCCAAGCCTTTTTGAATCTCACACCAATCAGCTGAAAGCCACATCTTACTTTTCCTCCTAGCAAAGTATTTGGCTACATCTCCATCATTTCTGACCCACGGAACTCTGCTTTTTATTATTATTTTCCTGTGTGTTTGCTACTATATTCAAAATTTTGATTCTGCTCATATTATTGACTCTACTTTTGTGATATTCTGCTCACATCAGTATTTGAGCAGAATGTACCTAGGGGTTGGGTAGGTTGGTGCCCGCCAAGGCCACAGGTGCAAGGAGGAGTGCAAAAATTGCACCTCTCCACTCTGGCTCAGAGTGGCTAGAAGCCCACCCACCCATCCCCACACTCCCTGGCATGCTTCTCTGGGTGAGGTATGCAGGCTCCTCTGGGCATCTTGGCAGAGGAATTGGGTCATTGGCATGGGTCATTGCAGTAGCCGCATGGGGTCTCCTCCCCAGTTGACCAGTGGTGCTATTAGAATTGCAAGTGGAGTGCCCAGTGGAGCTTGGAGGGAAGAAATATGAAGAGAGCAGGCAAGAGTTACAGGAGGAGGAAAAGGGGAGGGAGGGGGCAGAAGGGAAATCAGTGAGCGGTGTGAGGGAGGCAGACAGGCAGATAGATGGACCAATTGAGGAGGAGGAAGAGGAGGAGGGGAGGTGGAGTAGAGCACACCTGACCTCAATGGCTGCGGATGAAGTCACTAGTGGAGTGTGAAAGGTGAAAAAAGCAAACTTTTCCATTTCTGGTCCATGATCTCTCCTGGCTTCAGAGGTGCTGATGCCACTCCTTGCCAAGTATGCAAGGGAGCCTAGGTACACCTCTGAATCTGAGTGAACGATTCCCCCACCCCTGTCACAAACACCTCCAAGTTTGTAGTTTGAATGAGCAAAAGTTCATACATGTATGCACATTTCCCATGTTGTACACTGATGTCAGATTTCTGGCAGTATAACTGAGAAATCTTTTTGTTGCAAAAAACAAAAAAAGAGGCAACCATTTTTGGATATAATAATAATATAAATCACAATACCTTGTGAATGGTGACACTTCTAGAAAGGCATTGTTGAACTCACCGATGTTTTCCTTTCTAGATTTAACCTGGCAAACTGCTTTTCTTGAAGGGAGGCAATAAAAAACATTCACATCTTTTCTGTTTTGCTTTTAGGTCTGGATGGCAGGTGAGAGTATGGGCAAAACAAACTCCTCAGGCCTGTGGCTGCAGTGTATAAACGGAGTTTGCGGGGATCTTCGTTTTGAAGAAGACGACCTCAGTAAGGGTCCATTTACTTTCATCTGAGTAATGTGCACTGTTTAAAACAACAGTCATGTATTTTGACAAGGATTGTGACTTCAGGCTCACACCTTTTTCTCTCTCTTCCGTGTGTCACTAGATGCACTCAAGGCAGTGCAAGCCTTCATGATCCTCGCCATCATCTTTTCCTTTGTCTCCCTGGTCATGTTTGTGGTGCAGCTCTTCACGATGGAGAAAGGAAAGCGCTTCTACATGACGGGAGCCATCATGCTGGTTTGCTGTAAGTGAGGCACACGCAGAAGGTGCTGCTTTGTTTTGCTATCCTCTCACAGGAATTGTGAATTATTTCCCATGGGCTCAGGTTGGTTACAATTAGGGAAGCTTGAGGAATTTGTTCTTCGGGAATTTTGACCTGATCTATGTCCTCTTTTGCCTGTGGGTACAGGGTCCAAAATTAAATTGCTGGCCACACATGTAACAAAATTTGAACCGGTGAAGTTTCCCCTGTATTTCAAACTAGAAAAAGCTTAACCTATGGAATTTCTGCCTGCATAAAAACCCTTCTTTCCCCCAGTGCCAACCCTAAACCCAAAACTTGACTACAATCTTGTACTCATCTACTTGGGAATAAGCACAATTAAAACACAAAGAGACTTACTCCTGAGTCGAAAGGAATACCATTGTTCTGTCAGTTAACTATACAGTATATTCTTAACAAGTGCCTTGTCTTTAGCTACTGCATAGCAGGAGACACGTCCAGGCCTCTTTGCAAAGTTTTCACCTTTTGCATTTGCCATGCCACAGGGAACAACTTAATATCCACCCACACTTACTGTGTGCTGGTATTTCCAGGAAAGAACTTCTAGGGATTACAGTACCTGATCTTAGATTAATCCACAACAGTGCATCCTGTCTTGCTGGGGGGAAAGGAAGTGCAAACTACAGTGGCGTAGCGTGGGTTGTCAGCACCCGGGGCAAGGCAAGTAATTTGCGCCCCCTAACCCGCACGCCTGACACCCCCCCTCCACAGTGGGCGGCAACCCGGCAGCTCGGCTCGGATTTGCACAGCAGTGAGAGAGAGAGAGTGAGCCAGGTAGGGGCAGAGAGCTGCGAGTGCGAGCGCCCCCCATGTTGCGCCTGGTGCGGCCGCCCCCCCTGCACCCCCCACGCTACGCCACTGGCAAACTACAAAGATTCTAAGAACTAGAAAATTATTCAGTAGTAGGAAAAGTGAAATAAAAGGGGAAAGGAAAACCTCAGGTATTCCTATCTCCTGCTGACTAAACAACTGACACATAAATCACAGCACCTACTTCACTACTTAGCTAAAAGTATTGCAAGGCAGGAGCACTCATTCTGGCTCATTTCACAGAAATCAGTTAGAAGGGTACATGCCCATTTTGCCTCCTAACTTTCTTTCTAGGAAGGCTAGAGACTTACTTTTTGTATTAAATGAAAACTCAGAACCTGGACTCCCTTACTGGCTGTGTGCCTGGTACATAAGTGCCTCCTGTACATGCCTCTCCAAGTAAATAACTGAGATAATCATGGAGCAGCGGGTGCTATTCATGATGATCTTTGGGCTAGAAGCAGAATTCATGTTGAAAAAGAGGCACTTGTGATCATTTGGATGGACCAAAGGTTTATTCTTTCTTTCCCTCCTCAGGGCTGTTCATTCTGATCTCCGTCTCCATCTACACGGCCCGATTTCCACAATACTTCAAAAGCAGTCTAGACCACCACGGCTACTCCTTCATACTTGCCTGGATCTGCTTCTGTTTCAGTTTCATCGTTGGGATTCTGTATCTTGTGCTCAGAAAGAAATGAGGGGAGCAGGGGAGAAACTGGGAGGGCGGATTGGAAATATGGGGGGCTTGTGGGAGGGATGCGAAGTTGCTTTGCTATGAGAACTGTTTGCCCAAAGACATGAATCCATACACTGCTCACCTAACCTGCCCAATCACAGAAATAAATCAGGGAGAGAGGGAGAGAGATTGAGCAGTAGACTTTCCACTGTCATGGATCCTGACACCAGGAATGTGCTTGAAGAACCAAATAGCCAGATCTTATCTCTTTTCTCAGAAACTAACATGTGCATCCCATCTTAAAGGACCTTGACGTTCTGCCTCACTTCAGAAAATCTGGAAAAGTTATAAGGTGCAGCTTTCTTCCTTAAATTTTAGCAGCTATGATATGCTTCCCAGTGATTTCCATTGGGGAGAACATTCCCACTCAGTCTAGAAGGTGTAGTGCTGGGACAAGGGCTGAGCATGTCAGGAACGCTGGGGCAGAACCCTGCCTCCCTTTTCTTGACATGCAAACAACACACAACGTAGGCATGCCTTGACTGACATAAAGCCAAATTCCAGCATTAAAACCACTGCAAGCCGCTTTTTTTTTTTTTTTTAAAGACACTTCCATCACCATCTCATTTCCCCAGGAACAGACTTGCTGCTGCTGAGGAGATCAGAGGGGAAACAACCAGCAGGGAATGAAAAGAGGGGTGAATGTGGGTGGCAGAAGGTGGGACAGGGGAGAGGAAGGCACGCAAGGACCTTAATTATGTGGAATAGAGTTATTAGGGCTCTGATGAATGTTGTTAGAGTGTGACTTTCCATTAGAGCCCACTGTGTACCTATTTAACACAGCTGCACTAGGAAGATCAGATGGAGCCCCCATGTTGCCACCAAATGGTTAGGTCTGTGATGTGTGTATTCGACAAGCAGTAAGTTTGAAAGGTCTGCTTGCAGTCAGATCTTTTGAGGCATTCAACTTAGGCTCATGGGACCAAGCACCAAATTGGATTTTATTTCTTTTCATCTATAGGCAATAGGCAACTTTCTCTTGGTTGTCACATAGAATAGGGTTGGGGGTTGTTTTTTAGAATAGGGTTTTATAATATCAGACTTGCCTTGGCACTATAATGTATACCTTAGAAAAGCCTTAAACTAACTATCACCCGTTTATTTGTTTGCTGCAGCAGACCTTGCATCCCGCAAGAAATGTTGCATATGACTTAGAGCAGTGCTCCAGACACAGGATTCTGCCTAGCTGAATGGAATTGGAGAAGGGCCTTCACTCTGTTGTGTTGGTTTTACTTCCTCACTCCCCGCCCCCATGCCATCATCTCATATAACATCTCCCAGGGCATGAGAAGTAGTTCAGCTAATTAAATGTTGCAAACCGAAGGCCAAGCAGGAAATGGAAAGAATTATTATGTCATTGTGACTGTCTGCATCAGGGTTTTCAACCCTTTTGGTCTTGCCATTTAGATCACTTAGGATAATGTGTGGAAACTATGAACGTTAAGAGGCTGTCACTCTCACTGCCTTGCTCCACTCCAGTCACGTGAAATGGGGAGAGACAAATTCAAGGCTGCAAGTTTAGTATCAACAGTATTTTTCTTCTTTCTTTTGTTACATTCTCCCCCCATGTACAACTTTTGTAATTTGGTGGCTACATCCTTCTATTGTACTTGCTGTTTCTTGATGTTTGTTTCGTGTGTGGTCTTTGTAAATATTTTGATACAACCATTCCTAACTGTAGGGATATATTAAAGACAAAAATGACAATAATCCAGTTCCCGTTATCAGAAACAAAGAGTCTTGCTGGAATTGATTTCTTTCTCCCATATATGAATGTTGTTGTTTTCCCCTGGCTGCATCAAGTTTGATTTCAAATATGGGCTGGCTGACTATCTGCGGTGGCACGACCACATGGCTGGGTAATTCAGAGGACTGATGTCAGGAGCTAGCAGAATATAAAGGCTAAACCACATGTAGAGTACAGTGGTACCCCGGCTGACGAACTTAATCTGTTCCAGAAGTCCGTTCTTAAACCGAAACCATTCTTAAACCGAGGCGTACTTTCCCTAATGAGGCCTCCTGCCGCTGTTGCCCTTCCACCGTTCAAATTCCATTATTAGACCTAGGTAAAGTTCTCAAACCGGGACACTACTTCCTGTTTTGTGAAGTTCATAAACTAAATCGTTCTTAAACAGGACTGTTCTTAAACCAAGGCATCACTGTATCACTTAAACCAAGGCAACTACACTGTACACCACAGGTCAATGGTGCTGGTAGTGGGGGAGAAACCACAGATCTTTTGTGCAGCATGGAGAATTTCAGGCCTCTAGTCCTTGTGGCTGTGAGGGGAAGTTTAAAATACATTGTGAGAGTATGCCAAAAGCTACAAACCAAAGCAAAGCCAATGTACTGTGTTTTTCAAAGCTAATCATTTCAAAGCCTACCTCGTGATACTGGTGGACCAAAATCTCCTCAAGATATTTGTGGTCTGTAATGCCTCACTTTTAGTCTGCCCACTCATGTTTTTTGAGGGCCCAGATTTCATGAGTCCCAAGCTTAATGGCTTCAAAGTATTGTGTTGTTAAATAAGAGGTTTCACTCTTATTTTGTAACACAATGCCTACAATTATGTTGATGTAGCAGTTAAGATAAGGAGGTGTTAACCATTCCTTGGTTTTCTATTCAAAACTCCAGGAGGTTTGTTGCTGCCTGTAAGGTAAAAAAGGTAAAGGACCCCTGGACGGTTAAGTCCAGTCAAAGGCGACTTTGGGGTTGCGGTGCTCATCTCTCTTTCAGGCCGAGGGAGCTGGCATTTGTCCACAGACAGCTTTCTGGGTCATGTGGCCAGCATAAATAAACTGCTTCTGGCACAACAGAACACTGTGACAGAAGCCAGAGTGCACGGAAATGCTGTTTACCTTCCTGCCGCAGCAGTACCTATTTATCTATTTGCACTGGTGTGCTTTTGAACTGCTAGGTTGGCAGAACAACGGGAGCTCATCCCATCATGGGGATTTGAACCGCCAGCCTTCTGATTGGCAAAGCCCAAGAGGCTCAGTGGTTTAGACCACAGTGCCACCCGCATCCCACGCTGCCTGTAAGGCCCAAAAGAACCAGTGTGCCCTTAAATAATTCAAATGAATTTCATTTTTGGATTATTAAGAGGAGAATAAAAGTCAAATATGGAAAACTGCTGCTTGTGAACCACACCCAAGTTATGGGATTTATTGTTTTGGGCAACAGGGAGAAATCACGTTGGCTATAATTATGAAGGTAACACTTAGTGTTATAAGCAAAAATAGCCTCTAGCATTGTTTTGTAAAGGCTTGTGCAAGAATTAGCCGATGAATTCACACAGTTCTATAATCAGCAGGTTCTCATGTTTCCAAGGCACAGGAGTTTGCACAAATGGAAGAATGGCTTTGAATTTGCTTCCAAGCTTTCTGAAGGGAACTCAGGCAGCATTCCAGGTTAGGTGTGAAACAGCAGGAGACATCTTCTGCTTCCATATGGGCACCTTTCAATACAACCCACTCAATACCACTGCATGGATCTCCCCTGCTCCACCCACATGCAAAAAAAAGGTTAAATTGCAAAATCTCATATTCATAATTATAAGGGGTGGTTAATTCTTGGCCCCAAGTGCTCATAGCTCCAACCCTCAAGCTCTTTCCATTGTCCTCAACCCCATCTCCATCTCTTTGCCAACTACCTTGGCAAAAACACTACATTCTGCACCCCCTGAGTGCTGCGTGTTGAAGCATGTGGTGAAATTTCTTGGTTTCTTGGAGAATGAAAGCAACAACACATTCTGAACTGGTTTAAGTGCATACCATTGTATAGATCTCTCCTATGCGATTGGTGCAGACTATCAAATTTGGCAGATCCAGTTCTGGGCAAGGCAATCTGTTCTCATCCACAAAGGTACAGTAGTAATAGTAATAATAATTTATTTCTACCCCACCCATCTGGCTGGGTCTCTCCAGCCACTCTGGGTGGCTTCCAGCAAAAGATTGAAAATATATTAAAACATCAGTCATTAAAAACTTCCCTAAACAGGGCTTCCTTCAGATGTCTTCTAAATGTCAGATAGTTGTTTATTTCCTTGACATCTGATGGGAAGGCATTCCAGAGGGTGGGCGCCACTACCAAGAAGGCCCTCTGCCTGGTTCTCTGTAACTAGACCTCTGTGTCGGGGTTGAACGATGGGGGCGGAGATGCTCCTTCAGGTATATAGGAATGTATTTTAGTGGAGATTCATGATCTGTGGCTTCATCAGCAGGATAGAAGGAAACAGAGAAGGAGACAGGCATGCCTCATCAAAGATATAAACACAATTAGCATTAGAAGACTGGGACAGTTTTTGGAACAGAATTAGTTAAGAAGACAAGCTCAGGGTGGTAATAGGAAATATTGAAAACATGGGACAAGCCCAGCTAAAGAATAGTGCCTCAAATTCTGTGTAAAGTCCTCACAGTATGTTTAGTAAGAACCAGCCACTCTCAGTGGTTAACTAACTTGTGGCTTGGGGTAGTGAGGAGTAGCATTGAGAGTTTTATTTAAGGTCATGTGGGCAACATCTGGCTAAAGCTGTCAGTAGTGAGGCTTCTGAATTTCATTGGGAGCCACCTTACTAGTAGTGGTCTCTGGACAGGACTTTGGAGCACAGATTCATCGCCCTACTCTGGGCCCTAATGAGCAGGAGGGCTCCAAATGCAGCAAGGCTGACTTACCACATGTTGAAGTAAGTGCCATCTAAAGAGGGGTGGACTGAGGTGTAAGGCCATTAAGTCCTAAAATTACCTAAGTGCACCACACTAAACCCTACCTTTCCCTCTGATCGGAGCCTTGTCTGCTATCCTGCATTCATGATGTTTAGAGAGAGAGAGCTGTTGAGATCAGAAGAAACCTTATGGGAGCTGCCCTCAGAATGAAAGTTTAAATCTGCATACACACCATACATTTAAAGCACAATTAAATCACGTGGCATCCCCCAAAGAATCCTGAGGACCGTAAGGATGATCTGTAGCTCTTGGAGTAGTAAAGTATAGTTCCCAGGCAGGTATTCCAGCTTGGGAAAATGCACACAGAGTACTTGTGTTGGAGACACATTTCCTCTTGCCAGGCGGTGATTCTAATCTTCTTAAAATTATCATGGGCTACAACCTGTCAGCAAACTCACTAGTCATTTTGTTTGGCTACGTAAAGGACTTCATCCTATAAGAAGTCATGGAAATAGCCTAAGTATTAATAGCTGCACATAGGACAATTTGCTCCTCCTGGAAAACAATACCAAGCCCCTACATTGGACGAGAGGGTTATGAGTGTATGGGATTTAGTAAATATGGATAAACTAACAAATATAATCAGGGTAAGCAAGAGTTGACAAGCTAATATCTATCTACTAAAAAATGGAGTATGTTTGTGATGTATTGGTGTAATAATACACAAGAAGATATCCAACCACATATACTGGTAGAAATCTCGTAAATAACAGCATCGGAATATATAACAATTATTTATGAACGAGGAATGTATAAAGACTCCCTTTAATTTTTGTTCCTATTTATTTATTAAAGTTCCTTGTTTTTGTTGTTTTAGATACCTATGCATGTGCATATGGATGTAAATTCTCTTCTGCTTCATTTTAATGTTAGTATCTAATTTTGAAGCTTGCTGCATTAGTTGTATAATCAGCATAATCATTAAAAAAAAAAACCATAAGAAAAGAACTCACCTTCCTAAGGGAAATGATCTTCCAGTGTACCCCATGCTTATATGTACTAATCACATTCTCAGTCTGTTTGTTGCCTAAGTTCTTGCCAAGCAACATGGTCACCAGCTGCATGCAATGTATGTAGTTCAGACTGAAGATGGGGATATCAAATGTCTGGATGCTTCCTCCAGGAAAGGCCCCTCCATGCACCTTCAAAACTACTACATCAGATGGGATGCAGTGCTACAGTCTTCTCCCTCACATGCTAGCTTTGTATCTTCAGAGTGGTTTTGTGTTTCTTAATGTGGGAAAGCATTCAGATAGCGGATTCCATAGCTGCAGTCTCAGTTAGTACAATCCATTACATGAAGCTGCTGGTAATCTAGACAGGCTGTTACAATCCAGTTCTAAGCATGTTTATTGCAGTGGGACTGATTTCAAAACAAGCATGCTTCATTTCTAAAATGCAGTGGCACCTTACTTTAAAACACTGGTCTTCAGCTGGTAGGTCTGGACCCGCTAGAGCAGAGCTTTCCAAACTGTGTGTCGTGACACGTTAGTGTGTCAGCTGTAGTGTGTAGGTGTGTCACATGAATGCTCCCCGTGCTCCTTCCAGGGCTGGAAAGGGTTAGTTTAACCTGTGGTTTGCTAGTAAAACTGAATTACTGTGTTGCGAAATGGTGCACGTCTAAGAAGTGTGTCACCAACATGCAAAGTCTGGAAAGCTCTGCACCAGAGGATCCAAGCCCTGATCCAAGGTGGATTGTAAAGGAGCACCATACAAATATATGCTAAAAGATTAAGAAACAGGACCCCAAATGCATGTTTGGGTTAAAAATGAGACATAGATCTGGAAAGGATATATATACCTGCATTGAATTATTTTTGT
Source organism: Podarcis erhardii (assembly GCF_964252035.2). Taxonomy (NCBI): domain Eukaryota; kingdom Metazoa; phylum Chordata; class Lepidosauria; order Squamata; family Lacertidae; genus Podarcis; species Podarcis erhardii. Next base: position 33,986,938 of record NC_138500.1, on the reverse strand, counting down.
ATATTATGGTCCAGCCACTACAGGAATTGCATAGTGAAGCAGGGATCCTGAAGATTTAATAATTTCTGACCTACAATTTCCAAATCAGTGTTCCTCCTTCAAGTGCATCAGGGCAGGATCTGTGCTCTGTTGTTTTCACACAATGCCACTAGAGGTCAGGGGAAGACTAGCAATCGTTTTTACCACTGATCAGTAACGTTCTGGTTTGGATTTGGCAGGTAGAAGCCAAGGAGCTCTGCCTTGACTGCCAATTACTGTAGAAACTGGCAACCTGTTCTCCCTTCTGCAGTCATGTCCAAAGCTGCACATGCTTTGCTAGTGACCTTGAAAATTAAGGAACCTGTGTGGCTGATGCACCAGAGACTGCTTTGTGGGAGGCAGAATTGGAGGGTGTCCTCCAAATTTCCAGCAAAAGCACTCAAAGCATACTAGAAGTCTTCAGAACATCCTCCCGGTTCTTCCATGCAAATGCTGCAGCGCTACATCTTCAGATGGAAGGCAAGCACATCAGAGTGAACAGAACCACATGGGAAAGAAGGAAGAACATCCAACTGATACTACTCTCTTATATCTAACCAGCAGGAATACAATCGACAAGAGGCTGTGAAGTCAAGAGCTGCTTTAGTTTTAGTGTTGGGGCTCATGCTTTTCATGAGGTAACTGTGGTTGATCAACCCAAATAACTCAGAGCTCTTCATACATGGCTAGGAATAATGATTCCTTATATTTTGAACACTTTAAGGCTGGTTTTGTAACTGAAAAAGACAGTAAAGGTCAAGTGATTACATCAAAAATTTAGCAGTATTAGTAGTAGTAGTAGGCCCCAGTTCCAAAATACAGAGAATGGCTGGACAAGCATAGCCTCAAACAGGTTGAGGTGAAAAGCTGGGGTGCCGTTTTCCAGGGTCCAAAATGGCTGCCATGCTCTTGTGCAAAATAAAATAGAAAAAGAAGAAGAAGAAGAAGCCCCTGTTTTCCTGGCACAGTTGAGGGGTATGGCTAAGGCTTCCATTGGCAAGACACCCAAGGTCAACTATTGACCTGGCTTCCGGAGAGAATATTACAGGAAATGTCTAAGAATAGCTGAAAGAGCCATTCTAGTATTGTGCCCATCATGAAGGTCACTGGGTATTTTGGGGCCAGTCACTTTCTTTCAGCCTAACGTATCTCACAGGGGTTGCTATGACGATAAAAGGCGGGAAGAGCAGCATGTACACTATCTTGAGCTCCTTGGAGGCAAGATGGAATAGACATTTAATACAAACATACACAAACCCACTCTCTTTCCTCCATCTCCTTTATCATCCACAGAGAAAATGCCCCCTTCTCTCTCTTTTCTTTTCTTTTCTTTTCTTTTCTTTTCTTTTCTTCTCTTCTCTTCTCTTCTCTTCTCTTCTCTTCTCTTTCTCTTTCTCTTTCTCTTTCTCTTTCTCTTTCTCTTTCTTTCTTTCTTTCTTTCTTTCATCCTGCCTCTTCTCTAATACCAGGATGAAAAAAGGGGAGACATAGAACAAGCAGCAGCAGCTGCCGGCCCTCCCTCCTGCCCCACACTTAAGCCTAGGAAGAAAGAGGGTGAGTATTGTGAAACATTCATTGTTCAAATGCCACTCTGTCTTCTGGCGAAAGAAATATAATGGCACACCTAGCATCTAACCTGTTACATTGTTTTATACACACATGCATCCCACTGCTGCCCCCTACTGCCATCTCTTTCATCCCTTCACGTCCCTCTGCCCCTCCAAAAAAGATTCAAATATTCACTGTACAAAAGCCAACACCTATGATTAGACTATCTCGATAAGCCACTCTGGCTGTGGTCCATTCAGCCCACAATTACATGCACTTAAATCCCACTCATTCCAATGGGAGTTGGAATGTGAATAGCTGTGGGCTGGATTACATTCCTCCTGTTTTCATCCAAATGATGAGCAATCACTGAAGCCAATGGCAGTTATGGGGACATGGTGCAACCAAACACCGGATTGATGAGTCAGGCGCTGCAATTGAAGTACCCACATTTGGCAAATGAAAGAATCCCAGAATGTGCCCTTTTAAAGGATGGAGCCACGATTCAAGAATACTTTATCCCCCCCCCCCAAAAAAAAACCACACCTCCACTTCACATGGCCCAGGAAAAATCTGCAATTATTCTGCAGTATTTTATGTTGGATATTTGCTGTGAGGTGGGAGCCCCGTGGCAAAAACGACATTGAAATCACAAAGGGAAACAGCATCATTTTGAAGTATTCATTACTTCTTCGTGACCCATTTGCCAGTGATCAAAACAAAGAAAAATTGTTATTTTTAGTGTTCCTTAAGGGTCTAAATGAGCATTTTACAGAGAGGCAAGTCATGTGAGCTGCTGAATTGGTAGCATGCTAGTCTGTTGCAGTTGCCAATGGAAACCTTTGATACATTTACAGTACCCAGAACCCCTTTCCTCCGGTTAGGAAAGTGAAATGCTTTTTTAAAATGAAACTGCAAATTGCACTTTTGCAATTCCATCTTGAAAGCTTGCAAATGACAGCCAGGATTAAAATTACAAGCAGAATTTCAAAAAGCCCGACAATGTGTCGATTCATGACCTCCTGGCAGCTACATCCGCTTCTTCAGCCCCTCGATGTCCCTGTGGCGACTGAGAGGAGTCACTGCCAGCCAAACGGGTGTGTGGCCTTCCCCCCTTCTCATTTCCCTCAGTGAAATTCTCTGCTCTGTTATCTACCGCCTCTAAAGTCATCTCAGTGGGCTGACTTTATCCTCACATCTTCACATCAATGGATTTATCTTCATCACTGGGGAAGCTGGGATATCGTTCTTGCAGTTTGACAGATTAAGAACTGAGGCTTGGAGAGATTAAAGATTTCCAAGCCTTTATACCTGATTCTCCCTCTATCAGCCATTGTGCAGAAATAAGAAGTGCAAGGTTAATGGGACTACCTCGGGGAGGGGGAGAGTATCAGGCAGCCTATTTGAAATGCCAGTGTACTCCACTTCAGCCAAAGTGGTTCAAGAAGGAGGGCAAGCCTCTTCTCCCCCTCCCCAGTACTGAAAATACCAAAAAGCTGCCGTGCATTTAGAAAAAGACAGGGCAGTTTTATGTCAGGCCAGTGGGTCCAGTATAAAGCAGCCCCCAGGAACTCGTTTAAAGGCCATCTCTTAGTTCAGATCCCTAGCTTTTTCTTTCCTTTCCTTTTTGCAAACTGGATAAATTGTTGGGGGAGCCTCACAGCAAGCACACACAGCAACCTATTCCATTAGCTTAGTTATGTCCAAAGTCCAGCCTGGGGGCCACTTGCACCCCCTGGGCTGGTTTCAAATGGCCCCCCAGGCAATTTTGAAAAACCAATCTCTTGCGGTCCCCAAGCACCTGCCCACCAAAGCCATTTCCTTTTTGCAGGCTCATCACGAGCTCTCCCCTCTGCGCGGGGAGCGTGACTAGACCCCACACCATTAGGGAGTCTCTCCTTGGGTCAACCAATCTGGTTGGCCGGGGTGTATGTGGCTAAATAAATAAACAAATAAATACTACAAAACACGTTTGGGATGTTGAGGCTGCAGCGATGGTGGTGGCAGAGGGGTGGCTGCCGCCTTAACCCAGTGCCGGATTTATGTATAGGCTAAGTAGGCTGAAGCCTAGGGACTCTAAATCTAGGGGGCCTTCCCAGCCAGCCCGCTCCCCAGTGGGCAGTCTCCTCTCTCCCAAAATTGCAAACCCAAGACTTCATGCGAGGACAGGGCAACTCAGGCCTCTAAACCTAGGGGGCCTCACCAACCTGCCCTCTCCCCAGTGTCGCAGTCTCCCCTCTTCCAAAATTGTAAACCCAAGACTTCATGCAAGGGCAAGGCAACTCAGGCTCAGCAACTATGAGACTCAGGGCTAGCCAGTGGGGCCCAATTTGAAGCAGTGGTGCGCAACCTGGGTTGTTGTTTTTTTGTTGTTTTTTGTAGGGCCCCAGTTCACAGTCAAAGTCTGCAAAATCTTATAGATATAAATAAAATCCATCTAGATTGCCCTGGTGCGGGGGGGGGGGCTCAGGAGCGGCACACGGGGCTCAATTTGGCAAAATTGCTCCAACTGCCTTAAGGTCAGCCCTGATGAGATTGTGCAGGGCTTGGATTGACAAGCCCTGCACCTTCTAGGTCCCTGGTGTCACCATTCAGAGTACAGACTCAAGGACTTGTTATGGAAAAAAAGGGGGGCACTTATTGGAAATCAAAACCCCAAGACAATGAGCCCAGCCACCTTTTATTCACAGTAGCATAAGCACTACACTACAGCATGGCCATAAACTTGTACGTTCAACTGCTGAAATATACACCCAATATGTAGCAATGGAGATTTATGTTACTGCTTTACGAATGAAAACTGTGATTTATGAATGGACTCTGTATTTTGTGAATTACCTAAAAGCCACCAATAGGGAGCTCTAGAATCTGCCACCTAACCAACTGGTTACTACCAAACAGCGACCCCTATTGCTGAAAGCAGGTAACCAGCAGGAAATGCTTCAGCTCAGCCTTTGCACTGTTGACTGAACACCCCCTGCTGTGCAGATAATGAAGAAAGCTCGTAAACTGTATCCCTTCTGGCATCCTGGCCAACTCTATTAAGCTGGTGTAAACCCTGGTGCACCAGAAGCACAGAATAGCAGCAAATAAAATCCGCTCATACGTCAGCAACTGATAAGACTTGTCAACCAGTTCTTCCAAAGTCTTCCTAAATTATAAAGCTCCAAAATACAGGCCAGAAGAGAGCAGGTGGGAACAGCAAGGCATATAATGGGCACCACCAGTGAAAAGGCCCTGCTCCGTGTAGCCCCTGCCCTGTCATTTGATAGGGTGCCCACTTGCCCTCCTCCTTGACATGAAATGCTCTCTGTTGGAGTCTCCAGGTCCAGTACAAAGACCATAAGAAGGGAGAGAAGGGGCCTTGAAGTTCCCAACAGCTGTTATTCAAGCAAACAAGCACACAGGTCACCTTTGTCACAGTGAGGACGCCTATGTCCTGGCCAGGCCTGCACCCAATCTTGTTTTTGTACAATCTTGTTTGTCCTCAGTAACCCTAATTATATTATCAACATATACAAACAGAAAAGTTGTTTTCCTTCATTTGCAAGGAATCGTACAAAACAAAGTGGCACTAATAAAGAAAGTTCCAGGGTGGCAACAGAAAGTAAACTAAAATTGCTTTTGCAGTTCATCAAAACTATCCAGCAATATCAAGTTATAGGAAAACTGGTGCTATTAACAGTAATCCTTCTAGTTAGTTAATTGGTTCGGCAACTTCCATGCACATGATGTGTGATGCTAATTATTTTCCCCAAGAGTTAAATGATAACTAATCAGAGGCAGCTGCAATTGCAAATGGCAACAAAATATCTTTGAAAGGAAGAGGAGCAAGTTTGCTCAAGTGTGTTGCAGGTAGAAATACTGTTTGTAATAAAGTGAGAGCAGTAGTTTACTTAAATTAACAAATAAGAAAGTTTTGGAAATTTAAATTCTAGATTAAAATTGATTAGTTAATTGAGAAGGGGATTGTAAAAAAAACACTGGGGCCTAATTTGAATAGTAGAGTGCCTGGTATCTGGTGGGCAGACCAAAACACTCGTCAGAAGAGCTATGAGATTCAGGTGAGGGTCAGATGCCTTGTCAATCCCAGCAGGTATACAACAGGAAGACCCAGCCTGCCCAGGCCTGTGGCCTGCTACACATTCACTTCATCAAATCTGAAAAAAGTTTGGACACCACTGCATTAGCTACAACAGGGTGCCTTTTTTCCCAGCAGCGGGAGTGGGTGCGAGGGAGCCTGTCGGTGCCAGGAAAGACTTTTGTGTGCTCATGTGCACTCGCAGGCAACATATGGTTACTTCTTTCTTAGTGGAAGAAAGTGTATGGTTCAGACAATTGGCTTATAGTGCAATGAACGTTCAGCTGTCGCTCATTTATTGCACAAGGTTTAGAGAAGAAACAAGGAAGCTTGGGCCTCCCAGATATTGCAGGACTCCAGCTTCCAATGACCCCAGCCAGCATGTCTTCAGGGATGATGGGTGTTGTAGTCCAACTACATCTGGAGAGAAATTGTCTGCAGAATTGTTTATTCCCAACAGGCAGCAAGTCTGTTTTCCCCATCCATTATGCTTAGGCTGGACGCTATTGCTTTTGAAGTGAGACTTTAAAGCCTATTCAAACAGGTTTAAAAAATATAATAAGAGAATGCTTAGAAGAGATCAGCTGAGTAAACTGTTTAGAGGTGCAGCTGTGTTTATACGACATGAGCAACAGTTTTGCGTGTTAGTGGGAAGTCAAACTAGCATTTTAAATCTGGTGGACTTTTCTTATGTGTCTTAGGTAAAGGGAGACCATAAGGAAAGGAGGAAAAGTTAAATGGATGGCTGTGTGTTCTATATACCCGGCACTTTCAACACATACCAAAATGTGCCTTTTAAATCATAAATTAATTATTTCTAACCCCAAGTGTCTTAAATCATGATTTGTTCCACAAACGATAGGCTAATTCCTAATTAAGATATGCTAATGAGACTGACCATACGCCATCCAAAACCACAGAGTCTGATAAGGAGCTTATTTGCTGCTTCCTAGTGTTTATCTTGCTCTTCCACTCTTTAAGTTTGCACTGGAATCTCCACCTCCCCCTCCCCGCCCCCGCCACCCCATTCAATAATGCTGCCGTGTGCTCCCTAATAATTAATTTATGCTGATGGTCTTGCATCTCTGCAGATATCAGCATTAAACACTTCATTTGAGATACCCCTTCAAAGACAAATGTTGTTCTGTATTACTTAAATTACAGTTCCCTGGAGAGAGGGGAGTTTCCTCCTAGTGGGGGGGGCACCTTTGTCATCTCCTTCCATTTATATGCTCAATTGTTACTTCTGCAGATCTTCCATCACCTTTTGTTCCTCTATTTTCACTGGAAGCAAAATTTTCTGGACACTGTAGAAACCGAAGGTCAGAAAAAGAAGAATGATCATATATGCCCCCCCCCCTCTTGAAATTTTAAAACAAGGAAGTTCAGGCTTGACCACTTGTTAGAATTGTGGCAGACATAAGGATTTTGTTGTTGCTGCTGCCACAATGACCCGCAGTGCTCTGTCACCTGCATCAAGTTCATTTTAAACCAAAGCAAACTTTGCTGCTGAGAATCAGCGACGAGAGAGCAACTATGCCAGTGGCTAAAGTCATCCTACCATACACACTGAGAAAGTTTGCAGAAAACATCATATTGAGAGTTCTAAAATCTAATGCTCTGATTAGCCCATTATCAAATGGGAAATGTGTCTACTCTGGTGATAATGACCCAGGCAGGACAACAACATCACTTTTAACATCAGTGTAATTTCTGCTTGCTGTGTACCTCTTAAAAGCATAGAGCCATCTTCCCTTTAAAAAAAAGGGGGGGATGGCAATCCTACAAGAAAGGAGGGAAAATATTTCATTTCTGTGAGACCTGATTCCTCAACTGTATTCCACAGCCTGAGGACAGAAGAACATGTTTCCTCTGGGTGGGGGCAGAACTTTTTTCTCTAAAGGCTTGCTTTGACTAACATTGCATTCACGTGATAAGAAGGTTTGGGTTGCATTTAGCCAAACGCTGCTTGGAATTGACACATTAAACCACAGTTACGGTAATCCTATCCACTAATTTCAATGGACCCACCTTGAGTAGGACAAGCATGGAATATCACCCTCTGTCTGTAATGGCTGGCCTTTGACAGCCACATAATAGTTGCCAAAATCATGACCATGTGTAAGGTCATTTCCCTATAAGACCGGATGTTTACAGAAGGGTGCTCTACAGAAGGCTGTCCTCTATGTGCAGCTTTCTAGTGTAACTCCGGCTTCAAGACAAAAAGCTATAAAAGCAGAGAGGTGCTGGAACTGAGTTCCTGTGAGTTCCGGCTAGAAATAAAGCCCTGCCCATAAGTTCGGAGCCCCTCGCTGAGATGGTATAATGTTGGCCAGTCTTTCCAAACCTGATGCCCTCCAGCTCTTCAATAATACAATGCCTGCCACCTCTGACCATTGGACATGGTGACTGGAGCTTATGAGACTTTTGGTCCACCTGCAGTGCACCAGGCTGGGGAAGGCTAGCATTGGCTTTTTAGGCAGTCACATTTAAACTCATAAATTGGACCTTGGGCTTTGGGTGTGTCCTTTCCCACCCCAAGAATTAGTCCCAAAATGACAGGCGCTCTTTAGTTTAAGGGGGAGGGAGCTTGGGAACAACAGATTAGTGTCTGGCACACAGCGACAGGGAGAATTTATTAAGCGCTTTCCTGCCTTGCAGATTTTGTGTTCCCCTTGCCCCAGTTTGAAGGCAGATTGAGGGGTGGTGGCAAGAAACTGTAAGCCAATTGGGGAGTAGTGTTGCAGCCGGCTCTGTGTTTTCAACAACAGCCTTGGGCTAGCTGTAGTAGATTGAAGCAGCAACTGCAAGCACATGGGACAAGCTGGTCCCAAATTAATCTCAAAGGCTGGGGAAATGTTTATCCGCTTTCTTCTCTCTATTGTGCAAGATACTGAAGTGACAGCTTCTTCCCACCCTAATGATTCATACTTGGATGGTTGCAGGTCTCCCAGCACAGAAATAGCCCATGCCTTTTTCAAGCATTTCCGTTTTCTTGATTAAATGTCAAACTGGTTAGAAAGCAAGGATCCCCCCCCCACCTGCCTGCCCCCACGTCAAGGCCAATCTAGCTACGAGAGCAGCAGATCTAAGTGTTTAAAACCCAGATCTTCCCCAAGCATGCAGAAAGTAGAGAGAGGCATGGGGTCTGTTTTTAGGAGTAGAATAGAGGCAAATCTGAAAGGCGCCTGAAACATCTTCCTCTCCGTATGTTACCTCCCTGCAAGATGATCCCCCAGTCTGGTGTGACCCTGTGGACGTGGGGACACCTCTCTGCATCTGAGAACATGGCATTTCAGCACATCAGGAAGGAGCTGAAGGGGGAAGATACCCCCTTAGCATAATTCCAACCCAGGAAGATAGAACAGGGATGCATTCTCTCTTTACTCTTGGTAGGCAGACCCTCCAGCAGAATTCCAGTTCCTATATGATGTCAGAGTTGCTTGGGTGCCATATAATGCAGAGTTTTGGTCAGGAGTGGGGAACTGTGACCCCTCCAGTTGTTGTTGGACTTCAACTTCCATCATCCCCAGCCAGCATAACAATAGTAACATCAAGTTCCCCATCCCATGTCTAGGTTAGTCTTTTGTTTTTTAAGACAGGCATCTGTCTGTGTGCCTGTTCCTCTCTTGGTATGAACTCAGGACTTTCATCTAGAGAGACTATTTTTTCTGAGGAAGTTGAGCATTGCTTTGTCTTGAGCAGAAATCAGCACCGTGCCAATTATCGTTCTGCTGATCATAACTGGAATGTTATACTGACAGTGGGCTGGATCCAGAATCCAAATGAGTCACACTTCAGTTTCATCAGAATTCATAGGACTTGTGACTAGCTTCATCTGTACCCAACCCTATTGCTTTTCAGGGATGTAAAGGCTGCATGATAGAGCTCTCTTGAGCAACAATTCTGTTTATTTTTCCATTTCCGTTTCATTGTTTAAAAGGAAAGACTGCATGATAGCTGTATGGCATCTGCACGTGAGCAGGAGGCTTCAGTTTCACGTGCAGATGCCTCAGCAGGGGTTGTTTGGTCAGGAGTTAAACTATCACTTTGATAATATATATTGATCCATGTGAGATCAGAAGGATGAGGATGAGATGAGGACTTCAGCCCTTGGTGGTGTTATGACTGTGGGACCACTTCCGGTATGGAAATTTGCTAGGCTCTCTCTCATTCCATCTTTCAATGGATGGAAACCCTTTCTTAGTCTAGGTTTTCACCAGTAACCTGATGTTTTATGATGTTCTTGCTCAAGTTTCAGTACTGCTGCCTCTTGACGTTTTATTAGTGATGTTTAACTACCAATGTCACTCTACTGCTGTTCTCTTTTAAGGATGTATTGTTTTCAGGGCTGTGACAAACCTTTGAATGGTCTTCATTTCAACCATTTGAAGGAGATGAGAAGGAAAGTGATGTTCCTTCTTAAAAAGGCAGGCAGGGAGAGGGAGGGAGCTTCATTTTGATGGAAAGAGGCGGAAGGAGTCACGCAGACCATAGGGAAAGCCCCACCACACACTCACAGGTCTTTCTTGTGACCATAAAGATATGCAAGAGAGCACAGCTTTGAGAGCATTTGAGAGAGAGAAAAGTATGTGAAAATCAGCAAGGGGAGAAAATCAGCAAGGGGTCAGAATAGCACTAATTGTTTCCTCTTATTGTAAGCCACTTTCCTTATTATTTTAATAGAAAAGCACAATATAAATAAGGAAATAAATATTGCTGTGTCAAAACCACTAATTGTTCCCTTTTATTGTAAGCGGCATTCCTTATTATTTGAATAGAAAAGTGAAATATAAATAAGGAAATAAACTGAGGGGGATCGAGGAAAATCACACAGCCCATTTCCAGAAATTCAAAAATCAAAGACGAGCATACTGAGGGAAAGAAACAGTATATGGAACAAGGAAGGGGGAAAAAAATGTGGAGGATTTGTTCACTCTTAGTCTACAACATTCTAGCCTGAAAGACTTTTTTTAAGGTCAGTTTGAAAGTTACCCTTTAGAAGGATGGTTAAGCAAGTTAAAATGAAAAGCTCTCACTTGTCTGATTCATTTTGCTGACTCTCCTGGGAACGCTGGATCCTTTGTACTTAAGCAACATTGCATTTGCTGTCTTGGAAACATAAATGATTGCTGCCTTAACTGTGATGGATTACAGAGCTTCATATCTCTGGATCAGCCTTCTCCATTTTAGAGCCCTCCAGACAATTTGGACTACAACTCCCATCAGCCCCACACCCAGGCTGAGGGTGATGGGAATTGTAGTTCAAAAAGCCTGGAGGGCATCCGGGTATGGGGTATCAAACATAACAATGGAAGGATTCAGAGAAACAGCTCTAGTAGTGGTAACTGAGCCTGTGAAATTGCTGCAAGTGCAGGCTTTGAGTTTTTCCAGTTGTTGAGAAGATGGACAGTAGAGAGGAAAGGGAGGGCTTTTGCCTTCATGTTCTGCTTGTGATCTTCTGAGAAGGACCTGGTTGACCACTGCTGGGAGCAGGACCTTTGATCTGATCCAAGAGACTTCATGTGTCCTTATCTCTCCTTTTCCTGGGCAATGGATAGTAAATTCTGGATGCAATATCCTTCAGTAGGGTGAGCAACCTTGGAATGATGTTACACAGTACTTGGATGAAATATGTTCACCCACTGAATGGACTGACCATGTCCCAACAACACATAGTGTCCCTGTTCCTGAATACTGATGCATTAGCATGAACATCAGAGATGGGGAAAATTGCACATAAAGGCATGATTAGGGTTCCAGAAAACCCAGATGCTTACATGAGGACCAGTTGCATTGGCTTCTACATTGCAGACATTTTACATTAAACGTGTGGACATTAGGATGAGAACATGGAACCCATGTCATGTCATGGAAGGGATTTACACTTTCCTTTTCAATGTGTGGACTTACATGCCAAAGGGAACTAATAAAAGCCTTGTTTCCCATCATTCAGATTGACGAGACAGCTGTGTTCTCTTTGAGACTCATAGCTTGAGAAATGTCACATTATTCCAATGTGTGAGCACAATTCAAATAAAACAGAACAAGCTTTTTAGTATTAAAAAACACAATGTGAGCATGCCTCTGTGTGTGTCCCCTATATGAAGTGAAGGCATGCCTCAAAGTTTTCTGCAAGCATTCAGGGGCATTGTTGTTGTTGTTTAGTCGTGTAGTCGTGTCCGACTCTTCGTGACCCCATGGACCAGAGCACGCCAGGCACTCCTGTCTTCCACTGCCTCCCGCAGTTTGGTCAGACTCAGGGGCATTAGCATACATTAACTACTACATGGAGAGGCTCCTTGTAATGTGATTGTATGCCCCATTCCCACTGACCCACAGTAAAAATCAGCAGGGGACCACAGATGATGGTAAGCAAGACCAGAAGCAATGGAGGGTGCAGCCAAGCCAATGGTGTGCAAAGCCAGACAAAAGTAGGTGAAGAATGCAGAATTGCAAAATTGGATAGTGTTGTGTCCTCTCTCTCTCTCTCTCTCTCTCTCTCTCTCTCTCTCTCCCTCCTCTTTCTCTTTCTCTCTTTCTCTGTCACACACTTCTCCCCTCCTTCCTTCTCTCTGTGCCACTTCATTTATGTGAGCAACATGGAATTAGAACAAGGTCACATACACCCCATGAAATTTGACCAAGGTCACATATAGCCCACAGGTTCTTAATCCTAATTTTAAATGATACATACTTCCATCAGTGCAGTACCAGCAATTACTTACTGGACCTCAGACAGTTAGCAAGCATAACTTGGAATTCAAGATGCAGGGTAACAGGTAGCAAGAGAGAGCAAGGTCAGCAGCAGCAGGACCATGGATAGCTCCAAGGTAGCAAATAAGTTGTTCCACCTTGCTCCCCAGAGAAGTTTGAACTATTAAAGGGGTAATGCTGTGGCTTGTAGCCATAAGCAAAACTCTGCTAATGGATACTAAAATGTTGTTTATTAACCACAAGTTACACAATGGTCAACAAATCAAATCAGATTGCCTAAAAGTTAATCCTTAACTCATATCCCCCTTCTTCTTCTTCTTTTAAAAAAGAAAGCTTTATTAGCCTTCTGCATAGTAAAGTAACTTACTGACCAATATTCTTGCCATTACTTTGGTGCCAGGAGTACCAAAGGGCTTTGTAATGACAGTAATTTGCTGCATTCTTAGAAATCATATTAGCAGACTTATATCTCTTTTTTAAAAAAGAATAATAACCCCCTACCCCAAATGCAATAATTCAATTTTAGTTTTAGAAATTAAAATTTGTTAGCATTATCCTGGGCACCTCTGGGCTACATCTGCATTGTTTGTAGTAATGCTCAAATGAAGTGTTTGCCTTAATTCACAGTCAAACCTCCGAGCATGTTAGTCATGATGTAAATCAGGTCTCCTTAACTGTGCTTTCCTTTCTACCACAAAGAACATTTCATTCAGATGCCTGAAATAAATGGGACACCCGCTAATGTGGCTATTTTGTACACTGTTATTATTTCATTTAGATGGTGGTATACGAATGCCTAGCAGTTGGCATGAAATAATGCAATGAGAAATTACAAGCAAAGTGGCAAATGTGAAAGACACCAAAGGCCAGCAGAAAGTAGAAAACAGAAAATATATATAGATAAGTCTACTTAGTGATGGGAGAGATCATCTTGGACAGTCTTCCAACAACTCAACCCCCAGTGTCTCTCGTAGTTTTACCAATTTGTGCCTGGTTCTGGAATGACCCTATCATTGAAAATGAAAGCTGCGCGTTTCAGGCACATATCCAGTATAATACAATTTAACCTTCCAATTGCTTACTAGCACTTATTTGATCTCATGCATAAGATTGCATTCACTTACTAGCACTGGCAGGAGAATGGTAGCAATGATAACATCAAGCCACAAATAGCTCCCTTCAGTGCCTTTCTAACACATAAGGATGCGTATAGATTTCAAGCAGGCCAAAAGCTTGAAACTAGCAGAACACAAGTGACATTAGAATCAGGATGGGGAAGCTGCAGCCCTCCAGATGTTGTTGAGCTCCAACTCCTATCATTTCCAACCATCGGCCACACTGGCTGGGGCTGATGGGAGTTGGAGTCCACAACATCTGGAGGGCCACAGCTTCCCCAGCCCTGTTTTAGAATGTAAAATTTCCCCACATCATCCTGGAAAGAGAGCATCCAGAAGGAAGATTGCTACCAAATGAAACACAAGATGTTATGCTCACTGCCAGCTGAACAGAAGAAAAAAGGGAGAGCCATATGCCCAAACTGGTACTGGCCTAGAACAGCCAAGTACACACAGAGTCCCTGGCATTTTATGCAATACTTTGAAATATGGCAGCCATGTCATATATGTATTAAGATGAAGAGGGGTCCTCTGGAAGTGAACCCTCATGTAACTCCCAATATGCCCAGGGACTGAATTAGCAAGAAACCTGATAGTTTGTTACTACTACTACTACTACTACTACTAATTTACTATATATACCCCGCCCATCTGGCTGGGCTTCCCCAGCCACTCTGAGTGGCATCCAACAAAATATTAAAATACAGTAATGCATCAAACATTAAAAGTTTCCCTAAACAGGGCTGCCTTCAGATGTCTTCTAAAAGTCTGGTAGTTGTAGTTCTCTTTGACATCTGGTGGGAGGGCATTCCACAGGGCGGGTGCCACTACCGAGAAGGCCCTTTGGCTGGTTCCCTGTAATTTGGCTTCTCGTAGTGAGGGAACCGCCAGAAGGCCCTCAGCGCTGGACCTCAGTGTCCGGGTAGAACAATGGGGGTGGAGACGCTCCTTCAGATATACTGGACCGAGGCCGTTTAGGGCTTTAAAGGTCAGCACCAACACTTTGAATTGTGCTCAGAAATGTACTTAGAAAACTTCAGAATGTTCATTTTAGCAGAAAAGGTCCTATTTCCTTTTAGGGGGCATTTCTCATGCACACTCCCCCCCTTTTTGGGTAGCACCCACAAAATGTCATTGTCACCAAACTGCCAGCCAGTATTCCCCCACCCCACAAATTTAATCTAGATTTACCATTTTTGGATAAAATCCTACTAGAACACAAAAACCCCAACTGCTGACAACAACCATTTTGCAACCACCCAACAACCCATTTATAGCCCATCTAGAAATACAGTGGTACCTCGGGTTACAGATGCTTCAGGTTACAGATGCTTCAGGTTACAGACTCCGCTAACCCAGAAATAGTACCTCAGGTTAAGAACTTTGCTTCAGGATGAGAACAGAAATTGTGCCGCCTCGGCGGTGCAGCAGCAGCGGGAGGCCCCATTAGCTAAAGTGGTACCTCAGGTTAAGAACAGTTTCAGGTTAAGGACGGACCTCCAGAATGAATTAAGTTCTTAACCCAAGGTACCACTGTACCTTTTAAAAAGTAGCAGGGTGGTTCCATCTTCCATCAGTTCCATCTTCTGTGCATATAGAGTTATGCAGAGAACAGGGGAAGACGTAAATCATACATCAAGCATCTGATTCCCCTCCCCCCCAAGTGGCGTAGCGTGGGTTGTCAGCACCCGGGGCAAGGCAAGTAATTTGCGCCCCCTAACCCTGGATTTGCGCCCCCTAACCCTAACCCTATCCCTAACCCCCAGATGTTGCGCCCGGTGCGGCTGGCACCCCCTGCACCCCCCACGCTACGCCACTGTCCCCCCCACTTGGGTCCATCCCACCATGGAAAATGAAAGCAAAACAGAAACAAAGAACAAAGAACAAAGAACACAGAACAAAGAAAGGAGAGGAGAAAACTGTTTTGAAATTGGTTCCAAAAAGAGTGTGCCATGCTTGCCTTTAAAAATAAATAAAATCAAGGGAATGTTACTTGCAGGAAGTAAATTTGGAAATCAGCTTTTGCAAGAAGCCAAGTGATGCCAAGCTTGGATGTGGATAAGAATACCCAGTCAAAAAAACCCAAAGAAAACAAGAAAAAGAAGTTTTCACTTAGCCCAGACTGTTTCTTGAATTATTACCTTTCAAATTAAAAGATAAGCAGAAGCAAATACAAGCATACCTGAAACCAGCATCTTGACTACGTCCTTTCCCTGTGTGTGCTATGAAAACCCCACAAAAGAGAAAGCAGAATTTCAACATTGTTCTCTTTGGTTAAATTATGTCTCAGTTACACCTATTCCCATCAAAGAAAAGAGTGAATTCCTCCAGGGAAAGAAGATTCCAGCTTAGAAGGCTGATGAGTCTCACCTCTGCAAGCGACAGAAAATCACACAGTAGTGTCTTATAAAAGACAGGGGGATTACACTTCACTAAACAAATTTAACAAACAATAGAAAAGCCAGGTGACTGCCACAGAGAAGGTGAAGGCACACAAACAATAGCCTGTGGACTCAGCTGCACAAATATGAGCTGCCTTATAGACAATTATGCAGCGTGTAAATCTTGACATGACACAAAAATGAGCATCTTGCCTATGAACCCAACCATGCAGGTCACAAAGGAAGACAGGAGAAATTACATCTTAAATTCCCCAGAATTAATTAGAAGCAAATTCCCCAAACACAACAGCCCTGGGATTTGAGCATCAGCATCTAGCTGCTACTGGAATGCATTCAGGGAGGGGGGGGGGAGTTAGATGCATCAGGCCAATGTAAATGTCAGAGGCTCCAGCCTTAACCATCATTTTGAAGTGGATGGGAAATATGTCACTCTCCATATATGTTGCTGGGATACAATTCCTTTCCAATACCGGACCATTTCCCATGCCAACCACCTCCCTTCCTCTGACTGTGACAAAGTAGGGCAATACCAGGAGAAAATGGGAGAGAGAAAAGGGCTGTTGTTCAAGCCATCCCATGTCTGCATCCCATAAGAAGATGGAGAACAGAAGGAGGTAACAGACATTCAAATGGAGCCCTTTCTTCGGAACTTGAAAGCTTGCACACTAGTTTGGGAGATTTGGGTGGTCTAATAAAGGTAGCATTCAAATGAGTATTCTGGAAGTTCTCAAGTTGCCCTGATCCTAAGTCAGTACAGTCTATATGACAAGCATTGGCTCTCTGAGGTCTTAGGCAGGAATCCTTCCCATGATCCTTTTAACTAGGTTTGAACCGACTTGAACCTGAGCATACTTCAGGAGACCCCATGTGCCAAGTATGCAGAAGGACCACTAGCTATGGGGCCCGTTAGATGGCAGGATATTACGCACTATGCTTTTACAAAACGTTGGGGGGTGTTACTGATAACAAGGATTGTCCACTTTTATTAAGCTAACATTATTTACGCTATCTATTTCATATTCTAGTTTCCTTTTATATTAGAATATTATTTGCTTATTCTAATCCCCCTTCAACACACTTTCTCTCTTCTGTGTCATTAATGCTTAGATAACAGTTTCTTAGGTACATGATGCCTGTCATTTGTTTCTGTTGACCCACATTACAATTTTGCCACAAGGAGCAGTACAAACTGCTCTGCAACTACGCTCACTAAAGTAGAACTCACACTTCCCCAGAAGAGGAAATCTACAATGGGAAGGAATCTAGACATGTACATAACTGACGCTCTCTGCAACACTGAGAGATGGGAATTTGTTCTTAGAGGACTCAAGACCAAACTCTCCAACCTCTAGAGAACAACTTCAAATAGAATAGAATGGATTCTTTCAATGTGGTGTGTTTTCCAAATGTTTCTCCTTCCAGCTTTCTTATGCTAATTATTAGTTTGATTTAAAGCACATGTGTTTTCTAATATCCACTCAGGCAAGAGCTGAATGGTACTGAGGATGCAGAAATACTGCATAACATCATTTTAAAAAGTATTTTCTTTTAACTGTGAGAATTTGTAAAACTTAATTCCTTTATGCAAGGACAAACTATTTGTGGTCCAGTTAACATAAACTGGTATCAGAAATGGACTTTGAATTAGTTTGGTTTGGTTTGGCTTGGTTTGCATTTTCTGCACGTACAATATCAAAAGTTGGAAAAGAACACAAACATGTTGGATAAAAAGTACATTTTTAAATTATTATTATTATTATTATTATTATTATTATTATTAAAAATCCTTTTTTTATATAAAAAAGGTGATTTCTACTTCTTATTCTTCATAGGTGAGATATTCCAGTCTATAAAGCATTCATGGAGCCAGTTCATAAGTTACAGAGAAGAGGAAATGATTTAATATTTCCTTTTTTAAAAAAGGAAATATTAGCATCTATGAGAACTAATGAATGAATTTTCCTGCAGCCTTTGGCTCAGAACAAAACCCTGCCTGAGAAAAGACTGCATGGTATAGTGATTCCTGGAATGTGCTGGCTTAACCCTGCATATGAAATTCTCCCATATTAAAAATTTCCTGCATGACTGGGAAAAGAATATCAGCTTAGCCTTCTCCCTAGCATGCTTTTCTCAAAATAAGTAGCCATGGAGGAGGAGAATTAGGGAAGCAGAGGATGGCTGAGATTTTCCAAGGTGAGTGTATGCATGTGACAGCGAAGTGGGAAACTGCTTCTGTAAAATATTATATCTGAAGTCTCCGGAGGGACTTGCCTAGATATATGGGTAATAAATCTTGCACATAAAGAAGCAGACACTGAATCATGAGCAAGTTTGTTCTGATCAGCAAAGGGGCAGACTATTAACATCACTATATAAAATCCAAACAAACCTCAAACTGTCAGGCTGTCTTCACACATGGCTGTCCTGAATGCTTGTATGTAAGCTCCAGCTTTGTGAAGATGTTTTAATGTGATGGAGTTTGCATTCTTTGATTAGTTTGGTATTAGTGAAGGGCAAACAAACAAAATTTAAAATGTCAAATGCACAATGCAAAAAAAAAAAAAAAAGCCCATCTAATTCTCTCTTATATTTCTCATACAAAACTAGCATTTCCAAAGTATGATTTCCCCCCATGAAGCTAGCATATCCCTGTTAATGTTAATTTTTTTCATAATGCAAGGTGCTCTGCATTTACAATGTTTCCTATTTAGTTAAAGTTACCAGCTTGCACATCTCTCTGTTAAGCTGTAAGAGAACCAGTAGATGGAGCTGAAGAACATGGAGAATAACTTCTGCATTTAGAAGAATGACTGATCAAACCTGTTGGACTCTGGCAATGCTAATGTGTTTTGTTTTGTTTTTTGTAAATTGCTACCAGCTGTGATTGCTGTCATAGAATCATAGATTGGAGAGCTGGAAAGGACCATGAGGGTCATCTAGACCAACCCCATGCAAGGCAAGAACCTTTTGCCCAATGTGGGGCTTGAGACCATGACCTTGAGATTAGAATCTCATGCTCTACTGAGTGAGCTATCCTAAACTTCAACAGTGTACCAATGTAAGGTCATCTGGCACCACACACAAACACAAAAGCTTGACTCTTAGTCTTTGAATTATTTCCATACAGACCTACATCCCATCATGGATTCCTCCTCTTCATGCCAGGTTTTACATTAAAGCCCTGTTCCCAAAGACTATTTGTTATATAATAGCCTCTGGCAAGATGCCGTTCAGAAAAGCTTAAATCAGCTGAAGGATAAATAGCAGAGCCTGGCGAGAAAAACGCTTTGAGAACTTCAGGAGAGTCCTAGATATGGAGCATTTTCTTTCCTAGGCATCTGCCCCATCTCATATTAAAATAAAATTCCCACCCTGAATCTACTCATTCTTCATTCATTGCATTCTTCTTTTCTGTGTGGCAAAGGGAAATTCTATAATGGAAGAAACAGAGTTACCTGCAGAACCATGGACCAATAAACCCAAAAAACAAACAAACCCAGCTGTATTCCATTGGAATTTCCCCCCTGTTTGCTGATCACAACACTGCATTCATCCTGGTAATCTCTTTTGGCTGATATGCAGGCAGTCATTAAGAGCACTGTATCTTCCCTCCAGTCCCCTGAAAAGAGACCTGGAACATCCTAGGGGAAGCCCCATCTGCTCCCAGTTCTGCACCATGTCATGTCATAATCATTCCTGAGCATGCCTCATTTAGTTTGATATGTACCAGATTGAGAAAGATCCCTTGGTGATAGCAAACATCTTGGATTGCTGGAACATACAGGCAAGATGAGCAGAAGTGTGAAGTGGACGTTAATAGGGACAGCATACTGTGCTGCCAGACAGGTGTGCTCTGGGAGAGCCAGTGTGGTGTAGTGGTTAAGAGCGGTAGTCTCGTAATCTAGGGAACCGGGTTCGCGTCTCCGCTTCTCCACATGCAGCTGCTGGGTGACCTTGGGCCAGTCACACTTCTTTGAAGTCTCTCAGCCCCACTCACCTCACAGAGTGTTTGTTGTGGGGGAGGAAGGGAAAGGAGATTGTTAGCCGCTTTGAGACTCCTGAAGGGGAGTGAAAGGCGGGATATCAAATCCAAACTCTTCTTCTTCTTCTTCTTCTTCAGAAGTAGGAGGAAGCAGACCAAAAAGATGGTCTGACCGATACAGGGAATACAGTGTTAATTTGGTCATTTGGCCCAGATGCTTGACAGGTCTGTGAAGAAACTCAAACTCCATTCGGGTGCCAGAAAGCTGCATGCTCATTCAGCAATGCTCGAGAGGTCTGCAGCATTAGAAGCAAGATTGCAAAGTAGCCAATGCAACTACTGTGGCTTCCATGATAAATGCTGACACAGTTTTTCATAGCA
The DNA here is from genome assembly GCF_964252035.2 of Podarcis erhardii. Taxonomy (NCBI): domain Eukaryota; kingdom Metazoa; phylum Chordata; class Lepidosauria; order Squamata; family Lacertidae; genus Podarcis; species Podarcis erhardii. The sequence continues at coordinate 33,966,694 of NC_138500.1, read as the reverse complement.
GCAGCTAAGCAGGCACCATGCAAACTCAAAGCAAGTTCAGCTCCCGACCAGAGGACCTGACAACCAACACTGTTCAAGAATTGGTTGCAGGAATAAAAGCAGGCAGAATCAGGGATGTAATGCAGGGACAGAAGGCTAAGTGAGAGGAGCATTATAAGAAAAGAGCTGAAGGAAAAAAATAGATGTTGTCGCTTCGTGTGTCAGAAAGGTGACTGCGTCTTTGTGAGCAATCCGGGGGTGGGGGGAGCAACTGCCAAACAGGAGAATTTACACAATGGGAAAGAATGTTTGAGCCCGTGTGTTGGGTGGAGAGTGGAGATTTCAGGGAGGCTCAGAGTCTGAGATGAGAACACTAGAAGAAGAAGGACAAGGAGTCCACATCTGATGTAGGAAGAATGACATGGAAGGAATATAAAAAGGAGGTAATGAGTCTAGAATATGGGGACAATTGTCTTGGCTGCAATACTTGGATTTTTAATGCTTTGAAGCCCCAGGAAGGAGGGAGAGGAGAAAGGTATCATAGTAAAAGGCTAACAGAGGACTTGTGGGATATCCAGCCTCATATTACCAACATACTTAAGACTAACTAATGCATGAAAGGTTTAAGACCATAGAGTAAGCTGTCCTGCCAGGCTTAGCTAGGTTACTCCCCCTCACCTTGGGAGGACAGGTTATCAAGCTCTTTGTTCTCCCATTCCACCATGTGGACCCTACCAGTAAGGAGGTCGGAGCTAGTTTCTCAGACTGCATGGCTTATGCAAACCGTCTTTGGAACCTAAGTTTTGCTGCCTATGTTTTCTGACTGCTGAATGGAAAAGCACATGGATCTGACCTTTGAAGAGTCTGTAAGTAAACCATTTTTAACTTATCATGGATGTGGTCACTTTGTATGCCAAAGGAAGAGGGGAACTTTGCAAGCAACTTAGAAGGGAATCTTTTAATGTTTAACCACCTAAATTCCCATGCTTTACTTTGCTGCATATTTTGTGATTTTAAATCTCGGCTGGGGTTCTCTCACCAAAGAGTACTCACCCCAAACTTGGATCTTAGGCATGCAGGGAATTTACCTAATAATTTCTTTCCCAACCAACAGGGGTTATGGGCCCAGAATGCTTAAACGAAGATTGGAAATAATTTGGAGAATGTGAGGGGTGGAAGGAAGTCAAGTTTATTGTTTCCCTCGGTCTACCATGGGAACGCCGGAATGCAAAGAGGTGAGCTAGTTGCTGCAAACTCAGACTGCATGGCATTCTACAAATCCATTCTTACAGACAAGGGCCTGAACTAGGGATGTAAGTGGCCACAAGACCATGGACTCAGCATTCTACCCCAGCCTCCAGCAACAGGGACAAATGAAATAGTGTCGTTGGTATCAGGACAGCAGGGCCATTTGCCTTTATTCATTACTGCAGCTATGTCATTTTAGGGTGTTAGCATGTACCAATTCAGAAATTGTGACACTGTTTCTGTGTGTTGTCCAGTGAACTGTCAGCATAAGCTTCAGCAGAGAGCGAAGGAGCCAATCCTGTATGGCTGTGATCAGGCAGGTGAGGACAATGCCCAGTCACTCAGATGGACTTATATATACCTCTACCTGGAAGAGCATTTATTTCTGAGCACCAGTGGCAAAAGTGATTGCCACGGATGCTCCAGCTCCTCAAAGTTGTGTGGGGAAGAGCTTTAAAGTGGAGGTAGGAGGCAGGAGTCTCAGGTGGGAGGAGGGCCACACCAGTGCGCTTTGCTAGCAAGACCTTGCTAGGCATCTGCTTTCCCCCTTACTGCTGCAAAGCACCAGCACATCCCAGGCCGAGGCAGAATATCCAAGGTGTGTGATGTCTGTCATGAAGGTCATTATTCTAGGGGTGCCAGTATTTGTGTGGGGGGAGGAAGGGGCAGTGGGGATGGGGAAGAATACATGGCCAAGGCAGCTGCTACCACCAAGCACAGTGTCCTGCTATTTGAGGCACAAGCAAGGGCTGGGGGAATCGGCCTGGTGGGGGTGTGAGCTCTGGAGCGCTGCATTTTCTCCCCCTCAGGCTCCATGCAGCTGGCCCGGCCGTTTCCGGCTCAGCTCACTCTCTGGCATCACTTACTAATCTGTGACAAGTTCAGTATGTGCCCAGTGCTATGGAGTGAAGGAACTGACATTGACTCACCCAGGGCAGCGCGTTCACCCTAATGACTGTTCTACTTGCCGACAGTAGATGGCTCTCCAGACAACTTGATGAAAACAGGCTCGGCACATTTACATTATCTTTAACTGCAACCTCCCCGATGTTGCACTTTCCTTCCCGTGCACACACACACACACACACACACACAAACACAAACACACACACACACACACACACAATCCCTCCCACTTGGATCTGTAATCCACCCCCACTCCATTTCCCATTCCCGCCTCGCCCCTTTTCATTGTTATTTAACCTCTTTTCCCCTCTGTCCCTGACGCCTCTTTTACTACTTACCATTTTCCCCTGGATTATTTCTTCCATCTCAACGCTCGCGCATTTCCATCCCGTCTTCTTCCATCTTCGTGCTCTCTCTTGTACTCTGGACATGCATTTGAAGATAGTCTTCTGGTGAGATATGACAAGGAAGCATTCTTAGTTGGCAGAATCAGCCTGTTCACATCCCTGAAAGTAAGAAAATCCTCAAATCTCCCTGCCTTTTCCTTCCGTTCCTTTTACTCACATTCTTCCCCTCCTCTAATGCTCCCTGATGCATCTATGCCTTGACCATCTTTAAATTATATTCCAGTCCCTTCTGCCTCCTCCTGAAAGTCTTTCAGCGACCACCATATCCGATTCTCTCCCTCTCTCTCTTACACCCACCCACCCACCCTGTGAAACTGCATTTCTCTTTGCAAAGCAATTACATTTTCAGCTCACCGAGGCAGAGGTTTATGGGGAGGGGGGACTCCTGGGTCCACAGAACCATCTAAGGAATGTTTAGCAGAACCAAGCAAGATGTCAGAAAATCGTGGCAAGCTTTTGAATCCTCCCAAATTCTTTATCAGGCATTATGTGACACAAAGTGAGGGCATCTGTTTTTCCATGGTTTGCTGACTGGGAAGCATAGGTGTGTTTAGTGGCCCAAATATTAACTGAGAGTCTCTGTAGTTTCATTATTTTTGAAGAGAATGCAGAATCCAGACTGTTTTCTGGCTTTACCTCAAGCTTTCCATTTCTTTGAAGTGCAGCAAAGTTATTAGCAGGTATA